>NC_072490.1:38400000-39000000 GCF_027574615.1 Eptesicus fuscus
TATTGTAATACATTTTAATCTCTTAGCTTCAGGATTCTTTTCCCTGCTGGCTAATGAGATTTCCCAGGTATTTAAAATGGCTCACCTGCTTGACTAGTTTATTATCCACCACTCTATTTTCCCACTTCTGTAAAGAATCATACTCTCGGTAGATATTGCCACATTCATTCAGGCTCTTTTAATATTGTCATGGTATAAATTCCTCTGCATGTTGTTTCCAGAGTTCACACAATCTTGTAACAGTGACACATTATTTGTGAACAATGCAAGGCCATCCTCAACACACACACACACACACACACACAACACACACACACACACACCCTTCTATCATTCTAGTTGAGAAGAAGGTTCCTTAGACAAATGATCACAGCCTTTACCTCTCCTCCTTGAACCTGATTGCCCAAAGGGTTCTTCCAGTATTTATCTTAGAACTTTCAACCTATGAATAGGTCAGGCAGGACCTAGAAATGCCATTTTTTAAAATTCCTCTGCCTCTATGCAAATCAGGACTGAAATCCAAGAGAAGCCCACTCCTACCAGCTTAAACGAGAGCCTTCAGAAAAATAAATTCAAAATCTTTCTTGAGGAATTATTTTATTGCTTTATTACTCTTTCATTTTCTTTAGTCTCCACTGCCTCCCTCCATAAAAGAACAATTTTCCCTCCTAATTTCTGTGCCCTGTACCTGTGCATCCATTTCTCAGCTATTCCATTGGACCCAATACTTGGGTCTAGTTCTAAAATATGAGAGCATCTCCAGGACACAGACTACATGTCAGTTATAGAGGATTGCACCCAGACTTCCAACTGCCTATTGAATATACTCAGCGGGTATTTCACGGGCACTCCAAACTCAGTGGGTTCAAAGATGAACTCATTGACTACCACACTCCTTAACCCTCAAAGATAAACTTGTTTGTCCTCCTGTGTTCCTTGTTCCAGTTAGTCACCTCACCTTCAACCTCATCTCTCTAGCTGGACACTTGGGTGGTATCTTTGACATCTCCCCTTTCTGACACTGCCCCCTTATGATGTCTGATATGTATAAGATATCTTCTTTATTCAAATGTCTTTCCTATCCTCACCTTTTACTTAATTTTTCCTAGGTCAGGTACTCCAATGCTGCTTACCTAGTACTGTTGTCTCTAACTTTTTGCTTCTCTGATTTATCTTCTGTATTGTTTTAGCAATAATCTGTCTAAAATATAGATCATATAAAGTTGGTTCCATTACCACAGACTAAGATCATACTTCTTGGCACAGAATTCAAGCTCAGCTATAATTCAGCCTCAATTTTATGTGATGTATTCTCTGTACTACAGACTTGATAACACATTGACCTGAGTTCTGATACTCCACCACTTACTAATTATCTGACTTGGGAAAAGTCTCATAGTTTTTCTAAGCCTCACTTTCCATAATATAAGGATAATAACTACCTTTCAGAATGGCCATAAGGATTAGACCACACGATGTCTGTAATATAACAGCACAGTGCTCAATGCCTACATAGCAGTCAGCAAGTGATCACGGCAGCTATTGTGATTACTGTTGTTATTGTAGGTGCTATCAGTGTGGCCTCTGAAATCAGTCACCCATCTTCACTGCTTACTGCCTGTGTGACCATGGGCAAGTCATTTATCCTCTCTTTGCATCTTTGCCTCAGTTTCCTCATCTGAAAAAGGGTAAAATAATTTTAACTACCTCATAGAATTGGTAGGAGAATTTAACTGACTAATAGAGAACAGTGTCTGACCCATGGTAAAACACTGTAAAAATGTCAGGTCTTATTCTTGTTATTTTCAAACCGATCATGAAGTCATATTCCTCCTACACAGTCGTCTGTACTGTTCTGTGATTCAAGAGTCTCTCCAGAATCCACTTTCTGTCTGTCATGCATCCATAGTTTTCTCTGTGCTATGGGCCCATTGGCATCTGGTGAAGTCTATTCCTCTTTTGTCAGAACAATGATTTAGAATCCATAATATGAAATTCATAAATTTACAAAGAAAGCCAATTATGTTTAAAACTAGTTAACAAAATTAAAGAACTTAATTTGTGATATAGTAATGTATGTGTTTTCTAATGGACTCAAATAACAAGATCTAACATTCGGTCTAATAATTGCTCTGATTTCAAAGGAGCGATGAACATGAATAATATTGCAAATATCTGAACATAGTAGCATCTACGAGGACACCTGGGATTTCTGCTGGTGGCAGCGTCATGGGTCCTATCAGTTCTGTGTGTGTGGCCTAGATTAGTAATTGAAGAAAATATTAAATGTCAGATAGAGGCTGGTGAAAATAAAGATGGAATTATTTCCCCATCCAAGTTTACTGACTCCATCCAAAGCTCCATGGAGTTCAAGTTAGGAAGTCCTTAATCAGATCTTACTATGTTTGAAAGCTTAGTTTAAATATGCTTTTCTAAAGTCTTCCCTGAGTCTACCCAGTTGGAATTAACCTACCTCTTTTATCCACTCACAGCACTAAGCTATTTTTTGTTTTCAAAGAGCCATTGTGTTTCCTCCTCCCCACCCCCCGCCGCCATGTTATTATTAGCTATTTGCATATGTTCCTCCCCACCGAAGATATCACACCCATGATCAGACCTCACACTGGTACACAGCACCTGTGACAGAGGAGGCCATGTTTGGGTAGAACTGCGAGAATGTAGTGGGCAGCCATTACTTCTTTCTATTTCCCTAACTGCCCATTGCAACATAAAGTACAGCGTTTCTGAGAATGTAGCTCATTTCATTTTAGTGTTATTTACTACGCCAGTTCTGCTGCCTGGGCTGACTAATCGGCCCTCCAAAAGGCAGGTTCTAATCCCATATGCAGTTCCTGCTCAGTGGCAATTTATATGACAAGCTCTCTGAGTTTAGGCAAATATCCTGATATTTTAGCTCAGTTATTCTGACAACAACAATTTCTGCCTTATGGAGTACATATGTCACTAGAGAAAATCAGTTTCCTGAGCTTCCTGCTTGTTGCAGGAGCATAAATTTTCATGGTGAACTTGAAATGCAAATTATGTGCCTTGATAGTCTCTGCAAATCTTTGCTTTGCAGCCGCCTTTACACAGCTTTGGGGAAAAGGGAAGAGAGAAAAGGAGAAACAGGGAAAGAAGAAAGGAAGGAAGGGGTTGAGGGAAGGAGCGAGGGAAGATAGGCTTCATTTTCTGTCATTCCTGGTGCCCAGCACTGAGTAGAAAATATATTTTCTTGAGTTTTGTGTATTGTAATTTAAAAAAATATATATATGTTTATTTCAGAGAGGAAGGGAGAGAGAGAGAGAGATAGAAACATCAACAATGAGAGAGAATCATTGATCAGCTGCCTCCTGCACACCCCCTACTCGGGATCAAGCCCACAACCCAGGCGTGTGCTCTGACTGGGAATTGAACTGTGACCTTCTGGTTCATGGGTGGATGCTCAACCACTGTACCACACTGGCCGGTTGTGTATTATAATTTGAATAAAAGAAAACAGGAATATTGAGTTTGAGAGGTAACAAGAGTTAATATCTTATATTCAAAACCTGCTTCAGCATTTATTCTAGCACTGATTTAGAGCAGTGTCCCAACCGTGACACCATTGACATTCTGGACTAGATAATCCTTTTTCGTGGGAGGCTATTCCATGTGTTGTCGGTTGTTTATCACCATCCTTGGGTTATACCCCGTAGATGCGATTAATGCGCCTCCCCAAGTGGTAACTACTAAAAATGTCTCCAAATTTTGCCATATGTCCCCTGGAGGAAAAAGCAGCCCTCCCCCTTCTTGCCCAATGAATAATCATTGATTTAGAGGATAATAGATATCTATTATGTCTCAGACTCTGAGGTATCTAACTTACTTTGTTATCTGACTTAATCATTGCACAGTCCCATAAAAGTGTATTTGTGGCAAGGTGCAATATAGAATTTTTGCTATTATAATCTCCATCATATAGTTGAGAGGTAAGGTTTAAGGAGGTGAAGCATAGTGAATAAAAAGGGAAAATAATGTGAAGAGAGGGGAAGCTAAAGCGTAGAGGCAGTCATTGCAGGATGTGGTCTAAGGTGTCAGAGCAGATATAGCAAGTCTCTGATATTTGTATAATTGAATTACCTGTATACAGAGTAGGCATGACCTATCAAACTCAACCATTCTATCCTGAAGAGCCCTTTCAGGTCGGAATTACCAGTAGAGTGAAATTGGCAAGGGAGATAATTTTTTAAAACCAACTTTGGTTAGATTAAGTCTTCTCCAAAAATCAGTTTCATATATGGCTTTATCTCTGGATTACTAACACAGAGAGAGGGCCCTTACTAGAGACCTTCAGTAAGTAATTGCATAATAAGCATGTGGTACCTGTAATCTTGCCACTGGTGGGTCCTGCCTTAAAATGCAACATTGCCATCTTTCTATATTCTCCTTTAAATGCAAACTAGAATAAATGAATGAATGAATGAATGAATGAATGCATTTACTCTTAAGAAATGTGTTGCTTAGGGGTGATGACCTAAAAGTAATAGACTTATGGGACATTAGAGGTCAAACTATGGAGATCAATATTTTCATTTGGGAAATGAGGAAGCTGAGGCACAGAGGAGAGAATAAACTTTTTCAACATAAATTATGGGACAAGTCTGGATAGGAAAGTAATTTCCTGAAACTAAGTCCCAGTGTTTATTTTTACTGTATTACTAGTCACTTAACACTTTACCATGAGCACATTATAGGCTGTTTTCTGTGGGAAAGGAACGTCCTTGGTGAATTTGAAAGACATAAAAGGAAGCTAAATCAGCAGGACAGAGGGGAAGGAATGCAGAGAAGAATAGGGAGACACATGAAAATGCTTCTTCAGAAGCATCGTTGGCTTGGGTTCAATTCAGTAACAAAAATTTTTAATATTATTTGCTTTGTCTTCATTTAATTTCCATTTTGAATCCTCTAGAAGCAGTTAAAAATTGAGTCAAAGATTAAAAAAAATAGGCTAGAGACAGATTAGTATTTTGAAGCTTTAACAGCACAGGACAGAGATCCTCTGCATTTTGTCCCCTTCTGTCGAAACCCTAACCCCTAATATGACTGTATCTGGAAATGGGGTCTTTGGTCTTGGGAGGTTATTAGGATCAGATGATTTTATGAGGGTGGGGCCCTCATGATGGGATTAGGGATTGTATAAGAAGAGATACCAGAGAGTTGCTCTTCTTCTCTGTACCATGTGAGGATACACTGAGAAGGCATCCAGACAAGAAGAGAGATATTACCAGAACCCGGCCATGCTAGCACCTTGATTGATCTCAGACTTCCAGCCTGCAGAACTGTGAGAAAATAATTTCTGTTATGGCAGCCCAAGTTGATGAAGAGAATATTAATAAAGGGATATCAATGATTTAAAACAGAGGTTGTCATGGGTATTGGCCCACAAAGCCAAAAATGTTTACTATCTGGACCTTTACACAAGTTTCCAACCCCAATTCTATGCTGTGCCTTGCCCCAAACATAGCATTATTCCCAGAGCAAGGGAAACTAGTGAAGATTTTAATTTTGGAAGAATCTTTCTGGCTGCCAGAAATAAAAGGCATATAGACAGTACATGCCCCAGTGGAGCTTAGGGTCCAGTGAGAACTCACTTTTATCTCCCATCTTGGTTGCTCCTTTCATGAAGGAGATGACTATGTTATTAACTTAACCTTTGTTGTTGTGAATTCATTCAGTGCCTGGCAGAGTGCTACATGGTTAGTCAATGTTTGGTGCTATTTATTGACCTTATGACACTTAATGTTTAGCACTCTGAGGAATTTATTTTATGGACACTTGACACCTGATCTGCTTTCAACAGTTTTCTCAACATCTCAGCCCTATCTTTGACATGGAAAGTAGACCAGTGTAGTAGAAGCCATCCTCTTAGCCAAGTTCCAAGGAGAACATGGAGAAGTGGGAATCTGATTCCAGTTCCCAGCATGGAAGGACTGCTGGAAGAAGCCTCTTTGAGCTTCAGATTCTCTCTCTGTGACACCAGGAAGTGGGAACAGTTTATCTTGATAGTACCCCAAAACTTGAGCATCCTTTTGCCCTGAGATTGCACAAGGTAACAAAATGGGGATACAGGACAAGCCTCTGGCTTATCTGACTTAGCTCCCTGTATCTCTACTTTGTGTACATGGAGTGCTTCACATATCACAAACGAACCATAGTTGATGAGAACATTGAAAAACAGCTCTACAGTCACAAAAGAGGTTTTGAATTACACATTGTTTCTGATTTTACATACATCTGCTGCCTTTTATTTGTACATATAATTGAACATTACTGGCTCATCCATAATGAGACAAGCCTTGTCTACCAATTAAACATGATAGTATAGACTCTGGCCTTCCTGGCTGGTTAGCTTACTCTTCATGTCATGAGTTGGCAGTACTTGAATAAGCTGAATAGTCAATGAAGAGATGTTGGCTGTCTATGAACCCACATGACAAATGCCCATGCCATCAAGTCTGCAATGCTACCGAGAGAAAGTGTTTTGAGGAAGTGGTGTGTGATGGTGTCTGGAAGAGGTTACAGCTTGCTGTATAGAAAAAGGAAAAAAGCTTTGAGGGTAATAAATTGCTCTGAGCACAGACAGGTTTTTAGCATCTCCTGGGCAATATGCCCGCTACAGAAGTGTTATTTCGACACATTAAAAAAGCAATTCATAAGTTAAGCAAAGTGTCCAGTGGATAGTAATAAAGTAGGAAGGGATATTGTGAAGTCAACTCTAACATTCGGGGGATATTGTTGCCTGGCTTTACCTCCCATTGATCGTCATTGAGAGCATTCAGCTGAAACAATATTTTGTCACGTCATGCTGGATTGGGTGCCGTGGAAGACAGAGACGCAGTGCCGGCTTCATGGGCTTGTGGTTTGTGCAGTCACGCAGCTCTCCGACGGAAGGGGCCCTGTTTTCGATTTAACGCTCTGATGTTACCATCTTGAAATTCTTAATAAATTTTGGACAAGGGGCCCGGCACTTCCATTTTCGTAGGACTCTGCAAATTATGCAGCTTGTTCTGTAGAGAAGATGGTGGAGTCTGTTTCTTGCCTCAAGTTGCTTACAACATTTTGTCTTAGAATTATGTTGGGACTGTGGTATAGGAATTGATTAATTTTTTTGAGCCTTGGGTTTTTTGTGCCCCCCCCCCTTTGTATATAAAAAGACTGCATGGAATGAAAAGGGACTTTGTGAGCAAGGGTTGTGGCTGAGTTCAAGGTATGATTCAGTCGTAAGCAGTGGCATCAGAGCTGCACTTACTAGAGAGCTCTTCCTAAGAACACCTGGATGCATTGAAAATGTGCCAGGGGAAGGTAGTTGAAGATCTGGGCAAAGCTGTGATCAGAAGATTAATCGGAAATGGGAACCAGGATGAACAAGCAAACCAAAGGTCAGGTCTACAATGCCAAGTTAAAAACTCCTGGGACCAGATGTGTTCCAGAATTCTGAATGTTTTACTTTTGAACGGTAACATGACACATTCTGCATTGATTATATAACCACTCCCACCCCACCCCCCAATATGTTGGGCCAGACTTCATAATCAAGTGTATTAATTTCTCTGAAGTGAAATGTATAAATGTTTATACCAAACAAGACAATTTAAAAACTACGAATAGTTTCCTGTTCATTGCCAAATGTAATGAGGTCAAGTTTCACGTTAAATGGGTTAGAAACTCTTGGTTTTCAGAGAGTTTGGATTCAGGATTGTGGATAAGGGATTGTAGACCTTTATCAAACAAGATTCAGGTAAATGAATCACTAGAACTGAGGAGAGAAGAGATAGGTCAGGCATTTCTCAAGTGAAGCCAAGCTAGGTTGAGAGACCTGCTCTGAGGGCTTTCTGGGAAGCCTCAAACCTCCTTCCCATGACCACCCATAGCACACATGTTCTTTGTGCTGAAGCAAAGGGAAGACCTGACGTACAGAGCTGTGAGTATCCATTCTCAACCTCCTTTAAGAACTCCACTGCCCTCTTTTACATGCTGCTTCAGCTGGACGGCTTCACGGACACATGGTCTTTCTGGCCATGTTTTCACGGTGGAAAATAGCATTTTCAGAACTGGCTGTCCCTAGGATTTATCTGTCCTTTTTTCTCGGTGTTCCTTCTATGGCAGTTGGCTTACTCCTCACTTCTGATATGGGTTTATAAAACCTTGGGCAAAAGCCAGCCTCTTCATTAGCACCCTTCTGGTCCCCAGACCAAATAAAACCAATAAAATGGATTGATACTTATGTGGCATTTTCCTTAGGAAAATAGAAATGAGCTCCATCCAGGTTTAATACAAGTTTCTTATTTATTGGCTGCTTTGCTTGGACCATCAAATTGACCCGGTAGAAGCTGTCAAAGACTAAGCAAAACTAATCTATCTTGAGGCAAATCTTGAGGCCAACTCCCATTTTGGGGTAAAGTGGGGGCAAATATAAGTTGTGAGCAGCCTGAAATGATAATATTTTAAGGGCCCTCTTGGAAGGGCTCTAGTAAAATGAAGGACACCGACCTTTACAGGAAATTAACTTCTGTTTCAACCTCTATTGTTAAGATTCATCATTTTCTAGCATTATGTATCATCCTATCTAATTCAGAGGGAATAGCTAATTGACCATCATGCCCTCACAAAGATGGTGGCACCCACAGCCAATAAGGAGGGAATATGCTAATTGACTGCCATGCCCTGAAAGACGGCAGTGCCCACAGCCACAAGATGGCGGTGCCCAGTCCCCTCAGTCCCACTGGGGCGGCAGGCATGCAGCATGGCTGGGCCTGCCCCCAGGTGGTTCTGGCCGCTCCCCGCGCATGCCTCCAGAGTCCCCAGCCCCCCAGCCGCCGAGGGCCAGCCCAAGGCACAGGCAAGCCTCGGATGTCGGCTGCCCAGCTGCCCAGGGCCAGCCCGAGGGACAACCAAATGACTGAACAAGCAGGCTGCATGGGGCGACCAGGCTGGTGAGGGGGCCGTAAAAGGCAACCAGGCTGGCAGGGGGGGCAATTGGGAGAAACCAGGCCAGCAGGGAGGGGACAGTTGGGGACAACCTGGCTGGCAGTGGGGGCCTGTTAGGGGCGACCAGGTCAGCAAGTGGGGGGGCAGTTAGGGGTGATCAGGCTGGCATGCAGAGATACTGAGGGGCGATCAGGCCGGGGGGCAGACAGTTAGGGGTGACCAGGCAAGCAGGCAGGTGAGCGATTAGGAGCCAGTGGTCCAGGATTGTGAGAGAGATGTTCCGGATTGGAGAGGGTGCAGGCTGGGCTGAGGGGACACCCGCCCCCGCCCCCTCCCATGTACGAATTTTGTGCACTGGGCCTTTAGTTCCTACATAAAAACGTTAATATACTGAAATACAAGAAACCAATATTTCAGACATTTTTGGGGAATCTCAAACACATTTTTATTTTCTCACAGACACTACTGGCTTTAATGCAAGGCACAGATGGTTCCCTTCATAAATTGGGTAAATTTCCTTTGTTATATGGCTATTAGCAGGTGTTGGACTGTAGCTGGTGACAAGTGGTGGTGCAGTTGAGATGAAATACTTTTACAATATGACAGTGATTAGGAACACGCTGTCTACACTCACCCTACCTAGATATATGTCTTAGCTCACATTTTCCTAGCTCTATGATTTTATGTCTCAGTCTTTTGAATCTAGAAAGCTAAGACAAGAATAGTACTTATCTCAGAGAGATTGTGTGAAAATTTATGAAAATAAGCAATGTCAACTGTTTCCTTACCAGGTATTTGGTACTTAGTGCTCAATAACAGTTAATGATGCTTCTTACCAATCCTAATCCTGTTGTTTACTAGCTGTGTGATATTAGAAAAGTAATTCCATAGGCCTCAGTTTCCTTATCTGTATAATAAGGGGAAGGTTTAATTGCTTTCATGATGCCTGACTTAGAAATAAAGTTTTCTATATTCTCACATGCCTGCATCTATATGTATTTATGAGGTCACATGCTGGGTCTGTTTTGTTCACATTTGTTTACATTAGTCCATAACATCTGCCTGGCACACAGTAGCCCTTCCATACATAGTTGTTGAATGAATGGATGTTTGCATATATTTAGTTTCTTAAGCGTTAGACTCCCTGGCTTATCCATGCAAACAACTGCACAAGTGATGTTGTAAGCAAACATTTCTCTGGAGAATATGGCCATGGTAAAGGAGATACTCAGCCCTGCTATGCCAGAGATAGGAAGGGTGGTGTGGTTTCATTGCCATTGCGTTCACTGATAGGGGTGTTCTAAACCCCACTCATTTCCAGCAGGAATCCAGGGCCAACATCTTCAGGACTCTGTACAACAAACAATATCAGCAGCTCGTATGCTTCCTGTCCATCTTTTATTTGATACCACAGAGCTTCATGACTTTGTAACAACGTCAAACCTGTTTTCATTTGGTCATGGTCACTGTTAGCTGTGATCCCAACGTCAGGTTTCCCTTGCAGATTGTATGGGAAGGTGGGCTTCCTCTGATATCTGTCACTCCACAAATCATCAAGATTAATCCAGCTGATCTAGCTGACTGGGCTGACATTCTCTTTCTCTCTCCCTGCTGTAGATGTTAGGACCTTTGCTAACGATGGTGACTTGTCAGAGAAAAGAGACCAGTTCTCTAGGGAAGGGTGGAAGGTAGTAAAGTTTCCCTTAAAACCTTAGGCCAGGTCCCCATGTCTCCTTGCCATATCAGGAATGTTACAAGAGTCTGTTCACAGGGCAGTTCTGAGACAGAAAGCAAAGACAAGTCTATGGTGTGTCCCCAGTTGACACCCATGACACCAGACTACAGTGACTATGAAAGAATGACTGCATTGCCAGTCATATAATGTGGGAAGGCATTATCTCTGAGAAGCAGATAGCTGAAACTCATCCATAAAGTTCTACGATCAATCTTGTTTTCCCATTGGAGACAATATTGACATCATCACCACAAGCCCCAGACAGGCCTAGTTGCATCAAGGACAAACAAGCAGCCAGACAGTGGGAAGCAGGCCACAAAAGTTACACTATCCACCCACAGAGATCAAGCAGGATGCAAATCTCCCATTAGTCTCTGGAAAGAAGACCATGGAAGTAATGAGGTGGAAACAGACCCAAATAACATCCTCTCTCCCTCCTCCCCGCACCGCCCCACTTGTCCTTGTCTGGCTCTCCACCAGAGAGAGATTCACATTCACAGAGATGTAACCTATTAAACAGGAGTCTGATCATATAACTTCCTTTTTAAATCCTTCACTAGTTTCCCATTCCCTTAACATAAAATGTGAACTTCTTTTCCTGGCCTCCATGTGTGGATCAAGTCTTATTCTTAAGAAGGTATGCATTTGCAAATATCTTTCCCTCAACAAATATTTGTCTAATAACTGTTGTGTACTATGAACTGGGTAAGCGAATATGAACAACACCATATTAGTGTGTAAGGAATACAATATTTACTTTCTTGCCAAGTTGAGAACTAGACATTGAGGAGTCAGAAAACTGCCTTACATGTGTGATAATGGTGCGATTCTCTACTGTGAACCCCGGAATACTACCAAATTTCTACCTGAAGACAATACTGCCTAACATAGCCAACCTCTCTCCCCCATTTGGGAGCCTGGCCCTACATAATGTACAGTTAGGAGGAGTAGACCAGTACTTGTCTTTCTAGGAGAAAAGAAAAAAGTCAGAAACAGGCTATGCATGCCCTGTTCTTTATTGCAAATTTCCCATGGGGAGGAGAAGGTTGGGTGGTGTGGAGAGAGGTTAGATATTCACATGGAAGGGCATCAGCAGTGGAACGTCTTTCTCTCTCCCCACCCCCCCACCCCCCCGACAGCACAGAGTTATGGCAGCACAAAGCAGATGAGCTCAATATTTGAATGAAGTCAGTACAGTCCAAAATTGCCTTGTTGGTTTTGACGAGGCACATTGTAAGTCCTGTGATCTTTACCTCACTGGCTCTCCTTTCTTATTTGTGACTAGAGGCCCGGTGCACGAAATTCGTGCATGGAGGGGGGTTGTCCCTCAGCCCAGCCTGTACCCTCTCCAATATGGGACCCCTGGAGGGATGTCCGACTGCAATCCAGGGATGTCCGACTGCCCTGGATTGTGAGAGGGATGTCCGACTGCCCGTTTAACGGGCAGTCGGACATCCCTCTCACAATCCAGGACTGCTGGCTCCTAACTGCTTGCCTGCCTGCCTTCCTGATTGCCCCTAACCACTTCTGCCTGCCAGCCTGATCACCCCCTAACCACTCTGCTGCCAGCCTGTTTGCCCCCAACTTCCCTCCTCTGCCGGCCTGGTCACCCCTAACTGCCCTCTCCTGCAGGGTTGATCACCTCCAACTGCCCTCCCTTGCAGGCTTGGTCCCTCTCAACTGCCCTCCCTTGCAGGCAGGGTGCCTCCCAACTGCCCTCCCTTGCAGGCCGGGTGCCTCCCAAGTGCCCTCTTCTGCTGGCCATCTGTGGTGGCCATCTTGTGTCCACATGGGGGCAGGATCTTTGACCACATGGGGGCAGCTATATTGTGTGTTGCAGTGATGATCAATGTGCATATTACTCTTTTATTAGATAGGATAGAGGCCTGGTACAGGGGTGGGGGCCAGCTGGTTTGCCCTGAAGGGTGTCCCGGATCAGGCTGGGGGTTCCCTTGGGGTGTGGGGCGGCCTGAGCGAGGGGCCTGTGGTGGTTTGCAGGCCGGCCACGCCCCCTGGCAACCCAAGGGGAGGCCCTGGTATCTGGAATTTATTTTCCTTCTACAATTGAAACTTTGTAGCCTGGAGCAGAGCCAAGCCTGGGGCTCCCTCCCTGGCCGGCAGCCATTTGTGTTGGGGTTATAATTGAAACTTTGTTGCCTTAAGCGGGTGGGCCCGGCCAGGGTGTGCGGAAAGCTTTGCTCCCCCTGTTGCTGGCGGCAACCCTGGCCTGCTCTCTCAAGCTCCATTCTGCCGCCATTTGTTTGAATTTGTTTACCTTCTATAATTGAAACTTTGTAGCTTGAGTGGAGGCTTAGGTCTGCAACGGCTATTGGAAAGCTTGGCTTCCTCTGTTACCTGGGAAACCTTGCTCTCTGTGGCTGTAGCCATCTTGGTTTGGGTTAATTTGCACACTCACTCTGATTGGATGGTGGGCGTGGTTTGTGGGTGTGTCGGCGGTATGGTCAATTTGCATATTTGTCTATTATTAGATAGGATGTCCATGCAGTCACTGGCAATCAGTCCATTTTCTCTCAGTTGATGTGTTTTATTTGTCCCCCATCAATTATGGAAAATAATGCTTTGGCTGGTATTAGGTTGAATGAGATGAAATTGATGATATTCAACCATTTTGACCCACACAGAAAGGCAATTTTGTATCATTCTATCTAATAAATATACTCAGAATATGTTGCAGAATATTTATAATAAATAGAGGGTGATAATTGGGTGCTTGAATTATAACCAATTAATCACTATTTATAAATATAGGTAACAGATTAAGTAAGGTCTAAGTGGTGGAATCAGACTTGAGGGGTTCAGGTTTAGATCTTTGGAATACTCTGCTTGATTAGGAATTTTCGGTTGCAAGTGACAGAGTGAACTCAACTAGCAGGAGGGGCAGGAGGAAAGGGAGTGTATCACTAGGAGATAAGGCCACCAGGAAAAGACTGGGGTCTGGGGGGAGAAGAGGCATGTTCTATTTATCTGTGGTTGACCATTTGGCCCCAAGCCTCTGCCTGCTTTGTTCCCAGGCAGAGTGGAGAAGAGGAAAAGAATTAAAGACAGCGGTCCTCAACGTCTGTCCAGGAGTCCCCTGGAGGTCCCTAAGGTCCTTTCAGGGGTTCTGAGAGGTCAACACTCTTTTCATAATAACACTGAGACATGATATATCTTTCCCACTGACGCCTGCATTGCTGCTGCTTTAGTACAAATCAAGGCCCCAGCATCCAATTGCATGAGCCGTCATTATATTCTCTACACGCTGCATTACAGGATAAAATATGCCAGTTTCACTTAGGAATGTTCTTGATGAAGCAGTAAAATTTCTAATTTTATTAAATTTTGACCCTTGAGTATTATTCTGTGTGAAGGGAAAAGAAACCCACATGCAATATTTCTGTCGCAAACAAAGCATAATGGTTGTCTCGGGGGAAAGCACGCCGGCAATCACTTGAGCTGTGAGCAGAACTCACTGCTTTTTTCATCGAGCACAGATTTCCTTGAAGGAACTGGCAGACCAACTGTGGTTATTTAGACTTGGGCATTTGCAGACATTTTCTCTAAAATGAATGAAGTGAGCTTGTTACTTTAAGAACAGCACTGACAGCATCGTAGCCAATGACACATCTGAGCATCCATGCAAACACTGAGCATTTCAGAAAACTTACATCTGCCAACCTGAGCGCAACAGCTTGCCAATGTTTGAAACCTTCCTTTCTTTCCTGTTGTCATAAAAACTTTGTGAGTGTTAACATGTCATGAATTCATTATTATTTTAAAAAATTAAGAAATATTTTTTTATGTTTCCCAGTTTTAATTTCAAATATAATACATATGGAAAGATATAGCTCTCAGAAACAAGTGATTTTTGGGGTCTTTGATAGTTTTTACAGATATAAAGATGTATTGAGACCAAAAGAGGTTGAGAATGACTTATGTAAGAGCTATTTTTTTTTTCTCTAGATAAACTCTAAGACTCAGAGAAACCTTTTGCTAACCAACGTTTCTCCGTTATTTCTGAACGTTTCTCTCAGTGATCTCTGTCTCTGTGTGTCTCTCTCTGTCTCTTTCCGCTGTGAGCAGTTAGGTCTAAACAATATGTTTTTATGCTCAGATTAGTGGCAATGCTTCAAAGCGTGCGCGCGCGCGCACACACACACACACACACACACACACACACACAGTGTCCACGTGCCAGGAGATTTTCTATCTTCCTGGCTGTATAGCTCCCAGATAATTTCCTCCTCATGTGCAGGTTCAATTTTATGTTTCCAGTGAGTCCACAAGTAGGGCGTGAAATGAGAAAATAGTATTATACACTTGTATACAACAAAGAAGCCAGAAAGAATAAAAGAAATAAAAAAGCAATGTCAATGGCAATAGAAACCACATCCACAAAATCACAAATGCAAGTACTAGAAATCATTCTATTTTTGTAGGGTCTTGGAGGCGTCCCTTTTCCCTGAAATATTCATTCTGCATTACACAGCTGGCAGCTTCGCTCTGATTACCCCTGACAAGTGTGGCTGTGCACAGACTCACGGGCAGAATGGTTGGTTACTCATGTGGAAGGTACACCGAAGCCCACACCCGTGAGGAAAAGGCCGCGGGCCCACACACTGAGCTGCTCAGTGAGTCACTGATGACTGTTAAATTACACTTCCTAAGCGATATTATCAGTAAGGCTGCTGAATCAGCCGAACTGGAGAATAGGTGAAACTGAGAAGGCTCGGGGGGCTGTTCTTTTAATAGAAATCCAGACTTAGGTCATGTAAAAACTTTGAAAATATTACGTTTGGAGGAGATCATCATTTCATTTTTCTCAGGTGTAGAATTCGGCTGGGAGTTTTCAGCGTCCAGTTTCTTCCCCTTTCTGGGGTATTCTCTCGTATGTAAAATGATAGGCTTAGACTAGAGCAGTTTTTTCAACCAGTGAGATCTTAACCTAAAACCCAATATACAAAGCAGAGAGAAGAACTGCCCGGACTGAAAAAAAAAAGACAAGGAAACATGAAGTCTCCCCTTTGACTCTCCACTGAGCTTCTCTGTCTGCTCAGCTTCTGTTACTCTGCAGTGATCCCTGGGGTCCTTGGGGTGCACAGTTTGAGAATGCCTGAACCAAAGACTCCATAGCTCCTTGTGCTGTGGAGGCCCAGTCAGAAATCTAGATAATTTCTCTAGAGAACCACTTGGCATCAAGGTCAGAACTAAGTGGTTTCTAGAGTTGGCAAGAATGGTGGAAATAGAGGCAACCCCTACCTCCCTACCCCATCCCACCCCAGAGGATTCATGAGTCAACTCAGAGCCAGGGTACACTTACTGTGCACCAACCATGAGTTCGTTCACATCCATTGTTGAGCTCAATGAAATATGGATAAAACATTATCCGTCTTTAAGGAGCTGATGGTCTCCACTCAAACATCCCTCTTCACTTGAAACACGTCCCTCTATATGCACCATGCCGTACTTTTGTTGGGCTATGCTCAGACATCTGACAACTCAGCACAAGTATATTGCAATTTGATTGCAAAAGGGAACTGCAAAGCTTGAGAAAAGATGCAGGGTTTTGCGAAGATGAAAAGGATGATAGAGAATTTCTCTAATCGCATGCAAAATGATTGACAAGTAAGGATCTGACAGAGCGAGGCCACTTAATAATTGAAGAAGAGAAAAACTGACAAGGATGATAACACGGTAGCCTTCAAAGGAAAATAATTTGATGGTTTGAATATCAAAGGATCAGCAAGGCCTTTGAGAAAATAGATGAAACCTCAATTCTTTTGGCAGAAATGATCCTCATTATGGCTGCACAGAAAAGGGTACCAGGCCATACTCTTATGTAATTTCTTTGGAAAAGGAACTAAAAATTATTTGTTAATTTTAATTATCAAAGAATTACAGTATAATCTGTGTTTTATATTAAATATAAGATTAATTCATGTTAATACATTTTAGTTTTTCAAGATAAAGTCCCAACATTTTTTTCTCTCCCATTTTCTAGGAAATTTTGGTTCCTATTTTTAATTGTCTTTCCTACTACCATTTTTTCCATTTGTTATTAGGATCTTCTTTACTTATTATTATTATTTTTTCCTGTTAGGCCCAGAGAGCCCTTGGGATCACTTCTTATCTAGAGATGTTGAGAACTGAAGCTTCCAGTGGGTCGGAGAAGGCAGGAAACATCAATCTAAGGCCCAGAAGGCTTGCCTGGCCACTTGGGGTGAGTTATTTTACGTGACCTGCTGAATGAACCCTAAAACCCCCAAGAGTGTAGTACGGCATGGAGGTGAAAGCAACAGACTATCATAGGCTCATTCTCTTTTCATAATTTTACTTCTGTGTGACTTCAGCCAGGAGACACCACTTTGAGTCTTTTCCTCCTCTGTAAAGAGGGGATGCTAGTGTTTACCCTGAGGGAGCTTTAGGAAGACTGGATAAGATGTTAGATATTTAAGTATGCTGCACAATGTTTGCATAACAGACATTCAAAACACATAACTGTCATCATTTCTAATACAGCCATGGTGACCAATATGCCATGGGATATTTCCCCTCCTCCCTCTTCTCTAACTTTTCTTGTCTTGAGCATATCTGTGTACATTCTGGAATTTTCCTCCATATGTCCTTGTGTCCTCTGCTCAGCCCCACAAGATGCACATTCTAGAAGACAGTGTTTTGAACCTACATTTGGTTCTTCTAATGGGCAGTGTGGAGGAAGACTTGCCTTGTAATCCCACAAAAATTTGAGTTCACTAAGGGATGGTGAGGAGGGGAAGGAGGGTCCCGTGGTGAATTTGTGGTGTTAACGTTCCACAAGTCGACTTCTTTTCAATCTTTTAAACAAACACTGCCTCAATGTCACCAGCATGTCCAGAATGAATGCATTGTCTAGATGTAGAATCAACCCAGCAGCGTTCATTTTGTCATCTGCGGAAGGAACCTGGTGATAACTATATGCTCATTCATTTGTAGATACAGGGAAGGCTTATAGCTAAATTTGTGTGAGTTGCCTGGGGTCACACATACAGCCAGAGTCAGAGGTGGGACCTAAACCCTGCAGGTCACCTCCAGCACCCTTCCCAACATACAACCACAAAGCTCTACCGCTGTCAGCCAAATAGGCAACACGAAGCACCTTGAGTTTTTGCCCCTGGTAGACTGCATATGATAACATTTATCAAAAAATAAAGTTGCACATTTTACCATTTAATTGGTCCAAGGTCTTCTATTTAAATAGCAGGAGAGTTAGGACTATAATGGAATACTCTGACCTCTTTCACTGTTGAAATGTTTTTTTGTTTTGTTTTGTTTTTAAACCCTCACCCAAGGATATGTTTTTCATTGATGAAAGAGAGAGAGAGAGAGACATTGATATGTGAGAGAAACATCAATCGGTTGCCTCCAGTACACGTCTTGACAGGGGATCAAACCCGCAACCTGGGTATGTGCCATGACTTGGAATCAAACCCACGACCCTTTGGTGCATGGGACGATGCTCTAACCAACTGAGCCACACTGGCCAGGGCTCACTGTTGAAATGGTTTTCATTGACATCTCTCAATCCCCTTAGCACACTTTGTGGAGGCTCAGGATCCCAGTGCTGTGTTTCTGGGCTGCCAGCTGTGAGATGGTATACCTTCAGAACAGATAGATGGAGAGGAGGAGCTCTGTCCCATGGAGATGCATCTCCTCCACTCCAGGGAGCCCCATCCATCACTTTGTCATTGCTGAGCCCCCACTGATGCCTGCCCAGCGAGGGCGAGGATGTATGCATGTAATAGAAACCAGTCAGGGGCCAATTTTCCCTATGGAAAAGGGAATTGCATTTCTAGGCATGTGGGCAAAGAGAGGTTGATTAAGCATAAAACATTTCCACAAACGTGGTTGCATAACAGAGAACTCAATGCCTGCACGCTCTGAGAAGAAATTCTCTGGCCTTAAACACAACCGAGGGCCTTGTTGCTTCTGATAATTTCATCTGACTGCCTGTCTTGTTACAAGATTGCTGATTTGAAGGACTTGGAGGCACTTACTTGACCATTATCTGTTGTCACAAGATTTTGAAGCTCCTGAAACAGACAATGGGAATTTCACAGTGCAACGTGAAATCATTGAGAAGGCAATGGGGGGTTCACCCTACATTTGGTCATGTCACTGGATGTTGACAGAGATCAATAGTTTCTTTTAAAGAAGGCGCCCTTGAGTATTGAAGCTGCTATATCTGGGTAGCCGACTAGCTTTTGTGGCTGAGGGCAGTGGTTGGGAGGAAAAATCCTTAAATTAGTACTTAATGTTGGCACAACTAACGTCTTCACCAGATAATACATGGAGAACCTGGAGGGTAAGCACCATGAGAGGGGATTTAGAGCCATTCTGCAGAGGAGGTAACTGTCTGGCCAAGGGCTCTTTGGGGAAGGGGGGTGTCTTAAATGTACACCTTCAGTTCCTAAAATCTAGCACATAAAAAATTCTATCATACTTAATCCTTCTCATACTTACTCTCATCATATTTACTTCTTACCATTACTTTCTTACGATTCTTTTCATATTTTCTTTCATCATTTGCTCCTTTTGTTCCAGCATTTTTTATTGCTTTTATTTTATTTTTTTACCTTAAATGCCACAATTACAATTATTTTTTCCAAGTCTGTGAACCCCAGCACAGTGCTAACTATATGGCCATGCCCCAAAGATATATTTTTATTGATGGCTTTGTTGCTTACCTGGTTCCTTTGTTACTGTTATGATTGTGTTTGGCTTTCTGAAATCATCACTCATTTATCTATCTAGGAATTTAATAAACATTAGTTGAGTGCCTATTGAGATTATAGAGATTAATCTCATGCCTTCTAATCAAGTACAGACTGTCGGTAGAAGATAATGCAAGTCTCAGGGGATAAAGTATAAGTTTTGGTGAATTAGAAGAGAATATGCTAAGCATATTTTTGTCCCATACCGATTTGAAATTCTTATGTTTTGCCCCTAGTTTTTTTTTTCCTTTTTCAATTACAGTGTACATTGATTATTATTCTATATTAGTTTCAGATGCACAGTATAGTGGTTAGAAAATCATGTACTTTACAGAGTGGTCCTCCTAATGTTTCAGGTACCCACCAGGCCCATACATAGTTATTACGAGATTATTGACTGTATTCCCAATGCTGTAATTTACAGCTCTGTGACTATTCTGCAACTACCAATTTGTACTTCTTAATCCCTTCACCTTCCCACCCAGCCCCCCAAACCCTCCCCTCTGACAACTGTCAGTCTATTCTCTGTGTTGTGAGTCTATTTCTATTATGTTGGGGTTTTTTTTTGTTTGTTTATTTTAGATTCCACATGTAAGTGAAATCATATTGTATTTGTACAGGGCCACAAATGAAGACAAATGCAAGTTGTATTTTGACATTGTTTTAGTCAGGTTTTTCCAAAGAGACAGACGTGTGTGTGTGTGTGTGTGTGTGTGTGTTGTGTGTGTGTGAGAGAGAGAGAGAGAGAGAGAGAGAGAGAGAGAGAGAGAGAGAGAGAGATTATTTTAAGGAGTTGGTTCATGTGATGGTGGAGGCTTGGTGAGTCCAAGATCTACCGGCTAGGCAAGCAGGCTGGAGACTCAGAGAGGAGATGTAGCTCATGTCCAAAGGGCAGTCTGCTGGCAGGATTCCTTCTTGCTCAAGGAACCTCAGTCTTTTTTCTTTTCTTAAGGTCTTCAACTGATTGAGTGAGGCCCACCCACATTATAGAGGACAATCTATTATGCAAACATTGTTCAGCATACTTAAACATCTATAATCCCATTCAATCCTCCTAAGCTCCTTCAGGGTAAATACTATCATTCCCTCTTTACAGAGGATGAAAAGGCTCAAAGTCTACCAATTGTAATGTTGATCCCAACCATAAAATACCTTTACAGAAACATCCAGAATGTTTGACAAAATAGCTAGACACCATGGTTCAGTCAAGTTGACACATAAAATTCACCACCACAAACATTTTTTAACCACACAGTCTCTCTTGCAGGTTACAGCTTTGCATCCCCAGGAAGGAAGAGCAGCTCATTATTCTTCCCTCACCCCTGCCACCAGTGCCCTCCACCCTCCTCTGCCAGTGCACACACCGTGAGAGTGAGTATGTCAATTGTGGGTTTAAATGCTTCAATGCAGTTCAGAAATTTTAAGTGAATGAAATGTTACGTATTCATGTTTTAATAGGGATACATGTCAAAAATAGAATAGTGATACAGGGGGCGGAGAGAGACAGAGAGAGAGAAAGAGAGAGGGGGGGGAGGGAATAGTTTGCAGAAAGAGATGGGGTATGAAAACATTTTTACAAAATTTTAAAACAAAAACAAAGTTTGTAGATAGTAAGAAGAAAAGCATTTATAGCAATGTAAGCTCCACACTCTTTGGGATAGAAGGTAGGTGAGTGAATGGAGTAGGTCAGGTACTCAGGAGCTTTAATCACTCTGAAGTTTCCTTTCTGTTCTCAGTGGGCCTGCCACAGGGTAAAATACTGAATGGTTGTTGTTGTTTTTAAAAAATATATTTTTATTGATTTCAGAGAGGGAGAGAGAGAAAAAACATCAATAATGAGAGAGAATCATTGATCTGCTGCTTCCTGCATGCCTCCTACTGGAGATTGAGCCTGCAACCCGGGCATGTGCCTTGACCTGGAATCGAACCGTGACCTCCTGGTTCATAGGTCACTCAACCACTGAGTCACATGGCTGGGACAAAATACTGAGTTTTGGCAGAGTTTGTTGGTGGGTGCACGTTGTTAGTATTATTATTTTGTATGCATTGTTTATATGTTTGAAACATTGATAGTAAATTTCAAGCATCTCCTCTCTCAAGAGTCCCTGGCTAGGGTAGACTGTCCAACCCTCCCTCTACTTCTGCTTTATTTACCACGGCCTCAGTCACACACGCCAGTTACCGTGTCTGTTCAGAGTAGGGTGGGAACATGAGCTGGAGCCCTTCATCAGAGGAAAATTCCATCAAGCCTCTGTGTGCAAATTTATTTCTGTGCCTGGGCCCAGTTTACTTAGTGCTCAGCAGTCAATCTTGAACATCCCAACAGAGACATGCTATGCAAATGTTCTGAGGAATAAGCTAGGGATACAAAAGTAGCTGACTCACATTCCTTCATTCTGAAACTTCTGAAGTCCCAGCCAAAAATAGCTGCTATGTATCAGGAAGGAAGCCTGATTTACATTTAGTAAGCAAAGTATTGTATAAATTACTGATACAACCAACTATGCCAGGGTGTATGATGTTAGCTCTAATTCTGCTAGTCATAATTCCATGCAAGTGGAATTATGTGAGTATGCAAAACACAGATTTATTCTTTTATTGTTGTACTAGATGCCTGGTGCATGATATTCGTGCGGGGGTGGGGGTCCCTTGGCCCAGCCTGCACCCTCTCACAATCAGGGACCTCTGGCTCCTAACCGCTGGCCTGCCTGCCTGTCTGATCGCCCCTAACCACTCGCCTGCCTTCCTGATTGCCCCTAACCACCTCTACCTCGGCCCCTGCCACTACAACTTCATCCAGAATGATGTCCGGAAGGTCGTTCGACTGTCTGGTCTAATTAGCATATTACACTTTTATTATTATAGATTATTTTCCATAGGTCTAATTAGCATATTACACTTTTATTATTATAGATTATTTTCCAGGGTGGGAACAACTGTAACCCTACTTTTGCCCCACCCTGTAGTTAGCAGAAGATCGGGAAATATACCATCCTATCTAATAAAAGAGTAATATGTAAATTAACCATCACTCCATCACAAAGATGGCAGTGACCATAGCCACAAGATGGTGGCGCCCAGTCCCCTCAGTCCTGCCGCTGGAGTGTTTGGGCCTGTAGGCCTGGCCAGGGGCCTCGGGGGCTGAGCAGTGAGGCAGGGTCCGCCCACTCCCGCGGTGGATCCAGCCTCACTGCTGCTGGAGTGTTTAGGCCTGTGGGCCTGGCCAGCGGTCACAGGGACCAAGCGGAGAGGCAGGATCCACCCACTCTGGCGGGTGATCCAGCCTCACTGCTCCCCAGCCTCTGGAAGTGTCTGGGCCTGTCAGCTGGGCCAGGGGCCTTGGCAGGCTTCGCTCCCTTCTCTGCTTCGCTCAGTCAGCAGGAAGCCCTATTCTTGCAGGAATCTTCCTGCAATGGGCCTCTAGTCATCTTTATAATGGACTATTATGTTTAACTTTGTAACAATGCTGAATGTTGAATTCATCTCTCATAAAGTAGATTTAGAAAGAAAACACTTTAAATTGGAAAGGTTAAAAAGGGATTTTTGTTTTGGTGCAATTGGCAAAGTTCAATTTGTCACTTACATAAAACAAAAATGTTTGCATGCCTTTAAGATGGAAATGAAAGGGTCTGCTTCAGAAGAAAACAAAGAATACTGAGGTAAGAGTCTAACAAAGGGCCAGTGAGTCCCTTGGTACACTCCCTTAGTCACATATGTAGAAAGCAGAGTATCTACAGGAGACCTGAACATGACCACTGGTCTATTTGGGGGCAAGTAGCAGTTTTTCAAGTAGCAAATGAAGGAGATTTATTTGAATCATAGTAATTGTGTATGCATGTGGGGCCCTTCATGATTGAATGAATGTTAACTCCTTACAGCAGTGGTCGGCAAACTCATTAGTCAACAGAGCCAAATATCAACAGTACAACGATTGAAATTTCTTTTGAGAGCCAAATTTTTTAAACTTAAACTTCTTCTAATGCCACTTCTTCAAAATAGACTCTCCCAGGCCATGGTATTTTGTGGAAGAGCCACACTCAAGGGGCCAAAGAGCCGCATGTGGCTCGTGAGCCGCGGTTTGCCGACTACTGCCTTACAGTAATACAGAATAACCATCTATTATTAATTTATTCAACAAATATTTATTGAGTACCTACTACATGCAGATACTCTTAGGTATTCATGATAAGATAATAAGTAAAAACAGAGTTTTCCCTGCCCTGGGAGAGCTTGGGTAGTCACAGAGCACATATAAAATTGAATCTCTCAAAAACTCTATGAAGGAGAGAGGCACTGGGTTCATAACTAGGGAATGATCAGTGAGGTGAGGGAAGGCTTTCTGAGGAAGTGAATGAGCTACACCCTCACATTTTGAAGGAATGAAAGAAGACCATCATGACAAGAGCATATACTTAGTTAACAACTATTTATTAAGTGTGTGCCATATGCCAGGCATTTTTCTGGTTGATTAGGATAGATGAGCAAGACAGAAAAAAGATAACAGTCTTTGAAGAGCTTCTATATTTGGGAATAGGTTATCAATAAAAGAAACAGTGAATAAAGGTGATACAGGACATTAGAAGGTGATGTGACATGGAAAAGGGTGGAAGGGGGCAAAGAGAATCATGTGTATCTCCAGGCTGGAGACAAGGCACACATTTGACTAGAATGATCAAGATGGTGTCATGAGGAAGGTGAAGAAGTCAGTGGCTGAGTGACAGCCTGAAGGTGAGGGATTGAGCTCCATAGGTAGCTGGTGGGAAAGGGTTTCAGGCAGAAGGAACACTCAGTTCCAGAGGTGGGAGTGTGCTTGTCATGTTTAGGAGGAGGAGGAAGCCTGCTTGGCTGGAGCAGAGTGGACGAGGGGGAGATACTAGGAGACAGGGCGAGCAGGGTACAGGTGGGGTTAGGTCCTGGAGGGCCTTCGAGGCCACTGTTGGGCTTTGGCTCCTGCTCCGATTGAGTCAGGCAGCTCCTGGAAGGTTTTGAGCAGAGTCAGACTTGATCTGACTTCTATGTTAAAAGGATTCTCTTATTGCCATGCTGGAAATAAAGGGGTAGGGGTCAAGGGTGGAAGCCAAGGCCACAGTGACAGTATTGCAGTGATTCTGATGAAAGATGGTCATGGGTTGGGCCAGGTGGAGGCAGTGCAGGGAGTGAGACATGGTTGCCTTTCAGACGTGGTCGCCTCAGGGGAGGCTTAGGATTCGCTGATGGATTGAAGAGTGGGTGAGAAGAGTCAGAAATTTCTGCAGGATTTCCAGCCTGAGCCAGCAGAGTGCTGGAGTTGCCATCAACTGATGTGAGACCGAGTCCAGGGCGAGAAGGCGGGGCAGGAGGGGCCCGGAGTTCATTTCTGGACGAGCTGAGATGAGAATTCTGTTACTAGTATATACCCAGCGGAGATGTCAAGTAGGCAGTTGGAAGGATAGGAATTGAAGAGCGTGAATATAGGCAGACATTTCAAGGAGTTTCCTTGCAAAGGAGAGCAGAGAAATGGGGCTGAGGCTCACAGAAATGAGATCAAGAGAAAAAAGTGTGTGTGTTTTTTGTTTTGTTTTTTAAATTTGGGAAAAATAGCAGCAGGTTTGTATAAAGATGGGAATGAGCATAGTGAGTAATGATACTGGGCAGCCAGCGGGAGGCCAGACATGTAGGCCCTAGCAGACATTCTAAGAAATTGGGTTTTGCTGGAGCAGTGGGAAACCACTGAGATTTTAAGTGAACAGGTTTGACAAGATGGAATTTACATTTTGAATGGATCCCTCTGGCTGCAGCGGACAAAATAAACTAGAAACTGGCCACAGGAGCTGCAGACAGAATGCTGAATATGTGCCTAGCCACGTGCTAAGCATTTCGTGTATCTTAACTCATTTAATCGCACAAATTCAGGCGAGTGACATTCTCACACACCTTCTACAGGTGAGGGTGCCGAGGCTCAGAGTGGTTCGGTGCTTTGCCCAAAGTCATCTCACTAGCAAACCAGTGACAGAGCAGGGAAAGAAGCCAAGCTGTTCACCCTCAGTATCGTAGTATCTTTTTTTGCCATTATGTGGTATTGGTCATAGATTCATGTAATTTTTGGGTTGGAGGGACTCTTAGAAATTGCCTAGCCCAGCTCCTCAGGTAAATGGGGATTTGAGGTATTCAGAAGCAGTAGCTTGCAAATAGAAATCATAGTTTAAATACACTCGGGGTGGTTGCTATTTAAAGCCCTATTCCAGACGAAATCCTTTGTAAAGTTGAGAATCCTTTTGTGAAGCAAATAATCCACTCTCCAATGTAGCTGTGGAGAAAATGCTGTTCTTCAAACATCAGGTGTATCTCCAAAACTAAAAAGTGCCAGAATGTTCTAATTATGCAGGGAGAGCTGCTATGGTGAGGTGGCAGGGAGAGATGTGGGACGAGAAGGCAGCCAGGTGACCAGAAGGGGCAGTCCTTGGTTTTGTGTGCTGGAGGCACAGCAGCTTCTACAGGGACTTGGTGTTACAGCTCAGAGGTTTCCAGTCCTTGCACCCCTCAGGGCTCTTAGAATCCACTTTGTGAATCTATGAGACACAGTGCTCCTGTCTGCCAATACTTCTTCCTCCATCACGGAACTGCTCCCCGCCATCCCATCCCCCCCGGGTCATTCCGACGAGACTGTCAGGCCAAGGCTTCACCTGCTCTCTGGTCCCTAAATTGGGCACGTGATCAGGTCTAGTCAATTAGAGCTTCCCTAGATTTTCCTCTGAGTTATTTTTTTTTTCCCTTTGAATTATGAGCAGTAAGTGTTAGGTAAACTTACTGCAGGAAGCTGGCGTGTGTTCACATGGAGAGACACTTGTAGGGGAATAAATCCAGGTAGGAGCAAGTAGAGCAAAAATATGGGAATAATTAAAGCAGAGCCCTGGTAGCATCGGCTCTACCTGAATCCAGATTGTCCCCTTGGGATAATCCAGGTACATTAAACAATAAATTCCCTTTCTTCTATGCCTCAGATTCTCACCTCTAAAATGGGGGATAATACTACCCCATAGCATGTAGCAAGGATTACATTAAATAATTTGTGTAATGTATTTAAAGCAGTGCCTGGCACATATCAGTTACCTATTGCTATGTAACAAACTACCGCATAGTTAGTGACTTAAAATAGCCATCAATTGAGCTCACAGTTCAGTGGCTTGGCCGTTTGGGCTGGATTCTGCTCAGCTCTGATCACTCACGTATCTGTGGTCACTTTCTGAGATGGCTCTGTTCATCCACGTGGTCCCACATTCTCCAGCAGAGTTGCCCAAGCCCGTTTTCCCCATGGTGGCTGGGCGGAGTGCCAAGAGAAAGAGTGAAAGCATACAAGGCCTCCTGAGATGTAGGCTCAAAACTGGTACATGTCTCTTTTGCTGCATTCTATTGAGCAAAGCAGCATGAGGCCAGCCCAGATCTATGAAAGGGGGTAGTTGACTCTACTTTGCATGGGGGGAGCTTCAGTCACACTGCAAAGAGTCAGGATAGAGGGCAAGCTGTGAATGGTTACTACCATTGTGTTTGATAAATCTCACCATACATGGCTGCCAGTCTTATTAGTATTGCCTAAACCAGTTTAATTTACCCTCTGTTGGTTGCTATAGACCATGTCTATTAGACTTTTGTAAAGATTATTAGTAATAGCTTGGCCATCACCTAAATTTCTTTCTTGGATTTCTCATTGAAACCCAGATATAGTTTAATTCTAGGAATATCCCACGTCACATGATGCCCTGTTTCTCATTAGTAGAGTACTGCGAAGGATCTGTAATCCCTCGTGTTGAAATCGTATATCTGCTCAGCAAGACCTTGGAAATTACCAGGCTTTAATGATCTACTTTACACAATCCATCATTTGTTTGTGAGTTTCTCCTCAATTGTTTTCATTTTGTAATTATTTATGTTTCTTCTTGGGTGGTTCATCTTTAATTGCTTTAGATTTGAGGGGGAAAATATTGAGATTATGCAATTGTTCTTATGAGACCACAATATTTATTCTTTTCAGGAATAAATACATTGTAGATTTTCATGCTTATTAATTTTTTATTGTAGAGAATATCGCATTATGCAAGGTGTGCAGTGAATACATTTAAATTCATTACTTAAGCAAATCCCATCAAGAGTATTAATACTGATTTGATGTTTTTCATCATTATGTCACTAAAGGTATTGCCAAACTTCAGTTTCTCCTGTTTCTAAATCCAGCTGAAGATTAGCATAAGCTTTTGCCTCGATTATTGTAAAGACGAGCAATGTGAGAAGGATTTTTTTTGCAGGGAGGTGGCGTTTTTCCCCAGCATTATAGGGGGTCTATATTATGCTTGTTATTTCAATATATCAAGAGCAAATGTAAGCATTGCAATTTCCCTCAGTAATTAGAAGGAAATCAACATCCTTATCAGCCAATGGTAAAAGCATACTATTGTGTGTTTATAAGGTATGGCACTATTATTATTTACTATTAGCAGAACCCCTCCGTTTTTTTAAAAAAAACACAAAACTACCTTTTGTTTATATTGGGCTGAATATCAATGTTAGTCATAATATTGTAGTTATAGTTGATAATTGAGTACCAACTCTGCATATTGGTTAACTTGCTGAATACTGGATTATAAATTATTCTAACATTCAGTGGCTTAAAGAATAACAATTTATTATCTATGTCATGGAGCAGCCTGGCTGTGAAGTTCTGGCTCAGGTATCTCATGAGGTTGCAGTTAGATGGCAGGCATCTGAAGGTTTGACTGGGGTGGGAGGATCCAGCTCCAGTTTGGCCCATTCACGTCAATGAGTTGGTGCTGGCTGTTTGTGGGAGGCCTCTCTTCCTCTCCACGTGAGTCTTTCTAATGGGCATTTTTCTTGAGTGCCCTCTTGACATGGTGGCTAGCAGGCTGAGCAATGCAAGAGACTAAGGCAGAGGCCACAGTGCCTTTTATGATCTCTCACTCCAGTAGCTACACATCATTACTTCTGTGTTCTATTTGTCACACAGACCATCCCTGATTCCATGTGGAAAGAGAGTACAAAAGGTCTGAAAACCTGAAAACAAGGATCATTGGCCACCATCTTGGAGGTTGGTCACCACAAACTCTTATCAAATGACCATAAGGATCTACTAAGGCCAGCTTTATCAATCATCAGAGACTGGGTATAGTTTTATGATGTATCTGCTAGGTGTGTCCTGTCCCATATATAATTAGGAGGCCAGTGACTTATATCTTAAGGGCCTCTGCTTGCCTGTGAGTGAGTCCTAAATACTGTAATAATAATGCTCTAGTTATCTTCTCTAGAAGAATCCAGACCTTTTCTGATGCTCTTCCTTTAGTCATGGTGTCTTTCACACAAAAAACCTTTTCAGAATCTTATGAAAGTTATGGAATACTTTCCAAGTTGTGCTTAGTCTCACAACTCCTACTCCCCATTTTCTCTTCTTCTCACTCATTTCTCCTGCCCTTAGGAGAAGAATTAGTTCTTCCCTCTGCTTTTGCCCTTCTCAGACATCCTGTGCCACCACCTACTCAGATCTTTATAAATCATTCCTCCAATAATTTTAATTCTCTCCCCAAGGTGAAGTCTGGTAGCAGGTGTTAAATGAAATGTCAATTTGCTATTAATTTTATTATATATTAATTATTCATTTAGCTTTCCAACACTTTTTGTTACTGTGAATTCTCTTAAGCTCCTGGAGGTCCTTCATTACTTTTCTGTTTTTCCTAGTTTTCTTACCAGAATATTCTAGATCAGTGTTATTGCAGATGATGTAACTTCCATTAGTGAATGAACCAATTCTTGATGCATTTTAAAGATCTCTGCTTGTATCTAAGAGCTACTTCTATTTCGCCCCTCAGGAAAGACTAAGCATCAACCTGGAACATCCTATCACAAATGTCAGGAACCCAGGTTGGAAACACAGAATTAAAGGGATCACCACTGAAAAATTGTCAAGGATGGATTTGTATGAGAATCCCATCAGCTTCCATTTTAGATGTCCATTTTCCTTCCCAGTCCTGACTTCCCTTCTACCTGCTTACCACAGTGTGCCTCCAATGCCTAACACTGTGCTTTGCACAGAGTTGGTGCTCAGAGAACATTTGTTCCATGTATTCTTGGAAGAAAATAGGCATTGTGGCTAATAGGCTGCATAGATAAAGCTTTTGAGAAGCCATAACATAGACATCCTCTATTTCCTCTAGCTCCCACTCCGACTCCTGTTGGTGTGAGCAACTGGTCAGCTGGTCCCCTAGAAAGCAAGGCTGTAATGTGAACTGGCTATTTGTCCCATAGTATTTGCTGTGTCAGGGACCAAAGAGCAATGGCTTCAACTGACTCAAGAGAAACACTTAACTCACTTAGGACTGTTGGTATCCCAGCACTGTCTGGAGAGCCGCTTGCACCAACACTTTCATTCCAACCACCAGTTCTGGGAAACAACCTTCCCTTTCTCCTAATCTGCTTCTTAGCTAAATCCCGTGCCTCGCCAAGAGCGGGTGGTGTGTGCATGCTAGCGTGTGTCGTGTCACTTCTTGTCAGTGCAGCCTTGTCAGGTCTGATGGGGAGCTGAGGCTGGGGCGGGCAGGGCCCCACCGCTGCTGCTGACTGAAGTGACAGGCAGTCAAATGTGATTAGGGTTTGACGAGTACTGGGGGTCGTTCCATACCTGAAGAGATTCAAAAAAAGAAATGTAGCTTTAAGACCACATCTGGGGAAAGAAACTGGATCATACTCAGGCCCAGATAGGCCAGCTGCCCCTGTGTGTGGTGAGAGGACTCGTGTGATGGCCCTGGAACCGCAGTCTTAAGGGTTTACCACATAACAGTATAGTCACCTGGGCGCTTCCCGATCTGTCAGGGGGGTCTGGCTGGAGTGAATATTAGATGGTCTGTGAGTGATGGTTTCCCTCCTTCTCCACTTTCCATGTCTGAGGCATACACACATTATTCATTCATTCCTCACTCATTGATTCATTCATCAGTAGCCTTTTCTACCCTGCCCTGCACCATGCACAGCACTGGGCTCTGCAGCTACCACACAGAAAGGCACAGGAGTGGTCCCCGTCCTCTTGTCATGTGTAGTCGAGACTGGAAGACGGATTCAGAGATGGAGTCAAAAAGCAGGATAGAAGCGCAGGGACAGAGCTAATGCTCAGTAAATTATGGGGCTCCTGGGAAGGGCATGTAGTAGCCCGTGGGAGACTCCCTGGGGTTACAGAGTTTTCAAGACAAGGGGTCAAGCAGGAGAGTTGGAGGAGGTTGGTGGGAGGAAGGGAAGGACAGAGGAAGGATCTTCCGGATGGAGGGCAAGGCACGGCAGAGGCTCCGGGAGAGGAGCTTCATGGGGGGCTTGGAGTCCCAAGCAGCGTGGAGCTGCTGTAGGAGGCAGAGTGGTAAGAGATGACACTCAAGCCAGTGGAGGAAGCAGGCCATCGAGGGCCTGGAGGTCACCCTTCTGTGTGTGGAATTGATCTCAGAGGCTAGGGGGAGTCGCTGAAGTGGCCCTCAGAGCTCATCCCTCAGCATGCCTCTCAGATGGCAATGCTCATGTCTTAACCTGGCTGGCTCACTGCAGCCTCCTCAGTGCTGGGAAGTTTTCCTTGGTTGGAGGCTGCTGACATCATCTGTTGTTCAAGGATTCCAGTCTTGCTGTGTTAAATCCCTTGGAGAGCCAGGCCTGTGGGCTTGCTGCTTCTCTTCTCATTTCACAGCTGGGCTTTGAGAGCCTACTTCACTTGTGTCACTTCTGCAGGCTCTGAGGTCTAGCTATGGTTCTAGGAAAACAACAGGTTTATCTTCTTTATCTCTCAGCCCCTACCCTCCACCCCTGATGCCAGGGCAGCATCTGTAAACTAAGACATGCCAAAGATTCCAGACCCTCTATCCTCACCTCTTCATTTCTATAAGAAAATGCATGAGCTTTTAACATAATTTTAGCAATGTATGATGACCCTTTAGTTTATACCAACTTTCTCTGCCAACATTGTTGGGAACAAAAATCAATATTTTGAAAAATATGTGCTTCTGTAGTTTTACCACTACCGTTAATCATGTTTCTAACTGTGGAATATGTCTGGAAGTCTATATTCCTTATGCAATAGATAGATATAACATGATGGGGAAATAAAATAAAATGAAAACTAAGAACGAATTCTCTTTGTCCCTGAGTGCTGTCTTGATGCTTTTAATGCTGGGAAGTAAAAGGAATCCATGTTTATTGAGCATCTACTATGTGCCAGGCATCGCCATTTTCATGTTACCTTATTCAATCCTCTCAATCACACTGTGAGGAAGATTTCATTATCTCCCATTTTTATACATAACACAACAGAGGTTTGGAAAGGTCAGGTGATAGCTTGAGCCCAGGTCAGCTTACTTCCTGAGCTGACTAGGGGGAGAGGAGAGCCTGTGGATCAGGCAGGAGATGGGGGCTGGTGGGGTAACTTCAGGGAGTTATTAGCAGAAAAATCAATATAGCATCTAGTACGTGAATGAACAATGGTTTCATCTCTTTTATTAACCTTGGTCAGTTAGTGGCTGTCAGAGAACTTGGTTAAGAAGCAGTGCAGGGATTGATTAGCTAGATGTGACACAGTGAAGACAGAGTGTCTATTCAAATGCCATATGTATCCGACATCTTGTTTTATGGACCGGAAGTGGTACTGGGCGGGTATGGGAAGAGCCGGGGGACTGTTGTCAGAAGACCTGGCTGGATTCTCCCCCAGGTGAACGGGTTGGGAGCGCTGCTTTTCAGGCTGGCGCCTGCCAATTCCTCAAAACCTATTGATGCACGAAAGGGGCAACATGCTTACAAATCACCCAGACACTTTTGGGTGATTTGTATGGACATTTTTGTAGAGAACATATTTTAAGAGAACATATGCCTTTTGGTGCTCTGTGCTCCATAGAATTAGGTAATAAGCATTCAGGCCAATCAGGCTTAATGTGGAAAGCATATAGTGAATCTGAATGTATAACACCCTCCAATCCTGTAATAACAATCTGTGAGCCCCGTTGTTATTTATCTTCAGGCACCTTTTTCTCTTCTTCTTAACCCTGTGTTTGGGGAGAGAGGTCTGCAAACATTACAGACTTGGGAGGCACAGTCAGAATGCTAATAGAGCCATCAACCCAGACGCTGCCTTCTTGAAATCTGGCTGAGCAAGGTGAGCTGAGCGGCTCTTACCTTGTACCTCCTCCTACATGATTGCAATTAACATTTTACCTGCCCTGTGTCTCAAGTCAAAGCTTTGGCACCGCTCCCTGGAGGGCAAGGGAGGACCTTCATTACAGAACAGATGCACTTACTGCCGCCTGCTGCATTCTGATGTCACCACCCCTGAGCTCCAGAGAGAGGTCAGGCAATCCTAGGATGTCATGTGTCCCAAATCGAATATTTTAATTTAGAGACTCAGTAAATTGCTCCCTCCATTAAGACTGGCTGTACTTGCAGCTTTTGCTGGGGCCCAGCCAGGAGCTTTGATTCATTTCATTTCTTACTCATCTAGTCACACAGGGAAGGGGCGGCCCATATGTCAATGGGCGGTGGAGAGCTGCCCAAAGAAAAAGGAAGACTAATGATTGAGGAAGAGTTTCAAGGGTAGGACTGGCATTTGAAATGACAGCACACATGTCCTGCTGGCTAAAGGATGGTGTCTGGTGGGGGGCCAGGGAAAAAGGGGTGGGATATTTTATACTTTGTTAACGACTAATAAATGCCCCATCGTAGCCAATTATCACAGGACAGGTTTGCTTTGTGTGCAGGTGAATTTCAGTATGTTTTGTGAGTTTATTTGAGCCAAACTGACAACAATTGCTGGGAAGCAGAATCTCAACTATCTAATGCTCTAGAGAATGATGGCTTTGTACCTTGTTTCATACATTACAATCAGAGGAGATGTAAGTGGGTTACATGAAATCCTTTGGTGATAGATTAGGGAAGCTGTACAGGATAGTCAACAATCAACCATTAACATGATAAGAATAACAATGAAGGAATTTGTGGTCTCTGTCCTGGCACCCACATGCATTTGGTTGTGCCCCGAGGGGTCCGGAAAAAGGGAAGTTATAAGTTACCTTGACATTTTCACGTGTATGTTATCTTAGATGCAAAAAGACAAGAGGCTCAGTAAAGATCGAATTTGACCTTTGTCAGGGAAGATACTGGCCTAGGACATGACTACCCGCTATAAACTGCTTTTTAATGAAAGGTTTTCAATTTCAGACCATCCTTTGTGGATACTTTGGGTCTCTTGACTTTGCGTGGCTGCCACACAGGCTTTCCCTGAGTTAGTCAGGTGAGCACGTGGCCCTTGTTCGTCCACAAGTACAAGGAAGTGGAAGCTCCTGTCCCCTGGGCTTTTCAGGGGTCCAGGCCCTTTCCATCTCTCTGACACTCTTGGTTCACCGCGTACTCCAGAGTGAAGAGGGCAACGGAGGAAGGGCTACCTTTCAGAGCATGATGTTGGGGCCAACGCTTTCCTCCTTTCTGGGGTTAATCCAGAACCCAGGGTGGTTGAGCCTGCAGACGTGCACATGTTGGGGGAGGCCTGAGGGAAGGAGGTGGGAGGAGTCACGCTGGTAAAAGCGTGGGCGCAGATGAGCACCGTGAGAGTCAGGCAGCATCCCAAACGCTCTCCTTTCTTTCCAAAGTCACAAGACCTCGCCCTGGACCACTATGCAATGAGATTATAAGCACTTCTTCCCTGTTCTAAAGTGTAAAATCCTTGCATTCCAGCAGGTGCCCAGTCAGTCCATGGAGGCAGCTAACACGAGGTCTGCGGGGACAGTTCTTTCTGGCAAGGCGGGCCTCCTGGTGGCTTCAGACGGCAGCTCTGGGCTTTAATACAGGTAGGTCTTTGGAATCAATATCACACAATCCGTCCTTTTCCAAGGGGGCAGAGGCTAATGACTCACTCCCCGTGCTATTGGTTTCCGATGAAGCATAATTGAGAGTATTGTTTCAGCGGTGACACCATTGCTGCTTAAAAATATGCATCGGATCTCGTTTATATTTGCTTATTTACAAAGAAAGCGGTGAGCTGTCACCCTGGCTTTCTTCCATCGTAAACCATGAATAATTTCTGTTAAAGTACGTACTTTGCATTTAAACATAACTGGGCCGTTATGACTGGCTGCCGCCCGAAACACATATATGGTTTGCATGTCTAGATGAGCCAATCAGAGCCTGGAACACTGGGCGCCACAGGTGATCTGTTCCTCTGCCTCCCCTCCACCTCACGGGGACTGCCAGGGACATGGATTCGTAGCTAAGTGTCTAATGGAAGACTTGGGACAGGGTAATACACAGCTGCCAACGTGAAGTTTGATATGGAATTTAAACCCTGTCTCTGGCTCCAGACACCACACTTGGAAATGCAAATTGCCAGTGCAAGGAACTCATTCCTGAGTTAATGGACACAACGGGAATTTCACCCTCCCTCCCGCCGGCAATTTGAGGCGTGTATTTATTATCAAGTTATTGGGCCCATGACTCCTCTCTTTGCCACCACCGCCATCCCCTGCAAAGGATCTGTGTTTGGAATCCAGCAAGTTCTTAAACTTCTGCCTATAGTAACTTTGAGTGATTCTAGTAGAGCGTGTCACTGGCTGTGACAGGATTATTCAGGAGCTAAATGATTCTGACTCAGTTAAAAGAGAGCCCGGGCTTCTTGCCTTGGTGGCAGGAAACCGAAGCGACAGCCGGGCCCCCGAGGGAAGCATGTAGTTTATTAGGCCTTTATTCCTGGACGCTTTCCTCAGAGATCTGACCACACGCCCTGCAGGGAGCTGTGGTTTGGCAGAGGCCCTGCTGTGGGCACTGGGTATGGGTGTGTGTGTGCATTCTTTACCACCCATTTCCCAGTAGCCCCTCTTGAGACCCTCAAGGGTACTTGCTTAGGGTATCTACAAAGCAGGGTGATACGCCACAATTTCAATGGAAAAGCTTTAAAAGGTAAAAGAAAGCGTTCAAGTAGCCTCTCTAGGAGAAGCAAGGATGGTCTTGGACGCTGTCATGCCCTTTTCTGGCTGAGTATTTGGATCATCATTGGTTAAGTTAAAGTATACACTATAACCTTGGCATTACTGAGGCTCCAAACATCTTACTCAGATCCTGCCAATGGCCCAGCTCCATGGCATGAACCAGTGGCTGATGGGGTGACCCCAGGAGAGAGGAAAGGTAGGAGTGGTCACCGAGGAAGAATGCTGAGTCTGAGCCCAAGGCTGAGCTGCGTCAGCTCCCTGAATCACACCTGTCCTACACTAGGTAAAACCATGGTGCTGCTGAAGGTAAAGACCCCTAAACCAAGGCATTGGGGGTCTGATTTCTCTCTCTATGTGACATAAGACCTCAGGCCAATCATGATGTTCCTATGTAAATACTGAACTTTCCTCATCTGCAACTTGTCCCAGTTCGCTTCTTGGGTTGTGCTGAGGATCTATTGAGAGGGAAACCAGTTGGCAAAGTGAAAGCTATTGGACAGCATAGGTATCACACTTTCTAAGAAGTACAAGCTAGACCCTCTGAATCCAAAACTACATTGCAGCACATATTGAAGGGAAAGGCTTTCATTTTTTGGCAATTATTGAAAAAATGCTTTCATTTTTCCTGTTATATGCGAATGGATGTGACATCAGAATTGCAATATGTCAGAACAATTTCTTCTTGAAATGATTTAAAGACGAGGACCAGATAGAGACTAGACTATATCTGCTTTTATGTTGGATTTTTTCTTCCTTTTTTGGTAGGAGGTTGTCTCAGAGGATAATTGCAATTAATGGGATCTGATCTTTTTCCTATTTAGAGTACTGATTTATGTAATAGAACAAGTACAGACCTGGAGAGTAACATGGTGGCTAAGAGAAATAAATGATTTCAAGGCAGCAGCATGACCAATGGTCAGAACAAGCATGCACTCTGTGGTGATTACAGCCTTTATCAGGATATATCTTTAGGTAATTCAGTGTTTTACATAATGCAGAGGTTGTTAACCCACCAGAAACAGGTGGGATGGTGGGTCTTTAACTTTTCTAAAAAATAAAAATGGGAATCAGTTAGGCAAACTTTGTGATTATAACCTGAGTAACTTGTATCTTCCTCCAGCTTGATGTATATTAAAAACAAACTGTAGGGTTGGTCCCAGCTAGAAAGAAACCATAGAGAAAACCCACCCTCTCTATATACAGATGAGGATACCGTGGCCCTCTCAAACAGGGGAAGTTGAAAACTTGAAGAGATCTTGACCTGCACAACCAAATAAGTGTCTGCTACGTAGTAGGTGCTCAGTAAATGCCTACTAATGTCTTGGGGACAAGGAACTTCCATAACAGAACACAATCTAGTGGGAGAATAAGACTTGGCCATGGCTTTAGGGGGCCAAATGTCCTGAGTTCTAGACCCGGTTCTACCATTGATAGCTTATGGTATGCCATTTGCTCTGTTTCCTCTATTTCCGTTGTAATTAATGTTTCCTTTTCTAGCTGCCTTAGCGCAATGCTTTAGAGTAAGTGAAAAAGAAGTATAAATGCACTTGGGAAAATGTCAGCTAGTCTACAGCTAGTAAGCCTTGTAAATGAACTGGCGAGATCAGGCCACCTTTATGGTTAAACCGAGGAAGCAGCAGAAAACAGCAAAGTGAGACATTTCACTGATGTTGAAGTGGGTGGTGGTTATTTATTTGTCCTCAGATCCCTGGCTGGAGGGGCAAACTTGTCTAGGTCAGAGCCGTGGAATGGAAGGCAGTCTGGAGCATCGTGATTATTAGGGCATATTTCTTATGAGCCTTTTAAGATAGAATGCTAGGCTAAGGTCCAATTTTAATTTTCTAGAAGTTCAAAGTCTAAGACACTCAGAATAACACTGCCTGGAGCAGAGGGCAGCAATAATGAACCCAGCAAAGAGAAAGAGAGGAATAATCTATTGTGTTTAAAGAACTCACAGTGTTTTATAAAGGGTCCTTCTGCATTTCTCTGTCTCTTCACAGAGTTCTGAAGTCAGAGAGTCAAGTCTGTCGTTTGGAAAAGTCAGGTGTAACAAAAATGACTACTGAGGGGTGTATATTCATATTTTGCCATAAAATTCAGCCAAATAACCAACTATCTGAGAGTATTTAGAAATATGAACATGTGAGCTTAAAATCTTACTGACTTTCAATAATTTAACTGCTGCATACCTGTCTGCCATAGGGGTGTAAAAACATAACATTATTTAATATTTTTCCTCTAGAAGCAGGTTGGATAGTCACAGGTTTCCTTAAAGCAATTGAAGTAGAAATCAAATAATGAGAAGATTTATACAAAGACCATTCTGTATGATTGGTAATGTAGTGAAAACAGTATCTCATCTTCCAAGTATTATGATATTCTCCTTATCTCAGATGGTCATGCCATGATCATCACAAGATGCTTAGTTTAGAATTCGGGCACATCTCCAAAGATAATTTCATTCTATAAGGAATTGTAAAGGAAAACAGTCTACTTGGCCATTATATGTGTGAACACTTTCTACTGGGAAGGCTTTCTGAAGACCAATATGATTCCCAAAATCCCATTAATTTCCATCACCATTTCATCAGACCGAGACCTCTCATGGACATTCACAATAATTCATTATAGAAGATGTTCAGTTTTTCCATGATAAGCTGGAGGTGACGCAAATGTCATGGACTGAAAATGTAACCCTTATTCCATATATTAATTGTATTTTGTTAATGAAAGCAAATGTTTGTCTTTCTCCTTCTATTCCTTCCAAGGCTGGGAGTAGATCCTGCCTGATATTATCTGGACTTCCCAAGTGGGCATCTTTCCACGAAGGAAGAATGGTTTCCTTAGGCCAGTGTTTGTCAGATTGAGGTTCAAGAATTCCCTGCAGTAAAAATGCAGATTCTTAGATTCTATCTCAGACCTACTGAATTAGAACCATTGGGGTTGAGACTCAAGGGTCTAAATATATGAGACTTCCTCAGTGATTCTTATGCGTGCTAATGTTTGAAAGCCACAGCTGTTGGCTTCCATAGAGTCCCATGTGTATAGGGTTGCATGTTGCAGAGGACATTGATGTTGGGAAGGGGAGAACATGCTCTGATGGTCTAGAGTAGAATGCCAGGGGAGGGTGCCCAGCTTCTAAATACTTACACAGAGGACTTGTATTCTCTCTAGAAAGTTCTCTTTGGCTTGCTGGTCACCTTCTGGTCATTTTTCCATATAGGCACCCACCATCCTGATTGGATGGATTGTCCTATTGCTGTAGGTGCCTAAAGGGGTGTGTGTGTGTGTGTGTGTGTGTGTGTATGTGTGTGTGTGTGTGTATGTATGTAAAGGAATGGGTACAAGAATACCAACATTCATCTTCTCTCTGATTTCAACAGAGCATCATCTTTGCCAAGAATTATTCTTCTCTTAATTTCATGGAGGATTTACGATTTGAACATTCTCCTCTTGTTTGAAGAGACCCATCAAATGTGACTGTGCCTTTTAGAGGTGGGGAGTGTGGGCTGCCTAATGAGCTAAAATCCTACATTAGCTTTGTTACACTACTTTGGATCTCTCACCCAATACAGATCCATCAAAACCTACTCTTTTCCATCATCACTCACCCCATAGAGAGCTAGGAAAGAATACCCTCCCATCCTCACCACCTTAGTAATGTTTTGATTTTTTCTTATTCCCAACTCAGAAAATGTGCTGGTTGATTACTCCGGTTGCCATGGATACAGATCTATTTCCCTCCAGATCTGTCTTTTGGTGTCACATGTCCCCTATGTGTTTGATCTGTAAAGGAGCTTTTCAGAAATTCATCTACTCAGTGTCATTAAGAAATGAGACATTAGGACATCAAAGTGGGCTGTGCGTAAGCTTAGTTTCAGAGAATAATCACTAGAAATTCCTGATGGTGTATTTAAAAAAAAAAAATTTAGAAAAATCCCTCCCAATCGTTCTGCACACTTCTCTTCCTTCTTTGCTGCGTATTTTCAGGTTTTTCCTCAAACCTTTATGGTGAACTTCTATCTAATAGATTTAGTAAACCTCTTAAAAATTTCCCGAAGTATCTCATCTCCACTGACAGGTAAACTGTATTCATTTTGATTTTTTCTCTCCACTGATATTTGATTATTATTTTTTAAAAATATGTTTTTATTGATTTCAGAAAGCAGAAGAGAGAGGAAGAGGGATAGAGAAACATAGATGAGAGGGAAACATTGATTGCCCCCTACTGGGGATCCTGACTGCGAATTGAACCCAAGGCCTCCTGATGCATGGGATGATGCTCAACCAACTGAGCATTCCCTAGAAATTCAGTTAGAAACAGTAATTGTTCAATGTTCTCCTTTTATATTTGATGCAGTCTGGCCCTCATGTGTTGCTTCATAAACATCTCAGGTACTAAGACGATTTTTGCCTTGCAGGGTTTCAACCCACTCAACAAATAAAAATCAGTTGACAATGCATATGTCAACCTTTCCACCAGACAAAGAGCTCTCAGTGATTTAGATACTTACCTGTTTTATGAAATTGCTGCTTATTTTGTGTCCCTTTTTTGTGGCCCATTTTAAAGAAATCGTCCGCAGATTTGAAAGGACATGGCAAACTGAATGGCAAGTTCATGGGTAATTGGGTTTGGTGTATCATGGAGGGAGAATGTACTGCTGTCCTGGCCACCGTGGACATGAGATGCTGGAGTTCTCTAAGGAAGAGATGTCTCAGCAAAAGTACAATCGGAGTGATTAGTGCAGTCATTTGGAAACAGCTAAGACTTTTTTTTAGCTCACCTTGTTGTCTTTATAGGTTAACCTAGCTGTGCACTTGAGTAGAGCCAGGCTGACACCTGTCAAACTATGAAAAGCATGCGGTGTGAGGCTTTTTAATGCTTGAGGAAACATGAATGCAAGCGGAACAATATGAATAAATTCACTCTTGGGATGTGTAAATAAATGCATTAAATGCCTTGGATATTTAATTCACGTGTCCCTAATAATATCTGTTGATATGGAAGATGATAAAGTGTAATGACAACCTCCTAAATGGAACAATCCCTGGGAGTGCTCATTGATATGGAAAAGGTTAGGAAAAGGTTGGGTTTCAGTGGCTGATAATAAACATGTTACCCCACTTGTGATGGTGTTTGATGGAGATATTACAACCCTCTCTTGTATAAAAAACACACTTAGCATTTGTATACTCCTTAATTGCTGGACTTTTTCACTTTGTGAAATATCTTTTGCCCATTGTATCCACTGGGGATTTTTAATATCAGAATGTTAATCTTAAAGACAACCACAAAAATGTATTAACATAACCGTTTTGGAGAAAATACCTGAAAAATGCAACACACTAAAAAGCACAAAATGACACTCTCTGAATTAATTGATCCAACGACAAAGCAAATTGTCTTCCAAATCCCATTTTCTAACAACTCAAGAAATTCAGCAGTGGTAGAAGTCCTTAGCACTGTCCACGTAGAAAAGAAATAACTGCCCAGCTGGTGTTGCTCAGTGGTTGAGCATCAACCTATGAACCAGGAAGTTACAGTTTGATTCCTGGTTGGGGTACACTCCCGGGTTGGGGCTTGATCCCCAGTGTGGGGCGTGCAAGAGGCAGCCAATCAATGAAGATTCTCTGTCATCATTGATGTTTCTCTCTCTCTCTCCCTTCCCCTCTGAAATAAATAAAAGTAAATATATTAAAAAAAAGAAAAGTAATAACTGTGGTTGCAGAAACCAAAAACGGTTTTCCCTGTGTTGGTCTAACTTTCCAGCCATAAAATAGGTTTTATTTGCTTAAAACTAGGATGTGCGCAGATCCCCCATCACTCATTGTTCAGTGGCAGCATCGAGGCCCAGGGCAGCTGACTTCCCCAGGCTCCTGGCGGCAGAGCTTTTGCAGAAACCTGATCTCAGGCGGAAAACAAAATAAGAAAGAAGGAATAATGTGGCTTGTTGGGTTTCTCTGTGTTCCTCCCATGCCCTGAATCACCAGAGAAAGGAAATTACCTTGAGTGTATTGACTTTTATCATATTTATTTGAAAACTGGACATCTGAATAAGGGATACATCTCTAGTTAATCAAAACATTGGGTAATCAGAGACCAGCTTTGGGGCCATGATGAAGATAGAGAATTTCCCTTTGTGCTTTTGTTGTTGTTTCCCCACATACCTGCTTCCAGCAGGGACTTCCTTGTATTTTATATTTTTCTTTTCTTTTTTAAAATGTATTTTATTGATTTTTTTTACAGAGAGGAAGGGAGAGGGACAGAGAGCTAGAAACATCGATGAGAGAGAAACATCGATCAGCTACCTCCTGCACACCCCCTACTGGGGATGTGCCCACAACTAAGGTACATGCCCTTGACCAGAATCGAACCTGGGACCCTTCAGTCCGCAGGCATCGGCTCTATCCGCTGAGCCAAACCAGTTAGGGCGTGTTTTTTCATTGACTTACATTTACACTGTTTTTCAGTTGTTTTGCTGGAGGGTTTCTCTTTTTTCTCTTTTCAGTGTGAGGAATTCTTGACCTTCTGAGTACGCAGCATCTAATGAGTTCTCTCTGCTGCTAAGTGAACTGGGATTCTAAGGCTGGCCACGGTGCTTGGAAAGAGCCGTGTGTGAGGCTGTGGGACTCAGACCCCAAAGGGATGTGTCCCCTGAAGGAACCAGAATTAGTTCTGTGCAACTTGCAATGTCTTTAAATCTGGGCCTCCATTCTGCCTGGTGTCAGGAATATACTCTCTCTTAATAGTCCCTGAGATGATGGAGATGATTATATCTTAGAGCAATTCTTTGTAAGTTATTTGGGAAGGTAAACTGAAATAAAGGGGGAAAAAGCCCCATTTTGTTTGTAGTTACTGAAATCCATACCCAGGAAATAGTCTTTGAAATCTATATTATCTTATTGCGGTGTCATACATTTAGCTGTGTCTCACAATACTCTGAAAGCACAGACCTAATGTAATGTGATATATTATCACAGGGCTCAGACACTCTCTGGGTCAAATTACGGCTGCTAAAACTACCTGCACAGAAAATTCTTGGCTATTAACTTGGAAAGAAATTTGTTCTTTTTCCTTATTTTCAGAATTAGAAATGGGTTCCATTGTGCTTACCAGAAAGAAGGAAGGTCGCTGTTTTAAAAACAGAACACTACTTACATTTTATAATAGTTTTTGAAATAGATGGCTGGAGTGGTGTCAGAGCTTCATCCCTTTCCTGGAAGCCTGAGAATAAATTGTGTCTATTCTTTCTAGGTCATTTATTTTTCATGTAATGTCCTCACTAGGCTGCCATTTTGGATATTAAATATGCCAACGACCCCAGGCTGATTAAAGACAAACTAATCTTAATTTACTCAATAAACATTTACTGAGAACCGAACGTCTGTCAACTTCTGAACCATAAAAGCCAAATCAAAGAAAGCATAGTTTCTTCCCTTAACGAGCTTAGAGTGGAGATAAAACCAGCCAATGGGGAGAGTAAAGTGTGATGTGTGACCGTGGGAAACACGCGGGCCATAGAGAAGGGACACCATCCTCTCTCGGTGAGAGTTACGAAGAGAGGTCAGCAAAGCCTTTCTGCATGAAATTCTAAGTCAGAGCAAAGAGCAAGCAGTGGGTGGTTAACAAAAGAGTGGAGCACGGGGCAGTTTTATGCAGAGAACCACCTGCTAGAGGATATATAGAAAAATACATACAGTGGTTCAACAAAACTGAAGGGTGACTTGCCTTAAGGGGAACAAGAGAGGCCACATCTCAATGACATCATTTCCTTTGATACAGATTTGGGCTGTATTCTTGGGGCGATGGGAGGTGCCTGACAGGGTTTAGGTTGACATGATCAAACCTGTATCTTAGAAGGAATGCACTGATTCGAATGGATTCAAAGGGAGCAGGACTAGAAGCAGGGACACCTTAGGCAGCAAGAGATAATGGTGGCTCACGTTGGAATAAGAAAAGTTTCGATGCGAGGAAGCAGGAAAGGAGAAAATTGAGGCTGGGGCAGGTCCAGGAACCGGGTCTGCTCATGGTAATCCTGAAATTCCCACATCCACCCCAGTCTACCTAAGCTATGGAAAACATTTTAAGTTTAAACAAAATTATTATGCATAAGAGATAGGGACTGTGCTAAAGCAAGCATCGTAAAAAAAATCAATTTACACCTCTCAGAAAAAAAATATGACGCTAGAAATAATTTAATCCCAGGTGGCAAATACACAGGTATAACTAAAATAGAACCCTATCAGAAAAGGCTCCCACAGTGCATAATAAGCCTAGCCTGACTGAATAAATGCTAGTCATAATGCTAAGCGAGGTATGGAAAGACCATCTTGCTTTCTGATAATACTCAATCTGAAGGTGCTTTCCAATTAGAAATACCTAAGTAGACATTGGAAGACTAACCATGTCTGTTATAATAGTTATTTCACCATTTGTAAAAGAGAATACGTTTTTGGTTTAAATTTTATGTATATGCTAAAGTTAAAGCAGAATATCAAGAGGGTTTTTTTGTTTTTTTTTTTTTTTTTTTTCCCCTTCTGGGAAGTGGGAAGTTCTTTACTTTCAAAGGATATCTGATTTCAAGGAATGCTCTTAACAAAGTTTCTGCCGATAATCCTCTGGATAAAGTAGCGCATACGTATTAGATGCTGCTGATACTCAGTGCAAATGAAGCTCTTTCCAAGAGAGGCTGCTGTCTTCGAATGGGGCTCCGGTCTCGGGTGCACGCCAGGAGCTCACTGAATGGTGTTTGGGTGAGTGGTAAAGGAATTACTAATCCAAGGAGTCAACAGATGAACAGTGCCATGGCTTTTTGCCGTCGTTGGCCTTTTGTTAAGCAGAGTATTCCGTGGCTTATTTGACAGTGTATCATCTTCGGTTCTTTGTCGTCAAGAAACAGAAACTGACTCTGGCTAAAGAGAGTCATTGGAAGGGAAAATATAAAGGCTAAGAAGGGGGGTTGGAGACGGTGGCTCTGAGCATCTGGGTTGAAGGCACAAGTAGACAGTCAGCCCCCGGCTCCTCTCCTGAGAGGCATCAGCTCCTTCCGGCCTCGGCCTGTGTCTCTGTGCCCAAGGCTCACATTCCCAGGAGAGAGCCCCTGATGCCTTTCCCCCAGGGAGGCCACCTTGAGTAACAGTCCCATCAAGACTACTCTATCGCGGGGGAGCAACTCCCCAAAACATAGCTGGAGTGCTTTACCAGAAGAAGAGGGAGTGGACGCTGGGCAGGCAAAGACCACAGAGGTCCAATACATCAGTGAGTATAGAGTTCTGACTCTAAGCTCAAAGAAAATTTGAATTACCAAGTAAAGGTAGAAATAAATACTGCCTTTGCTACAGGCAATTTTCAAACATATTTGGAAGCGTACTTTGTCCACACATGATTAGGAAGGTTTTTATGTTGTTTGAAACCCCAATTCTAATGGGGCGGGGGTTCCCACACAAATAAACCATTCTCCAGACACCAGTGTAACCAATGCCTAATGATGAACTAGCACGCAATGAGAAAAGTAACCTATGAGGGAAGTAATGAATATGGTGAATTTTTCAAATATGCTCTTCGGCGACATTTACAAGGTGTATGGGATATGGGTTAATTATCATTTCTACCCCTTTACCCGTGAGCATGGATGATACAGAGGCCCCGTTGGAACCGAGGGGCTCAGCTTTGCAGGCGGATGCAGGCTGAATGGCCGCCCTGCCTGGACCCCGCCTGGATAGCTGGCGCTTGTGGGCGTTCAGCTGTTTCTCAGTGTGTGGATGTTGGAACCCTCATTTCTGCACTCCCAGGGGTCCATGGCGTCGGGACTGAAGCCAAGGCGTGCCTTTAGTTTTTCTGGCTCCTTTTGTTTTATTATGAAAGACTTTACATGCTCAGAAAATTGCAGGGAATAATAAACTCCCTTGTATTCATCACCCTAGAGTCAACATTTCATTATGTTTGCTTTATCTCTCTCCCTTTTATTTCCTTAAATGAATAAAAAATTATAGGTAGCGTGTGGCCTACTTGGAGGAACAATTGTTGGCAACCAGAAAGGAGAAGCAAAACCCAGGGGAACGTGTAGCTTTTTGAACGCCCACCTCGATTTCAATGGGAGAAAGAAAATGCACGTTTTAGAACACCTCCTGAATGTTTGAGACTAGGCCAAACTCTTCCACATAGCTTCAGTGGCGTGCTGGTAAAATGGCTCTCGGCAAAAGAGAAAAACCCGCAGCCGGATTTGCGGTGTTGGCTGATTTTGTAGTGCGTAAAGATGCCCACCCTGGCTGGTTTGGAGCTATCCAGAGTTTAACAACTGGCTTGCAAACTTCCTGAACATTGAACAATCTGCTCTTCTGAGCCAGGGCAAGCTGGCTCCAGCACCCAACCGCACGCGTTCATTCATTCAACAGACACATATGGGGACCTTTGCTGGGCTGTAAATGCGCTGAAAATAGCAGCCTGTCTTAGAAATCAGCCTTTCTACTAGATTCTAGTCCTAAGAGATTTCGGTATTATTATTATTATTATTATTATTATTATTTAAAATATATTTTATTGAATTTTACAGAAAGGAAGGAAGAGGGATAGAGAGTTAGAAACATCAATGAGAGAGAATCATTGATCAGCTGCCTCTTGCACACCCTCTTCTTGGGGATGTGCCCGCAACCAAGGTACAAGCCCTTGACCGGAATTGAACCTGGGACCCTTGAGTCTGCATGCCAACGCTCTATCCACTGAGCCAAACCGGTCAGGGTGAGATTTCAGTATTATTATTCCACACCCTTGTATGAATGTGGAAACAGGCCCCGCGAAGTTAAGTAATACAGAGGCTGCTGTTGATCACATGCCCGTGTCTACTGGGGTTTGCCTTATCCAGGCTTGCGGCCTAATTTACATCTGCCTGTGCCTGTGACTCTGTAGCTCCTTCTTCCCACCCGAACTTTCTCTGCCCATAAACAGGGCAGGTAGGAAAGTCTGTGGAATAACATCCCCAGGGAGCCACCTTCATCCAGTGATTGATGGGCATTGCTGGGAAAATGCCCATCTCTTCACCCCTGAGGTGCGTGTTCCCTGCTGAATTCTCCAACAGGATTACGCTCACAGGAGTTAGTTCCCCTCAATGGTAACTGACTTGAAAACATACCCTCTACTGTCTAGCTTCCCTTTCTCGCATCCCCACGCCCCTCTGGCCCCTGAATCCCTGCCTCTGGCTCTGCTTCTGGCGGAATCCAGACAAAGGCAGGCTCCAGGCTGGCCAGACTCCAGAGCGCTGCCTGTGTGTTCCACTCACCACCCTGCTCCCTTGAGTTCATTCTCTGCCTGTAATTCTGGTTCATGCGGAAATGCCAAGATCTCTATGAGGGGCAACAGCCCTGGGAGAGCCTACCTCCTTTTCCCGCTGGAGTTCCTAATGTGTCCCCATGGGGAAGAACCAGATTCTCCAGGTGGAGACCACAGGACACTGCATATGTGACTCAGGCTTGTCTGCTGGACTGAGCAGACCTGGGAAACCAAGGAGGGTGGTGAGAGACAGGATCTGTTGCTCACCTTTAGGTCTACAGCCCAGAGTCACCTTGAGGAGCCTGGCATACCTCCACATTAACCATCCTTCCCCCCCCCGCCCCTTTTCCACTGCTCCCTCCCAGCCCCACTCATGAACTGAGAGCAGAAAGCACCTTCTAAACCAAAGGCCTCCCAAATGGATAACATATCCCTGAGTTTTACTGTTTCAAGCTGACTTTTCCCATATTCTGCTCTTGAAGCAGCGGCTACCTCTCCCCTATGGCACTTACTGTTTCAGGGTCATACTATTTCTGTGCTTATTTAATGTCTGTATCCCGCCAGCAGCCTGAAAGCCCACAAAGAAAGATCTCTGTCTGTTTTGGCTTTCCAGGGATCTGTAACATCTAACATGGTGTCTGGTGCATAGTAAATGCTCAATAAACACTTATAAAGGAATACATAGAAGAGGGGGAAAGTGAAGAATGTTTGTTCTGTGCTCATGGCGATCCCAGATGCTGACCTCACCCACGCCCTTGGTCTCCATGTCTCCCTGTGACCTCCTGCCCTTGGATCATTTGAGAATCAAAGAGCATCAGCCTAGCACAATGTAGTAGAGCAGGGACTCTGGCGTCAAATGCCTAGGTTCTGATCCTGTCTAAGCTGCTTATGAGTTGTGTGACCTTTGGTAACTTACTGGGCCTCTCTGTTCTGCAGTGTTCTCATTTGCAAAGTGAGGAAAAGACCAAGAGTTGTTTTGAGGAGTAAAAGCTCTAATGTAACGACAATGCTTACAACAGTTTCTGGCACAGAGTAATGACATAGACAAAATGTTTGCTCAATAGCAAATACACAGTTAACATTTAATTATTATTATTTAAAACCAAAAAAGTGAATTGTGCATTTTGTCTAAAGAAAACTCTCATATGCATTAGGATAAATTTCAAGCTCTGGTCCCACCAGCCTTTGGTTTGATCCATCTCCCCTCTGCTGACTAAGCTTCAGGCGCCCTGACTGTGTTCCTTTGCCCCAAACATGGCACAGTGTTTCCTGTGTCCGAGCCTTGGGCCATGCTGTCCTCTGTGCCTACAGTGTTCTTCACGTTACCTCAATGAACTGGTTCTTTCAGGAGTCACCTCTTCCAGGGGGCCTTCCCTGATCTAAAGAAGCCCAGTCCCTGGCCACTCTATCTCAAAGCACTATTATCTATCTATATATAAAAGCCTAAGCAAACGAACCACCAGCTGACTGGTTGCTATGATGCGCACTGACCACCAGGGACAGACACTCAAAGCAGGAGCTTCCCCCTGATGGTCAGTGCATTCCCACTGACCAACAGGTGCCAGGCTCATGGCTGGCAAGCACAGCTATGGCGGCGTGAGCCTCTCCCACCTCCATGGCAGCGCTACCAAGCAACGATGGCAGGCGCAGCGGGGCGGGGATGAGCGGGAGCAGCGCAGCACCCCGCCCAGGCTCAGGCTCTTCTCCGGCTGCCTGCCGCTTCGCACACTACTACATCCCTCAGGGGATGTTGGACTGATTGGGCCAAAACTGGCAGTCGAACATCCCCTGAGGGGTCCCGGATTTTGATAGGGTGCAGGCCAGGCTGAGGGACCCCACCGGTGCACGAATTCGTGCACTGGGCATCTAGTTAAGTAGAATAATCTAATTTAGTTGTTAAGTTTCTCTCTTCCACAAGAATACCAACTCTATAGATAAACTGTGTCCCTGAACCCAGGACTGGGTGTCAATGGAATGTTGAATTACTGAGCATTGAGGCACTGCATTAGGGTGCAGATCCCAAGACCTGACCCTGAGCCACCATGTTGCTCCCACATGGCCACTCAGCCATCCCCCGCCTGGCCCTGACCTTGCGCTCTCCAGCCAGCGCCCCGCCTCACAGCGTGCTCTGACTGCTGCGCTCAGCCTCCAGGCCCTGCCAAAATCCTGTTAGTCTCCTGCTAAAACCCTCCACTGCCCTCTCATTACTTGTCTTTTTCTGCCTCTCTCTTGCTCATTGTGCTTCAACCAGACCAACCTTCTTTTGTACCTCAAACATGCCAAGCCTGTCCCCACCTCAGGACCTTTGCACTTGCTGCTCCTGCCTGGAATGCACATCCTTTACCTCAGACTCTAGCAGCTTCTTTCTCTTATCTGTCAGCTCAATGAAACTTTCCATTGCACGCCCCCATCCCCATTACATGCTACTACAATATGTCTATGTTGTTATTTTTTTCATAATTCATAATGATATTTGAAACCATCTGTTTAAAAAAATTATCTATCTACATCACTCTTGTACTAGAACCTACACTTGTTAGAGCAGGAAACTTTTCTTGGCTCTCTTATTCATCACTATATATCTAGTGCCTGGTATAGTGTCTGGCACACAAGTGCTTAACAAATATATGTTGAATGAATGAATGAATGAATGACCAAATGAATGAACTAATGCCCTCGTCTGTTCCTTCTTTGAGACACACTCGCTTTCCTCATAATCCCTGTCCGCTGAGTGGAGTCTGGACCCCTGGACCCTGATGCTCCTGGTAAAGCCATGGCCACCATGTAATGGCTCAGGGTCCTCACCGGGCTTTGCGTCCTCCCTTACTCCTTTTCCTGGATGGTGACCTGCTGTCTGAGTCTCTTTCTCACCCTCTGAGCCAACAGTTTTAGAAGGCAGCCCAGTATAGCTTCAGACACTGGCAAGTTTCTAGGTTCAAATCCAGGCTCTTTCACTTAGGCACTCTGGCGTGACCAAGTCACTTCACCTCTTTGAACTTGAGCCTTCTCAAGTATGAGTAGATACTGAGAGAGAAACATCAGATAGCCACTGTCTCACAGGGTCAATGGGAAGTTAAATGCAATAATATATCAAAAGGGTTTGGCACAACACTGAATGCACAGAAACAGTCTGACACTCTGACAGTTGGTTTACACTTTCCATTGGGCTTATTTTAAAGTCCATGCATCTTTTCTGCTCCATGAATTTTCACCCTCCCTGACACCTCAGCCTGGTCCCAGCCACGCCCCCGTGCTAGCACTGACCAATGAATTAATGGCCATGCATCATTTTGAGTGACAGCCTTGCAGTTCTGCAGAAACTGTAAATGTGACCCAAACAAAGCAGCAGCCGTATGGCAGGGCTCAGAGCTATCGCTCTGCATGTCATCTCATCAAAGCCCCAATCTCAGAATTCCCTCTCGTGGCCCCCCTGGCGGGGAGGGGCATCAGATGTGGCACCTCGGGGTCAGAGATAGCTAATGCCTCAGAGCATAAGCACCATCTCTGGGGATGCATGTTAAGTGTTTACAGAAATGTTCTGGTGCGATTATTATATTCACTTTCTGCAAACCCATAAGGGAAAAATAAACCTTCAAAGCAAATGACAAGGTCAAAGTGCAAATATGGGTCTCTTTACTTAGCAAGCAGCCACAGGGAAGCTGAGGCATTTTTTTAACACCTAGTGCAGTCATTTCTGGAACTAAATGTGGAGACCACTTGCCTGGGACGCTGCGTCTCGCTCGTGTACGCGACTACCAAGACCCAGACCCTCCCACCTTCTCTGTCTTGATGTAAGTGAAGCAAAGTTTTCAACAATTCCAGGTCCTTGACTTTCTAAGATAAACTGCTATAATTCAACCCTCACACCGTTCAAAGTGAATTTCTCTCCCCTCACTTTTCTAGCAAGATCCTAAATATAAGTTAGAAAGCCTTCTTATAAGATGGAAGCAAGTACAGGGGAAAAAGAGTAATAAAATGCTTAGACGCCCAGATGTAGTCATTAGGATGTGTGGAGAACATAAGTGGTTATTGCTTAGGGCATCTCTCTCAATTCATTAGGTTGGAATAAAAACCAGTGATGTTAAGTAAGTTATTGTTTAGGAATCAACAATCACTCATCTCCTGTGCAGGCTGAAATCTTCGGAGGAGCTCGAGAGCATTTAGCAAAGCCATTTACCTGTCATTGGCCTCTCTTTAATTTCCTGGTTATGAAATGATGTATTTCCAAACATCCCACGAAAAGAGATTAGAAAGAGTCAAAGACACTTTGTGTCAACAGGAAATAAATCAGACACACTCTGGAAACAATTACATTGAGAATATCACTGCTCCATGCTAATTACTTTGCCATGGACAAAAAGCTTTATGATTGAATATTCAGGACAGTCCTAAGTCATCATTGAATGCAAAAGTCTATTTCTGTCTCTAATGACTTAAAAAATATTCCTCGAATGATGTGAAATCTTATTTGTTGGAAGTCCTTCAGCCAAATGCATCATCTAACTAGGAAGAGTACAGATTTCATGTTTAAAAAATGGATTATTGCAAACATTTTACTCTGACAGCTTAGGGATCAGCTTGATGGAAAGCCCTTCAGCACCCTCACACCCATAGCCATGCTGGTTGTTTTCTTGTGGATTTTGTAAGCCCCGCAGATGAGTACATGTAGGAACATTGCTGCATTGTCTACTGGTGTTTAACTAAGTACCTACCCCCCAAATTAGTGACTCAGACCAATCCACGTTTACTATCTCACAGCTTCTGTGAGTCAGAAATCGGGGCGTGACTTAGCTGAGGCCTCTCTGTTTCCATCCTAAGGCTTGACTGGGAGTGGACCCGCTTTCAAGCTCACTCAGGTGATGGTTGTCAAGCATCCATTCCTCCCGGGCTGCTGCACTGAAGGCTCAGCTCCTCACTGGCTGTTGGCCAGAGGTCTTCCTGGATTCTCTGTCCCTTGTACCTCTTCATAGGATAGCTTGCAACATGGAAACATGCATCATCAGAGACAGCAAGCAAGATGGCAACACAGGGAGTACCAGCAAGATGGAAGACATAGTCTTTTGTGACCTGAGTGTGGCAGCGATTCCCATCACTCTCTTTGTTACAACAAGTCACTCAGTCCACCTACACACCAAGGGAAGGGACTTCCAAGGGCATGGACACCAGGATGCAGGGCTCCCTGGGGGCCATCGCAGAGATCGCCTGCCACAAATGTCAGGGACAAAAGTCCAAAATTATTATGAATCTCTGATGCCTCTCTGGAGGAAGCAACACTGAACCACAGAGTGAAAGACAATATGTGATGGAGTTTTTATACATAGACCTAGGTGACATACTGATGTTAAAATTCTAACTGCATTGCTTAACTGTAAGAATTGGAGCAAGATAGTCAATCTCCTTCTACAAAATGGAGACAATTTCTACCTCACAGAGTAGGAAATATAAAATTTTCAGCACATTGCCCACTGCATAGTAAATAGTAACAATTGTCACATATTTTGTGTGACCTATGTAGATTCAATTCTGATTTTGCCATTGATTTGCTAGTTGTATGAACTAGGACAAGCCACTTAATCTCACTGGGTCTATCATGTCCGGGATGCATTTTTCTACAAGTAACAACTACAGTAGCTAAAAAAAGGGATTCTTTATTTCAAGCAACAAGATATCTGGGGAAGATAACCTAGAGTTGATAAAGTAGGTTAACAGTGATATCGGGACCAAAGCTTTCTTTTTCTTCTCATTTTGCCTTCCTTGGCTTGATAACTTTGTGGTATGCTTGATGTTTCATGGTTGTAGAATTGCCACTTAGTCTACACTCTCATCTCTGTGTTTCAGCAAAGAAGGAAGAAGGGAATCCCCAAGATAATAGTGAAGTGTTAGAATGACAGGTATGTAGGAGGCAACCAGTCCAAGTGGAAGGAGGACAGCAAGAAGGCTCCAGAATTTTTCCAAGAGAAAAATTAAAACTGACAGGATACTTGATATGGTTGAAGTACATCAAGAAGAGATTTATGGTTATGCTAGAAGATCAAGCAATAAGGTACTAATAGAAAGATCAAAAGCTAGATAGGCAACAAAAACAAAAAGTGAGACAATGGTTACTTCCAGAGAAAGCAAAGGGTTATATAGGGAAGGCAATGTATAGAATACTAAAAGGATTAACTGTGAATACTATTTATATAGTCACACTACTGAATATTGGCTTACTATACAAGAAGAGCAATGAAACTATTTCAGTGTGATAGGAAGAGAGGAAATGTGTGTGTGTGTGTGTGTGTGTGTGTGTGTGTGTGTGTGTGTGTTTCGGGGTCATGTAAGAGAGTCAAACCTTCATTTTTAAAAAATACTAAGGGGATCAAATATATAGTGACAGAAGATGGTTTGAATTTGGGTGGTGGGCACACAGTGCAATACAGAGATCATATATCATAGAATAGTACACTTGAAACCTAATTTTATTAACCAATGCCACCCTAATGAATTAAATAAAAAAGAAGTCAACAAACAATGGGAAAAAAGTGTAACATCAACAATTAGTAGATAGTGTGATATATAGAAATGTGGAGGTAAATCTTAGACATTGCAAGTGGTTTCCTGTGGAGAGTGAGTTTAGAGGTGAGAAAGGTTGAGTAGAGAGTGTTTATTCACCACAGCTGCATCCACACCACCAGGCAAGAAAGGTGCATGGACCTTGGTACAAACAGATGGGGCAAGAGGATAGAATTGAAAATTTAACTGTGCTTTATTTTTTGGCACTCTTATCATGAAAGAACGAGGGTCATGTTTCTTTTCTTCTTCCCAGGAGAAAGTTAAATTAAGTATCCCTTTGCCTGAGAAAGGATGAGCTAAAAGAAGGTGGGCCTCATTTTAAGGGGAGATTTAGAGTTTCTAAGACCAGGGCAGCACAGTAAAGATGGCTATTCCTGAGATTGTTGTAGCCTAGTGTTCATTCCACTCCCATGCAGCACCCAAGGGCGGTGTAGGTCCTCTAAGGTGGGGACTGATCATACGCTCTGCAGCTCAAAAGTTCAGTAATCAATCTGAAGAGACAAGGTCAGAATGCTGTGCAATTTGAGACCCACAATTTTAAATGAAGCCAATGGCCTTGACAGGTCAATACTTCAGTGAAGACCAAAATGCCCTTCCTCAAATTTCTTATCCTGAATTTTCCTCTTTGGGGTTCCTGTTCCAACAAGGAGAAGGAAGGAGCCCCTCTGATGATCAATAGTGGATCTCTTGTCAATGCTAGTAAGGGGTATCCCAAACTGAATTTAATTTTTTTTAAAAAATATCTTCAATGGGAAATTTCTTGTAAAATACAACTTCCTTTTTACTGCATAATCTTCGGGAAGCACACATCAATCCAAAGGTGAATAGGTAAGAGGAGGATAGAAATAGGACTAGAATGCTAGCTTTGTAAGAATGGGCACAACATAATTCCTAAATAAATGAAACACTATTTGAAACAATGATTCCCAAATGACTCTTTCTATAGCCAAATAAAACAATAGCTATGTTCAAAGGATTAAAGGGATACTAAACTGTCACTAGAATAAAATATTGTCCAGAAGTTGGTGAATCAATAAATTCAGAGAGTCTAGATAGAGGTAAGCTCAGGCCTGAGGTTACTCCTCATCTCCTCACACATACATACAGAATGACTTCTTATCTGGCATGAACTTATTTCTGAAGCTTTTTTTTTTTTTTGGGCTCCCATCTTGTCCAGTCTCATTCCAAATAATCCAAGCTGCTCCTCACCCTGGGTTTCTGGTAGACCCTCAGTGACAAACAGTGTAAGACCTCCCACGTAGTGGAGATGATGGCTTATGATGTGTCACTTTCAAACTCAGTTTGAAAGTTTATGTAAAATAATATCTACTCTGGCAAAGAATAGTGAAAGCTTGAGCAATTTTCTAGTGCATTCTGTCACTCCCCTTGGCCAATGAGGGCTATTGAAGTCAATTAGTTTGTTTTGTGTGGGTGATATGGGTAACACACTTAAGAGCAGAGCTCTGGGATAAACTGCATTCAGATCTGGGATGTTCCACAAAAGATCCCTACGACTAGAGTTCTCTGAGTCTCCCAGTTTCTACATCTGTGAAATAGAGGTGAAATGGTACGTAAAACACTGAACAACTCTTGAAACATGCTAAACTCACAATCAATATCTATATTATTAGTATTCCTCTTCATAAGAACCTGTGTTCTCGGTTCTCACCTGTCTATAGATGGATGTTGGCTCAGCCCTTCTTTTTACCTTGTCTTTGAAGCCCAACTGTAAGAGAGGAAACGTTCGTACAAAAGTAGAGTGTAATGAAAAAGAAAGGAACACGCCACATGTAAAGCCATACGTTACTGACTAAAGGGAAAAAATAGAATGTTTCCAAAATCTTCCTCCATCTAAACATGATTTCATCACAGCAACTCTAGACGTGCAGCTCCTTACAGCTGTGCTCACCACTCTTGGCACTAATGGGCTATTGACTCAAGTTCAGTTTGCTTCCAGGATGTGGTTTGTGTGTATGATGTACAGTCTGCAAGAAATGTAGGGCTGGTTTTGTTTTAGGAAATGAAGATTAATAATCAGCAGCTGGCCCATTAATAATCTTGGGTGTGTGAGACAAAAACAAAGTTTTAGATAAATTTGCAATCCCATAAATATCGGGGAAGCAGTAAAAACTTTTGATTCTAAATTAGTTAATGTTCTAAGGCCATAAAATACCGTTTACTGCTCCATTCCTTTTCTAAATTACCCCCCTGGGACCTTCAAAGAATAACATCTACCATCTTCTTTGAAACCAGTCTTATATTTGCAGTATTTGTAGAGGATGGATTTGTATTTATACTCTACCTCGTTCTATTGGAAGAATCAGCATAAAATGGTGACTTACAGAAGTGGCACCAACATTAACACAACACATTGGTGTCATGTACTGACCCTTTTTCCAGTCTGGGTAGTCTCCTGGGGTAGAATGTTTTCACTTTGCATTTTCTTTCTTTTTTCTTTAAAAAATATATATTTTATTGATTTTTTACAGAGATGAAGGGAGAGGGAGAAAGAGTTAGAAACATCGATGAGAGAGAAACATCTATCAGCTGCCTCCTGCACACCCACTACTGGGGATGTGCCTGCAACCAAGATACATGACCTTGACCGGAATTGAACCTGGGACCCTTGAGTCCGCAGGCCGATGCTTTATCCACTGAGCCAAACTGGTTAGGCTCACTTTGCATTTTCAATGTGATTTTCTCTTCTATGTTCAGATGTTCTTTCAATCTGGGAAAGTTGCCTTTGTTATACTCAAGACTCAGAAATAATTGGTTTTGCCTAATGCTTTATAGTTTACAAATCATTTTCCTACCTTTTGTTCTTTGGCCTGAAACCACTCTTTGCAATAAGTATCATTATCCCCTAATGAGGAAAATAAGATGTAAAGATGTGAGATCACTGGCTGAAAATTAACACTAACAGGAAATGACAGAGTTGTAAGATCTCAGGGTTTCAGATCTCATGTTGTTTTCCTTATGATAGAGAAAGGAAGGCTTTGGGTGACAAAGGTGAACCCCATGTCCTAACAGTTGTGCTGCGGGCTACTCCTCGCAGAGAATGGCTCTAGGATCTCTTCCCGTATGCCTGGCATTCTTTCATGGGGCACTCAGTATTCCCTTTCATCTCCTCCTCTAGAAACAGGTTTCTATCAACTGTTTTCTAACTTTGGGTTCCCTAAAAACAGACCATCGCCTTCTCTGGACATGTACTGAAGCTCTCTCTGACAGACAAGGTTTGACCCCCCTCTTTGCTGCTAGCTCACACTCCCCAGACCAGCACAGTCTCCATTCTGGGCCTCCGTGTCCCACAGTCCCCGGCAGGGCTGAGCTCCATTTGTCCTCGGTGATGATTGCCTTGTTGAGGCTGCTTTCACTGGCTTCTGTCCTGCCCTGTCTCATCTCCCCATTCTCTGCATTGTTTCTTGGCATCACCTCCCAAAGAAACTAGATGCCCTCCAGTCCTTTTCTCTGGGTTGCTCTGAAGAAACTCAAACCAAAACCATGTCCCTCCTAAGAGCATAAAAATTCACATAGTAGGTGCTTGGTGAACAGTCAATATGAGAGACTGAAGTTGGTCAAGTGGAAGATTAGCAGCATTGGGTTATAAAAGAGGTCAATTTCAGGGGTTGCATATAAATTGAGACCTGTTTTCTCCTTGTCTTTATTTCCCTTACTGACAGTGAGAAATCACTACTGACGTTTGAGCTTGAAACTTCACTGACCATCAGTTCTCTCTGCCAATGTCAGAGACCCACACTCACTTCCTTACATCAGAAGAGGCCAGTGTTTAAGATTTTACAGTGGAATCGGCCACAACCTATCCACCACATAATCTTAGATTCCTTATCATAATTATTTTAAATAAGGTATTCAACAAAGACCCTAACACTACATATACCGCCCCCCCCCCCTTTTTACTCTATTGAGTGTAGTAGGAGCTGGAGATTCAGCAGCAAATCCAACAAGCAAATGCTTTCTTATGTGGAACAGCACATTATAAAGGTGACATTTGAACAAAGATCTAGAAGAGGCATAAGGTAGGCATGCACACATCTGTGAGAAAGTTCCAGCCAAGGGAACAGTAAGTGCATGCACACACACACACACACACACACACACACACACACACACACACACACATGTTTGGTGAGTTCAAAAAGTAGAGAGGAGGCCAGTGAGGCTGGAGCAGGATGAAAGAGGAGGGGGCAGGCAGATAAGGTCTGAGAGGTGAGGAGGGGTGGGGGGCAGGTCACCTGGGCCCAGTAGTGATTTTGATTTTGATTCTCATGGTCATGGAAAGCTGCTCGAGGATTTTGAGCAAAGCAGTGACATGATCTGTCATCTGGTTTCACAGACTCACTCTGGCTGCTGTGTGGGGTTGGCAACGAGCAAAGATAGAAGCTGGGATGCCTTTGGCCTGATTACAAGTGCAATAGTTAGTTATTAATCTGTGACATCAATTAGCCAGAAAACAAACTTCAGAAAAATAAGTCAATAGATTCTCCACAGGGGGAGGAATAAGCCACTTGAGTGTACTATCACATAATTTCTTTCTCAACCAGAAAGGAGCGTAATTGTACAGTGGCTGCTGAAGATCATTGTCAGCCAAATAACGAAACAATTTCAATCAAGAGAGAGGAGGCTCCATCCAATGACAGGGTCAAGTTCTCATAGGGAATCGCCATGGAAGCCAGACTTGCTGCTCTGCTTCTTTTCAGAGCCGTCCTATGCTGCATGGAAAATGGCGCTTGTTTCCCAGCACGGGAAAATGGGGAATCCAGAGACCTGGGTTCTCAGTGTGGCTATGTCACAGCCTCATTAGGAGACCTGGGAACCTATCATGCAGCTGTCTGCAGGATGCGGGGGTGGCATTGCCCCCCTGCCCTCTTTCAGCGCCTGTTTGAGGGCCTCCAGAGACAGTGCTATGCAGACACCAGCAGCCCAGAAAGCACACTGAGCCCTGCAGTGATGACCCCCTCATTCACAAACCTGGTATTAGTTTCCTGGGCTTCCTCAACAAAGGAGCACAGTCTGGTGTCATGAACAGCAGGAATGTACTGTCTCAGGGTTCTGGAGGCTGAGAGTCCAAGGTCAGGGTGTCAGTAGCATTGGTTTCCTCTGAGGCCTCTCTCCTTGGCCTGCAGACAACCATCTTCTTGCTGTATCCTCATGGGGTCTTTTCTAATCTCTTCTTGTAAGGACGCCAGTCGCATTGGATCAGGGGCCACCCATATGACCTCATTTTACCTCAGTCACCTCCGGAACAGCCCTGTATCCAAATTCTGTCACATTCTGAGGTCTGGGGGCTAGGATTCCAACATATGCATTTTGGGGGGACACAATTCAGCCCATACCTCACCCTTTCTCTCCTTCCTGTCTCTGTCTCCTCACCCCTCACTGCCTCCTTAGATCATTAAACCAACTCCCTGGAGTTGGGTCAGTTTTGAGGTGGAGTGGGGTGAGGGAAGACCAGCTTAAAACAATAGGAATTGGGAAAACCTGTGGATAACTGGGGAGTGTAAATCCACTGAAAAACATTTAAATTCTGTCTAGAAAAATAGCCAATGAACAGGCAAACAACACTGACTGAGCCATGCAAAGCACTCCCACAGTCCACATCCTGCCTGTTTGTGTGTTGGCAATCTCTTATCCAGATACTTTCTCAGTGCAGCTGCCACTCTCTGGTGTGTGTGTGTGTGTGTGTGTGTGTGTGTGTGTAAGGAGGCAGTTCCCTGAAATGTAGGACACTCACACAATTTAAAATAAAAATTATCGGAAATAGAATTCTGTATCCTAAGCCTTTAAGGAGGCGCTTATGTCTTAATCTGAGAATGTCACCCAGTGTTGCGGTAACGCACATGGCTGATATATGCCCAGGCGGATGGGTGTTTATGCCTGGGATTGCTGTATTCCCCAGAGGCATCTCTTCCTCAGCACAGCTTTTCAGGGCATACAGTACCAGCTTTTCCCACCAGAGGGCATTGCAGCTGCAGAAAAAAGAAAAGAGGTGACTTTTTGGCCCAAAACTATTGAATCGGGCAGCTTGCCGCACAGGGATTGTATTTCCATTTGCGATCACAGACTCCCCTTTTGCACTTCAGTGTGAATTACATCTATCTTGGCCATGTGCAGGATGCTGGTACTGATGACTAAATTCATAACTGATCCCCACGGGGTGGAGAGGGTGATTTTCAGACAGTCCGCAGGTTATATTGGTAATATGCCTTCTTTCTCTAAGCAGTCTCTCCCCCAGCTAGAGCTGCCTACAGTGAGGTGGGCAGGGGACTGGACATTAATGCTGAAGATCAGGGTTTGAATTTTGGCTCTGGCCCTTTTTGGCACCTTGAGTTTAAACAAGTGGTTTAAACTTTCCTGTTTCCTTATATGCAAAACAGGAATAATGAACTCAGCCCACAAAGGAGTTTTGATAAATAAAAATTTCAAGGATTTTGTAAAGTTTAAAGGACTAGCAATCATATGGGGGGATGTTATTATTGAGGTTGACCACATTACTCTACATGTTGTAAGAACCCTTGATGAGTGTTATACTACTTTAAATTTTTCTATTAGATATTCATTTCTTTGGGTTAAATTGCCTCTTTTTTAATGAGCATGTTCTCCTAGAACAGCACATACACAGTAAGCAGTCATCAATCATCAACATTTTGGTGTGTTAATTTTGGGGATTGGTACCTTTGCTGAGGCCAAGAGCTAACATGTGTTCCCTTGGGGAAAAGGAGACATTGTATTATGTGACAGTGGTTCTCTACTGGGACAGAGAGTATCAGGCCTCTGAAATCATGGCTGAAGGGAGGAACAAAGAAACAGAGAGAGAGAGAGGCCTAGCCCAGTGGTTGGCAAACTCATTAGTCAACAGAGCGGCAAACCGCAGCTCATGAGCCGCATGTGGCTCGCGAGCCACAGTTTGCCAACCACTGGCCTAGCCAGAAGGAGAGATGACCTGACCTCGAGAGCTTACCAAGGGTCTCAGGTCTTAGAAATGTTCACTTATTTTTTTGAACCTCTAAATTCCTACTTCAAAACAAATATGTGAGATCATGTCTGTACAATGGCCAACTTATCATCACTTCACCTGCTGAGCATTTACCAAACATATCTTATTGTATCAATAAGAAGACAGAGAAGGAAAAATATGGGTTTCCAGACTAACTGGGTATATGGAGGCCGGGGCAGTACTGCATGTTCTAAATTTCTGAGTGTCTTTTTTATCACCTTCTTCACTTGTACTCAGTCATTAATTGATACATGGTAAGCGCTCAATACATAACTAAAAAAATTAGTGAATGAATGAATTAAATCATAATTAATTTAGGATGAGTATTTTCAAATGTTTCTTGGCCCACTCCCATCAGAATCACCCGATCTTTTTCTTTAGTAAGTATTTCCCATGTATTAGACACTGGTCTAGTTACTTTCATGTATTACTTCATTTCATCTTTACTCAACCTTAGGAGATGGGTACTATTATTATCACCCCCCCCCCCATTTTACTGACAAGGAAACTAAATTTCAGATAGGCTAAGTCATTTGCCCAAGGTCGCACAGCTAGTAAGTGACAGAGATGAGATTTGAACTCAATCTTGCCCCAGAATCAAGACTCAAAACCATTTCAATGCATTGTTTCCCTCTACTTAAAATGAATGAGACACATCAATAAAGCAGACAAGAAACAGTCATCAGCTTATATTTTTAAGTGGAAAAAACCCCCACCAAGACACCTGTCAGTGTATTTAATAAGCTACCATCTGTGTCCAGAGAGGAAGAGACCCAGGTGTGCTTGCACATGCAGAAACTCTCTCGGGAAGGCAAGAGAAAACACCAGTGCCAAGGAGCAAACTTGGAGAGAGGGATGAGAAATGGGGATTAGAATGGGAAAACAGACACACATTTTGCTGCATGAATTTTTGTAGTGGTTCCAAATTTTTCAATTTTATTTTTGTAAATTTCCTTTTCTATCATGTAGCCTTAGTTTATGTGTTTATTTTATTACTCATATACAAATGCTACTGTCAATTCATGCATTATACATTAGTACAGTTTATTTCTCTGGTAGCGGGAGAGATAAATGCCAGTGTAGGACTAACATTTTCCTGCTGCATTCCTATTGGCAGTACATGCACCCCACTTTAGAGTCTCCTTCAACAGTTATATTGCTGGGGTTTCCCAACACTTATCCTGCCCCAACCTATGGCCATCTCAAGACCCATCTCTGACCCCCCTCAATTACAACCTCTTGGGGTTGTTCCTGGGTAATCCTCATGGTTAACAAAGGCTCGGTGATGTTTTGTACCCTCAAGTTTGAGAGTCATTTCCCTAGTCCTGGGCCAGAGAATTTAATTCCATCAGAAGGCTAAGGAGCATTCCTACATATGTTTCCCTCACCTTTCAACCATGTGAATTCTGGGCAGAAAGGAGGAAGGTGAGCACAGCTTTGGGCATGCCTCTCTCTCCATGTGGTTAATGTACTGTTGACCCCGTGCAGCGGGCCACATCCCATCCTCGCTCATTTCCTGCTTCTGCATGGTCAAAAGACAAAATAAAAATGTTCTTTTGTTGTTGGTAGAAGTTTCACCGAGAACCTTGGTATATACCATTTGGCCCCATTTTAATTTTGTGGTTATTGTTTTACATGATAGCCTCTCCTTTCATCTTTTGTGTGTGCCACAGAGTGCTACAGATGGGCCCATGGTGGTCTCTTAATTCTTTTCCTCCTTTCAGCCTCAGGGTTTTTCTATGACTTCCATATAAGATTGTCATTTCTGAGGCCATCCTAGTCAACCTAAATTTTAGGAGGGCATCCCTATAACTGCTCTGTTCAATGTGACAGCCACTAGCCACAGTTCCCTAGGTCAGACCACCCACATGGTAATTGCAGTAGCCACACTGAGCTAGTGGTTACCATATTGGATAACACACCATTCAGAATATTTGCATCATCACGGAGAGTTATATTGGAGAGTGCTTCTCTAGAACCTTCCTGTCCACGAGTCTTTGCTCTAAAAAAAGTTTAAATCTGCTTTTTATGGCCAAACAAGAGAAGGTTGAATCTGCCTTCCCTCTTTTCTGGCTCTTTGGGACAATAAAAGGCATGCGTCTCCCAAAGCTTGTTCCTCTTTCTCCCTCGAAGCAGCTCCTCCTTGTGGATTATCACATGACCTGGGACGCAGGTGCCCTCTTTACTTTTACTTCCTTCAGAGACTGGATGTTTTCAGAGAATCTGAATTTATGCAATTTCAGATGTGAACGCTTATTTGCATTTCTTAGGAAGCTACTTGAGGATGCGCTTCCATAAAGCGAAGGAGCACAATAGTCATTACAGTTGTTCACAAAAACCCCCTTTCTCCTCCTTCGCACACATTGGAAGGATTGTGCTGATCTGCCCCCTTGAAGTCTGAATTAACACGTGACTTGCTTTGGCCAGTGACATGTACCTGGAAGTGACATGTGTGGGATTTTTTAGAGCCAGTGCATAATTAGCCAAGCTCTCATTCCCTCCGTGAGGCAGCACGCTGGTCTGTCAGCCTGTGTCCTGGGACGATGGTGACGCAGGGCAGAGCCACTGCCAGTCTGCGGCGCACGTGGACACTCCAGCTTCTGAGCCACAGTGGCGGCGGTGGCTGGGGGTTGTTGTTACTTCAGCATAAAATAGTCTATCCTGACTATTTTTTGGAGACCTGGGATCCAGAAAACAGTGAGCCCAGCACAGAAACAACTTAAAGGCAAATCCCAAATGTGCAGTAAACATTTCAATTGAGGGCAGCCGTCGGAGCCCAAGAAGTCAATAGAAAGATGTGATGTGAAGAGAGTCTGGGGGGAAAGTAGACATGTGATTCAGGCAAGTAGAAGTGAGTAAAGATAATTAGAAACTCCAGGAAGAAACATTTAAAAGATACAATAGTACAGTAACAGTACACAAATGAGCCCTAAGGTGAATACTTTTCCCAATGCACCAAAAATACCAACAGGGATTATTGATATGTAGTTCGAAGATCAACCTGTAGATACAGCAAGGAAAATGAAATATAAAAGTCATTTAAGCCCTACCCGGTTTGGCTCAGTGGATAGAGCATTGGCCTACGGACCGAAGGGTCCCTGGTTTGATTCACATCAAGGGCGTGTACCTCGGTTTCAGGCTCCTCTCCAGCCCGAGCCCTGGTCAGGGCGAGTGCAGGAGGCAACTGATCGATGTGTTTCTCTCACATCGATGTTTCTCTCTGTCTTCCCCTCTCTCTAAAATCAATAGGAAAATATCCTCAAGTGAGGATTTTAAAAAAAGGCATTTAACTTAATTGCCCTAAAGTAGAAGCATAAATGGCAAAGGCTGAGGGTGGAAAAAGGAGGAGAGCTGAAGGAAAGAGGAGGGATGTTTATACCTTCATCTGATGAATAACGGAGCATCCATGAGAGACTATCAGTTGTCAGTAATCCTGGGTTTTATTAAAATTAAAATATACCTGATGGAGAGTCTAAAAAATGCTGAATTATCGAAATAGGGAAGGGCAGTGGTATATGTTAGCTAGATCTTAGCCTATTATACTGGCAGACACTAATAAGAACAAACTTTGGTCTTGATGATCAAGTTCGAGCCTTAGGAATACAACTACCGGGAGAAACAACCAGGAGTTGGAAATGGGTGTCTTTGCTGAACAGGCCTGGGGGTGTAAAGGGTGGGCCAGGGACACTGCTTCCAAGTAATGAATTCCTTTGATTTGAAAACTTTTTAATTCACAAACCTTAAGGAAATCTTTACCTAGGAGGTTACTGATCCCTGCTTTGGTTTTAGTGAAATGAGATTCCCAAAGGTGTTTCACTTCCCTGATCCCTACTCATAGACAACATGGAGAACGGATCTTTTATTCTCTCTCACAGGACACAAAGGAAAATACTTGAGTAGTAAGAGATCTTTTACCACTGACTCAACGTGGGCTCTTGCGTCAAATGACCTGGACTTCAATCTTAACTTTTTCATTTCATAGCTGTGTGGCATCGAATGAATCACTTTACTTCTCTGTGCCTTGGTTTTCTTTTTTCTAACATGAGAAAAAAACTAACGATAATAATGCTCTCGTGTATATTATGATTATTGAAATAATTCATTTAAAGTGATCAGGATAGTGCCTAGCATATAGTGATCATTAAAAAAAAAAAATCCTAGCTGTCTTGATCACCATCATCATCATGTGCAGAGCATTTTTCTGGGCCTTGCAGATTTCAAAGGTAAAGAAGAATCATTTGGCCACTATCCTCCCAGCAGTTAGAAACCAACGGCAGGAAAAAGAGCCAATATAAAACAGGGAGATAACTGTTTGTCAAGGACGATGCCCAGATAGTTGCTGGGTGTCACCTCTTCGTCACGCATTAAATATTCCTACCATCCTCCTACCTCAGGTTCATGGCCACATGACTGTCTTTGTGTGTAATCTCAAACTTCCTGAATCTCCCAGGCCTTGTGAATTGTATTTCTGATGTTTCTCCAGACATGCACTGTTGAAAGTATTTGGAATTGCAGAATAAAGGGTAAGCCACGGTGTAGCCCCTGTTAGAAGAAATGCTAAGCACTTTTGGAATCTTTTATTACATCTCATTTCAGAATGAGTGTAGCCTGTTTTTTTTTTTTTCCCAAGCCAGAAGCTACTTGCTTCGCATTTACTTCAAATCTATGCACTTTTAAAAATACCATGACATTTCACTTCTGAGACAAAAGTCGAATGCCAAAAAAAAATCACCTCCACAAATGGGAGCATTAAAAACTTAATTTATAAATGCAAACAAGATCGGCTGCCAAGATACCAACACAGCTACCAAGTGTTGGACTTGGAGATCGCGGGTCACATTCCCCATAGCTGCCGGCAGCTGTGTGTTTGCGCCTTGGAGGGAGTGGGGGAGCTGTTCCAGAGAAAAGCCTCCGCTGGCATCCTGTCCCGGCTGAATGCTGCCCTGCAGCTGGTGGGCTTGATGGTGCAGCTCTGGAACTTACCAAGAGGGAAAACAGGAAGTGAGGTGGTGTTTGGCGCACTGGCTGTTCTGTGCACTCAACCCAGCCACTTGGAAACTGTCCCTCCTTTCTTCCATGATGTCTGAATGGGCCTGTCGGTCACAGTGTGCACGTCCCCATAAGGCCTCAGGGAGGTGAGTATCTGGTGCAGAATGCTCCAGACACCCTCCTTCTGGAAACAGCACAGGCACTCAAATCCATGCCTTACAGGAGCAATGGCTTTGTCTTCTTGGCCCTAGAGCAGTGCTGTGAAGGTCAGAAGAGCTCAACAGGTACCTTCAGGGTGGATACAAGTCTCAAATATTCATCAAAAGGCCATTTGTGAATTTGTATCAGGATGCTGGGAGAGAGAAGGATTCTTCTTCCTAAAGGAGTTGTAAAGTCCGGGAGAGGTCAAGTTGGCAGAATTGGGAGCCATCTCCCTCTCCGGGGAAGGACAGTCTGCAGAATGTCGAGGGGCAGACAGAGGCAAGGCTGGAAGGAGAGACCAAGCCCTACCCTAGCGCCAGAATCTCAGTCCTGCCGAAAGGTGGCGCCACACCGCACTTCCATGGCCCAATAAATTCCTTTTCAGCTAAGCTAGTTTGAAATAGGTTTCTGTCGCGCGCGTGTGTGTGTGTGTGTGTGTGTGTGTGTGTGTATGTGTGTGTGTGTGTGTAAAATCTTGCCTATGCTTTTAATTCTTATCCACCATCCAGACCCTCCCAGTGAAGTGGAAGAAAGGAATAGGGTCAAAAGGTGCATGTGCAAGTTGAGAAGGCAACCAGATAAACAAACACATTTCCCCAGAGACACTGGGCTAAGCTCAGCCTTCCAAATGTGGACTGTCACTCACGGTCGGTCCTCTGGAGTGGACACCTGGTTCAATTTAAATAATTCTCATCTCTTACGATCTCCCCATTGCTTTTCATGTTAAAATAGGGTGTCTGTACTTATTCAATGGCTGTGAAATGTCCTAATAATTATAGCATTACCTTGAACTCTAAGCCTCATAGAGTTTCTATTTTTGTCTCAAAGTTCACGAGGAGAATTATTAAAATAAGCATCCTAACCCGGTGCCCGACTCCTACGCTCTGAAAGCTGCCCTCTGTGTTCAGATGTCCCGGGGAGTTGCAGTGACTCTGCGCCCATCACTGCCCTGCCCCCAGGGGTCACTAAAAATGTCCTTAGTTTCGTGGTGGGCTGAAGCTCCGTCAGGTATGTCTTGGTGGACAGTCTGCCCCCCGGAGGGCGTCATAAAGCACGATGGGATGATACAGTTCTGGGCAGGGCATTGCCTTTCAGAGCCTGTAGTGTTGTCTGAAGCTGTCTCTCTAGCTGCATCTGATTTATTTTGCAGAAAAAGACATCAATTCTTAATTACATGTTAGTGTCCACAAACAAACAAAAAACTCAGGCGTGAGGAATTCTTTGAAAATCGTGACAGCGTTGAGCAAACTTTTTTTTTTTTTTTACTTGATTTGATTTTCGTGAACTGCAGGTTTTGCCTTTTAAGAAGCTGACTTTCTTGTCCGTGAGGCAGAGTGCGAAAGCCCAGCCTGGCTCCCTGGCTGTCACCTGGGCCGCGCGCTCACCTGTCAGAGCAGCAGCTCCTTGCTGCTCACCTGGAAGGTTGCCCTCCAATCCCTGAGGGTGATAACACTTCCCTGGAAGGTCTGAGCTAAAGATTAATTAAAAATCCTGGGTATTTAAGTGAGAAACAACTTTTAATAGCCTTTTTTCCCCTGAACTCCCTCCTCCTCCCTCCCCTCTAGGTTTTCCTGCGGACACTGAGCGCCCCTCTCCCTGGGCTCTGGAGCTGTCCTGGGGGATGCAGGCAGACTTCCTGTGGTCTCCTTCCTGAGGGCGGGCTTATCCATCAGGGCCAGGCAGGGAACTAGAGCTTGCGGGCAATTCAGTAGCAAAAAGAAGATAGAAGCAACTAGTTAGAAGGCTGCGGGGAGGGCTCAAAACCCAGGTGGGATGGGAGATGCCTCAGCGTTTAACATCTGCAGGAAGCGATGGTCAACCTGAAGCTTGAAGAGCAAATAGGGGAGGAGGTGTCCCCAGAGCCCAGGAACCAGGGCCGCCCTGTCCTGGCTGTCATCACATGGAGACGCAGCCCTGTCAGAGGCACTGCCAGCTCAGAGAGGGAGCCACATGCCGTGGCTTCTCCCAGCAGATCCTCACGCTGGCTGAACCAACCTGAAGCCACTTGGCTGGGGAGATTGAGAAATGTAGTTTGAGAGCCAGCCCCACACAGGAGGTGGAAGAGCAGGGAAGGGCGAGAAATGGATCAGAAGGCAAATAGGCAAAGACTGGCAGACCGCCAGGTGGGGGAGGTTGCGGCTTTATTTGTAGCCCCAGTCTCTGCCTCTGCATAGGGTTGAAAAAAACCCAATCAGAAAATGCCTCCCCAAGCCATCACCCTCTGTGAGACTCTTCCTATGGCACTTTCCATCACGAGTGTGATCATGCAGGGTGCTGCCTGCAAGCAGGACACTTGCTAACTAGCAGCTGTTATCACCGTGGAGCAAACGCTGGGACCTTAACGGACTGGGATGCAGGATGGATCAGTTTTGATGGAGGGGAGCAGGTAAGCACTCAGGATGCTTCTGTCCTCGGTGCTGCAGGGAAAATGCTGTATGTCCACGGCTGATGGAGGAGGTCCTGAGGTGGTGGAGAGGCGGTCCAGACACAAATATCAGCCAGTGTCTGAATCAGCTCAGAACAAGTCCCGGCAGTCCTAGATAGTTAAAGGAGGGGGAAAGAAATGCCCATCATTGATTTAATTTACATACTGTCTGCCTCGATTTAGGTCCATTCATTCACTATTTGTTGAGGCCCAAAAGTGAAAACAGCCTAAATATCTACTAATGAATGAATAGATAAACAAAATGTGGTACACACACACATATACACAAACTCTCACACAGATATTGTTCAGCCTTAAAAAGGAATGAAATTCGGATACATGTTACAACATAGATAAACCTTGAAAACAGTATGCTAAGTGATTTTTACAGAGAGGAAGGGAGAGGGATAGAGAGTTAGAAACATCGATCAGCTGCCTCCTGCACACCCCCCACTGGGGATGTGCCCGTAACCAAGGTACATGCCCTTGATGGGAATCGAACCTGGGACCCTTGAGTCCGAAGGCCGACACTCTATCCACTGAGCCAAACAGGCTTTGGCTAACAGTATGCTAAGTGAAATGAGCCACACAAAAAGGACAAATATTGTGGGACTCCACTTCTGTGAGGACATAGAGTTGTCAAAATCATAGGCACAGAATGTGGAGTGGTGGTTCCCAGTGGCTGAGGAGGGAGGCGTGGAGAGTTACAGTTTAATACATAGAGTGTCAGTTTGGGTTGATGAAAAAGTCCTGGAGACAGATGGTGGTGATGATTTCACACACAATATGAATGTATTCAATGCCACTGAAGGTGGTAAATTTTATGATATGTTTATTTTACCACAATGGAAAAACAGCTACGTGCAGAGGTTTACCTGAGTGATCATAAACTACTCTAAGACAATCAGTCAGACAACATTCTATTTATTCCTAAACTAGAAACAATTGGCACAGATTATAGCTACTTATAAAATTCCAGTAACTCTAGATATAAATAAGGTGTGCTGTGATCAAATTTAAAGTGTTGTTTTCCCAGTGCATAGACAAATTGTGTCGCAAAGTCTTGCTATAGAACTTTCTCAAGTCCTATGGAGGAGATTGTGACTTTGTACACTGACCATTGACGAACCTGCACAGTTCACTCCTCTCTCTGTATAGAGGTGAGAAACTGTCCATCCAGTCAGAATGTCTGGGTCAAGGACCACAGTAGGTGCTGAAAAAGGTTAAGGTCAGAATTAAATCCCACCCCTTGCTCTCAAGAGTTTCTGATATTGTGCAGAACAACATGCAAATGAATTCTTCTTTGAGAAATAGCTATAAGCAGTTGCCATCTCATTACAGTGTTCTGTCACCACACTGCCTCCTTCCCAAGCACCACTTCTCACTTGCTTTCTAGCCTTTATCAATACTTAAGATAGTTTTTGGTTGTTTTATTTTTAGCCTCTGCCTCTTTCCACTAGAGCATGATAAAATAGATATAAAAAATGAGGGTCAAAAAAGAGAGAAGCTGAAAGGTTCCGTGGCATCATATCCTTCCCTCCCAATGCAACTCATTATATGTCTCCTCCAATGTGGCATTCAGTTTCTCTTGAAATGGAGGCAGTGTGAAAGCTTCCTTGAATTCTAGCAAGTTTGAATTTGCAGAGGGTTGAAATTATTCAGAATTATTGCTTTTGGCCCTTGTCTATGGATGAAGCATTGTAGATGGAATTTGGAGATATCATTATGTGAAAATAAATTTCACTTGTAGTAAATTGTCAAATAAAATCATCTGCCTTTGAGATAGGCTTGGAGCCATTGACTGGGTTTTATGTGGACAGCGAAAGGCTGTTTTGGACTTATTGATGTATTTGGCCAAGGTGCTTCCTATTATGTGATAATTGATCTAGATATATATTACTGATGCCAGAAATGAAAACAGCAAGCACAAGTGTGTGCACAGACACACACACACACACACACACACACACACACTCTATATTTTTTTCTTTTTCATGCCTGTGCACAATTATGTAATGGGTAGTTCTCAAGATATTTGTTCACTTGATTTTACCACAATCTTGAAAATGAAAGCTTTTCTTCCTAAGAGAAATAATCAAAGCTTTAGTTTATTTTCAGTAGAGGAAAATAAGGCTTTCCCTCTTTGTCCTTGTACTATGACTTGAAAACCCCTTCTCTGTTTCAGACATCATCTCATTGTATTTGGATTGTTGGTATACTCATCTCTTTCCTTGCTGTGTAGTGAATGCAATGGGAAGAAGACTAGTCTTCTTGACTTCCACATAGCTCCATAAGTGAGTGAGTGAACAAAAGAATGCCTCAGGTTCTACTGACTTCCACAGCGTCATACAAAATGACTGGTAATTACTAGTTCAGAAATAATCTCAACGTCAGTCTAGAGATTTTTATCAAATCAGGGAAGCCGTGAATGTGACAGTGAAGGAATTAGCTGGAGATGGCAGAAGGAGGAGATGCTGGCATCTTCATCCATCAACTTCTAGTCTTCTCTCCCCTAGTCCATTTTCCATTTGTGACACAATTTGCCTATGCACTGGGAAGGCAACATTTTGAATTTTATCATATCACAACTTATTTCTATCTAGATAACAGTCATCAGTGATAAATCTGACATTGTTAATCCCCTGCATTAAACACTATTAGAATTTCTTAATGCACTTAGAATAAAGACCATATGCCACCTTCATCTCTCAACACCCTCTACCCCTTCTCAGTGTTCCAGTTACACTGAGCTTCTACCAGGTTGTCACATCTCCTGGCCTTTGTGCACAGCATTTCTTCTGCGGGATGTTTTCTCATTATTCACTGACTCCCTCCTCCTGACCCTCTGGCCTTAGGTACAACATCACTTCCTTTAGGAGGTCTTTTCTGATATGAGAGGCTAGTTTTGGATACTCTCCCCTGGCCCCATGGGCTACTCCCTAAGGTATTCCTTATAAACTTTCCCAATCACCATAGTTACTATACCTAACCACCGGATGCCTATTCTCCTGGCTGGACTGTAATCTCATGAAGACAGGTATCAAGTCTGCCTGGTTCACCATTGGATTCCCTAAACTAGTAACTAGTAGTAGCTGATATATATGTAAGTATTTGATTAATAATTTGAAAATCTGGTGATTACAAAGCTGTTGCTGAGAAATGTACCCCTAAAGCTTGGTAAACTTTGTTTGGAGGTCAGAGTGCATTTTCAAACCTAGAGAGTCAGTATATATTTCCTTTTACCACTCAAATAAGGACATACTTAGCTAGATTCTACAGGTTACAAAAAAGGAGCTTGTACCCTCCAGGGAGATGTCTTTAAGATCTTTTCCAAGCTCCAGCCCACATTGACCTTTCCTTCTTGCAAAACTTTGGAGCACATCCTGCTACATGTCTGACATTTAGTACAATGAGTCCTGGTATTTGTATTTATCTTGTTAGAACACCATGGCATCTCTGCATCTAGATAGCGAGTTACCTGAGAAGGACATTGCCATTCGCTAGTTTGAATTCCCTAACAGTTGAACAAAACGTTTTGCACACACAGTAAGTATTGTTTTGAACTATCTGTGACTCTACTTTTATTTATCAGTATTCTTCCCCCCAACCGTTGATATCCATTGGTCCCAATTCTTGCATCTTAAGTTTCTAGTGTGATGACTCAAAAGTCTAAATTAAACCATGACTTGTTATGACTCACAAATTATAGACACCATTTTAATAGACACTATTGCTCACCTTGTCATTCAAAAGAGCTAAAGTGCTTTCTTCCTGCTAAATATATGAAGAGTCTATGCACACTACAGTGAAGAGTGAAGTGATAATGAATACTTACATAATTAATCACCCAGCCCAGTCCATGGTGGGTAGTTTGGTGCAGTTTTTATGTTAAAATAATTTTTCTTTTGTTGCAGTGACAATACTTTTTAAGAGGAACCTAAATTATTTTAACTATTGCCATTGATTTGGGGCCATAGACTCATAAACTTAAGAGCTTTGAAGGCTAATGTGTTCTCATGCATTAAAAAGGAAGGAAAATACACTCATGCCTTTATTTTTAGTTTACCAACTCAGCAGACAAATTAATTGTTGATTTCTTAACCTACCAATCAAAATGTAGTTACTCTTCACACATTCCAATTTACACAAATCTTGAATCTTCCCCCAGGAAAAAAACTTCACTCACATTTTCAAATAATGTTTCTGACCAAGACAGAAGTCCCAAATGTAGATGACTAATACCGAGTCTTTTGAATTTCAGAATAAGCAGAGGGTAATTCATGAATTTGTTCATTTTTCTTCCTCAGCTACAAAGCATTGGGTAGTCAATAAGTCTTCAGTTATCTCTCACTTTCACATCCCCAGAGTGTCTTTAGTCTGGATATTAAATAGTCTGATACAGATGGCCCAAGAATTCTGGCTTTAAATTTAAATTTTAGATACTTTAATAGGGATGGCCCAGGTATATAGCAATGTGATTAATGGAGCATCTGGAATTATCCATTTTGTCCATGAAATTTAGGTGGGTCTGTTTGCTTGGATCAATGCTCAGTGATACCCGAGGGAAAGAACTCTGCAGAAGGCCCAACTATGAGGTCATGTTCTGTCTTTTAGCTAACTGTGTGACTTTCAGAAAGTCATATTTAACTTTTGGATTTTTACCTAAAAAAAAAATAGGGGCCATAATGAAGCATACCTTTTAGGGATAGTATGAAAATTAATTAAATATTGCAATAGAGATCAGATCTGACCTGTTTTGGTTATCTATTGCCATGTAACAAATAACCCTTATAACGTCATAAACGAAGATAATACCCTGTAATTATCTTCAATGATTCTGTGGGTTCACTGGACTTGACTGGGTGTTTCTTCTCTTTTCCATGTTGCCTGGGGTCATTTCGGGGCTCTGTTGGTGTGGAACATCCAGGATTTGGTTGCTAGTTGATGCTGCTGTAGCTGGAAGCTCTGTTGGGGCTGTTGAGCAAACATCTGAATTTTCCGTGTGCTCTCTCCATGTGATATGGCAGCTGGCTTCTGAGAAAGGGTGTTCCAAGTGCTTACAGAGGGAGGAAGTGAAGCTGCCAGTCATCTTTAGGCCTTGACTTGAAGTCCCAAAAAGTCACTTTACCATATTCTATTGGTCAAAGCTCTCACATGGCCAGCCCCGACACAAGGGCACAGGAAATAGCTTCATCTCTTAATGTAAGAAGTGGCATGTGTGAACAAGGAGGAGGGAAATCTTTGGGGTTACCCTGGGGTACTAATTCATTACCTCCTCACATGTAGGATAAACCTAAAGTCCTCTCCATGGCTTGTTAGGATCAGTTCTCGTCTCTCCCCACATCCACCCTCTCTTCAACTTTCCTTTCTCTCCCACCACAATGATCATCTTTCTCCTCTTCAAATATGCAAATATTACTTCTACCTCAGGGTCCCAGCATTTTCTATTTTTTTCTTTCTGGAATGTTCTTACCCTAAATTTTAGCCTAGTTTGCTGACGTTATTCACGCCTCTGTTCAAACAACATCTCTCAGTGAGTTCTTACTCAACCATCTCACCAAAAAATGTTATGCACATCTCTCTTCTATCCTTATATTTTAGTTTTCTACAGATTCTTTTAATTTCTTCAAAAATAGTCTGGGACAAGAATGTGTGAGGTAACTGAAGACTCTCATTTTCTTCCATTATCATTCACTATGGACTTTCTGTTTTCTTTGCTTCCTGTCTATCTTTTCCACTAGAAATAAGCTCGATGAGGCAGGGATATTGTCTTATTTACTATATATTTCCAGTGTGTAGCTCTGTGTCTAAACATAATAGATCTATGTGTGTGCGTGTGCAGACAAATATATACATATATGTAGAAATAAAAGGAATAAACATGAAAGGGCTTTGTAAACTGTGTAGAATATTGTTATTGTATAAAAACACAGTTCACTCTCTTTTTCTAGTTGATGTATTATTATTCATAAAACTATTTACTGAATTTCTAAAGAATTAATGTGGATTCATAACACTTGACTTATAATTTGTTTTTTAGATCACATTATAAATGACAATAAGGTCTGGGTTATATTCTCACAGAGTTTTTGCTTAATTGTACTCCACAGATTGGCCTTTTAAACCCCACATTTCAATCTTTTAATTACATTCCAAAAATCACAACTTTGCAATTAAATGCCTGGATGTACTAGTAGTTGTAGCTATAGAAATTATCCTAAACAGGGGGAGATAAAACTAGTATTTATTGAATATCCACTATGCTCTATGTGTCCTCTATAGCCTTTCTCTTTTTATCAGCAAAACAACCATGTGAAGCAGAACTTATGATCCCTAGTTTATAGATAAGAAAACTGAGGTTCAGAATGCCTTGATTCTCCCCTTTCTCTAGTGCCTAGCATAGTATCTGGCACAGAGGCGCTCAATAAATATTTGTTAAATACTGAACAAAAGACAAATTAACTAAATTGTTTTTGAAAATATGACCTATATGGCTACAGATCTGAATTTGAACCCAGATTAATAAGCTCCAAAGCCTAAATTATGTCTACTAGTCAGAGCCAGTCCTAGTGATCGCAGTATCATCAAAGCCAAGTCTAAAAATGAGAGAAGAGGAGAAATCTTAGAGGTGAGAGTTACAGATCCATTTTGTCAATGAGTTTGAGGCAGGAAATAAGATAATTATTTTGACAACGTTTTCTATTAGATGCTACAGTTGGTTTGATGTGGAACATCTGTTTAACATTGCATGCAAAATAAAGCTTACCCTCTGTTTTTAGTTCTTGAGTCTCCTAGAAAATACCGGGTGAGGTACATCCTTTGAATATTAATGAAGCAAATTAGCTCCAAAAATGCCCTACTGTGTCTTAATCCCAGGAATCAACATGACGCGTTAGACTCCCGTTGATTAGAAATGTTAAAGTGGGTCTTCTTCCTTTTCATTTTAATTAAATAAAGTTGACAGTCTTTCTTGATTCCCAATTGGACAAGACTCCCAAATTATGTAATGAGAGGAACATGGCACCTTCTTCTAAACAACCTTTGCTGGGCTGTGTTGGGTTTCATTTTCTAAAAATATATTTTCATTGCTTTCAGAAAGGAAGGGTGAGAGAGATAGAAAAACACCAGTAATGAGAGAGAATCTTTGATAGGCTGCCTCCTGCATGCCCCCTATTGGGAACTGAGCCTCCAACCCAGGTATGTGCCCTGACCTGGAATCAAACTGTGGCCTCCGGGTTCAGAGGTTGACACTCAACCACTGAGCACACCGGCTGGGTTTGGGTTTTATTTTTTTTTCTTAGAAGGTGCCAGAATGCAATCAGTAAATTTGGGTCTTTGTTCTTGGGAGAAAAGGAAGAGGGCCAGAAAACAAATATGTATTTTCTATATTATTGCAGATAATTGGGTATGGAGATCACATATGGGGTCAAGTTGTTTTACTGAGTGTCACAATACCGTGTAAGTAGTAAGCACAATTTTAATTCTCACCACCCGGCTGAGCCACACCAAAAGACTGCAGTGATTCAAGGGCAATTATTTTTTCCATTTCCGTGAATTGATGCACAGCCATAGAGACCCTGTGTATGGCCATAGCTGAAAGTCTTATGATCCCAGCTGCACAGAGCCAACGAAAACATATACTTTGATTTCGGTTTTCTATTTCCAGTGTCACATAAAAGCATTCTAACCTTAAGTTGCACCATTTTTCGGTCAGTTTACAACCACATAAATAGCTTCTTGGAGTGCAACCAACAGGGGCGGGTATAAAGACCTGGAGCAGGACAGCTTTGAGATATGCAGGAAAGGGGAAGGAACTTGTCTTCCCCTCGTACTTCCTCCTGCGTGGAAACAGTAGCCACGTCTGCTGTCACAGTGTAGCCCACCATCAGAAGACTGAAGGGATTGAAAGATTAGTAGTAGCTCCACCATTTGAAACGTTGCCATCCCATAACTAACTGAGTTAATTTATGCAACAACAACAAGAACTCCCAAAGTGTCAAATGAGAAGAAAGGAACCAGGAATTAATCAGTACATTTCAAGACAAATGGGATCTAAAGCTTTTGGTTTGGGGAGAAAAGGTTGAGAGACAGGAAAATATATATCACCTTCTCTTCTGTTACCTATGAGAAGTAGATAACCTAACCATTTTACAGATATCCTATCAAAGAGGGTAGAAGGGACTTTCTCATTGTCACAAATAACTAATTGATTAAAATATATTGAGCACCTGGGAGTAGGACTGGGTTAAACACTATGGGAACAATAGATAAGACATACCTACTGCCTCCAAAGAACTCCTGTCACTATTATGTGACCTGGAACATTCAGTCCATCAATTTACAATAAGTATTTAGTTACTACTCTGTGCCAAGAAGTAGGTCAAATAATTTCCCTTCCTTAGGGCTCTGTTTCTTCATTCCTCTTACCTTCAAAGTCTATCTAATCATAGAGAGAGCAATAGGCAAGGAGAGAAGAAACTGGGGGAGGGAGGTCCTTTCTCAATCAATGGACAAGTATTTAGCCACCTCTGGAAGCTATTTTACAATTGCTTTCACATGCACACGCACACCCCACAATTCATTTGTAATATTATGTCTGAAAAGCACTGTGTTCAGATGCCTCTCAGTCATCTAGCTGGAACTCTCTAGATTAAGACCATAAGGATCTCTCTTTAAAATTTTTGGGTTATAAGGTTATACCTCCCCTTTTCTGAATTCCTTGCAATAAACTTCCTCAAAAGCATATATACATATTTTTAGGGTAGAGAATATAAGCTTCCATGATTTTTAAAAATCTGGCCAGTCTGTCATGATTTTTACTGATGATGTACCCAGAGAAGGTATCAAAGAGCCCCCTTCCATAATGACTAGGTGGGTCCATTTGTTTCTAAGTGCTAGCTGTTAATGCATAAAAATAATTACATGGTGTGATCCAGAGCCAGTGTGATCTGTAACTGTACAACACGAGACACAATTAATACCAGGCTTGGGAACTGTTACTGTAATGAGCATTTGGTATGAAAGGATCATTATTTTTAAAAAGTATAGAAAGAGAAAACTTAATATGTCAGTTGCTTTCTGTAGACCAGCTAAATGTCTCATTCTGTAGACAAACTAAGTGGCTTAATTATCACCATTAGGAATCAGGTGTGCAAACTGCAGTACAAATTGCCTGGGACTGAACTTTGTGTGCAGACAGGTATCACCAGAGAAAGGAGGAAGGAAAAGAAGGGAGTTAATGGGTCCTGAAAGGTTCTTTTCCCATTTCATCTCATTGATCCCACATAAGCACTTCATTTGCAGTTGGTGGAAGCAAGGAGGAAAGGCTATTCAGAGGCACCAATGGAAATGTCATGAGGTTCTATGAAGTAAAGCGTTCTTAGGGCTCCGCTGGAGCTGTGCTTGATGATGGACAGGAGTAAGGGGGTCCTATGAGAACTCTTAAATATCTCCAAGCCCCGCTTCTCCATTTAGAAGCAGTCTTTTCACGTTCACCCTTAACAGCCCACTTTATAGTGGAAACAGTAGCCACGTTTCATGTAATTCCTCGGGTTACTCTCTGCCTTGAATTTCCTGCCCCATCTCTTTTGTTACTCTAAATCCTAACTAATCTTCTTGAATCCACTCATGTCACATCTTCACCAGGAAAATTCCTGCAGTATTCCATCCCACTCTGGAGTTGTATATCACTTGCATTTAGTCAGGGCCTGGTTCCTTGCACTTAATCACTCATGCTTGGTTTCCTCACATCAGCTCTGCCTCTTCCTTTTAGATACATAAGACTTTTGGTATCCAGAACTGATTTAGGTAGAGAGGGAATGCCTCAGTTAGGATGAGACTCAGTTCTGAGTGACAGCAAAGTCAAGTTGGTGTGGCATGCAAAACAAGACATTTGCTTCTCTTTCATCTAAAGTCTAGGACTTCCACAATTTTCGGAGACCCAGGCTCCTTCTATTTTGTGTCTCTGCCACCCTCAATAGATGGGTTATACTGTTAATTTTTTGAAAAGTTGGCATAAATGGAGCCATTTTAAAATGGAGTTAGAGCACCTGTTTCAGAGGAACTGCATTGCACATCTGACTCCTTGAACCTTTTGAGTCCTTGAACTCAGAAAAATAACCTTTGGACTGAGTCCAAAGGGTAGCATTGTCTTCCCAATAGCTGTTTGTAAAGCTAGCAGAAAAGTAGAACTCCTGACTGCAGGACTGAAAATTAAGCACATTCTTTAAAGAGAATTAGCACCACCATGCTTATATAAAGAATAACTTAGCTTACTTGGACCTATAGAAATTCTTTCATTCTATTCTTGTAATTATTTCCCATCCCTTTCTTATAAAAACCCCTTCCCTTCACCCCCCTAATCTGAACATGTTTTGGGTGTTTGCCTGCATCGGTGCTTCTAGAGTAGCTATTCTTTGATCTTAAAAGAACACTTTTGTTGCCTCTCACTTTGATTTTTTATTTTTAGATTGACAGTTTTAAGATTCCAATTTACCAAATAATAACTAACATTTAAAGACTAACTTCCATGTTCCAATGCCTTAGCCCTTCTCCCCAGCCCATCCCCCACCTCTCAACACAGAAACCAAGGCAAAAGCTTGCATGCAGATAGTTTACTTGTGAATATGATATTAAGAAGACCAGAGTGAGGGACAAGGCGAGTGTGATGGGGAGGGGAAAACCAATATAAACTTGTGTTACATAGGCTACTGGTATTTAATCCCTTGGGGCATTCCAGGGAGCTATTAAAAGGTAATTTTGGAGAAAACCAAGATGGCGGCATAAGGTATACACCTGTACGTGCTGCCTCTCACAACCACACCAAAACTACAACTAAAAGACAAAATGACTATCACCCAGAACCACGGGAAAGCTGGCAGAGTAGAAGTTCTACAACTAGAAGGAAAGAAAGAAGCTCATTGAGACTGTGTAGGAGGTGCAGAGGCTCGGAAAAGCAGAGGTACGGAGGCATGTGCAAACTGGGCTGGCGACTGGGTGTGCTGTTTTTTTCAATCGGGAAGGAGATACAAGCTCCCGACTGCTCTGAACTCCAGTTTCCAGTGAGACTCTGGGGACCCAGACTCCTTCGTGGAGAAACTGGACTGTCTGGCATCAGGTCGGAAAGTGAGGGTGGCTTTCTCACAGAGGTGCGTGCAGGAATCATTGTTTACTGCGCTGGGGCGCGGGACGCAGATGCAGAAATGCGGAGACTCAGAGACGGCTGACTGGCAGCCATTGCTGTTTGCCATGCCCTAGTGATTCCCTGAGACCCCGCCCCACCCAATTTACAAACCCACCCAAACTGTGTGCAGCAGCTTTTGCATATGAATGGCCTGCCCTTTCGCAGCTTAACCTAACAAATTGCAACTGGGTCAGACAGCTCCAAAACTTCCAAACCCCAAGCAAAGAGGAGAAATCTGCAGATCTCCCTGTAGCTCCTGCTGGGTGGCCTCAGACAGTAACTGACTTGCACCTCCTTGGAGATCCAGGAACCAGTGTACCTAGAGGTCAGTGTGAGATGACACCAGATTTCAACTTCTCACATACATAAGTGACACACTCAAGAGGCAGACTCAGTGAGCACCAAAGCCCCACTGAAGCAAGTCCTGCCCCATAAGGGTGTCTCCAGCACAGCAGTTCTTCCATTATAGACACAGCTGATTCTCACAGCCAATTGGCCTGGAGGTCAATTTCTCCCAGTGTACCAACAGCAATCAAGGCTTAACTACAACAAGACTGTGCACCCAGCCCACAAAAGGGTGCACCAAGAGTGTTCACCTCAGGTGATTGGGAAGGCTGAGCCACTGGGCCCTATTGGTCACCTATCACACAAAGCCACTCCATCAGCACAGGGAAGCAGCCAAAATGCGGAGACAAAAAAAACATGTCACAAATGAAAGAAATGGAGGAAAGCAAACTGCTGGATATAGAGTTCAAAACCACAGTTATAAGGTTACTCAAGAATCTTCTAGAAACCACCGAGAAACTTAGTGAGACCTCTGAGGAACTTAGTGAGACCTTCAAGGATCTTAATGAGAATGCCAAAAAAAAAAATGGAAAAGGACCAGTCAGAAATTAAGCATACACTGTCAGAAATAAAGAATAATATACAGAAATCTAACAGTAGACTAGAGGACCCCAAGAATCAAATCAGAGATTTGAAATATGAGGAAGCAAAAAACACCCAACTAGAAAAACAAAAAGAAAAAAGAATCCCAAAATATGAAAATAGTGTAAGGAGCCTCTGGGACAACTTCAAGTGTACCAACATCCGAATTATTGGGATGCCAGAAGAAGAGAGAGAGCAAAATATTGAAAACCTATTAGAAGAAATAATGACAGAAAACTTTCCCTACCTGGTGAAAGAAATAGACTTTCAAGTCCAGGAAGCGCAGAGAACCCCAAACAAAAGGAATCTAAAGAGGACCACACCAAGACATATCATAATTAAAATGCCAAGGGCAAAAGACAAAGAGAGAATCTTGAAAGCAGCAAGAGAAAAACAGTTAGTTACCTACAAGGGAGTACCCATACGACTGTCAACTGATTTCTCAACAGAAACTATGCAGGCCAGAAAGGATTGGCAAGAAATATTCAAAGTGCTGAACAGCAAGAATCTACAACCAAGATTACTCTACCCACCAAAGCTATCATTTAGAATTGAAGGTCAGATAAAGAGCTTCACAGACAAGAAAAAGCTAAAGGAGTTCATCACCACTAAACCAGGATTATATGAAATGCTGAAGGGTATTCTTTAAGAAGAGGAAGAAGAAGAAAAAGGTAAAGATAAAAATTATGAACAACAAAGAGACAACAAACACATATCTATCAACAAGTGAATCTAAAAATCAAGTCAATAAAAAATCTGATGAACAGAATAAACTGATGAATATAATAGAATCAGGGGCATAGAAAGGGAATGGACTGACAATTCTCGGAGGGGAGTGGGTGTGAGGGGTGCGGGAAGAGATTGGACAAGAATCTTACACCTATGGATGAGGACAGTGGCGGGGGGTAAGGGTATAGGGTGGGGGTGGAATCAGGTGGAGGGGAGCTATGGGGGAAAAAAGAGGAACATCTGTAATAATCTGAACAATAAAGATTTATTTTAAAAAAGTAATTTTGCAACTAGAATTAAATTTATGATTCTCATACGGACATAAAAAATAAACACATGCTAAATATCTAGGTAATAATCCATAAGGAAATGAGACAGATACTTTACCCACTTCCAAAGAGGATCCAAAGAGCATACACATTTAAATACCAGCTTTTGCCATAGTGGGAAGAGTCTTTTGGACAGGACAGAATTTGCTTGTCTACAGTGAAGAAGTATTTTGCATTGCTCTCAGTCATCTATAATGTACAGCACTGTAAAACAGCTTCTATAGAATCAGACAACTAAGAGGGTGCCCTCCAGGGTCTGACAATCCAGGGTCTAGTTTTCTAGTGAAGTACACATTTGCTCATGACTGTAACCCCACCCCCCACCCCCTCAATCAAGGGTAACCTTGCAACTGGTGTGGACCCATAGAAGAAAGATTCATTAGGTTCATTTGATGTGGACCCCAAGAAGGAATTTATCTGCTGAAATGGAATCACCATGGTCAACCAAAGGCCAAGAATGTACGAATAAGAGTCTAGCCTCATTTGCTAATAGGTTCCTCACATACTCTGTAGCAGGAAGAACCTCAGACTGAACCCTCAGCTTCCCTCACTGTGCCCCGCTTGTTTACACTGACTGAGTCAACCCCTGCAGGGGAACCCCGGTTTAGTCTTTCTACCAATGGACTGAGGGACTTGCCCCATCCACTGCACAAGTTGGATACCTCATTTACATAAACAGATCTGATTGAGAACCTGGGTGGGAACTTTCTCTATAAAAGGCGGCCTCCCCTTTGTCTCAGGGGAATGCAGTTGAGGTTGCTGCCTGAATCTGATCTGTGTCTCCAGGACTGCAGCTCCTTTTGCGCAAATAAACGCTTACTATTCTTTATTATAGCCTAATACTTATTTTGCTATAATAAATGCCAGTCACTCTCCTGCACACATCCACACCATTGTGAGCTGCAGGTTGCATTTCTGCAAAGCTGGCCCCAACCTAATGGACCTGTTTGCCTTGGCAGTGGCTAAAATAAACGGTGGAGCTGATAGGATTTGCATTGGTGCACTTGACACGTGCTGTATCAATCCTCCAAATAATCCGAATCAATAGAGGGGATAACAGGCTCAGAGGGGTTGAACTCAGCCCATGTCGCTAATTCAGTAGAAGATCCAGATTTCAAATCCATACAGTCTGTCTCTGCAGCCACTGTTTCTAATCCTTACTTTCTACTTGCTAGTTGTTTTTCATTTGAGACCAGATCTCAACTTGACCCATTGTTGAGGGTAGAATTCTGGTGCCAAATGCTGATGATTGCCAGAGGAACATAGCTGGATTTATCAGAAACAGAGTATAAACCCCCCATCCAATGCCAACTTGTAATAATATCAATGGCTCAGCTGGGGTGAGAAATTAACAATTGTTTGTTTAATGTCATTGGTATCGGCCTGATCTCAGAATCCTGCAGAAATTTCTGCCACCCCTTCCCACCCCCCACACACTTGGCCTTCACTGAAACAGCTGCAGTGCTTTCTCCTCTCTTCTTCACAGCCAGAACGTATTGTAGACGCGAGCATGGAGTCCTCTGGAAAAGGGGAAAATCGCCGTATGCAAAATCGCTCTGGAAATGTAATAAGATTTGATGAAAGAGACACCTGAAAGCAACTTGGCCCCCACGGTCACCAGCTGCACAAATGATTGTCCCCAGTGTGTGTGCAGCCGAGCTGGGATGGGGATGTGAGTGCTCAGAGGACCACCGGACGCTAAATCACAGCCCTCTGGGGATTGATAGTCTGCGCTCGGAGACACATTTAAGCCTGATGGTTGATTTCTGTGGTGTAACTTTGAGGCGGATTTCATCTACATATGTTCCTTTACTTGTAACTTCTCCTCTGGCCATATTTCTGTGTCTAAAAACCCTTTTCATGCCCCCGTGGGAAAGCTTCCTGTGGGAGCCCTCAGCCAGGTTACTTCAAGAGTAAGAAATCCAGCAATGTTTGTGAATGCCTCTCACTCCTGCTTTGGTTTAAGAAAAACCTTTCAACTTTCCACTTCATCTGGAAGAAGAAAGGTGCCACCCTGGAGGGCTGTGGCAGGAAGAGTTTGCAGAGTTTAATGACATTTCCTACATTTTTTTATTCCTTATGAGGGCTCTGCGACCTTGGACCCCTTGCTGAGCCTGGAATCTCCACTGATTACAAATGTTACAGAGTTGATAATGCTCACCTCATTCAAAGGGGCGCAAGGAAGGTGGAGGAGGGAGGCAAATGCATTGGAAAGTGTCTTTTAGCCCAGTAGGCTTGGCTCAGTGGTTGAGCATCAACCTATGAACCAGGAGATCATGGTTTGATTCCAGGTCAGGGCATATGCCTGGGTTTCAGGCTAGATGCCCAGTGTGGAGCTTGCAGGAGGCAGCCAATCAATGATTCTTTCTCATCATTTCTATCTCTCTCTCCCTCTCCATTCCTCTCTGAAATCAGTAAAAGAAAAATAAAATATATATATATATATATAAAACTTGTCAACTTCTACCCAAGACACAAAATATACATTAAAAAAAAGAAAGTGCCTTGTAAACTGTTAAGTGCCATGTGACCTAAGGTTCAAAAAATGCTAACATTTTCCTCTCTGACCTTCAGTAAAAGAAAAGCCTGTGAATTTCCATTCTAATTCAGCCAAGATCATAATACAGGGGGTAGGCTGATGTCACCCAGGTACGTGCTCACGTTATCCACGGCTAAATCTGGAGGAAAGCAGAGAAACTATGTCTTATTGCTTGCATTTGGGAAATAGCACTTGGTAACAAAGTCATGTAATGCATTCCTCGTACATCTGGTCTGACTGTCAGTACGAGCTGGAGGGGAGGTGGATGGAATGAGGACCAATCAGAAAGCAGACCTCACTGGAGGAGAACAACATAGAACTTCTGTGTATTCATTCAGCTCACATTTGGGGAGTCCCTACTGTGTGCCAGACACTATGTTGCTGCTTGTTATTGAGTCTGTGGCATGATCACATACGGCAACGCAAAGAGAGGCAGCTGGGAGGCTAAATGGTAAGTGAATCCTGGAACTAGCATACACTTCCTACCCTAGGCTGGGGCCTTGGCCTTAGCTTCACACATCAACACCCAGGCCAAGTGCTTGGAGCTGCTTAAAGATTGATCCTCAGAGGTCACTAAAAGCTGCTCAGTGAGTATTCACACTTTCCATCTGTCCTCCAATCACAACCCCTGTGCTCCTTTTAGCCACAGCAGACTCCCACATGGAGAGCATGGGAACAGACCAGGCCCGCCTTTGCCAGGTCCTTTTTAAATGCCATTCTCCAAAGGCTCCTCCAAACCCAGAAGGAACCTGGAGCTGCTGGCTAGGGCTCAGGCTCACAACAGCAGCGACTCAAAGATGCCATGTGGACTGCTCTAATTAGAGCCGCCAGGCCCATTACCAAGGAGAGCCAGTGCGCTTAGGCAATTAGTGATGATCTGGCTAGTGTCCACCATCGCCAGATGGCCTCTGCAAGTCCCCACATTCGCAGAGAAATTACACATGGAAGCAATGCCAATGTCCTGTAAAGGCATGGGCAGAACGAGCATTCTAGATATGCATGGGAAGATAAAATAATACTAATGTCCCTAATTATAAATATAAAGTATGTACTAGGCTTGGGGGTAGATATTTCACATTTTATCAATCCAGTTCTCAGCATCACCCCTATGCAGTAGGTGCTAAGATTATCCTCATTTTACTTGAGAAAAAACAAGGCTTCGAGAGGTTGTCTGAGGTCACCCAACAAGAATATTTAAGGCTGGGATTCAAACTCAGATCTGTCTGGCTACAAAACACATTCTGGAATCACCACCATTTTGTGGCGACAACATGGTCAGAAGAGCTTCCTTAAATGTATCACTTCTCCAGTCTAGATTAGGTCCCTCTTATATATGCTCTTAAAACACACAGTAAGCCCATTATGTATATCCATAACTCTCATGTGCTTGATGCCTATGTTACTCATTATACTAAGTCCACTGCAGGCAGGACTTTGCCGTTTTCTTCTCCACATGATCCACAAGCCTTTGCACTGTGCCTGGTAAATGAAAAGTGGGCAACTAGTACTTGTTTAGTGAATTAATGAAAGCAAACCATCAGGCAAGAGAAAGTGAAAGAAGGAAGACAGAACTCAGAGAATATGGAAAGCTCATTGGGTTGTATATTAGCAAATATATAACAGTGATGTGTTGGTGAACCAGTTCTCTGCGGAAGAGAAAGCACCCTGATTTGTAGTGTTTGCCAGTTTCTGTGATGTAAATGTTCTCACCATGGCCATTTTCAAACTACCAACATGATATCCCTAAATGCAGAGTTGGGAAGAGAAGCACAGTGTTGGCTCTTGTCAAATCCAGTAGGACTTTCTCAATTGGTTGAGAGCCAGAGAAAGTCAGTCTCCTTTCTGATTTTCGTTGTCTCCATCGATAGAATGAAGAATCTGGACTAACGGTTTCCACATTCTCTATCAGCTCTCTCTATGAACCTATATTTGATGTTGTTCATTCAACAACAGGGTTGGGTGATGAGGGTGAGGGAAGGGCACAAGATGAAGGACTAAATCCCCAGAATATAAAATGAAGGGCTCAGACCAACAGGCAGTTATAGCATATTGATACCTTGCTTGCCTTCCTCAGAAATATTTCCCAGTGCTTTCAAAATAGGTCACTTTTTTCATCCAATTGAAGGAATCAATGCATTTGCTCCCCACTTTTCAAAAGTTTGCTTTCCACCACTTCACTTTTATGAAAGATCTACATTAGTACCTGTTTCAATTAATAAAGAAATCCAAAGAGGATTATTGCTTTTACGAAAAAAGACAAAAAGCAAAAATAGCGTCCAGCGTTTGGTTTGTGGCAGTCCTTACAGAGGCAGTGCAGACCCTGAGCAGTGAGAGTGGCCCCTCCAAGCTCCTTCCCCGGGAACTACACAGCATCTCAGCATCAAGCGCCGTAGCTTTGAACTGTGTCTGTGAGCATCTGTGCTTTATCTCCATTTATTTTGTGCATCTGTTTGCGAGGTGTATCCTGCGGTAATTGCTCCTTCACTTTACACCATTTAGCTTATTACAGGTTTCATAGGAATGCTCTGCTTTTGGATAACAGGGGACACCCATGTCTCACCAATTTCAAGCATCAGTGGAGTTTTGAAAGCTAGTACTTAGCATTAGAAAATGGCTAAAGATGAAGCACCCTCTTACATGTGTTGCAGAGGTGTAGAGGGACTTACATATTCTATATCTGAGAAAGACAAATGGATGCAATGAGAGCATGAGACACTCCCATTTGATGCTCTTCTGCTTACTTGACCATCCCTCCTTTCTTTCAACACTTAAAGTACACAGCTCTCCCTCCCAAGGTAAACGTAAGGTGTCACAGAATATTCTGGGAAGAATAAGAGGCTGTTATTGGGACTGTAATCTCTGAGAGCTGTATTTCTGCCTCTGCACTGTTTTCAGTGGGTGGTTACTGGCCTTAAATCTCAGTATCACAGGGTTGCTAAGTCACTAGTTTGAGTGTTCGTTCTATAGAAAATTGAAAAACATAGGTTTCTATACACAGAAAATTCTTTCAAGTAAAGTTACTGTAATTTGGATAGTTCACGTAGCCTACTCAAGAGGGTTAGTAATTTAGAGACAAAGAATGAGCTGTAAATATTTGCCCTCTTTCTGGGACTCCTGGGTCATTTCAGAATGCAGGCAGTCACCCACACAATCAGGCTAATTAGAGCTTTTGCCTTGAAGTTTCTCTCCATCCTTTAGCCCATAAGTATAATGCATTGTTTTCAACTTCAGACGCAGAGAGCATTTGTTGAACCACCAGCATTTGCCAGGCATGTTAGAGGGTGAGGAGATGACATAAATGGTGGAAGCACAGTTCCTTCCCTTCAGGAGCTTTCAGTAAGGTATCAGAGGATCGAGTAGTCAAGCAGTAGTCAAGGAGGAATGTAATATGAATGAAAACACGTATATGTAGGAGAAACAGGGGACTTTGGGACATGTGGTAGGGAGAGAAGGCTCTGGAGTCAGATCAAAGTTATTCATAGCCATGTGACCTTAAAGAAGTCACTTAACCCTGTAGGATTCAGTTTTTCTGTATATATAAAAGGGATAATAATAGTCATACATATCTACCAAGTTGCTTTGAGGGTGAAATGAGATGATACATGTGAAGCATTCAGCATAGTCTCTGACATGTAGTAAGCACTCAATCAACATCTGCTATTGTGAGTGATTTTCCTTCAGAGCAACATTTGGGGTGAGATCAATGTGAGTCCATGGGCAGGAGTGGGGACAGAAGGGCATTGTAGGCAGAGTGAGAGACATGAAGGTGTAGACAAGCACAGTATATTTTGATAATATTTAGTGAACCAGATTAATCCACAAAAATATTGAGGGGTGGCACGGGGTGGAGTTTGAAAAAGACTAGAACAAGCTTGGAAAGGACTGACCTCAACATGAAGGTAGGAGGGTGACCTCAACATGAAGGCAAAAGAGACCCACTGGCATTTTTCAGGCAGGGGGCAAATCTGTAAATTAGAGTTTTCTCAGGAAATGCAATGAATTGGTGAGGAGAAAAGTTTTGAGGTAGGGAGAACTGTTGGGGAGTTTTTGTTTAGAGATGCATATTAGGAAGCCATCGGTATTGGGCAGTAGTTGACACCATGGTGGAGGGGAAAGACTCCCAGAAATAAATGTAGAATGAGGTTTAGGGAATCCCACATTTCAGGGATGGCAGAGAAATAAGTACTGACAGAGATGAAAGAGATAGTAGAACAGCCAAACAGAGCTAGAGCAGAAAGAGGCAGGAAGACAAGGAAAATGACATCTCTGGGAGGACAGGGAGGGTTAGCAACGAGAAGTACTACTCAGATGCCAAGAAGGGTGAGACTTGAAAAGAAGCCAAGAGTTGGAGCAATTAGTGGTTCATTGATGGTCTAATTAGAGCATTCTGAGTGGAATCTTAGATTGCAGCTGAAAAAGAAAAGGGGTTAAGGAAATGCAATAGTGATTGTCTACAGCTCTTCAAGGAATAGGGAGGTAATAGATAAAGAGACAAATGTAATAAATTGGGAGGTAGGGGATGAAGATACAAAACGCAGGCAAATGAGATGTTAATTTAAAGACGGAGGTAGTCTGACTATTTTAAAGGGGAAGGTTTGGTTAAGAGGAATTGAAAAGACAGAGAAGAGATGCCCACAGAGCCTAGAGAAGTGGAGAAGTTGGTCTCTGGGGGAGGAGACCCTCCCCTAGGACGGGAGGGAGCGAAATAAGAATGCATAGGAAAATAGATATCTCACATTGGAGGTGGTGGCATGCTGGCCTGCTCTTTCTCGGTGAAATAGGTTTTGTCTGGTGGAGGAGTTGGAGGTGGAGCCTGGATATGTGACTGGATCAGTAAACTTTGGAGTAGCCCCATGGACAATGAGAAGGAAAGTGAAGAAAGGACGAGGAAAAGACTCAAAAGCATCACTCACACAGAAAACATGATGCGACAAAGAGGGCATGGTTGTGGTTTTCTGCAGCACTTGTGGGGATCCTGGGAGCAGTTACAGAGAAAACATATATGTAGGATGGATTCAGGGTTGGGATTGGCAGGAAGCATACAGCAGAAGGGTCATAGGGTAAAGGAGGGGGCATCTCCAAAGGACTCTCATTGATATGTCTATTAGTGGGAACCAGGCTAGCAGGGGAGAGAAGAGGGTAGGAGAGCCTGACAGGCTGGTTAGAGCAGGGCAAGAGGGAATAGCTGAGACATTTGAGAATGTGCCCCTTGCCATCATTCTCTCAGGCCACCAGTATATCATCTGCATCTATCTTTCCATAGGCAGTAGACATAAATAAGTAAGCAAGATAACTAATGCTGAAAAGTAGTACTTCAGAACATCCTATGTGGGTGGAAGTGACCATGTTTATTCATTGGATAACTTTTATGGTGACCATGGGAAAGACTAGAGCCTTTTAGGGTGACCACAGAGTTTCTGTGAGAATGAAACAATCCCTGTATCCAATCCTATATAATAAAAGGCCAGCCACCATACGCATAATGACTGGAATGACCAGAGACAAGAACCACCAGGACCCTTCACTGGGCTGGCCCCGCCCCCAAGCAAGTGGTTAGGGGCCATCAAGCAGGCAGACCAAAGGTTAGGGGTAATCAGGTAGGCAGGCAAGTGGTTAGGGGCGATCAGGTAGGCAGGCCAGCGGTTAGGGGCAATCAGGTAGGCAGACGGCCCCTCACAGGGCTGGCTCTGCCCCCCAGAAAGCAGTTAGGGGTGATCAGGCAGGCAGACGGCCCCTTGCTGGGCTGGCTCCACACCCAAGCAAGCGGTTAGGGGTGATCAGGCAGGCAGGCAGAGTGGTTGGGGGTGAGCAGGCAGGCAGACCAGTGGTTAGGGGTGATCAGGTAGGCAGATGGCCCCTTGCAGGGCTGGTCCCGCCCCCCCAGCAAAGAAAGAGGGAGGCCCAGGCCACTGGCGGCAAATCTGTAGCAGGTGTGTGGCCCGCCAGTGATCACCCCACAGAGGGAGGCCCAGGCCAGCCAAGCCATTACAGCCCACGCCTGTCACCTGCAGAGGGAGGCCACTGGTGGTGGGGGTGTGTGGTGGGGGGCTGGGGCAGCGCTGCACAGAAGGCAAGCAGTGGCAGCAGCGGGGTTGGGGCCAGTTGCCTGCAGCTGAGGGAAGGAAAGCCCTGATAGGCCCTGATCTCAGGCCAGGCCTAGGGACACTGCCCGAGGAGTCCCGGATTGTGAGAGGGTGCAGGCCAGGCTGAGGGAACCCTCCCCCCCCCCAAGTGCACAAATTTTTGTGCACCGGGCCTCTAGTCATTTTATAATTTGATTTCTATGAGCACTGGAGGGTTTATTTCTTTTAATTTTCCTCCTCATTTTTCCCCAAATTAGAAGAATATCCATAAATTCTTGCAAGCATAATATTCCAGTTAGGTGTCTTAATCATGGTCAAGGGAGGGATTGATCTAAGTGATTTGGAAGGTGCCAGGGATGCTAATTGACTCAGGCATATCATACACTTTTTCTCAGAAATTCCTCCAAGAGTAAGTGCTAACATAAGGTTAGGCAATATCCTCTCTCTGTTCAAAATTGGATGTGCCTGGGTGAAGTTATCATCATGCCTTAGTGTGAATGAGTTCATCAGATAACTTCTGGAAGCTGAGAATTATAGACTTTAAATTCTTTGACTGACTCTATTAAAGAAATATAATTGTATTTGATAGGAAGGCTTGAGAATAATCTCACTAACACAATCCTCAAGTGTTGTTGAACTTGCACTTTTGGGTGAGAAAGGGAGGAGGAGTCCTATAAATAGACTGTCCAGGAGGGGTAAAAGTCTTACTGAATTTAAATCTATACGTGCTTTATTTTTTTTTCTTTAACATTTATTTAATTAACATGTTTTTGGGCAGTCTCCAAGGAATATAACCTTTTATCACAAGGCTGCTATTCACAAAACTTATTTAAAAGATTTTTTAAATAGGAGGATGCATTTGTTCTTATGAACTATGAAATACGATTATTTTGGAAAGTTAAATTTGCTCTCTTAGGTTATAAATGATCTCCAAGCCTTGTGGAGATTAAAACACCATCCTGAGAATAAACTCAACAGACTGTATTGATTGACCCAGCACTCTCTCTATTGGTTATATTTGACTCTAAGGTAGCATTATGTCTCTCTCATTCCTCTTGGGAGTGGAAAGATCTGGGGAATAAGAATTCAGTGTTGCACCAGAGGCCTTAGGGGTTGAAAATTGAGGTAGGAGTAACAAGCCTCCCTCTACGTACTTGCCTTAGATCTGGTAAGAGAAGCAAGTGTTTGGGAGAGAACAGTGAATTATCATGCACCTTTGAACACACTCTTCTAAAAATTCATCAATGGGAAGGCAGGGTTGGTTCGTACAAAGTCTAAACTCTTCACCATGGTCAAAAAAGGCTATTTGTGACCTGGCCCCTGCAAAGATCTTCAATCTCCTTTGTTTGCAGCATTCTAACCCTTCTTCAGTCCCTCAGATAGCTCACACATTTTTCTACTTTAGGACCTTCGGACATGCGCGTTCCTCTACTTCTGTCATAGCTGTCATTTCTTTTACTTTTCAGCTCAGATGCCACATATTCAGAGTTGCTTTTCCTGACCTCCCTCCCTAAAATTGGTCCACCACTATTATTTTTATCTCACCCAAATCTTGTTTGACATCTATGTGGTACTCATTGCAAAGTGGCATTTTTTTTATTTCTGTTTGTTAACATGATGGTAGGAATCTTACTTATTTTTTTTCCTTTCACTACTGTTATCCCCGACACAGATCATGGCACACTGTAGGCACTCCATAAATATTTGTGAAATGAATGAAGTAGTAGTGAGAATAACAATAAACTTTTATTGAACTATTTCTAGGTTCTAGGGAACTTGTCAAGTGCAATATATGTAGTAATGTCAAGCGAATTTCTTAACACCTCTTCAGAGAAAGTTATTATTTCTACTATAGAGATTAGTAGAGAGATTAAGTTATTTACCTGATAATTTTTAAGTGATTAAACTACAGTTAAAATTCTGATGGTTGGGACATAAATTTGTGCTATCAGCCATGAAAATTTATTTCTATTGCCATTTTTTTTTAAAGTAGCGATTGGGGTGGGGGGTTAAATTGCCCAGAATTCCTTTTAAGCACATCATAATTGGTCACATTTTTAAAAAAATCCTACAATTAGTTCTCTAACTGACCTCCCTCCCTAAAATTTTTGTTCCCCAAATCTGCACCTCACTTTGGAGTCCCTGAGCTGGTCTCAGTATTGAGTTTAATTATTTGGGAAATTTGCTGAGGCAACCTTTCCCTCTGATTCAAATCCCATTGCTCTGTGGTCTCCATTAAAGATGCAAACAATCACTGCAAACTATGTATTTTTATAGGTATTTCAATTGCACAGAAGACACGTACAATTCTGAGAAAAACAGGATCCTAGTCTCTGCAAAAGCTAGTCAAAGGGTATTTCATCATCTTGGATTTTTATTCCTCCCCAAGAACTCTAAGTCCCTGGAGCTGTTTTAATCTCAGCTCATTAAAAGTTAATATAATTTGGATTGGTGCTATTCATTTTGTGTCTGGACACCTCATTTACCCAGTGCAGGCTGGGTTCTGTGCTCCCAGCCTATGTGAAAAGTGTGTGTATCCAGCTTTCCTTCAATCAAGTTACAGACCCAGATGGGAGTAATCAATAGCTGATCGTTGATAAATGGTAATCATTGCAAAGAATACAGATTCAAATGTCAGCCACAGAATGGATGCCAGCTATTTGTTGTTGGGTAATTCAGGACTGTCAGGAGGTAACAAAGAGAGATCGCTATGCTGCAGTCATTACCCAGCCCAGGGAGGGGTGTTAAACATCAATACTTGACAGCCAGGCAAGCTTTGTAAAGGGGTAGGTTGGGGTGGGGTGGGAGTGTAATAAGCCCAAATTTCTCAGGCATGCTCTGCAAAGGACACTAATGTCCAGAATCCTCATCTTAAGAGTTAGATTTATCTTATCTGTCTCCCATAGTAAAAACTGGATGGAATCATGATCTGGAGAATGGTTACTCCTGGGTGCTGAGGTTGCTTGTGGTTAGGAGAAAAAGGGAACAGGCAAAGTAGTACTTTTAGATTAAGGACTGATATATTCATACTGTAGACAGCTTCCTGAGTGGTTACCACCATTTCTTTAGGGACCCATGGTCAGTTAATTGACTCATTCATTTTTTCTCATTCACTTATTTATTCATTTGTACAAAACAATCCACTTAGCTCCTATTATATGCAGACACCTGTTACAATAGGGATCAAAAATATAGAAGAGAGTAAAAAGACTTTGCCTCTATATTCTATAAAGGTGAAAGACAGATATTAGAATAATAGTTATTAAAATACAATGTGATAACATCTATGTTATAAGTTGATGGAGGTATGGGAACATAAATTTGAGAGTATGTCTGGTGAGTGATAAGGAAAGGGAGAAAGTATTATATACTAAGATATTTTTGATACTGATCTTGAATGATGAAACCTTCATCATTTACCAGGTGGGAAAGGTAGACAGAGGTTTATGAAGAGAGAACACCAGTAAAGGCTGTCTAGATAGGAGCAAGTACATTAATATGCTTGAAAAATAATGGTGTGTGAATCGATGCAGTGGGGATTGAAATTGGGATAAGCAAGAAAACAGTACCATGCTGAGAAATGTTATATTTTGGTTTTGTGCCCAATAGCTCTTTCAGAGTTTTTAAGAAAGCAAGTCATCTATATGTTTCTATGTTTTATATAGAGACCCTTCTGGAAGTATATGGTGAATCCATGGTAGAAGGAAATATTTAAGTCTTTGAAGCTAGGATTTTTGTAATAGCCCATGTAAGAAATGCTTTGGGATGGATGGGAAGGACCGCTGCTGGTAGTGTTCACTGGCATGGAGAACCTGGAAGAAGAACAGGGGTAAGGAGATGAATTGGGAGTTTGAGAAAATAACATGTTGAGTTTTAAAGCACTACAGGAATTTCTGGTGAGGATGGAACAAGAATTGGAGGTATGGGGTTAGAGCTTAGTAGAGATGTCAGGAAGGAAGATAGGAGTTTGAAATAACTATATAATGGGTATGCTGATAGTTGGTAAAATCATGGGGATGCGGAATCATGGGTAGGGTAAAAGCATGGTGAATGTTCACATATAGTGGGATGAGCAGAGGAGACACCAACAAAGGATCTAGGTGAAAATGTTCAGAAAGATCAGAGGGCAACATTGAGGAAAACCCAAATGACATGCTTTTGTCCCACAACTACAATAACTCTTAATGAAGAAGAACCTAAGTTGGTTCTAATAATGAATGTATTTCATTAACTAGTTGGCTTGGTCAATTTCTATTAATAGTCTCTATTAAATTTTAGTTGACCATTTACTTAATGTAATAGGAGATAATGAAACCTAATTGTGGCCATGCTAGTAATTATTTCAGAAGAATATAGAGGCATGTTTGTAAATCAGGATGGAATAAACCTACATCATTATTATGTGAGTGGTGTTTGCTCCTCACATAAGGAGAACACCTCATTATCATACTTATTAAGACTATGTGTTTTAATAAAACAATTTTAAATTAATGGTTCCTACATTATATTTTATAACTAAGCTTGGACTGAAACCGAAGGGAACACTTGTCTCAGCTTTATAGGTGTGTTGAGTTGCGCGCATACACATTTCATAGTTGAATAAGGGATGCTGGCTAAGGAATATGTTAATTCATTCAACAAGTATTCATTGGGGCTCTAGACTCTGGGAATAAAGTGATAAAAAGTAGTCACCATCTCTACTCTCTCGGGGTTGTTTGGAAGACAGCAGGGGAGAGAAATGATCTATCGCTCAATAAGATGTCAGCAGATACTGATACCAGCTTTGAACAGTAAGGTAGAATAGGGTCTAGAGATGAAAGAGAGCCTCGCATTGAAGAACAAAGGCTTCTGGGTCTCACCCTGTCTGCTGCGTCAGTGGAGACTTCAGCAAGCCGAGCTCCCTGTGGATACGATGCTGCCGAGCGCCCGCTCTCCACAGAACCTCCCTGCATCCATGCTGTCTGCTTCTCCTCTGCCACGTGGTGGCTCCCAGTACCTCTCAGAGTCCTGCTGTGACTCCTCGGGGTCTTTTGTCAGTGGAGCAACTCTGACCATCTGCTGCTAGACAGCTCTTGGTCTGTGAACACCTCAGAGGGAGGACAGCCCCCGTGGGCGTACAACGGGGCCCTCTAGCTGCATACCCAGCTTTTTGGCTCTTAGTGTTTGTTTATGTTTTAATTTAAAATAGTTCAAACAGTTCTAACAACGATACATAATGTTGCTGATACATTCACACAGTAGAGAAGGATATTAAAACATATTTTTTTCTCTTACACACTTTACCCCAGTTTCTCCAAGTTCAGCCTACTCCCTAGAAGGAACAGCCTTCAGCAGTTCTTTTTGTATTGTCCCATCGGTGTAAAAGTCAGAGGCAGAGTTCCAAACACCAACCCTACAATATTGGAGTATCCTATCAATCTTTTCATATCAGGGTATAAGCCTCTACTAAATTTTTGTCTCAGTTGCTCAAGAAGTCCTTTGGGTGCTATAGGGTAGGGCATCAGGCTAGAAAAGAAAAAAAAACACACAACTTTATACTAAGAAGGACCCCAAGTACTGGCAATGCACCGTGAAATAACAGGCTGGTAAGAGACCCAAGACTTTTAAGAGAAGGAAGTGACACAATGTGTAACCTTATAGTGGCAAAGTTGATTCTGATGTGGTCCAATCCCAGAATGAAGTATGACATCAGTAGTTAGCTTCGTGCTTTTCCCTACTTCCCACTCCCTCTGATGGTGCACATCACCGGAGCTGGAATGACTACCTGAATTATTGAGGTAGAATTGCCTTTTTTTAAAAAACATATATATATTATTGATTTTTTACAGAGAGGAAGGGAGAGGGATAGAGAGTTGGAAACATCGATGAGAGAGAAACATCGATCAGCTGCCTCCTGCACACTTCCCACTGGGCATGTGCCCGCAACCAAGGTACATGCCCTTGACCGGAATCGAACCTGGGACCCTTGAGTCCGCAGACCAATGCTCTATCCATTGAGCCAAACCAGTCAGGGCTAGAATTGCCTTTTTTACTCTAGGCCACTGAGGCTTCTAATTTGCATTAAATTAAGTAGGCTCATTTTGCATGTTTCAATTAATTGCTTCTTTTTTAAAATAAGTTTTTATAAAGGGAACTATATAAACAAACATGGAAAACCAGTGCATATTTTTATAAGTGGAATAAGTATAATTACAAACAAGTAATATTATTAAATTTTAGCTAGATTCTGTTTCCTGCTGAGTGTCTGAGCCTACGATTTCTTTATCTTTTTCCAAGGATATATTTATTGATTTTTAGAGAGAGAGAAAAGGTGGGGGCGGTTGGGGGAGAGAGAGAAAGAAGCATCAATGTGAGAAAGAAACATGGATCAGTTGCCTTCTATAAGCATCCGACTGGGGATTGAACATGAAACCTAGGTATGTGCCCTGACCAGTAATGGAATCTGCAACCTTTTGTTGTATGAGATGAGCTCCAACCAACTGAGCCACCCGGCCAGGGCTCTGAGCCTACTATTTCTTTGTGAAAACAAAATAAGGGGTTTCCCTCCTTGAGGTATTCAGAAGAATAAAAGAGGCATTAAAAAACAAACAAAATGAAAAATTACCTTGCTTCACTAAGTGATGGGCCACCCAGCTCTTCCTTCAAAGACCCCGGGGTGGGAAGCTGTGGGGAGTGTGGCCAGCAGGCAGCCTCCAGATTCAGCTCCTTCAGGGTCTGTATCAGCTGCAGAAAGCCGCCTCCCCTAGTTCATGTCCTTCCCAGAACAGCGCCCACATGGTGCCTGAGGGAGTCAGGGGTGTAAGACCAGACTGTGTTGGTCTGGAGAGAGATCATTCTGACAGACAATTGCACTAGAGCTTCCTGTCCGCTGGCTGGTTCTTTGTTGGGTTTCATCATGGTTTAACCTTTCACTCTGCTTAATCTTGATTTCTTCCCCTTTCTTGCAAGGATGTCAATGTCTAGTAAGCATGCTGCACGCCACATTTCATCTCAGCATCTGCTTTAAGAGAATCCCACCAGAGAATAGGATTTAATGATATTTAATATTGGATCAGTTTGCCATCCAAATGCAGTGTTGTGCAACCAGAAAGCCTGAATTTGGAGTCAGATATACCCAATATGATGTTTGAGGTATCATTGGTGTCTGAAGGGGAGATATTAAGCCAATGCCAAGGTCACACCGCCAGTAGGGGATAGAATCAGGGTTCTACCTCAGGCAGGCTGTTTCTAGAACGGCACCCTTAACCGCCATTAGATGGTATGTGGAAAACAAAAATGAATCAGTTAGTTCTTGCTTCTTTCAATACTAGAGGCCTGGAAGAAGGGAGCTGATAAGCATATTAATAATACTGAGAAAAGATAATGTAAAAAGTATGATAGAATAAAACAGTTCAGTGGGAACTCAGTAGAGCCCAAGGGTATTAGGGCATCCCTCCTTGTCTTACAGATGAGGAATTTCAGTCTGTGAATAGTTCATTAACATATCCAGTTATTCACCAAGTCTTATGTTTCCTCAAAGTGTATTGCACCAGTCTTAGTATAGTCTCTCCAAAGAGGTGGCTATTTTAAATATATATATATAGTTGATTTTTTTACAGAGAGGAAGGGAGAAGGACAGAGAGCTAGAAACATCGATGAGAGAGAAATATTGATCAGCTGCCTCTGGGATGTACCTGCAACTGAGGTATATGCCCTTAATCAGAATTGAACCTGGGACCCTTCAGTCTTCAGGCGTTGGCTTTATCCACTGAGCCAAACCGGTTAGGCCTATTGTTTTAATGCCAGATTTTATTTTGTTTCCCTTTATCCAACTGCTTCATACACAAACATTCTAGTTTGTTAATGTTTCCACTTTGTTGAACACTTTTGATTAAGATTTTATGGAACCAAATCATTTGCAAATTATATCACTGCTACCCAAAAGTAATAATTCATAAAGTAAATATTGTAATATGAGGAAAGAAAACTGTCACTCCTACCCATTGTACTCTCTTCACTTGAGAATATGTGTGGGTAAGAATTGAGGGATATTTCAGCTGAAAAATGGGAGGATTTATTGCTCTCAGATTGTCATTGTACATCTATGAGGGCGGGTTTTATGTTTTTCAAGATATTTTACTCATGAAGATAATTCATTTACAATCCAAGTGTAGTTCTTCTGATTATCTTGAGAAATATATCTGCATATGTTGTATTGAAACAACTGGAGACCCCAAGGCATGTTAACACATAAACATTCTATCATTCCAAATGACATTATGTCACCCTCAACTGCTCTTAGTGACTTATTTCAATACTGAAAGCAGTATTTCCCAAAGTATCCCCCAGGTTTCCTGTGGGGAAAATGAGTTCCATAATCAAAGAAGTGTGGTTAACAGATTAATTTACTCTAAAACTTTTCAGGGATTTTTATATGCCAATGTAGATGCTTAATTTTAAGTATTAAAATTTACTTAAAGAGAACCAAGATGGCGCCATAGGTTAGGTTAAACACCTAACCTGCAGCCGGGCACAACAATTTCAAAAATACAACTAGAGGTCAGAACGGACATCGTCCAGAACCACAGGAAAGTTGGTGGACTGAAATGCCCACAGCTGGGGGGAAGGAGAAGGCCACGGGGACAGTCGGGGAAGCCGTAAAAGCCTGAGGTATGGAGAAACGGGCGGAGACACGAGCACACGTGCCTGCGGGGAGGATGGAACCGGAGAGGAAGGGGCGGCTGATGACCTGGCCGGCGTTCACTGGCAGGAAGGAGATAAAGGCTCCAGAGTGCGCTGAGCGCCGGCTCCGATTGCACTGAACCCCATTCTGGGCGAAACCCTGGGAAACTCACTCACTTTCGCAACTCCGCCGCCCCCGCAGGCCGCCCGGCCGGGGACGCGGGGGACGCCGCCGCCGCGGCGGCGCCCGGAGCCCGGCGGCCTCCCAGCACCCGTCCCCGCCGCGCAGCCCCCGCGTGCCTGGTGCCGCGGGACGCGCGCCCCGCACACCGGACGGAGGCCCGGGCGCCCTCTCCGTGCACCTCCCGGCGGCGCTACACTTCAGTAGAGTTGACTGAATTCAAGGGATTAAGAAGTACAAATTGGGGGGACGCCGCGGCGGCGACGCCCGGAACGCGGCGATGGCGGTGCCTGGAGCTCGGCGGCCGCCCAGCGCCCGTCCCCGCCGCGCGGCCCTCGCGCGCCTGGTTCCGCGGGACGCGCGCACCGCGCACCGGACGGAGGCCCGGGCGCCCTTTCCGTGCACCTCCTGGCGGCACTAGACTTCAGTAGAGTTGACTGAAATGAAGGGATTAAGAAGTACAAATTGGGAAGTTTGAAAAAGATGGTGGCAAAGGTTAAAGGCTGTTCTGTTGCCTCGCACCCAGCGAAATCGGAGGGGATGAGGTGTGGAGGCGCGTGGGTCTGGCTGGTGGCGGGGGAAAGGGGCTTTTGTTCCAAACCTAGGGGAGATTAGCTCTCCATCACCCTGAAATCCATCTTCTGGCGAACCGCAGGAGACCCAGATGCCTGCGGGGAGAGGCGGGACTCTTGCGGAGGTGCGCCCAGCAATCAGTGTTTGCTGCGCTGGAGTGCGGAACGAGGGGACTTAGATACGTGGAAGGCAGAAGGACCAGACTCACAGCCATCGCAGCTCGCCGCACCATGGCCTGTTGGCGCCCTGAGACCCCGCCCCGCCCTGGGACCCGCCCCGCACGTTTGGAAGACCTGCCCCGCAAGTCTTGCAGGCACATCTGCGCCCCAAGCAACGGCTTATGCATGTGGGTGGCCTGCCCTCTGGCAGCGGACCAGATGAACTGCTGTTCTAGTCGGACTGCTCCAGGGCCACTCAGACAGGAGGAAGAAACTACAGTTTTTGCTGTAATCCTTGCTGAGTGCCTAAGGCAGTAGCTGATCTACACCCCATTGGAGACCCAGAAACGAGGGCATCTAGTGGTCTGTGGGAGATGACACCAGATTTCAACCACGTGCATAAGGGACACATTCAACAGGAATATTCAGTGAGCGCCAAAGCTTTGCTGCACCAAGACCCGGCCCATAAACGTGTCTCCTGCACAGCAACTCTTCCTTTATAGACAAAGAGAGCCCCCCCAGTGACACCAACAACAATCAAGACTTAACTATACAAAGGAGGACCAAGATGGAGGCATAGGGCGGAAGCCTGATTGTTGCCTACCACAACAACTTTGAGACTACGACAAGAGAGCAGAGCAGACACCATCCAAGACCACCATAGGGCTGGCTGAGTAGACGCTCTACAACTAGAATAAAAGAGGGGTATGTGGGATGATGCTGATGCCGGTGACCCAAAGACCACACTTTAAGAACTACGGCTCAGGCGACACAAAAGAACTATGGCTCAGGCGATACAACAGTGGCCTGGAACGTGCTCGGCGTAGTTCCCCCAGCGGTCTCCGGCTGAGGGGACGGCTCCACTGGCAGCCAAGCACGGACAGACGAGCCCCTATGAAACATGGGGTGGGAGACTCCGCGCTTGCTGACCTCTGAGTCCGTCAAGAATCTCAACGCCCCGGAAGCGGCCAGGTGCGCATGCTCGGCGACCGGCCACCGATGCAGACCCAAGGGCCGACGCAGCGACGCCAGACCGGCCCACCGCCATGCACCGGGCGCACCGGAGCTTCGCCGAGCCGCCGCCCGACGAGTTCTGCAGCAGCCATACTGGAGCTCTGGAAGGATGGCCAGGGGAATTGCTGAGGGGGGATTGACCGGCAGGAATTGGGATCGGGAAGACGGGGCCCCGCTGAGACCCGGGTGCGGGCGGGGTTGCGCGCCTCTGGGCTTGGGTGTGGTCACACGCCTCTGGGTATAAGTGAGACCTCACGTCCCTGGGTCTAGGTGAGGCCACATGCCCCTGGGTCCAGGTGAGGCCGGACTCCGGGTCCGGGTGAGGCCATGTGCCCCTGGACCCGGATGACGCTGGATCCCGTGCCCGGGCGAGGCCAAGCGCCCCTGGGTCTGGGAGAGCCCACACACCCCAGGGTCCAGGCGAGACCATGTGTCCCTGGATCCGGGTGAGAACTCGTGCACCTAGGCCTAGGTGAGGTCACGTGCCCCTGGGTCTGAGAGGCCAAGCGTCCCTGGGTCCGGGTGAGACCATGTGTCCCTGGATCCGGGTGAGGCCGCATGCACCTAGGCCCGGGTGAGCCCAAGTGGCCCTGGGTCTGGGAGAGGCCAAGCGTCCCTGAGTCCGGGTGCGACCATGTGTCCCTGGAGCCGGATGAGGCCTCGTGCACCTAGGCCCGGGTGAGGCCACGTGCCCCTGGGTCTGGGAGAGGCCAAGCGTCCCTGGGTCCGGGTGCGACCATGTGTCCCTGGATCCGGATGAGGCCTCGTGCACCTAGGTCCAGGTGAGGCCACGTGCCCCTGGGTCTGGGAGAGGCCACGCACCACTGGGTCCGGGTGAGACCATGTGTCCCTGGATCCGGGTGAGGCCGCATGCACCTAGGCCCGGGTGAGCCCAAGTGGCCCTGGGCCTGGGAGAGGCCAAGCGTCCCTGGGTCCGGGTGAGACCATGTGTCCCTGGATCCGGGTGAGGCCTCGTACACCTAGGCCCGGGTGAGCCCAAGTGGCCCTGGGTCTGGGAGAGGCCAAGCGTCCCTGGGTCCGGGTGCGACCATGTGTCCCTGGATCCGGATGAGGCCTCGTGCACCTAGGTCCGGGTGAGGCCACGTGCCCCTGGGTCTGGGAGAGGCCACGCACCACTGGGTCCGGGTGAGACCATGTGTCCCTGGATCCGGGTGAGGCCTCGCGCACCTAGGCCCGGGTGAGGCCATGTGCCCCTGGGTCTGGGAGAGGCCACGCACCACTGGGTCCGGGTGAGACCATGTGTCCCTGGATCCGGGTGAGGCCTCGCGCACCTAGGCCCGGGTGAGGCCACGTGCCCCTGGGTCTGGGAGAGGCCAAGCGTCCCTGGGTACGGGTGAAGCCAGATCCTGGGTCCTGGTGAGGCCGTGCGCCCCTGGATCCATCCGGGTGAGGCTGGGTCCCAGGCCCGGGTGAGACCACGCGCCTCTTGGGTATGGGTGAGGCCACGTGCCCCTTAGTCCGGGTGACGCCGTGCCCCTGGGTTCGGCCGAGACCAAACCAGAGGGAGTCGGACCTCCATTACCACCATTTGTCCACCATCCAGAGCTGAGGGGTCAGTGCTGACATGTACACATAAGGAACTACTGGACATTGAAATTGGGTCTCAAAAGAACTGTTGGTCCAGGGGGAAGCTCGCTACAGATTGATTCATTTGCCTGTCAGCATAACTATTATTGCTCGTCTCACATTCAGTTCTTATTAGTATATATCTAGTGACATATGATCTCGCTCATCTAGGGGAAATGATGAACAACATAGACTGAGGAAGAAGAACAGAACCAGAAGCAAGGAGGCATCGATCGGACTATCGGGCCTCAGAGGGAGGATAGGGGAGGGTAGGGGGAGGGTGGGGGGAGGGGGAGAGTTCAACCAAAGGACCTGCATGCATGCATATAAACCTATCCAACGGTTAAGTTCAACAGGGGATTGGGGCATGCGTGGGGAGAGGGGTGGGATGGGAATGGGGGGATGAGGACAAATATGTGACACCTTAATCAATAAAGAAATTAACAAAAAAAATTTACTTAAAATATTTGATCAAAAACTTTACCCCTACAACTCTTCTTTATTTTTATTTATTTACTAGAGGCCTGGTGCACGAAATTCATGCATGCATGGTGGTGGTGGTGGGGGTCCCTCAGCCCAGCCTGCACCCTCTCCAATCTGGGACATACCTCTCACGATCCAGGACTGCTGGCTCCCAACCACTTTGCCTGCCTGCCTGCCTGATTGCCCCTAACCGCTTCTGCCTGCCAGCCTGATCACCCCCTAACCACTCCCCTGCCAGCCTGATTGACACCTAACTGCTCCCCTGCTGGCCCGATTGCCCCCAACTGCTCTCCTCTGCTGGCCCGGTCACCCCTAACTGCCCTCCCCTACCAGCCTGGTTGCCCCTAACTGCTCTGCCATACTGGTCTGGTTCCCCCCAACTGTCCTCCCCTGCAGGCCTGGTCCCCCCCAACTGCCCTCCCCTGCAGGCCTGGTTGCCCCTAACTGTCCTCCCCTGCAGACCTGGTCCTCCCCAACTTCCCTTCCCTGCAGGCCTGGTCACCCCCAACTGCCCTCCCCTGCAGGCCTGGTCCCCCGCAACTTCCCTCCCCTGCAGGCCTAGTCCCCCCCAACTGCCCTCCCCTGCAGGTCTGGTCCCCCCTAACTGCCCTCCCCTGTAGGCCTGATCACCCCCAACTGCCCTCCCTTGCAGGCCTGATCCCTCCCAACTGCCCTCCCCTGCTGGCCTGATTGCCCACAACTGCCCTCCCCTGCCGGCCGTCTTGTGGTGGCCATCTTAAGTCCACATGGGGGCAGCCATCTTTGACCACATGGGGGCAGCCATCTTGTGTGTTGGAGTGATCGTCAATTTGCATATTACTCTTTTCTTAGATAGTATATAGGGTTGGCCTAAAGATATTAATTTGCAATTGCTTATATTTGACCACTTTTATCTACAAAAAAATAGCAATGTCATATAGCTCTACTTAAATACTTTGGGAACACTGCATTAAAGCTTGATTCTGAGAGCTATTCAGTGATTTGTACTATATTTTGGTTCCTGAGTCACAGTCCTTCCTAACACTCACCCTTAACTTAATCTAGGCCTGTTTTGATACAAGTACTAATTCTGTTTGCCAGAGTGGCTCTGTAGGTATCAGCCCTCCATGGTGGGCCTTTCATAAATAGTGGAACCTTATGATTATTAATATCAAATTAATTTAATTTTAGCCTTACATCTCTAATGACCTACTTAACCAGAAAATTCCATCCTCAAACCTTGAGACTGTTGGGTATTGGCTCAATGCTCCATTGATAGATGCATTTGATTGGCAGGAGATCAACAATCTCAGTGCAAAGACCCATCGAGATAATAATTTACAAATTATACAAAATAAACAAAAACTGGTTTGCAAAAGTAGTTTTAAAATCTAAACATAAGGGGACCCTTCCCCCCTCCCTACTTGGGAGTCCATTCTATGGGATTCTTTTCCTCTCCCCATGTGGGAGTCTGTACTTGCTCTTCAATAAATCTCCACCTTCGCTACATATATAAAAAAAAATCTAAACATAAGTCACATTGTCACACAAAGGACTGTGATTTTACTATATCATGGTAAGAAAGTCTGGAATGGATTTTTCAATGTTAGAATTTAGGAACTCTTTTGATGGTCTCTGGACCTCCAGCCTGTGTGGTCCCAGAGCTTCCTCACAGGCCTGTGTGTGTTCTTGCCAATGGCACGCGGGTCTGGCAAGTTTACAGCAGGACCATATATTCTCTGTCTGTGTCTGGAGACTGTGTCTAGAGCCTTGCTCTACCTTGCTCTACCTAACTCACTTATTCATCCTTTGAGTCTCAGCTGAAAGGCCCATTGCTCTTTATCCTATCTCCTTATCTCCCTGTGATAATTTTCTTCAGAGTGCTTATTAACTTCTTACTGTTTTTGTCCTGTGTAGGACAAGGGTATCTAATACACACTCACTAAAAATTTGTTGAATTGAATAAAATCTTCCGTTCCCTGTTCACCTTCCTGTGGTTATGTTGTTAAGAAGTCAATTAGTCAGTCTGGCCAATGTGGCTCAGTGGTTGAGTGTTGACCCAGAAACCAGGAGGTCACTGTTTCGATGATTTCTGATCAGGGCACATGTCTGGGTTGCAGGCTCTATCCCCAGTAGGGGGAGTGCATGAGTCAGGTGATAGATGATGTTTCTCTCTCATCAGTGTTTCTATCTCTCTAGCCCTCTCCCTTCCTTTCTCTCTAAAAAAAAAAAATCAATTAAAAAAACCATATTCATAAAAAATAAGTAAATTAGTCAGAAAAACCCAAATTGATGAGGAGAAAACAGAAATACATTACCCAGATAAACGGAGAGAGGCGTGTGAGTTGCCTGCCTTCCCCAAATTGCTTCCCTTATCACCCTTTTACTCAGCACGTGTTAGAGAAGCCTTGGCCTAACAAATTTCTAATAGCTTGGCTGCAGGAAACACTCCTTCCTTTTGTCCTGAGTGATTGGATGGAGACAGTGCAGCTGTAAGGCTCTGGCCTCCCAGAGTTCCATGCGAGGAATCTATTACTGCTGCCAAACACCTGTATTCATTGTACACTTTTTCCCGACCTTGATTAAAAACCTCGTGACGCCCTGAATAGATTTGCCTTAGAAACTACCCTGACAAGGTTTACAAATCAATTTCACTTGCAGAGTTTGGGCTTTTATTTGGAAAGAGGTTTTCATTTTTTGCTCCTTCTTGGCTCCAATCTGAACAGCATCCTGAAAACAATGGTACACCCAATTTGCTCCTGCAAATGAGAACAATTAAAATAACTTGACAAGAATGATGGAGGCTCTCAGATGATTTACAGGCCAAGAGTGAAGTATGATGACTTTGTTTACTCTTTTATCATCTGACTTGCCAGTGGTCCTGGACTGCAACCCGCCAGTGCAATAGTACTGCACAGAGAAAGTCAGTGTTATCAGGGCCTGGTGAAAATAGTCCTGGAAGCCAACACCCCACTTGGGAAGGCTGACCACCCATAAGTCCGTGCTTTCCTATCTCACCATGTGAAGAATGGAGGCTTTATAACTAAGACAGCCAGCTGAGGAGAGCATATGCGAATGAGAATCAACTCCTCAATTCAAAAGAATTGGACCAGGAGGTTATCACCATTGTGACCAAGATAAACAATGTGGAGTATTAAAGTTATGTGTTGATTATAAAAAAAAAAAAAAAGATGGGATACAGTTTAGGTGTTAAGCTCTTTCAGCCCAGTTTTGAGTTGCTGGATTGGTCCTGGCTTCTTACTGAGACATGCAGTTGTTGGTATGACCTTAGTGCTGGAAGAAATGGGCCAGCCAATGCCACAAAGCCAGGTCATCTTTCTCAAAAAAACACAGGTAGCCCGGCTGGCGTAGCTCAGTGGTTGAGCGTCGACCTCTGAGTCAGGAGATCATGGTTCAATTCCTGGTCAGGGCACATGCCTGAGTTGCTGGCTACATCCTCAGTAAGGGACTTGCGGGAGGCAACTGATCAGTGATTCTCATCATTGAAGTTTCTGTCTCTCTCTCTCTCCCTCTCCCTTCCTCTCTGAAATCAATAAAAATATTATAAAAACACATACAACCAAATACAGGGATCTGCTCTTTAACTGGTAGCCCCAGTTCAAGAGTGTGTGTGTGTGTGTGTGTGTGTGTGTGTGTGTGTGTGTGTGTGTGTGTCCTAACTGTCTCTTAGTAAAAGAGCGATAGATAACATTTCTAGTGGAAAGAGCATAATGAGCTGCATACTTTGATAGTCCTGGATTCTAATGTAACTTTTGGCACTACCTTTAGGTTTCTTGAATCTGTTACTTAGCCTCTGTGAACCTCTGTTTCCTTAGGCATGGTGCTCCAACCTCCATGAGGATTTGGCTTGTGATGTTTTCCTTTCCACTTCACCTCGCTCCACTCCCTGACTCACTGTCTCTGTGATGGCCTAACTGTGGTGCCTCCAACAGGCTGAGGTTTCTCCTACCTCACTTGCCTGTCTTATTCCTTTTGCTTACAACTCACCTCTCACCACCCATCCCACCTATACTCCACGTAACTATTTGTCCTTCCAGTTTCAGCTGAAATGCCACTTATGTGCACAGGTCTTTTCTGACACCTGTCTAAACTACATTTGCTCTTATTACATATTCCTTTCTAGCTCCCTAATATTATACTGGTATGACATTAATTATGATTCACAAACAAATATATTTATGTAGTAGTTGCCCACCACTCTATCATATCTCCCTATTTCTTTGTCTTCATTCTCTTTAGGGTGCTTATTAATTTCTTGCATTTTTTTTTTTTTTTTTGCCCTGTGTAGGGCAAGGATATATAGTTATTGTATACCCTTGCCCAGAATATAAGCTTCATGAGAGGGTTCCCATCCCTGGTCCATGCCATGAACTCCCTTTAAATAAAATCATCTTCATGATAAACCAGGGAAGTGGTATCTTGATCCGATGGTAGTGAGATGCTGTGCTGCCCCTGGCTGAGGTGAGTCAGCAACTCAAATGCCCACAGGAATAGGTTGGCGAGGAAAATGAGTGATTCCTTGTCATTGTAGAGTCATAACTTTTCCATAGAGGAATTCCAGGGTCTAGCAGAGGTTCATACATATGCTTATTTTTTTGTTCCTCTACTATTCTTTGATTTGATGGACATTTCAGATAAATCTAACATTGGCATGAAGAGGCACAAGCTCTGGTTGTGTTTCTTCCTGTTCCTATCAGGTGTTTTGGCAGTAAGTGGAATAGACAGTGAACGAAGAACCCCTGGGCCCAGTGGGCTCCAGCCTCACCCAGCCCTTACCAAGCCCCCTGCCATATAACGCAGCTCGGCCACAGCTGCCCCAGCCCAGAGAATAATTTATTCCCACCCCTCTCTGCTGCGATGCTGTAGCTATTTCAGGCAGAACAGAACTTTGGAGATGTGAGCAGCTCATTTCAAAGGGCAGGAGGTCAGACAATCAGCCCACATGCTAGTGTCACTTACATAGCAAGTGACATGGTAGGGATGGCAGGAGCCATTTCTCTTGCTCTGTTCTTTATGCATATCGCTTGGGATCTCTCCTGCTCCCTGTCCTCTCACCTTTCGGTACTCCTTCCCTCTGTATCTTTGCCACTCATCTTTCCCATCATGCCCTGTGTGTGTGTTTTTTGTTTGTTTGTTTTTTTTTTTACTTATTTTCTCCACCAGAGTTGGACCTTTGTTTTCTCTCCTTCATTCCTTCAACTGTGTGCCACCAACTGTTTGGGGCATAGCAGTGACCCAAATAGACACAATCACCATTCGCATGGAACTTATGTATGGGAGGGGTGGTGGGAGACCAAGAGTAAAAAGTAAATATGTGATATGTTAGAGAGTGATCAGTACTATAGGGAAAAAGCATGGAAGGAGGGTGGCCAGGTAGAGGGGCAGAAGGGTGCTGTTTGAAATAGGGCTGTGTAGGAAATTGTCACCTAGTAGGGGACCTTTGAGGAAAGGCCTGAAGGAGGTGAGGCGTGAGCCAGGCCATGAGCTGGGAGATGGAGTGAGTATTCCAGGCAGAGAGAACAACAAATACAGCTGAGGCAGGAGTGTGCCTGGAAAGTTCAAGAAAGAGCAAAGACCCAAGACTAGAGTCACATTGTTACAGAAGACTGGAGAAAAAACAAGCAACGCTTAGAGAAATGGAGTTACACTTTTTTATTATTACACCAGCGGGCTCAGAGAAAAAAAAAATGTCTTTCAAATTCTGAGCAATGACATGGAGGAAGCTGTCCATTTTTATATCTTTCCCAGTCCTTTGTCTCCCAAATATGGGGTTTTCCAGTCCCCTTTGCAAGTTCTTAAAGAGCCCCATGTGCTGGGGCTTTGAGACCTCAACCAATGGCCTACCCTGGCACCAGCACTGATAACTTCATCTGGAGATGGTTTATAGCCTCTCTAAAATGGGAGTAAACAGGTCTTGCAGGACCAGACAATTAAAGGGGCAGTGACTAGATTCAGAATGCTAGTCCCCCAAAATGGCTGTTTTTCCCCATCAACATCTTGACAGCTGTTGTCCTTTTGTGCTAGAGTTCTCAGAGAGAATCTGCTGGTCTTGATTTAATGGCAAGGGCAGTAAGTGCCCCTGGTAGTGCCCAGATTAGAAACATAACAAAAAAGAAAGAAAGAAAGAAAGAAAGAAAGAAAGAAAGAAAGAAAGAAAGAAAGAAAGGAAGGAAGGAAGGAAGGAAGGAAGGAAGAAGAAAGAAGAAAGAAGAAAGAAAGAAAGAAAGAAAGAAAGAAAGAAAGAAAGAAAGAAGAAAGAAAGAAAGAAAGAAAGAAAGAAAGAAAGAAAGAAAGAAAGAGAAAAGGAAGAGCAAGGAGGCCTCGGTGACTGGGCAGAGTAAGCCAGGGGGAGATGGCAGGAGATGGGGGATGTGGCATCCAAGGCAGTTGGGGCTTTCTCCTTATCATCACATCTTGCCAGCTTCTACTTGACCTGATGTGAGATGCCTCCTGCCCCCACCTCCCATTCCTCTCCTCCCAAATGAAGAGCCCTAGGCAGAAGGAGGATGTGATGTATCCTGTAATTTCTCAGGATCGTATGTAGCCCATTGAACTCTCTCTTGCTTTTAAAATAACTTCTCCTTATGTCTAGTTTCCTTCGAAAAATTTAGTCTGATGTCATCACTGCCCCCATCTGAGACCCTCCCTTCCAAGCCAAATCCATTACTTCAGCCATGACTCCAATTTTGGGATCCAAAACTGCTTCTTTGTTCACCTCAGGGATTGAGAATCATAAAAAGCCCAGACCATGTTTTCAGTTTAATTTCTAGCTCAGGGATTTAATCTCACAAATTACCCTTGGTCTCATTTATGGCAGCTGAGATTCACTAACTTGCTCTCGAACTAAAGGGTAAGGGAAAATATTTCTTTGGGGAGGAATGAGAAGTTGTATTAGTTCCTGGGGTGTGATTGTTAACTGCAGACCTAATGTAATCATCTAGCAATGCCAAGTATCACCCCAGCACTAGCAGAAGTTTATCGATAAATGCAGCATATGTCCTCTTTATGGGATAATAAGAAATTGCCGGTATTATAAGAAAATATTTTAGGGTTTCCTCAAGGTGGAAAGGACTCAGAGAATCCCTCTTGATCACATTCATTCAAGACTAGAACCATGAAACAAAAGCCAATAAAACAAAGCACCCCGCTCTCCTTTGTTCCTAAGAAGCAGCGTCGGAGGGTCTAATTTAATCATTTAGTGCTGTTAAGCAGTAATTAGGTTTCCATGGAGGCAGTGGCTTTAGACTTGGCAGGATTCTGCTCCTTATTTGCTAGTCTTTTTTTCTCCATAGAAAACAGGCTGATACTAATAATAGTTCCTTTCTCACTTCCAAAGCCCCAGAATCCTAGAATTTAGGTACCTGACCTACAAAGGTGGGTGTTGGCCTCTGAGGCCCAGGTGGTTCTGTAAGGAGATTGTCTGTAATTTTCAGATACTATCTTTTTTTGCTTGGGTTGAACCCAAGTTATTCTTATAATAACTTTCATTTATTCCTTCTCCTTCTCTACAATACAGAACAAATTTGCTGTTACTTATTATTTTTGTCTGCCTTTCTGTTTGAAGCCAGGTTTCTTATCTAGAGTGAATCCTCTCTTTTGACCCAGTTCCTTCTCTCCCCTCATTTCCTTTAACCTCTGATCCCTTGGTTTCACTCTAAATCCTTTCACCTCCTTCCTGCTCATGCTCTGATTTCTGCCTCTAAGCCATTTCTCTGCTGACTAGTAGGTAGGAAAGGGATCTGGTGGAATTTAAATCCATCGTTCATCCTCCCTGTTAATACTTCTGGAAGGTTCTTGGAGAACACTATGGCAAGAAAGAAACTTTGAAGGGGAAGTCATTAGATTATTTTTTATATTATCCTAAATATCATAGAATTTTGGAGCTATAAGGAACCTCAGAGATGATATACCCCAACACATTCACTTTGCAAGATGGAAACTGAGGCCCACATGTGTCTTGCCTGAGATCAGATAGACCACAGTAACACTGTTGGGAATCAAATCCCAAACCCACGTATCCTTGATTGTGAGATTGGTGTTCCTACCAAGGAGACATGTTGCTCCACCTGGCCTTGGTACCAGGTCTCAGCTGGGCCACAGCAGCCCTGTTATGTTTGACCAGAGAGTGGTCCTCACTAATGAGTGTGTATCTTCCTCTATGAAGCACACAACTTCAAGTAAGATGCATTTGGAGCATCAGGGAGGAAGGTGATTCCTTACATAGGCCCCAGGGTTCTATTGAATGAGAGATGTGGCAGCAGAACCCCTTCTAACTCCCTCACTTCCATAGAACAGAAGTTGGCAGACGCTAGCCCATGGGGCAAAAGAAGATATGGCTTGCTTTTATAAATAAAGTTTTAATTGGAATGCAGCCACAGCCATTCATTTATACAATATCTAAGACTACTTTTACCCTACACTAGCAGAGTTGAGTAGTTGCCATGGAAACCGTATGCCTTGTAAAGCAGAAATTTTCTACATCAGTAGTCCCCACTTATCCACGGGGGATACCTCTTAAGACCTCAGTAGATACCTGAAACCTTTCTTCCATTCCTTCAAAAAATCTATATATATATAAAAGCCTAAGTGTCTGTCCGACCAGTAACTATGACATTCACTGACCACCAGGGGGCAGACGCTTAACGCAGGAGCTGCCATGACATGCTCTGGTTGGCACTATGGACCTGGCGCTGACAGACCAACACTTGGCTTCCCCTAAGTGGGACATAGGCCCTGCCACCACCCTGGAGCAACACCCCACCAAATCGCAGCTAATGCTGCCAAGACCCCATGGTGCAAAATACGCCCCACAGCCCAGCCCAGCCCTGAAACTGTCACTGTGGTTGCTGGGTAATGACGTAGCAACGCCTGGCTTCCTCTCCCTAGCAACTAGCCTCCTTGGAGTTTCTTCAGCTCAGGAACATGACTTGCTTTATAGCCAGGTGCAAATATTTTACACTTGAACCAAATGTTTGTGAAGCATTTTCACATGCCTCATCTCATTTGATCCTCACAGAAGACCTGGAGTAGGTAGATAGGACACTAGGTAGAATCCCATTTTCTTTTCATTAGCCAGAAAACGGAGATTTAGAAAGTTTAAAAACTTGACCTGAATGAAAAGAAGTAAGAAATGGTGGAACTTGAAAATGACTTCAGGTTTTCTCACTGTACAGAATATAGTCAAACACTGCAACAGTTAAATATTTTACCCTTTGTTCTCCCTGTGTGATCTACAATAATAATCTGCTTCGTGTTGATATTTACTGCTGTGTTGCTGACAATTGCCTGAAAGAAAAGTTGGGGTGCTTCACTGGGCTGGAAAAAGTTTAGCAACATCAGAAAGCAGGTCTAATTAAGCAAGTCTCTATATATAAAAGCTAAGTTGACTCACGCATGCATGATACATATAAGGCTCTCACTGGTGCCAATTGCACACGTGTTTCTATCTGTCATTGTTGATAGTGAATTTAGTTGACACTTCTATTATAGAGAAAGGGCGGATAGTGATATTAAAATATTTCCTTTAATTAATTTCCTTTCAATGTGCACGAATCCATGCACTGGGTCACTTGTACTTAATAAGAACCTATGTAACTCTATATACTATACTATGTTTTTTCTATACATATAATGTTTAATTTATAAACTAGGAACAGTAAAGATTAACAATAACAAATAATAAAATAAAACAATTACAACAATATGCTATAATAAGACTTATATGAATGGCTTTGGGACGCTAAGTGAAATAAGGGTTACTTGAACACAAGAACTGAGATACTATAACAGTCAATCTGATAAATAAGACAACTACTAAATGACTAACTGGCAGGTAGCAAATAGAGTGTAGATATGCTGGACAAAGGGATGAGTCATGCCGTGGGCCGGATTGAGCAGGAAGGTGCAAGAATTCTTCATGCTACTCAGAACAAACCACAATTTAAAAGTTATGAGTTGTTTCTTTCTGGAATTTTCCATTTAATATTTTCGGACCGAAGTTGATTGTAGATAACAGAATCTGTGGAAAGTGAAGGAGACTACTGTATCCAGCCCTTTGCAGAAATAGTTTGCTGATCACTGCTGTAGTAGAGAGCTGGGAATTCCAATCGTGGCTCTGATCACAGTGTTTGCATCTTTGTTAATCCACCTGTGCAGACTCTTTGCAGGACTCAATCAAGATAGCCTGGATAAAGCTGATTTAATTGCATTACTTAAAATCAATGCATGGGATAAAATGGGCCAGAAAGTCCAGTTCCAGCAAAAAAGACATATATACACTGTGACATAATTTGTGTACATAATTAAGAAGCAATATTCAGACTATATCTTATTTGCAGATGTATATATACATAATTAGTAAAAGTCCAAAAACATGCACAAGAATGATAATCACCAACTTTTTGTATATCAGGAGGACCCAGAAGAATGAGGAAGGACAGGCTTAGCTTTATTTGTAATTTTTAATTACAAACAAGACATTTTTAAAGAAAACACAATGAAATATTAACATTGGTTACATTTGACAAGTGGATATTTGGGAATCTTTTATTTCTATGCTTTGTTGTATATTTTATATGTTTCATAATTAAAAGTGAAAAACCGAAAAGAGGAAGGAAAGCATGCAGTCACTTGGATAATTCATTTAGCTTCTCTGAGGTTTAGGGAGGTTTTCTAAAGTCTTTGATAATGTCTTTATTCCTCTGTTTAAGGAACATGGGGCAACACCCACAGAGAAAGACATTTCATTAAGACACATTCCTCTTGTATGGATGTGGACATTGAATGCTCAGTATCTTAAGTCCACATTCACATTCATACTCTTGTGATTCAGTGTAGCATGTGAAACTCTACAACTGTTTCTCAACCTGACTAAAGGTATTACTACAAGAATGCTTGCTGCATGTTCCTTTGTCTCCTCCCAGACATGGAAAGCATGAACACTTTCTTTTTTATCCCCATCAGTAATCTCCTACTATATGAAGTGTTCTAAGACTGATGCTTTTCTTTGAAGCACTTCTAATTCAGAACATAGAAGTCTGCCTCTTTCCATATAAAGATTCAATAGCATTTTACTTATGCACATATCATAGTTTATTAAACCACTTCCCTGTATGAACCATTCTATAATACCTTTTGTTTATAGTAAAAAGAAGCCCCAAGGGTAGGAATTCTAAAATGTGATTTTGTGTGTGCCTTCTGCATGTGCCAGCATTAGGGAATCTCTCTATGAAGTGTGGAGGGATTGGTTAATAAAATCATATATGTTTCAGGAGTACAATTATATAATACATCATCTGTATATTGTATGGGGTGTTCACCACCCCGAATCAAGTCTCCTTCCATCACCATTTATCCCTCTTTACTCTCTCCTACCTCTCCCACCGCCCTTTTCCTCTGCTAATCACCATACTGTTATCTCTCTATGAGGTTGTGGGGTTTTTTCTTAATCCTTCACCTTTTTTCACCCAGCTTCCCAACCCCCATCCCCTCTGACAACTGCCAGTCTATCTTCTGTATCTATGAGTCCGTTTCTATGTTGTTTGGTTAGTTTATTTTGTTCATTAGATTCCACATATAAGTAAAATCATATGGTATTTGTCTTTCTCTGACTAGATTGTTTTTCTATTTTCTAGGAGAGTTTAAAAGTGTAATGGCTTTTAACAAGTGTATCTGTAGAAGGTTTGTTTCAAAATGATTATACCAGTGTTTCCTCATAGGGAGATGTATGACTTTTTTGGATCTATATTGAGGTCAGTCTATGATTGAAGGGAAGTTAGAAAATTCACAAACCAGATATAAAGGCCCAAAGCTGTTTCCTTTACTTTTTGTAAAATGAAACTCCAAGGGCATTAATTAAAATATTTATATTAATGAGGCTGGATTTAGCTTGGTAGTGGTTGCCTAGCATGTTGGCTGGTCTAACACGTTGGAAAGAGGATGAGAGCTTTAGCCCCTGGCGACCACTTAGGCACCAGTTTCCTTGAAGGATGTGAAAAAACTGTGTGCTCCTTTGGAAGTTTCTATTTAAAGACGCCTATGATCCATTCCAAATACTTGGATGACCCTTCACCTTTTAAATTATATTCAACATTAAAATTGAACTCAATTGTCATCTCCTCCAGGAAGCCTTCCCTGACTATTCCTGAGGACACCCAGCATTTGGGCCTTGCCAGCTGACTCTGTGCTCCCCTCACACTAGGCATTTCATTGCCTTTGTACCCATCACAATGTCCTAGAATCATTAACTTGTTTATCTGATTGTATATCTTTGTCTACCCAACCTGATTGTAATTAGGGACTGTCCCTTGTTTTTCTCTGTATCTCCCATTCGTAACCCCATGTCCTGTACTTCTGTAGAACTCCCGCATTGTTTAATAGAGAAATGGATGAAGAAACAAATGCATGAATAATTAAAGAGTAGGGCTTCAGTGAAGATATGCCTAGCTTAGCAGCTATATCAAGGACTAAACCATGTGTAAGTGTAATGGAATAACTCCAAGACATACAGTTGGGAGGGGTTTTGTGATGAGCCTGTCTTAAGCCATGTTTTTAAGAGTTTGTTTAAATTAGGTTGCCTTCCCCGGATGTTCTGTTCTCTGCCCTACAGGCTGCCTAAGCAATTGGGACAGAGTCTTTGAGTTCAAATTACCAGCCAGTTGGCCCTGACTTCCCACTCCAGGGTAGGCATGTCTGCGTGCTTCTCTGGGATTTGCCCATGGCTTGTGGCCCTGTTTATTATTACTCAAGTGCTTCTGTCCTTTCGTTTTGGTGTGAAATATTTTTTCATCAGGTTGGCACCGGGAAGTTTTCTTGGGGATATTCTTCATTCCCTGTGGCTGTTAATGTGTTTATTTATGACTGTAATAACCCTATAACTCCTCCAGATAATCCTTGAAAAGGACATTAGACATTGGGCTGTTTCCTGAGGTAGGGAGCCATAAAGGGACTCATTTCTCATAACCAGGCCCTCCACCCAAGCAATAGGAGGGACTCTGTTTTGATCAGCGCTATGGCAGGAATCCGATGGCACACACGTGTCATTTGGAAAGAATTGTAGAAAGGGACTATTTACAAAGACTTAGTCAAGCCTAGCTGGTGGTGGCTCAGTGGCTGAGCATTGACCTATAAACCAGGAGGTCAAGGTTTGATTCCAGCCAGGGCATATGCCTGGGTGTGGGCTTGGTCCCCAGTAGGGGTTGTGCAGGAGGCAGCCCATTCATGATTCTCCCTCTACTTTCCTCTCTCTGAAATCAATAAAACCTTTAAAAAAAATAAATAAAAGCTTGGTCAAAGTGTAGGGGCCAAGTGAGATGGGGTACTACTCTGGGGCTAGGTCTGAAAGGGAAATGGGAAAGAATGGTTACCAACACTAGAGAAAAAAATGCAGAGAGAGAAAGTGAGAGCTGTGTGGAGAGGGTTTCCCTTGGTTCAAGTCCATGGAGACTCTTCAGAGAGGCAGCTGAGGGAATAAATGCCCGGATGTACTCTCCTCTCTTCCTCTGGTCTCCCGCTGATGTGCTCCAATGGCCAAATCCAACTGAAAGCCAGAGGGCAGAGGAGCCTGAAGTAATGGCCACGCTGCCAGGCTCTCAGGGCACAGAGCAGGGTGGAAAATGGTGGAGACAGGGTCTAGAAAGGCACGTGGACTGTACTCAGCACAGCCACCCAGAAGGCATGCAGACATAACCGGTCCTATAAGTGAAGGCCATGTTTCCTCTACCTTCCCTCCCAAATAATTTGGGGGGGGGGGGGCAGGCATATTCTGACATTTATTTATGAATCTCCAACTGCTTCTATAAATATTTATTTATCTTATTCCTCATTGGCATTTGCCAATTGCTCTTTTTTTATTATTTATTTAAGGGTTATCTATAATAATAAAAGCGTAATATGCTAATTAGACCAAACAGCCAAATATCCTTCTGAATGTCATTCCGGATGTTCTTCCTGATGAAGCCACAGAGGCAAGGGCCAAGGCAGAGGACGATCAGGCAGGCAGGCAAGTGGTTAGGGGCGATCAGGCAAGCAGGCGAGCAGTTAGGGGGATCAGGCAGGCAGGCAGAGGCGGTTAGGGGCAACCAAGCAGGCAGGGGAGCAGTTAGGGGCATCAGGCAGGTGAGCAATTAGGAGCCAGCGGTCCTGAATTGCAAGAGAGATGTCCAAATTGGAGAGGGTGCTGGCCAGGGTGAGGGACACACACCCCCATGCATGAATTTCATGCATTGGGCCTCTAGTAACACTATGAAAATCTTTGGCCTGCTGTTACCTCCAGGATAAAGTCCTCGTTTAGGGTGGTGTTTGGGAATCTTCAGACTCTGGCTCCAGCTTCGCACTGTCTGGGTCACCTTTATTCATCTTTCAGGACTTACTAACTTGAAGCCTGACTGGGCACAAGTGGGAGAAATCTATGTTGCACCAGTTGAGTCAAAGAATGGAATTTACTGGACAGATTACTGATCAGGAAGGGCAGGTCTCTGAGCAACTTCTGGATTTCCACACCACAAGGTGGGGAGCTTTCTCTCTAGAACACCACCATTGTTGTGACCTAGCTCCCAGGCCCTGGGTTCTGTATGTTTCAGTTCCAGTTATCTGGGGAGACAATCTGATTGGCTCAGCTTGGTTCAGGTGCACACTGATAGTCTAATTGGATATGGTCAACAGAGATACAAAGTGGCCGTGTTGTCCCTAGAAACATCTTGGTGGTGATGGAGCAGACAGCGCCCAGAGATGAGAGGGCAGATTATGAGTTGGACAGACACCTTAAAAGGACATAATGGTATAAAGACCTACCTTAGTTGTGAACTTTTTTTTTTTAAAATATATTTTATTGATTTTTTACAGAGAGGAAGGGAGAGGGATAGAGAGCTAGAAACATCGATGAGAGAGAAACATCAACCAGCTGCCTCCTGCACACCCTCCACCGGGGATGTGCCCGCAACCAAGGTACATGCCCCTGACCGGAATCGAACCTGGGACCCTTCAGTCTGCAGGCCGATGCTCTATCCATTGAGCCAAACCGGTTTTGGCTAGTTGTGAACTTTTAAAGTGAGGTCTCTTCAGGTTCCCCTAGAGCAGTGGTTCTCAACCTTCCTAATGCCATGAGCCTTTAATACAGTTCCTCATGTTGTGGTGATCCCCAACCATAAAATTATTTTCATTGCTACTTCATAACTGTAATTTTTTTATTGTTATGAATTGTAATGTAAATATCTGTGTTTTCCGATGGTCTTATGCGACCCTGCTAGCGGTTCTCAACCTGTGGGTCGCGACCCACAGGTTGAGAACTGCTGCTGTAGAGCCTAAGTCCATCAGAAAACACAGATATTTACATTACGATTCATTAACAGTAGCAAAATTACAGTTATGAAGTAGCAACGAAAATAATTTTATGGTTGGGGGTCACCACAACATGAGGAACTGTATTAAAGGGTTGCGGCATTAGAAAGGTTGAGAACCACTGCCCTACAGGCATCTGTATCCTTTTCTATTATAAGTATACCACAGAGGTATTGCAGGTTTAGTTCCAGACCACCACAATAAAGCCATACAGCAAGTCATAATCTTTATGCTGGTAGAGGGTTTTACCTTTGACTTGTAAAAAAGCAACAATAATATCTGTGAAGCACAATAAGGTGAAGCACACTAATATAGGATATGCCTGTATATATTTTTCTAGTGATAATCTAATCATTTTTCTAAATATTTGTTTGTCTAAATATTTTCTAAATATTTGCTTCTCTAATTTGGTGGACTCAAGGAAAGGCACCATATCCTATTCATCTTTGTATACCAAGTACCTAGCACATTGAACACAAAGGCACTCAATACTGTTGGTTAAGCAAATGAGTGAACATCATAGCAAAATGATAATGGGTGTTGGAATCACAAGGCTTATGCTGAGTTACTTTATTCACTTATTATATCTATCAGATTAAGCCAAGTTTAAGTTCTTTCAGCCCTGGTTTCTTCAGCTCCAATAATAACCTTCAGAGTAATGAGGACCAAGTAGGATACTCGTGAAACAATAATCCATAAATGAAGGGTTTGCTTGGTCGGAGGCTAGATACTGTTGGAATCAGACCTGCTTTTGAATCACTGCCTCTTGCATGACACTGAGCGGGTCACATAGCCTTTCTGAGCTTCTGTAAGAGTAAGTAGAATAATATCTACTTTATAAGGTTATGATGAAAATGAAACTTGATAACCTATAAACTGTGCTTGGTGATTGCTTGTATATGTTACCATTACTATCAAGGCCACATCCTAGGCAATACCGGGAAGGAGATGGTCTGATTGCTTGTTCCTTTTAGTTGCCACCCCCTCATCTCTGCACTTACTGCATCAATATCATGTTATCCTTCTTCTAATCATCAGACCTGACCTTCCTCTAAAGCAGTTCAACTTGAGCATTTTCCTACCCCCGCTCCACCTTCATCAAGACAAATTCCCCTGGTAGCTCTTTGCCTCCTGCAAGGACTAAAGTGAACTAAACTCATAATCAATCCCTGATAATTCTGTAAAGGGTGCTAATGAATTTACATAATCTCTCAGACAACCATCATATGCATTTTTCTGGGTACATTGTGGAGATTCAAAGTGAACTCAACAGAGTGGCTTTGTGGAGAGATCTGCAGGCACTGGGCTTGGCTGGTGGGTGAGAGGTTTAGAGGTATTGTTCAGCCTCACACGGGTTTTAACAGGGAGGAAGCACTTACTATACCTGAGGAGGAATGGCCCTGCTTGGAGTCTTTCAAACATTCCCTTGTTTCTCTGAGACAAAGAGGATCCTGGCCGAGATGCATAGGCATTGGACACGAAGTCAGGATAGTTTCCTTTAAGTGGCAATACTGTGTCCTATCTCTGTATTTGTTACTTCCTTCTCAGTGGCGTGGTCTTTGCCCCCATGAAATGGGGCTGATTCCCATCCTACTTTTCTTTCTTTATGGGGTAGCTGTGAAAACCAAAGCAATAGCATATGTGAAATATTTTGTGAAGATCCATGAAAATCAAAGACATGTTTCTAAAAGTCTGAATTTCATGTAGCTCAAGGCTTGGAAGGGAATATTCAGTCTCTAAAACTGTAGTCCTTATATATTTACACTAGCGTAGGTGAGGAATGGAAACTGCCAGACACATCACTGCTCAGGAAGGGCAGGTGTAAAAGGAGGCCATTGTGCACAAGAAACACACTTTCAGCATGGTTTAGGTTTAACCAGTCAGAAACATGTTTTTTGAATTTTGATCAAGGCTTATTGGGACTAGAAAAAGGGAGACATCAATATTAAAAAGCCACTTCAGCCGGAACTGGTTTGGCTCAGTGGATAGAGCGCCGGCCTGTGGACTGAAAGGTCCCGGGTTCGATTCCGGTCAAGGGCATGTACCTTGGTTGTGGGCACATCCCCGGTAGGGGTTGTGCAAGAGGCAGCTGATTGATGTTTCTCTATCATCGATGTTTCTAACTCTCTATCCCTCTCTCTTCCTCTCTGTAAAAAATCAATAAAATATATTTAAAAAAAAAAGCCACTTCAAAACTATTCTGGAGTTATTCATAACTAGAGGCCTGGTGCATGAATTCATGCACCAGTGGGGTCCCTCGGCCTGGCCTGCGGGATCAGGCTGAAACGGCTCTCCAACATCCTCTGAAGGGTCTTGGATTGCAAGAGGGCACAGGCCAGGCTGAGGGACCCCACTGGTACACAGTCAGGGCCAGGGAAGGATGCGGGAGGGCTCCAAGGCATGTCTGGCCCAATTCTCTCAGTCTTGATCAGCCGGACCCCAGCAGCAAGCCAACATACTAGTTGGAGTGTCTGCCCCCTGGTGGTCAGTGCACATCATAGCGACTGGTCGACTGGTCAACTGTCTGCCTCCTGGTGGTCAATGCACGTCATAGCGAGCAGTTGAGCAGCCTAAGCATATCATTAGCATATTACGCTTTGAGTGGTTGAACGGCCGACTGGACACTTAGCATATTAGGCGTTTATTATATAGGATATTTCAGAAAAAGGGGGCTTAGTTCTAGATGTTAAACAAACAATATGATTTTTACATGCAAGTTTATTGTTATTCATTTACATCTGAAGTAATTAACAGGTGATATTAAACTGTAACTATTTCTCTAACCTAAATTTGCCAATTTTTACATTTTGCCACAATTATCTAAGATGTAGTTCACAAACTTTGGTGTCTAAACAGCATGTAGGTTTATATTTAGGTGTATCTCTAGCAGGTTCTGTAGTAAAATGATCTGAGAGTAATTTCTTATTTTATTTTATTTATTTACTAGAGGCCCGGTGCACGAAATTCGTGCACTGGGGAGAGTGTCCCTCAGCCCAGCTTGCACCCTCTCTAATATGGGACCCCTCGGGGGTTGTCCAACTGCAGGTTTAGGCCCGATTCCTGTGGAATTGGGCCTAATCCTGCAGTTGGACATCCTTCTCACAATCCGGGACTGCTGGCTCCTAACCGCTCACCTACCTGCCTGATTGCCCCCTAACTGCTTCCTTGCTGGCCTGATTGACCCCTAACTGCTCCTCTGCGGGCCTCATTGCCCCCAAATACCCTCCCCTGCTGGCCTGATCACCCCCAAGGCTTTTATTAGTATAGATATGACCCTGCACAGAAAATTTTACTAACCCTGCTTTACAATAAGGGCTTGACGATTGAATCATTAGGACCAGACACCAAGATTTCCTTTCTTTGAATAGTGGAGGGAATACTTATCTTGTCTTTAAGTTGCCCGGAAATTAAAATGAGATAATGACTTAGAAAAGTATAAAAGCACCACATAAAGACAACTGTCTTTTTAATGAAGTGGCAAAATGAAAAACACTTTTTATTCTCCCCTTCCTTCCTTTACAGCTTTTATTTAAACTTTGAAATTTATAAAAATTTCACTCCAATTTTCATTTCTTTACATTCAACATTATTTTGTATTGGTTTCAGGTTTTATATTAGTTACAGAATAGTGGTTAGACAATCATATACTTTACAAAGTGTTCCCCGATATTTCTAGTACCCACCTGGCATCATACCATCATTACAACACTACTGACTATATTCCCTATTTAAGTGACAATGGGTTTACAGGTTCCTTTCAATCTTTCTTTTGTGTTTTTTGTCCTTCCTTTTCTTTCTCACTTCTTCCCTCATTTTCTTTATATAGTATCTCAATTGGCCATCAAAGCTCAGTGAAGGCACTGGGACACGCTTCATCCATTTTACAGACCAGGAAACTGAGGCCAATTCCAGTTGGCTGTGGAACTTGACTCAGGAAGCCCTCAGAGCACACAGGAAGCCCTCAGAGCCATGCTCTTTGCGCTTCCTAAGGGGCAGCGGCCCAGCAAACAGAACAAACCTTCCAGTCAGGCTTCCGAGCCTCTTTCTCAAGCACCTCTTCATTGCGGATGCTCCACATTCTTTCCTCTCCCCCCATTCTTTACTGCCCCCCCTTCTCCGAAGCAGGTGGAAGGCTTCCCACTCACTGCCTAGGCATGCTCTGCTATGGGGCAGGGTGTAGCGAGTTTGCTTTTGGGTGAAGGCAGGAGCAGTAGTCACTGCCTCTGAAGTGTGAAGGCCGCCTGAGCGAGGCCCATTAGCACTGGGAGCTTCTCTGAATCACGTCAGTCAGTCCAGTACCCTGCAGTGCAGCACCCCTTCACTGAGGTGGCTCCACCCCTCAACCCCCGCCTCAGGGGTGAGGGTCCTTGCCCCTCTGCCAGGAGTCCTTCCATGTCCCTTGATCCCTGGCTGGGCCCACCCACATCTTAGGGGCACTGCAGAACCTCTGTCTCTCTGCAGATGAGGCAGATCCCTGCCCTAGGTCTCCGCAAAGCTATGAATCTGTGGCCAGAGGCCTGGTCTGGGTCTCAGCAACCACATGCCTGCAATGTTCCCAGGGACCCCCGGGAGCGCCTGGCTCAGCCCGGACACGCCCCCCCAGGGTGGCGATCGCCACCCGGGACCCCCGGGAGCGCCTGGCTTGGCCCGGACACGCCCCCCAGGGTGGCGATCGCCGCCCGGGAGCGCCTGGCTCGGCCCGAACACGCCCCCCCGGGTGGCGATCTCCGCCCGGGACCTCCGGGAGCGCCTGGCTTGGCCCGGACAAGCCCCCCCAGGGTGGCGATCGCCCCCGGGACCCCCTGGGAGCGCCTGGCTCGGCCCGGACACGCCCCCCCAGGTGGCGATCGCCGCCAGGCACCCCCGGGAGTGCCTGGCTCGGCCCGGACACGCCCCCCCGGGTGGCGATCACTGCCCGGGACCCCCGGGAGCGCCTGGCTCGGCCCGGACATGTCCCCCCGGGTGGCGATCGCCCCTGGGACCCCCGAGAGTGCCTGGCCGCCCGGGACCCCCGGGAGCGCCTGGCTCAGCCCGGACACGCCCCCCCGGGTGGCGATCGCCGCCCGGGACCCCCGGGAGCGCCCTGCTCGGCCCTGACACGCCCCCCCGGGTGGTGATCGCCGCCCGGGACCCCGGGAGCGCCTGGCTCGGCCCTGACACGCCCCCCCGGGTGGCGATCGCTGCCTGGGACCCCCCGGAGCGCCTGGCTCGGCCCGGACACGCCCCCCTGGGTGGCGATCGCTGCCCAGGACCCCCGGGAGCGCCCGGCTCGGCCCGGACACGCCCCCCCGGGTGGCGATTGCCGCCCAGGAACCCCGGAACTAAGAGGATTGGGCGCCGCCATCTTGGTCTTCTCAACGGCCGGATAGGCCACCCGGAGTCCCGCCCCCAGCCTCTCGCAGGCCCAATCATGGGCATAGCGGAGGTGTGGTCAATTTGCATGTTTCTCTATTATAAGGTAGGATTTTTTGCATTGAAGGGCAAAGATATGCCCCTAAGGAACTCTTTCCTTCAGGGCTGAAAACTTTCTTGGGCTTCCTGCCTTAGCTGGTTTGTCAGTGATCTAAGGCCCGTGTTTGTCATGTTACAAATGACAGATCCTATGGCTTTTCTATCAGCAGAAGGAAGGAATTTCAAACCAGAATAAACAAAGGACTCTAACATTCTAGAGATATACTCCATAACTTCCTTTCATTAAAGTCAATTACCTTATTAAAGATGGACTCATATTTCTGATCTCATATTTTCCCTTTTCTTTCAAAGAGGGCACTCATAATATTTTGTTTTCATAATTGAAAACATTAGATGGATTTCAAATTAATTGCTCCATCATTATTTCTTTGAAATAATATTTTTTTTCCCTGTGAGTACCTAATTCTGAATCTCTCTGTATGTAAGTTTCAGATTTGTAAGAGAAATCAACAGTCACAGGGGTATTCTCAGAACTCAGTGACTTAAGGAGCTAGAAAGGATTTAGAGCACTGACTAGCATAGCCTAAGTACCCAGGATGTGCCCGCTACTGCTGTGGCCACTGCTGTCTATGCTGCTGTTGCTGTCACATTTAGTACACTAGGACCTTCCTGAGTCATATTCTTGCAAGAGCATGAAGATCAATAGACCACTTTTATGGAACAACTAGTGGGATGATCTCTGAGAAGAGAGATATGAGATTTTATTCCAGAAACTTCAGTCTTTGAGAGTCTTCCCCTTGGGAGGAGAATGATGAATATTTGGAGTACTCCAAAGCAGAATAATGAATATTTGCTTTTCCTCTCATTTTTACAATTTCCTGAGCCTGAAGCAATAGTGGATTCTGCTGTCATCCTTCTGGTATTCCCTAGATATTCATGTGGGCACCTTGCCTGATTTAGTTATGCTTTATAAATTTTAAAATATGATTGGAGTCTCCATACTACATTATCTCTGAGTCTTAGAAATATAAAAATGAAAAATATAGTGGAAGCCCATATTAGTTAAGATTAAATTCAGCTGTATCTGAAAGAAACTCAAATAGCAGCAGTTTAACTAAGAAAGGAGTATTCTCTCTCTCTCTCTCTCTCTCTCATATAAAAGATGAGCAGTGGTTGGTAGTCCAGGACTGGTATAGTGATTACACATTTATCCATGACGTGGGCTTATTCTTTCTTTCTCCTCCTCCTTTAGGATGACTTTCCTCCTCAAGGTTGCCTCATGGTCGTGAGATAGCTGTTGTAGCTCCAATCATCATGTTCATATTGCAGGCAACAGAATGGGGAAAAGGAGAAGGGCAAAAGTGTGATTCCCCACGGAGTGAGCTCCCGTTAAAGAACTTCGTGAGTAGCCCTACATTGCAACTTTTGCCTATTATCTCAAGGGAAGATGAGAAATATGGGTTTTGAACCAGAATTTGCCAAAAATCACTTATAATTTGAGGCTATATCTCTATCATCTGCATATCCTGACCGGGATGGAGCTATACTTGCATTTGTTTTCCACAGTGGTGGGCAGACCAAATGTGGGTTTGATCCCCAGTCTGCCTCTTACTCTTTGGATGTCCTTGGGCAAGTCAGGGAACTTCTTTGAGGCTTAATTTTATCATCTATCAAATGGAGATAATAATAGAGCCTATTTTATAAGGATTGAAAGAGATGGCATATGAACATACTATTTTTTTATCCAGTTAACAATTTTTTAAATGAGTGGCAGTAATTTTATTTTTAGTGCCCCTCATGGGTCAAACACTGTGCCAGCTTTTACAAATGTCTGCTCTTACCCTCATCACAAGCTTGGAGTTTTATAAACGAATACATCAGAAACTCAGAGGCCAAGTAACTTGACCAAGATTACACAGAATTAAAGTACAAGCTGTCCCTCCCTGTTTTAAAAAAAAAAAAGCCTAGATCTTTATGACTCTAACAATTTTTCATTTTCTTCCAAAATAAATTATTTATTTCACATCCAGGTTGCAATGAGATACCGGTATACACTATACATACAGGCTTGCAGAATATTGCACTGAACTCTACCAGCATTTTTCTTTACTGATTATATTCACTCTGCAAATATCAGGTGCTGCCAGAGATGGTGAATTGGGGCTTTAAGCTCAGACTTTGGACTGGTCCTATCTTGGGAAAAGAATAGGACCCTGCTGTAGAAGACAAATAGGAAAGATTATTTTTTTGCCTAAGGCATTGTTTCAAAGTCTTGTTTCTGATTCTTTGTTGCCTGGTTACATACTTAGTCTTTGATTGAACTGATCTGGTTGGGTGGTCAGATCCCGTTATTCTCTGTATTCTGATGTCAATTCAGTTTAAAAAATTGAAATGGGGCATCTGCTGCGCTAGTGATAATGTTGAGGTGGCTGGACATGATACATCCCTGGAGGGTAGATGCAATGCCCACATGATTTCTATAGATGGTAAAGTTGCCATGGTAGAGAAAGTCTAGGATGCTGTCAGTGCCACAGAAGGTGTGACTGAATTCACAGGTGAGGTTCAGAGCAGAAAAAGCAATTTATAAGTTAGAAACTGAAGGAAATATAGAGATTGGCTGGAAGAGTGTTTCAAGCAGAAGGAACAGCATGCACCATTGACTCTTAGTCACCCATACTTTGATTATTCCTACTCTTACCTACTAATTTTGCCTTGACTCTGCCAGGGCAGGCATTCAGCGTCACCTTCCAAAGGCCTGCCATCAAGCATGGATGCCACCACTTTAAACAGCATGCCATTGGGATCTGTCCACATAAAGCCAATGTTAACAAACCATTCTGCCGGATTGTCCTAAAACGGAGATGGCAAGTAGGCTTCGCTTCCAGTGCCAATGCTGATAGCTTGTTGATGGCAGCCTGGACTAATTAAAAAATATGGGGATTAGTGGAAGGCCTCCCACAATTAATTAGAGATGCTTCTCTAGGTTTAGAAACAGAGTTCTGACACTCAGGTATTGGCCTTCTTGCGTCCCAAACTCTCTTTTCCCTTTTCCATGATGTTTGAATGGAAGCAGCAGGGTACAGGCCAGAAAGCACAGATGATAACACCTCCTGCATTTTGCCTATAGCATTTCCAACATCAGCATGCAAATGTTGGCTTTGGTAGTAATGAAAAGCTGGCCCCAAGTTCCCTGGGCCATCTCGGTGGTCCCTACATTTGCAAGCTCCTTCATATACCCAGCTGCCTCTTATCACATACCCACCAATAAAATGCCTGCTGTAGGGGTAGCCCTTACAGAAATAGCTGGTGAGAGGCAGGCCGATGGTCCCTAGTCACAGATTTGAGGTTGCTACTGGCCAGCATGGACCTGACCCTATGACCTCCTCTTCATACACCTGTCCTGTTAACCTACTGAGTAAACAAGCCACAGGCAGCAGTCTCCTTTGCAATAAACAAATAAATTGAAACAATTATTACTCTAATTATTTCCCTGCTTAAAACTTTTCATTGGTCCCATTACCTGCTTACCAACCATTCCAGCCCCTCCATCTTACACTCTGCCTTCCAGCCCCATAAACAACTTGGTTTTACTCTGTTCCTCGCTATGTTACTGTCTGTGCTCTTGTCCATTTGGACTCTCCCACCTGGAACCCTCTTCAGCTCCACTTTGTTGCTTTAGCTGTTTCTATTCAAATTCCAGACCTGGCTGAGCATAACCCTAGCTCACTCATTCCACCCAGGTCATTTCTCTCTCATCAGCTACCTCTGTGCTTTTTATGTACTTTTATTATTGCACATGTCATGTTAGTTGTAAATAAATCATGTGCCTGAGTAGACTGTGAGCTTCCTGTGAGCAGGTGTGGGATCTCCTTCACCTTCTAACAGCATTTGAGTCAGAGCCTGGTCACCCAGATGGTGAATTTAACATAATCTCTGGGGGGAAAAAACACTAAAATGCTCTTTGCAGCTACATTTTTTATTGGGCTTTGCACATGTCTGTAGGCGTGAGGAAACTTCTGGCTCATCAAAGACAGAGATGTATGTTCATTTCACTTGTTTATCCTTGGATTCTCCCATTTCATAGATTATAGCCAGGACAAGGAAAATTGAGATTAAAAAGTAGACATTGTGAGTTACTTCAGTGTAATCTGGAAGGAAGAGAGGCCATTTATTTTCTCTTGGAATTCTTACCAAAGAGATTTTATTTTTATTTATCGCAATGGGGTTCCATACAACCTCTTGCCTAGTTATGTTAATTGAATTATTCAGATTGCTCATGAGCTAATACTGTCATCTTATCTCATGCTTCCAGCTCATTAACTAAGAACCAAAAACCAAAGTAATTAAGGCATTAGAAATTGCCATTAGCTGCCATTGAATGTCGTCTTCCTGTTGGGTCTGTTGAATAGTTGGGTAGAAAGCACTTAACCCTTGGCTCACATTACCTTCCTAGGGAATGGCCATCGTCCTTCTGGCTTCTTCCCAAATGCACTGGGCCGGGTTCCCACACTGTGGATTCTCAAGGCTTTTTTCTCATTAACTGTTTTGCTGTTTGGAAACATGTTGTCAGGCAAAGGATTAAAAGGGGAAAGATTGTGAGCTCCCACTTGTCCAAACATGCTTTTTTTTTTTTTTTGCCTGCTTTCTCAGAGTGTGATAAAGACAATGTTAGTGTTAATCCCTAGTGCCCCAGACCCCATCAGCCTCCATTAGAGAATAAACTCCTTTTTTTAAAAAAATACTCAAATTAGGATGTGTGCCCCCATCAAGTCTGACTGCAAAAAGCTCCCTCTTGAGAAGATTTGATTCCTCAGGTGTCTCTGGACATCCACTGGCTACTCCCACCAGCTGTCTGTCACCAGATCACAGCCCTTTTCTCTTCTGCCAGTTGCATCTCACTGTGTCAGGGAGGGGCCGGCTCAGGCTTGGGATTCCTTCTGTCACTACACTTGGACCTGGGCACAGTCTCTTTCTTTAAAAAAGCTTATTTTCAATTAGAGTTGGCATTCAGTATTGTATTAGTTTCAGGTTTGCAGCATGGTAGTTAGACATTTCTAGAACGTAGGAAGTGACCACCCCAATAGGTCTAGTACCCACTGGCACCAGACATAGTTACTACAATATTATGGATTACCTTCCCTAGGGTGTGCTTTACATCCCCATGACTGTGTTTTAAACAGGACATTTGTACATCTTCATCCTTTCACCTTTTCCAACCCCTCTTGCCTCTGGCAACCATCAGTTTGTTCTTTGTGTCTAGGATTTGGTTTCTGTTTTGCTTGTTTGTTCATTTTGTTCTTAGAGTCCACATATAAGTGATATCATGTGGACTTTATCTTTCTCTAGCTGACTTATTTCACTGAACATAATACTCTCTAGGTCCACTCAAGATTTCATTCCTCAGCCTCTTCCTCCAATTCACCATAGACATAGCTAATACGTTGCAATGCAGGCTTTGAAATAGTGGGAGACAATTGGAGCAGAGACTGAAAATGGATACCAGATACAGCAGCTCTCAGGGTTCATAGGCCAAGGCCCCCTCTGGAAGACCTGGGGCGGGGGGATGTGTTATGAGTTGATCAGTTAAGATGAGGTGATAGAGGCGTGATATGGACTCCTTAATCCAACATGATTGGTTTCCTTATAATTGAGAGATGCAGAAAGGAGAATGCCATGTGAAAACAAAGACACAAGGGGAGAATGCCACGTGCAAACAAAGGCAGAGATTAAAGTGCTGCAGCTGCCAGCCAAGGAACGCTAAGGACTGATGGTCATCACCAGAAGCTAAGCAGAGACAAGGAAGGATTCTCCTCTAGAGGTTTTAAAAGAGGGCACGACTCTGCCAACTCCTCATTTTGGATTTCTGGCCTCCAGAAATGTGAGACAATCCATCTCTGTTGTTTTAAGCCACCTAGTTTGTGGTACTTTGTTTCAGAAACCCTAGAACAGTGGTCAGCAAACTCATTAGTCAACAGAGCCAAATATCAACAGTACAACGATTGAAATTTCTTTTGAGAGCCAAATTTTTTAAACTTAAACTTCTTCTAACGCCACTTCTTCAAAATAGACTCGCCCAGGCTGTGGTATTTTGTGGAAGAGCCACACTCAAGGGGCCAAAGAGCCGCATGTGGCTCGCGAGCCGCAGTTTGCCAACCACGGCCCTAGAAAATTAATACAAGATCCCCTTTACAAACCCCCAGCCTTTCATAACATTGCAAAACCTTGCTCACCTCTCCAAATCAGGGTGCTCTTGAGCTGTTTCTGCCCATCTGAAGCCCCAGATCAAATTCTGGGCTCCTCCCTGTCTAGCCTCACGTTTGTTCTGTCCTAGGATGACTAGGGGTTGGGATTTCCATTTTCTTCAGGGAAATAATGAAGCAAAGTTTGGTTACTCTCCCCCAGGAGCCCCTTGTAATGACTACCAGCAACAGGACAATATAGGACAACAGGCCTCAGCACGGCAGTGGAGGTGGGTTTGGCATTATCAATCCAGAGCCTCTTACAGTCTCTCCAGCTAATTTACTGACACAATCTATCTATCATTCTTCCTTTTCTGTGATTTTTGCATAAACAGGAACATACATATCTTCTAAGAATAGACACTCATATTTAGGGACAGTGCATGACTTAGGAAATGACTGTGTCCCTAGAGAAAGCATAATCCATAAAACGTTGATGCAGTGAAATCAGGTCATCTTTGCCTTCTATTTCTTCATTGTAAAACTGCTTCACCTTTGCACAACTAAAAGCCACAGTGGGATGATTTTCCCAAAATAAAGGTACAGTTTTTCTTTCAAATCCCCACCTATAAAGTGATATAACAAATATTAAAATTGTTGAAATGCCAGTCTCTGTTTACATATCTCACCACCCTGCTTCTAGTCATGAAGATTTTCAAGAAAAATAAATAGAGGCATAGAGCTAAAGAGATAGATAAATAGAATATTCTGAACCCCTTAGGTTCCAGCCTTGGCTGGCCCTCCCCATTACCTCAAGTTTTTTTGTGTGTTTTTTTTTTTCATTTTAAGATTTCAGTTCTTCCTGCCCTCTCTTCCTCCATGAGTAATTGCTCCTTGGATTACACTTCTACAGGCACTTAGAACCAGAAATTCCATTAAGTAAAAGGAGAAATAGCTCAGGAGGGGTGAGATGCAGAGGGCACACAGTTTTTCAGCACATTGGCCATCCCCACTGGCCTCCCACGATTGATTTGTGATGTCTGCCATGGGCAGGGAGGTGGAGATGCACGTGTAGCATGGGTTTTCTGTTCCTGCTCAGTCAAGGATCGGCCAATTTGGCCTGCCACCAATTTTGTAAATAAAATTTTATTGATTGTAGCCACACCCATTCATTTACATACTTAGGATGGCTGCTTTTATACTACAAAGGCAGAGTTGAGTAGTTGCCATAGGAACTGTGTATTCCACAAAGCCAAGAATGTTTACAATCTGGCCCTTTTCAGAAAAAGTTTGCAGAACTTTGCTGCATATGATTCTGGTCCTGGGTGAATGCCCTTCTTGGAACTGTGAAGTGGACTGTTCCATTCTTCAGGATAGAGGATTTTGTGTTCTAGTCAGAACTCTCTCAGTAACAGACCACTGAAACGCAAATCAAACAATGTAGAGTGAAGTAGTAGAATTTTGACTGGTGAGGGTTCAGGGAAACTGGCTCTAGGTGCAGGTAGATCCCAAGAAGCAAACTATGTCATCATGATGATGTCATAAATTATATAATCTCTCTATCTTCATCTCTCAATCTTGCTTTGCTCTCAGGCACCCAGGAGTCTCAGGTTTATAATTGTCCAGTTATCCCAGTAGGCAGTGGCATCTCTTCCCAATTAGTCTAGCAGGTCCCAGCGCTGAGTGTGTGAAGAGGCCATCCCACATTGTGTGACATTTTCTGGCCAGTTCTGTGGCTAAAGGAGGTAAGATGTGATAACGGGCCTGGCTAGGATCATGGGTCTTTCCCTGTAGTTGGACTTGGAGTCAGCTCTACCCAAGTTATCAGAAATGGTTGTGAGGGGGAGTTAGTTCTCCAAAGGAAAGTCAATGTTTCTCCCCAGATGAAGAGGGAATAAAGGTATAGTAAGGAAGCATCCACTACTCCCTGGAGAGATCTTGTGACCTGCCTAGGCATCGCACGAAATAATTATTAGGGCTTCCCTGTTCCCAGGTGGTGCCCAGGAAGGAAAGATTGGTGGCCTCTGGGTGTCTACATACCCTCCCAACTATGAGTATTTACACAGGTAACATTCCCAGCTCAGCATTGTACACAGTGCCCTCATGCCCGGAGTGTCTCCCACGGTGCTGGACCAATATCCAGCTGTAATTGCTGGTGGTGATGCAGCATAGCAATAGACCAAACGTTGGCTAATACGTACCTGGGAGATATGGTTGGCACCTTTTTTCCCTCCCTAAACCATGAAATAGTTGTTAATTTAATGGCTTTGTTTGAGAAATGATAACGGCTGACCATGAAGAGAGAAAAGTGGCAGTGTGCCTATTTCAGACATATACTGTATTTTCCACTGCACCCTTAAGTCAAGTTCAGTCAATACTTTCACGATAAATACTTTCCTAGGAACAGAGTCATAATTTCCTGTCCCTTTGCCTTTTATTTATTTAAGGTAATAATGTCTTAAGAGAGTGCAGCCCTTTAATTTGCAAAACGTGTTCACTTACAAGTGAGCCTGTGCCCCACCTCTCTCCACCTATCCCAACACACTGTGGAAGGGGTATCTGGCCATTGACATGTTTAAAGTTCCCCAGGAGATTCTAGATCCATTGATCTAGTCTTCCTGCTTGGCACCTCTGAGTCTTCCAAGTGCTTAGCCCGATCCGAGACAAAGTTAACTACCATCTTCTCTCTGTGTCCATTGCATTTTTGTCATGACCTCCTGACCTATTTTGCAATCATTGATTTACTCATTTTTCTTTCACCAAACTGTGCTCCCTGTGGGCATAGACTGTCCTGTTCATTCCTGGACTTTGAGCACTTAGCGGAGCACCTGGAACAAGATGCCTATCTGATCAATCTTAGCCGAGTGAAATAATCTCACTTCATCCTCTCAAAGATGCTGTGATGTGGGCATTGTTGTAATCATTTCTGTCTCCTAAGGCATCGACATTAGGTGCAATGTGCAGAGCCTGACTTGAACCCAGAACTTCTGACTCCAACACCATTTTCCTTTCCAGAACATCATTCTTAATGGGAAGTACTGTTATCATTGCTGTTATTTATAACTGACTCATATGAAATTGTGGGTGAAAGTAGTCCAAAGTTGGCAATTTCATAGGCTTACCCCCAATTTGTTATGGCCTTTATTCAGGATTTGACATTTTGTTAAAAGAAAGCAATACCCAGAGTCAAAGCAAATGGGCTGAACATTTCAGTGGGTTTAGTGGTCAGAACAAATGTAAGTAGAAGGCTGGTGAGCAGCAACTCAGAACCACTGGCTTCTCATAGTACAGACTGTACAACAAGGTCTTTCAGAGGATGAGTTCAGTTTAATGGCTGTGTGGACATCGACCTTCTAGATTGGGGTTTTTCTCTGTCAGGTCATGGAGTCATGGAATAATGAAGTCTCATTCCTTGTACACTATAATTTAGTATACAGTCTTAAGATGATTTTATTGTGGCTCTTACAGACTTAGAAGGGACAGGCAAGCAGGCTGACTAAATGCAGCACCAAAATGTAAACACTTGGACGAAAAAATTTGGATGTCTTTAATGATAATACATGAGCATCCTCTTTTTAATGTACGTTCCCCTCCGGCATGAATAGATTGTTACAGCCCGAGCATTTCCCATCTTTCCGGCAGATTAACTGCTTGTCTGAACTGGTGAAATAGAAATGATGAGCCTCTGAGGAGATGAAGGGACTTCTGATTAACTCATCTGTTTTCATCTCTTGTAATGAGAAGTCACCACTGTGCCCAGGGTATTCTGCTTCTCTGAGGGGCTGCAATTCTCATTTTACACACAGAGCCAGGTGGACACTCAGGCCAACTGTCTGACTGAGGAATTCCCTACCTAAGGCCTCCAGGAAAAAATGACATTGGGAGTTAAACCATCTTAAAAATAGTACTTGACTGGTGCTCTCTCCCTCTTTGTATATTTTGGGCATTCCTGAATGCAACTTTGATAACATACCTCAATGGTTCTCAAAGTGGGGACCCTGGACCATCACCATCACTGTCATCTGGGAACGTCCTAGAAACACAAATTATTGAGCTCTGCTCCAGACTTAAATCAGAAACTGTGGAGGTGGAGCCCAGCAATTGTGTCCTAACAAACTCTCTAGGTCATGCTGATGCACATTAAAGTTTGAGAAGCATGGTGTATCTTTTTTAAAAATTATCTTTATTGTTGAAAGGATTACAAATGTCTCTCTTCCCCCCCGCCCTGCCATCCCCCCACCGGCCATTGACCACATCCACCCCTCCCCAGGCTTTCATGGGACTGCACTATTGTCTGTCCATGGGTTATGCATGTATGCATATAAGTTCTTTGGTTAGCCTCTTCCCACCTCCACCCCCTTCTCTTTAAAACGCATCAGTGTGTTGCATGCTTCAATGTCTCTAGATATATTTTGTTCATCGGTTTATTTTGTCCCTTAGATTCCACATATAAATGAAATCATGTGATGCTTGTCTTTGTCTGACTGGCTTATTTCGCTTAGCATAATACTCTCTGGTCCCTCCAGACTGGTATATATTTACTGGACAAATCCATGTCCCTTTAAGTAAGACAGGACTATAGTAGCATAGTAATATAGGAGTATTTACAGTTACCCCCCCCCCCCCCCCCCCGGGTATTTATCAAGATTTCATTGTTGACTATGCTCAACTGTGTTTGTAAAACTTTGTTAATAGGTGTATGGATAGAGAACATTGAGTGGAACTATGGGAATCTAAAGTAATCCAAATTTTAAAAAGACATGTTGTAATCCTTCGTTGAAAAGAAAAGTTCTGGAAAGTATAGATGGGGAAAAGAAAAAGGTATGACCAAGACAGCCAAATGAACTGGCTCTTTCAGGAAAAGAGAGGAAAAAAGGTCAAACTTGAATGCCTCCTGTTGTTTAAGCCAGAATCCAGTCACTTTTGACTCACTTACTTTTCTTCAATGGTTACATCCAATCTGTTAGCTAGTCCTCTCAGCTCCATTTCCAAAATATATTCTGGACCCATTCACTGTTCCAAATTGATACTGCCACTGCCAATTCAAAGGCATTATCATCTTTCTCCTGGGCCATGCCTTGCCTCCTAACTGATCCCCCAGCTTCTACCCTTGTCAATCTATTTTGTGCACATCAGAATCATCTCAAACATAACCCATCTCATCCACTCCCCTATCTGCTCAGAGCTCTTTAATGGAAAACCCACTCTCCTAACCATGCCTGTTAGGCTCAGCAAGATAGAGACATGAACAACCTGAGCTCATTTTCATTCTCTCCCCAACAATCTGCTCTGATAACATTTTTTGGGCAGTTTTTCCAACATCTGGGCTCTTTTCTGTCTCCAGACACTTGCCCATGCTATGAACTCTGCTCGGCATGTTTTTCCTCCCACTCTTTCAAAGCCAGCTCCTTCTGCGTTAGGTCTCAGTTTAGCTGCCAATCTTCAGAAGGGCCTGTATGTAGCCAATCTGTCTCAAGTGAGTTTCCCCAAATGCAGTCAGAACTTGGCCTTGACTCCTCATTTGTTTCATGCATAGAATTTATCACAATTTGAAACTATTGATTTTTTTTTCTTCCCTCACTTGGTTGTAAATGTCTCATAGACTGGGATAATGCATGTCTTATTCAGTTTTATTTCTGCCCCTACAACAACGAGGGGCACAATAAATGTTTGTTGAATCAGTGAATTGGAGCATCCTTGTGCTATGTGATTCTTTAGACAGATGTATATTTAGAAAGTTTTGCTTTTTGTTCTGTAATATAATTCTGCAGAGTTATATTATAGTGGCTCTTCGAAAAACCTTGGTACCTCAGCCGGAGCTGGCTTTGAAAGAGTGGGAGGGAAAACATGCCAAGCAGAGTTCATAGCATGGACAAGCATATAATGGGAACACGATAATGTCACCGGGGGCAAGAATCATGGCTGTGTTTTCTTGTTACCTGATTCATTTTTGTGTCCCCAACACAGTAAGTCCTCCATTATTGGTCCCAGTTCCTTACTCCCCTGCTATCTATAAGGTAGAGTGTTGGCTTATAGGAATGTCTGAAGATGTGCTCCAATCTGACCAACCATCTGCAGAGTTTTACTTGGTGGGCGTTTGATGGGTAAGGCAGCTTGCATACCCAAGTTGTGTTTGTCTTGTACAGCCAATTTAAAGACATGAAGTGGCTGCCTCTGACACAAACTCAACAAAGAAATAAAGTAGAAAATTATTTTTAAGCTTCATCATTGGCGATGTGAAGGCATAAATGTTTTTTTCATGCCAACTATACTCTTTATTTTTATATTCTTCAATGAATGCTAATAAGATGTACCAGTGCAGACTGCCCTAGGCAGAAATAAACATTATGCACTTGCAGTAATTAATTTATGGCAAGTGTAAAGTGTATTTGTGAAATTCTCAGAGTACTTGACAGCTTCTCGTTGAAGCAGAAATAAAATGTAGTCAATAAATGGTAAAATGCTGGAGAAAGTGCTTAGTTATCACCACAAGGGTTATATTAAGTAATTTGGGGGCACTTTGCCTTTCTACTCAACCCAGAGGTTATGCATTCATATTGCACTGTGAATGCAGTATTTTGTAAACTGGGCAAATAAAGAATTGAGTAAAGGGAAACTTCATAAAAAGTATTCTTAGAAAATGCCTTTTAGCTAACAGTATGCAAATAAGCTTCTAGATATGTTAACCCTTATTTGGTCTGCACGGAGCCCGCAACTCGAGTTTTTTTGGTTCAAATAATAGTGAGGCAGCATCAATTCATAAAATCTCATTTCATAGATGTGCAAATGGTTTAGCAGGTAGACATTAGCATGATGATGTTGAGTATTTCCAGAATCCCTGGTTCTCAGATGGGCAATTTTGTAGGTGGTAATCTCACTGTTTTAGTTCAGATTTCTTGAAGCAGAGCCTGAGATGGGGAACCTTGTATAAGTGATTTATTGAAGGAGTGCACAGCAGAGAAAGGGAATAAAGGAAAAAGCCAAACAAAAATGTGATTTCAGGATAACTCTAGCCTTAGCCGAATCCCACAGGGAGCGCTGGGATGTGAATCACACTTTAGAGTTGGCCAACCTTGAGGCAAGAAACCCAGTCTGTTGTACCCCCATGTCAGTTAATCAGGGGGTGACTGCGTGTGGGGAGAGGTGGACCATCTCGCAGGTGAGGTAGCTCCATTTGGCCAAGCATAATTCTTGTTTTAAAGATTTGGAGAAGTGGACATTTGAGATCCAATACACGCAGCAGCTGAGGGTGCATTAGCCCAATAAAGGGGACCTGGGTGGGGCACAGGCCTCACCCACTATACTCACCTTGGAAATGAGGAAAGGAGAAAAAATGACAAGTTGGTTTATGAACTTAATTGCTATGACAAAAATAGCAAAAATAATGACCTCACACTGATTAGCAAGTTTTGGCTACCAGATCATTTTGTGTCCTGGATTATTACTGGACTTGTCCTTCCTAAGCAAGTTAAAAGTTAATACAATAATATCTCACACGTATCGCTGATAAGGCCTCAGCATAAAATATGGCAAGAGAAAATAAGTCGATTCTTACAGCATTGGAGGAAATTGACCAGGGAAGAATGGGTTCATGCACTGGATGACAGAATCGGGGAAACATTGAGGTAAACTCATCCTCGGTCATGAAGGGTTACTAGCGGGGTGAGCATTTCACTGCCATTCTCTATATAAGTCTTCTGCAAACCCAAATTGACTCCTCTTATGTTGCTTAGACATTGCCTAGGCAGTGGCCAGAGCTTTTAAAGTCCCAGCTAACGGGCACTGGAATCTGTTATCAGCCACAGCCATATTGAGGAAGAACCTGGATGGTAGCAATATCCTGCTGGGAACACGGGTGCAAGCTTAGGGGGAAGAAGGGTTGATGACACTTTTTTCTTTGCCCAATATCTTATCATTCTGACTCCTTTCAAAATCACAAAGGGTTTCAGGTGTCTGTCTCTGATCAGTCTACAGGTGCAGGTCAGAGGGACTTGGGATACGCCCCGTCCCTCTTCTATTTCTCCGGTTAGCTTTAAGGGCATCTAGAATGCTTACATAGACTAATCATTTCCTTCTTCCCTCTTCATTTTCTTCTTGTTCCTTCTGCTCCCTTTCTCCTTTTTAAAAAATACTTCACTTTTCTTCTTTATTTTTGCCATCTCTCTGCTATCCTTCTTTGTCCTCTCTCCTTTCTTCCCTATTCTCCAGCCTTATCCCGTCCCATTTCCCCCTCCCAATTTCATAGGTCCAATCCCCATCACCAATTTCCCTTTCCCCTCTTTCCTACTCTCCCTTCTTCCATCTCTCACCTCACTCCCTTCCTTCGGCTTACATCTGTCCGCTCTCTTCTCTCTTCTTCCCTCTCCCCTTCTTTGGTTTCCACAGCACAGCTGTGGGTTCCCAGTCAGCCAGAATGCCTGCCATATTCAATCTGACTCCTCAGGCTCCAGTCTGACCCAGAGGTCCATTACAGGGACAGGGTTTGTTATATTTAATTCAGTGAACATGGTACAACCAAATGTTCTAAAAGCCTATGCTTAATCATTCAAGGGAATGTACCAGAAATGTGAAGGGCAGGTAATTCATTAGGGCTCTGGACTTGCTTCTGAGCTACTTAACACAGGCTCAGCTGTGGCAGTTCCCAATGTTGTGAATGAACACATCTACCAGACTTTGGGTTCTTTTTCAGATTTCCCAATTCTCAGTTCATGGCAAAGTTCAAATCATGCAGATATAATTCACCATCCCCACCAGCCAGCTTTGAGCAAGATCTGCCTTGACTGCCTCACTCTCATTACACATCCCATCTGTCTCTGATGCTCCTTTGGCAGGCAAAGAGCTTGATGCATTGTGCATCTCAGAATGCATCTTACTACAAAGATTATACAGCCACCAGGCTACCTAACGCAGAAGACCGGACATGATTGGAGAATCTCTTTCAAGGACTCCTCAGTCCTGATGTCATGGAGGATAATGGTATTGGTTTGAGAATTTTAAGTGGGAATAAAAATACACAATCAAAACATAAGCATACACTCACATCTCAACCATTTTGAGCATGGTTGAGAAGAATGGAGGATTGACTTTATCAGTGTGGTTGAGAAGAATGGAGGTATTAAGTATTTTTGGCAAGAGCCTTCCAGAATCACTAATGTTGTGATTCAACAAAGGCCCATAAATTATGAAGGGTATTTCCAGAGAGATTCAGTTATCCTATATAATAAAGAGCTAATATGCTAATTAGACTGGATGGTGGAACGACCTTCCAGAACGACCAGTGGGTGGGGGGCGAGGCCGCAGGGCCAAGAGGCAGCCGGGCCCACAAGGGCCGAGGCAGCCGGGGCTGCAAAGGACTACTCTTACATGAATTTCATGCATCGGGCCTCTAGTGAATAAATAAATGAAAGTAGAGGATACTATATCTTCTATCGGCGAAGAAATGATATGTTAGCCATAGAAATTAGTATATTAAGAATTTAATATGAGTTGTTTTCACATTGTTGATTTGCTAATTTGACTAGTGATTTTATGCCAAACTGTGTGTTGGTTACCCTAGGAAAGTATCATGCCATGCTGCACCTGGCTCATTAGATCATTCTAATTATTAGAAAAACTCAAGCAAAATAATTCACAAAGACTCTTATTAGCAGTAGGCATAAAAGAGTTAACTCTATGGAACATATGGCAGATGTAATGGTGCAGAGCATGAAGGCCAGGAGCTCAGAGGAGTGGGACATCAGAAAACCTGACAGGCGGTGTTGAGACTTGAATACCCCAAACACAACCCTAAAAACCCAGCCTAATTACCTTATGTGGTTGCAAAACCTTTGTGCATTTGCTATGTTTTATCCCCTGGGTCTAACATTCAGGCGGTGAAGTGGTGGCTGTGATTCAGGGATTTCTCATAGAATTCAAGCATAGAAAGTATATGAAGTGTGTGTACTTTGGTCTCCTGCAGTTCAAGAATGCCAGGAGGAGCCAAAGCAGCTTCATTATCCATCTTCCTCTGGAGCCATAACTCTCTCTCTCTCTCTCTTTCTTAACATTTACTTTCAGAATAGGAAAGACCTTTTCTTCTTCATTTGCACATAAACTATACCCCATAAATGGCACCTTTGGCCACTGAATTCACATCATTTTACAAGTCTCCTTACAAATCCAAATGTTTCAGTGTGTTTTGACCCATGTGCCCATTATCAGGAGAAAACATCTGATTGACTCCATTCAGGTCATCTGACTACCTCTGATCCAATCAGCTATGACCAAGAGGTAGAGTCATATGGCACACATATAGCTTGGCTCATTTATTTAAGAAAGGAAGAGTAGTTATTAGAAACGTGAAAGTGGCTGGGAACACCAAAAGATGTCTGCCACATTATTATAATAACTAGAGGCACGATGCATGAAATTCGTGCAAGGGGCTCGGCCCTTGCAGCCCCGGCTTCATCTGGAAGGTCTTCGGCTGTCCAGTCTAATTAGCATATTACGCTTTTATTATTATAGACTGGAGGCCCAGTGCATGAATTCATGCACCTGTGGGGTCCCTTGGCCTGTCCTGTGAGATCGGCCCGAAACCAGCTCTCCAAAATCCCCCGAGGGGTCCCGGATTGTGAGAGGGCGCAGGCCAGACCGAGGGACCCCACTGGTGCACAATTGGGGCTGGGGAGAGACACAGGAGGTTGGCCAATGGGGAGGGACCACAGAAGGGCTCCAGGGTATGTCTGATCCTGATTGGCCGGACCCCAGCAGCAAGCTAACCTACCTGTCAGAGCATCTGTTCCCTGGTGGTCAGTGCACGTCATAGCGAGCAGTTGAGTGGCCTTAGCATATCATTAGCATATTACACTTTGATTGGTTGAACAGCCGACTGGTCGACCAGACACTTAGCATACTAGACTTTTATTATATAGGATTCTAAAAGTTGAGATGAGGAACAACGCCAGAATGATGGTCATGGAATGGAATTGTAAAAGATTAATGGATCTATAATCATATCCTAATTTAAAGGTAATGTTCTCTTGCCCTAGCCAGTGTGACCCAGTTGGTTGACCATTGTCCCATGCACCAAAGGGTTGCCATTCCATTCCTCGTCAGGTACATACCTGGTTTGTGGACTTGATCCTTAGTATGGGACAGGCAGTAGGCAGCTGATAGATGTTTCATTTTCACATCAATGTTTCTCTCTCTCTTCCTCTCTCTCTCTCTCTCTCCCTTCTTCTCTCTTTAAAATTAATAAAAACATATTTTTTAAAAGTAACATTCTCTGGGTTCTTAAGCTCTCTACAAAAATATGAGGATTATATATAAATTTTAATTTATAGCAATTTAACACAATCTTCAAGATTATGACCCCAAAGGCAAAAACATTTCTATTTGACATTAAATCATATAGTTTAAAGTAAACAAATTTATGTGATACCTTTAAATGAATGTATGTTGTTGCTTTGCTGAATTAAGTGGTTTTTAACCATATTAAAAGGTGGATACTATTTTCAATTATTTGATTCTGCTTTTAATAGAAAAGTTCTTATTTTTTCAATATTTACATTAAGTTATAGTCTCATTCTCCAGTCCTCCACTTTCCCTTTGAAGAAAATGTGTTGAATTTTCTACCTTTCAGGTTGACTTCCTGCTGTGCTAGTAACACTTTAAATTACAAAAGTGACCAGCAATAAATCCTGAGATATGAGTTTTGGAAGTAAAATCTATATTTCTGTCATTGCTGCCATTCATTCAAGTGTACAAACTCTTCCTTCTCCAACCAAAACCCGTCAGTCACCAATTCCTGCCAATTTCTCTTTCTGGATGTCTATCAAATCCATCTCTCTCGATATCTTTTCTTTCAATATTTTGTGTACAGTGCTGCTCCAGGAACATCCCCACGGCACACTATTGCCTTTGTCTATCCTTTCTGCTAAAAAGACTTTTAATAGTTCACCCTTGTTTTCAGAACCAAGTCCACTTTCATCACCCTCACATTTTAGGATCTTCCTACCTCCTCACCTTTACTCCCCTTCCTCCCCAAGTATAATATAAAGCTTAAAAAGGAGAATAGATAAGAAGAGGCAAAATCTGGTGTGAAGTTATGTGGCTGGTTCAGGCAATGAAACTAAATTCCCTCAGCCAAAAAGGAAACCTACCTGCCTTTACCCGGTGAGGTTGTTTCACGATCTTGGTATTCTTTCCTTCTCTATCAATGCGTTGGTCCCTAAAATGGTTTCAGAGCCCCCCAGTGGCTTCTGAATGAGCCTCTGCACTGCTTTGCCTCCTTATCCGTAATATATCATGCTACAATGTTAGGGGGTGAATCAGAGGCAAGAGTGCCAGGTTTTATTTTGAAAGCTTTTCTGCTCCTGCTCTTAAAATTCCAGGTTCTATCTTAAGTGCGAGTTTGCATTTGTTTATAAGGGTATTTTATGGAAGGGGTGCTTTGAGGTTATTTCATTATTTTTTTAAAGAAAATGAATTTTGATATCCTTGGCCTCATATAGCTCTTTGTGTACATTTACTAGTAAAGTTTTTTAAAGAAAGGAAAGGTAAACATACAGAAATAAATTAATACATACTAGAAAGGAATTAGAGTCATAAAGGGCGCTTGGCATCTGGCTTGAGGTGGGGACTGTGTCTGTTTGCTCTGGAGGCATAGCCACAGCTAGTTCCCAACCCTTCCCTCTTGGTTTTGAGGTGTGTGTATGTGTGTATGTGTGCAGACAACCTGTCTCTGGAGGTTCCAGGTCTCCTGTTTTTTGACTTCCTTGTTTACAACTCTTGCAGAGTCAATAGTGTCTACTATGGATCCATTCAACAAATATTGATACTGAGCACCTACTCCATGCCAGGTACTCATCTAGGCACCAAAAACAAAAGTGAAGATGGTCATGGGAGAGTTGAGTTGAAGTTTTACAGACTCATCCTCAAATACCAAATCTATCTTTTTAGTTATTAATTGAGTTCTTAACAGGTTGTTTAGACACTCTCAGGGCGTCTGTGAAGATGGAGATTAGGAATAAGGTACTAGCCTGACATGAAAGTGCCTGATACACAACATCTAGTTAAAACATGACAGAGCCTTCTGCCTTTGCTTGTCCTGAAGTTTCTCTATTAGTGACAGGGCTGGGGAGACAAAGGTGTCCAGGTGTACCTCCAAAGCAGAACAAACACTTAAAGAGCTAATATCACACTGGATGCTAGAGATACAATGAGGAGCAAGATATAGACCCTTTCTTTAAAATCCTCACCACCTACTGGATGCCTGGAGGGAGGAGGAATAGGACACCTATACTTACACATAAATGTGTGAACAACAGAGTCTCCCTACCCTTCTTCCTTTATATTCCTCTCCTTACTCCAGGGGTTGGTGGAGTGACTTTTAGCATAATAATCCTTGCAAGTTATCATTTGAAAGGTGATCAGTATTTCTAACACTTCTAATATGATGAATAATACTAATAATATACAAACAAATAACAGCTAACATTTATTGAGCACTTACGTGCCAGGTACTTTTCTAAATGTTTTATGTATATTACTTCATTTATCATTATAGCTACTCTATGAAGTAGGTACTTTCTATTATTCTATTTATAGTTAAGGAAGGTAAGAAGCAGCAATGTTAATTTGCTATATAATTCAAAAAGAATTTGTCTTGTAAATGTGAGGCTCAACTATTGCCAGCCTTAGACACCTGAGGTCAGAGGTCTAGCTGCTCTCAAACACAGGGGTGAGGGTGTTGATGAAGCTAGAAACCTGGGTGAGGGCACAGGGGTGGACTCAGAAAGAGAAATGAGGGAGAATGGACTTAGTAGTATCCATCCAAAGTGAGCACTGTCTGGTCTGAAAAGGATTTCCATAGAAACAGTAGAGAAATCCTTCCATTTGGATGCCAAGTGTGTTTGACCTTGGCTGGAACTAAGAATTACTTCTCCCTAGTGTCGTGACATATGAGTGGTTTATATCATCCAGCATCTGAGCTCCCAAGATAGAGCTTTTGAAGAGAAGCACAAAGAAAATGCTTTTACTTGATTGGGAGTCTGGAGATAAGAAAGATTATTTTAAGTTTAAGCAAAGTCTTGGAAGGAAAATAAGTATTTACAAGGCCAAAAAAAAAGGAAAAGAAGAGAAAAGGAAAGGAAAGAAAAGGAAGGGAAGGGAAGGGAAGGGAAGGGAAGGGAAGGGAAGGGAAGGGAAGGGAAGGGAAGAAGGACATTTGTGGTAGAGCAGAAAGCATAGGACTGCATGTGGATAGGAAGCCATCTTCAAAATCACAAGAGGTGAACTTGGCTGGAGTTACCCTGTGGGGATGGGATGTTAGAGCAGCAGAGGAGGAGCTGCTGAGGACATCTTAGCAGAGCAACAACCTGGCCAGGCTTGGTTTGTAAGGCTCACTCTGGCATGACCCAGAGATGGCTGGAAGAAAGATCTGTCATGCTTTTGAATATCTCCCAAAGCCACTATCCAGTAAGTGTAGCTCCTATATCCCTTTAAACATACCCTGAGCAGATGAAGAAGAAGAAAAATATCTCACACATGTTCTTGTGCCTTTGAACCTCTCAGGGAAATGACAAACTGTATTGCTCATGGAGCAGATGGAAGATCACTTGTAATTGATATTTACACAGTGAGAAATCTTGAGGATTGAGTGATTTAGCCATACTTCTGTCGTGTGTGCTATAAAAATCCATTGGCCGAATGAAATCTCAGTGCTGATTATGAAAACAAAATGTGCTGCTCTGGTTCACTATTTTTTTAATTTCATTAACAAATACGTTAGTGTTTACCACATGCTGAATGGATGTGTTATACTATGTCCTGTAGGAGAAGCCAAGGTTAATACAATTACTAACACTAATATTAACACTACAAATACTAATGCTATGAATAAGATGGTAGTAGCCAGCATTTATTGAGTGATGACTTGTATCAGGCATTTTGCTAAATGCTTTACATGGATGACTTAATTCAATCCTTAAAAAATACAAAAGGATAGGTAGATGTCACTATTTTTGTTATACTGATAAGGAAATGTGCCCAGAGAGATACAGGATGAAAATGGACAACTAGTTAGAGATAGAGCTGGGATTTGAAATTGTCTGACACCAGATTCTGAGCTTCTAATTTGACATGAAAAAAATTTAGATTCTAATTGGTGATACGAGCCAATGAAATGGGGAACAATAACAATGTCATAAGACAGATACTTTTATGAACCCACTTTTTTTTTTTTTTTTTTTGCATTTTGTAAGTTGACCCCATTTAGTTTGGGAAGAGCAGGGGAAACTGTGTGTGTGTGTGTGTGTGTGTGTGTGTGTGTGTGTGTGTGTGTCAGGGTGGGGAGGGGGAGGCGAGAGTACTTGGTTTCAGGATGGGTTTGTCAAGAAGCAAACCAACCTGGAGACCAGGACTGAAGAGTAAGTAGTTTATTTGGGAGGTAATCCCAGAAGTTGGCAGGGTTGTGGGCAGGTGAGAAGGGAAGAAAGCCTATAATAAAGCACATGTTCCTGAGCAGGTCTGCACTGTGGACCACTGAGATTTAATCCCCCTGAGGACTCTAGGAGACAGTGCAGAACATGCTTTAGAATAATACCACGCACTGTGTGAGGAAGCTGAGGTAGTAATGTTCCTACTAGAGGCCCAGTGCATGAAAATTCATGCACTGGAGGGGGGTCCCTCAGCCTGGCCTACCCCCTCTCACAGTCCGGGAGCCCTCAGGGGCAGGAGGCGATGCCCCCATCACACCTCTGCTGCTGCCACTGTCAGCAGCACAAGCCTTGGCTGGCCCTTGTTACCTGAGCCTCGGGTGGCCCTGGGCAGCTGGGCAGCCGACATCCATGGCTTGCCTGCGCCTCGGGCTGGCCCTGGGTGTCTGGGGGGCTGAGGGGACTGGGGGACTCCAGAGGCAGGCGTACAGAGTGGCCAGACTTGCCTGGGGGCAGACCCGGCTGTGCCGCATGCCTGCCACCCCAGCGGGGCTGAGGGGACTGGGCTCCACCATCTTGTGGCTGTGGGCACCACCATCTTTGAGGGAGTGGCAGTCAATTAGCATATTCCCTCTTTATTAGATAGGATTCCAATCTTTTATTGACTGAAGGATGCTCCCGGCTTCATTAACAACTAAGCATGTGCAGCCAGCCCCAGGCACATGCCCTCAGGCAGTGAGGATCCAGTGCTTGCAGGAAAATGAGGTTGGGATGCACTGGAATGGCTACTGATAAGGAGAAATGAACTGGGCACTGGTAACATCAGCTATAACATTTGCATTGTGCCCACCCCTAGATGTAAAGGAAGCAGGAGACATAGTCTTTGTTCTGGTCAGCTATGTGCCCAGTTAAAAATCTCACGTTCTCCTTCTGAAGAAGGAAAATAGAGATGTAGGGAAACGACTCATAGTGTCTGCACCAGGGTTGCGTAGGGAATGGTTCTCAGGGGGATGTGACCTACACAGGAACCAGGGCTGAGGGTGGTTACCTTGAAACAGTGTTAACTGACCTGAGCTCTGAAAGCTGAGATCAGCCAAACGTGTGTGTGTGTGTGTGTGTGTGTGTGTGTGTGTGTGTGTGTGTGTGTTGCAGAGGATGGTGATAGCAAAGTGCCTGAGGCAGAGAACATGATAAACTAGAGCACCTAAAAGGCAGGCAGTGTGGCAGGTGTGTGGGGTCGTTTGGGAAAGAACAGGGTGCAGTGAGGTTAGAGAATGAAGGGAGGCGGGGTGCCAAGCAAACCAGGTTAACGTGAACTAGCCTGTGAACCTGATGCACTTAAAAAACCTGCACCCCCGTAATGTGTTACTTGGACCTTCTGACAATCAGCATTACCCGAAGATCAATAAGGAGTAAGTATAGTTATAAAACCTTCAGGCGCTGTAGCAGGCGGTGGGTGAGACATATGGGTGCAGTCTGCCATTCGGCGCCCCTGAAATCATACCAGGTGAGTGGCTGCCTATGTTCTTTACGATGCATTTGGTTTTAAAGAAACCATGACTCAGGTTGACTTGAATGGAAAGGAAATCTGTCTTCCAGAGAGAGAGGTGAATGATTAGGCTCCAGTGATGAGGGTTCTGGCTAGTTCCCTGCTGTTCTCTTCACTCTCTCCCCCTCTGTATCAGCTTTGTTCTTGGCGTGGCTCTCTTCATGGTGAGGACTGCCAGCCGTGACTGGAACAAGGTGCTGCTTTGTTCCAGTGGGAGAGAGAGAATCCATCTCTCTAACTACAGGATAAATGTGCTTCGCTTCAGTGTTATTAGACTAACTTACAAGAACAGACTGGCGGAAGCTTGAACCCCAATCACATCAGGAAGACAGGAGTTCCACCATTGTCCTAGAGCAGTGACTTTCAACCGTATGCTGCAAGGATTTTTAAAACATGCACTACCTGGCAATTTAGTCACTGACCTCCTTTCCCTTAGATTGTCAAAGCAAAAAAGGAGAAAACCAACACAATAGCTATCCGGTGTGAATGAGTCAAAATTATACCTATTTTGGGGGGTCAGATTGGCAAAGAAAATATAATAACTAGCTTTCCCGTTGCAGGAAAAATCCTCAATAGGATTTCCTGCTGCACTCTACCCCGCCTCCGTTCCTCCCTTGTTCCCCACCTCACCTTCTCCTCCAGCCCGCCCGCGTTTCCCTTCGCCTCCGCCCCGCCCTTCTCCTCCCCCCCCGCGCCCCGGCCTCCGCCCCGCCCGCCCCGCCTTCTCTTCCAGCCCGCCCTTGTTTCCCTTCACCCCTGGCCCCGCCTCCGCCCCGCCCTTGTCACCCGCCCCGCCTTCTCCTCCACCCGCCCGCGTTTCCCTTCACCCCCCGGCCCCGCCTCCGCCCCGCCCTTCTCCTTCCCCCGGCTCCGCCTCCGCCCCGCCCTTCTCCTCCCCCCGGCCCCGCCTCCGCCCCGCCCTTCTCCTCACCCCCGGCCCCGCCTCCGCCCCGCCCTCCCCCCCCCCCCCGCTTGCTTGCTTCTTTGAAGCTTTACTCCCTTCTGCAGCTGTTGGGTTCTTTGGATGCTGTCTTGATATGCAAATTAGCCGCCATCTTTGTTGGGGCGATTTGCATACTCATCCTGATTGGTTGGTGGGCGTGGCTTGGCTGGTGGGCGTGGTTTAGGTGTAGCGAAGGTGCGGTCAATTTGCATATTTGTCTATTATTATAATAGATTTTTGGTGTGCCACAGAATTTTAGTAATTAGAGTAATTAGTTTGTGTTTCATAAGATGAAAATGGTTTAAAATTGCTGGCCTAGACCAGTGGTCGGCAAACTCATTAGTCAACAGAGCCAAATATCAACAGTACAACAATTGAAATTTCCTTTGAGAGCCACATTTTTTAAACTTAAACTTCTTCTAATGCCACTTCTTCAAAATAGACTCGCCAGGCCGTGGTATGTTGTGGAAAAGCCACACTCAAGGGGCCAAAGAGCCACATGTGGCTCGAGAGCCGCAGTTTGCCGACCATGGGCCTAGACTAATCAAGACTCACTTCTGGAGATGAAGATGTTATAGTCTTGGGAGTAGAGTGGATACCTGATGGAATAATGATTTTGAAAGGAGGGAGAGAAGGAAAAATGATGCTGGCTCATCACCAAAAATGTCTACTCCACTACTAATTCCATGAGTTCTTCAAAAGAGCCGCAGGAAATGCAGGGCTAATAACATACATTTCAAAGCATAGATTCCTTAAAAATATGCATTTGGAGCAACACTGTATTATACTTAAAAGCCTAGATTCTGGACTAAAATATACACCTGTGTCCAAATCCAAGCGCCGTTCATTACCAGATTTGTGATCTTGGACAACTTACATCCTTGCTTATTATTGCCTATGCATTCAAACCCTGATGATCATCTCTACCGCAAAGAGTTGTGCAGTTGCTGAAATTAGATGATGTTTGTAGAATTTCTAGGCCAAATCCTGGAACAGGCTTTCTAGGATCATGATTAAGAAACCAGCACATTTTAAGCTAATATTTTTTATTGCCTCTTTGCTTAATACAAAATGTTTCTTTGCCAACTGTACTAAAATAAAGCAAGAACTTGTGATGTGATTAAGGATTTCTAGCTTATAAACATCTTTGGGGATTGGTAATATTGGTATACACTCATAAATGGCTCCTTCCAAGTGTCCAGTTTACAAACCTGGGTTTTGAAATGCAATAAAGACATAAAAAAAGAGCTTATGTGACATGAAAGCAGAACCAGGATATAACATTTCCATGTATAGACACATTACTGAGCCCCTTTAAGGAACAGATGGACCGAAATATGAATGAATGAAGTGATAACCTAGGTATAATTAGTGGGAAGGTAAATGACAGTGTTATTAGACTGGGGATGTGTAGAATTAGTGAAGGCTCCAAACACCTATTTTTCATTGCCCAAAATTATTCCAGGAGGTCAGGGCTGAGGGAGCGAGGGCCACTTGCTTCATAAGGCTGATAACACCACTTATGCAGAAACACATCCAGCCAGTTTGTAGTTTTGCAAATCTCTCTCCTGAGAGGACGAGAAGATAACTTGCAAGGCAGCTAAGCCCACATAGCCACTAAAATGAAAATGGAATTAATGGAATAGATTTTATATCCCCTCTCACCCTCATCTATAATAAATCACAAGAAGCCACCACTTCTCTGCATTTATCACACATATAGTCCCTTTCCTCCTAACGGCCATACTTCGGTCTTTAAATACCAGAGAAATCAATTATTTGTCTAGAGTCTGGAAAAGGCAATATTTGCTCGTAAATAGTCACCAAAGAATCATGCCCTTGCCGTGCAGCTGCCATTTACCGCGGGGCCTGCTGTGCAGGGAGAGAAGGTTCAAATAAGAGCAGTGCAGGAGGACCCCTCCCCCGACCTCCTCGCTTTGGATCCATTCAGGAAATGCAAGTGCACTCTTCTCTCCTCAGCACTGTGTGCAGGACGTGCCGGTCTCCATCTCTTCTTGCATAGCTTGTATGGAAAACGGAGAGCAGATGCCTCAGCAGACTCCAGCGGCTCTTGAGCAAAAGTACATTAGTCCCAAAGGAAACAACATGGAAAAACCCTCCAGGAATGGAAAGTGTTCTTTGTGCTGAGATACTGCTTGTTATCTGCAAGCTGAAAGCACGTTGGAAGAGTGTCATGGCCATTCCCCACCCAGAGGCCACGGTAAACCCGGACACACAGGATAAGAGGATTCTCTCTTGTCCTTTGTAGTCTTTGGAGCCTGAACTGCTCCTTTGTGGGAACTAAGCAAAGGGGGAGAATTTCGAACTGGACCGTAAGAAGTGGAATCATTGAAAATGGTGGTGTTTGCTCCAGGCTATGCTTCTCTAACTCAGGGGCACAGGCTCCCTGGGGTTCTGGCCTGGTGTGCCTGGTGAGGCAAGAAACCTCAGGACAAAGTCAGATCTATTGCAGTGGAACATTTGTTCTACTCGAGGGTTAGTATATCAACTAGGAATACGTTCAGCTGCAATTAACAGGAACAGTGGCTTAAACAAAAAGGAGTGTAATTTGCTTACATAACAAGATCTGCAGCATTAGAAAATGGGGGCTTTTCGGAGTATTTTTTCACCCTTAGCAGCCACCTTTCAGCCATCTTTGCACATCAGCTTTTGTCCTATTTCTTGCACCCTCAGTGCTGTGATGCAGCTGCCCTATTTCCAGGGGTCAAGGCTGTGGCCAAGGTGGAAAGCAGGGAGCAGGTGACCGGCCCAGTTCAGCCGCCTCTCTCTCCTTTTCAAGGAAAGCAAACACTTTCCAGGATCCTCTCTCTAAAGACACCACTTTGCTCTCAGCTGCCAGAATTGAACCACATCCATCCCCACTTGCAGGGACAATTACACAACAGAGATCAGAATCGCTTTAATTGGCTTCGACTATTTATGATCCTGTATTTGGGGCTTATAACATTGCCATCTTCAACCCAATTCTACTTTCATTGACAAGGAGAAAATGCCTATTTATTAGTCAACTAGTGAGGTTAACCATAGTGAATCATTGAAAATATTTTTAAATATTAAAACAAATAAGAATATATTGCATAAAAAACTGCAAAATTTGTGTTAAATTTTAAGACAACATCTGAAGACATTGTTTTCTTCAGCATGCACTTCAAGCCTGCCTTAGCATATAAGTGACTTCCCCCATCCCTGCCCTCACCCAGTTCCATTTCCACATAGTGATAAGGTGGTCTTTGAAAGGTACAATCTGAATATGTAGCCTCCTGGCTTAAAACCACTTAATATAATCCCAACAGTGTTGGGATAGAGTCTAAAGTTCTTATTGTGACTTTGAAACCCCCTCAGAGTCTCTTCTCTGGCCCTGTTTCTTGCCATACCTCCCCATCCCCGCTGGAACTTTTATTGTACTTGTTCTATTCTTCAACACAGCCAAACAATCTTGCCCTTGAACCTGGTGTCCACTGCTCTGCTCTTTGGATCCCTCTGCTCCCACCTCCTGTACTTTCTTTCTGCTGCCTAACACCCAGCCATTCTTATAGCTGTTACTTCTTCTGAGAAGCCTTTCTTGATGGCACCCGGCAAATTCTGATGGCTCTGCATTTAGCGTTTTGTGGGTTTTGTGTGTGTTTTTTAATCAGAATTGCTGTAAGTTATTCAACATACAGAATTTTCCTCTCTTATCTGCCTTGTCGACTGTTTTATCCCCACTGCCTAGCATATTGTCTGGCAATGACTGTATTCCATAAATATCTTGATTTTTGGTTTGTTCCTAGTTTGTTGAAGTTTGTTGAAACACTCCTAACCCACTTATTAACAACACATTCATTTTACATGGGCAAACTTTCCCTTCCCACAGTCTGGACATACAGACAAAATCCAGGCATGGAGGAAGGGAAATAGTTGACCTCAGTACTTAGTCCATCAGGAAGATTTATCAGATTATGATAACTGCCCTTCCTATGAAAACTGCTTTTTTCTTAAATTAAGTGAGACTTTTATTTTGTTTGTGACTTATTTTGCAAAGATGCCTGTCATTTCATATTTAAGGCTCTGTTGTTGTTCATTTTTTCCCTCCAAGGTTACAAACAAGAGTGAGGGGCCTAGAATAGATACTAAGCTGGCTTTTCCTTTCTCCACTCTCTGATCCTTGTGGGTCTGGTTACCTACCATCTATCTCAGGCAGCCTGGAACGTGACATCAGGAAAGATAGCACCTGGGGGGGCCCAAGGGACCACCAGCCTTACTATTGGTACCTCCAGATCCATGGCTCATGTTCCAGAAGGAAGACAGCAGAGAAAGGGGTCACCTGACTCCCAGTTCCTGCCACATGTGAATCTAGAGGTTCCTGTGGATTTTTGTGGTAGAGCAGAAAGCATAGGACTGCATGTGGATAGAAAGCCATCTTCAGAGAATCAACCAGTAAATGCTCTGTCTGCGTAAGCTGTTTTGAGTTAAGATTTGGTCATTCACAAATGCTTAGTGGATATAGGATTTGGGATTGGAAGTGTAATAGTGGGTTAGCTAGAAGTATTATCTTAATGCTTGAGGCCAATGGTGAGAGGAGTTATTCTCACCTGAACGACTGAATATTTTATGATGAGAAAAGACAGGAAAAGCTGTCCAGAGGAAAAAACAAATCCCAAAGGTGTTTACTTTGTCCATTTCATATGCCCCTCTGTCACTTCAGCTTTCCCTAAATTCATGAATTGCCTTTATTTCTGAGATTGGAGCTTCCTTTGGGATGGGTGGAAGTGGACAACTTTCTGAAAATTATTTTCACAAATGTCAGTTGGCCAAGACTAGTTCACTTTAAAGCCACTTTTCCAAAAGTAAGTTGTAAATTTTAATTTAAACGCAAAGCATATGAATAAATCAGAATTTAGCCAAAATACATCATGTAATAAATTAGGATTAAAGGAACACTCCCATATTAAAACAGATTTTAATTCCATAAGATAAACTATATTTTTCTAAATATTGTATTAATAGCCAAGCTTGAACATTTCTGTTAAAACTATTAAATATTGTATTAATTTTTTATAAAATTATAATGAGCACGCTGGCAACACCAAATGCTGGCAAGGTTGTGGAGCAGCAGGAACTCTCATTCGCTGCTGGTGGGAATGCAAAATGGCACAGCACTTTGGAAGACAGTTTGGTGGTTTCTTAAAAAGCTAAACACACTCCTACCATATAAAGCTAAACACACTCCTACCATATGATCTAGCAATTGTACACCTTAGTATTTTGTTCAAAGGAGTTGAAAACATATCTACTCAGAAATCTGCACACAGATGTTCATAGCCGCTTTATTTATAATTGCCCAAACTTGGAAGCAATCAAATGCCCTTTAGTAGGTTAATGGATAAATGTAGCTCATTCTGACAATGAAATATTATTCAACACTAAAAACAAATGAGTTATTAAGCCGTGAAAAGCCATAAAGGAACTTTAAGTGCCTATCACTTAGTTAAAGAAGCAAATCTGAAAAGACTATATAGTATATGATTCCAATTATATGGCATCCTAGAAAAGGCATGACTATAAAGACAGTAAAAAAAGTGGTTTCTGGGGTTGAGGGTAAGAGAGGGAGGAAATAGGTGAAGAATAGAGGATGTTTAGGGCAGTGAACATACTCTGTATGATACCATAGTGGTTAATACATGTCATTATACATTTGTCCAAAACCCATAGGATGTACACCACCAAGAGTAAACTCTAATGTAAACTATGGACTTTGGGTAATTATAATGTGTCAGTGTAGGCTCATCAACTGTAATAAATGCACCACTCTGGTGGGGATGTTGACAGTTGGAGAGGCTACATGTGTGAAAGGTCAGGGATATACAGTACAGAAAATCTCTGTTTCCTCCCCTCAATTTTGCTGTGAACTTAAAACTGTACTAAAAAATAAAGTTTTAAAGTACAAGAACTCTGCAAGCAAGTAAACGCATGCACGTGCGCAGGCACACATACACATACACATACACATACACTGAACATATTTGGCCAAATAATCCTTAGGTAACTAGGCTTTCTCCACTGACCTAGATCTATATGATCTCCTGCTGCAGTTTATCACTAATTTACTTTCTGTTGTCAGAAATTAGTTTTGCCTGATCTAGAATTACACACCAATAGAATCATACAATATCTACCCTTTTGTGTCTGGCCTCCAATTACCAATAGCACGCTTTTTCAGATTCATCTATATTGCATGCATTAGTAGTTCACTTGTTTCTGCATAGTATTAAATGCATAAAGAAGGGTCTGTTTACCTGTTTTCCTCTTGAGGAACATCTGGGTGGTTCCTGCGTTTGGGCTCTTAGGAGTATATCTGCTGTAAACATTTATGAACAGGTCTCTTCTGTTGATATGTGCTTTTATTTCTCTTGGGTCAGCACCTCCGCTATGTTAGCATAATTTTAAAATTCTCTGTGATTGTCTTAAAGTTAAGAAGCAAATTCAATTATTTTCATTTAGCTATTTTTAATGAAGATATTGTTTTCATGACACTCCCTTTTAAAACTATCAATTTAGAGCAACATTTAAAGAAATACAAGTACTTTTGTAAAATTAGTTTTATCAAGGTATAATTAAATAATTTACATATTTATTAACAGTGGCAAGTAATCATATCAGCAAATACTTATCACATACCTACCCAGTGAAACACAGAGTATGAATAACATCTCTGGGATCCACTGAAGTAAAGTTATCTCTACCATGAGAAGCTCTGCAATCTATATGGAGACAACAAATCAATGTGAGTCAATCAGAGACTCAGAATAATATTGAGCTGTGTGGCACCCACTAGCAGTGCATCAGGCGATCAGAGAGGCTGGATGATGGACAGAGGTTGCTTGGGAGGCAGATTATATTTTAAAGTGGGATTGCTGTAGGGGAGAAGATACTCCAGCCTTCTCTTCCCAAAGCAAAGAGGATTTGCTGATCTGTTTGGTCAGAATACAGCTCAATTTTATGGACCATTTGGACTTGTGGTTGCTACATGACAAAAAGGCAGATGCACATGCATCTTACGCTCAATCTATGGAATTGAGTTGGTAAGGGGACATGGGTTCCTGAGGGGTGGGTCGTCTCTCACCACACATCATTCTTTGTGCCCTGCAGGAATAACTGCACATCCCTGGATTTGGATTTGGGGAGATGATGCAGCAAAATGTTCTCCATCCCCTCCCGTCCCCCCTCTCATGGCTAAGCTGAGTACTCTAACCTGGCCTCTATTTGAGATACTGAATAATAATAGGTGGTGACTTAGGTAATAACTGATATGGGTGTCTGATATGCCGTCTCTTCTGCTTTTGTCTACCTCTGGCTCCTCATTTGACAAATTGTGTTTACAGGATAGGATCCAGGTTGTTTGCCATAACACAATAATATGCCACCCAAAAATTCACTGTTTAAAGCCTGAAATTAGCTAAGGTACATATTTATAATGAGGAGGGGCAATAAGTTATAGATGTCCCAAAATATGGAAGGTTTAGTTCCACATTTATTGTCACTACTTTTGAGACAGAGTTATAAAAGTAACAAATGAGGAAAAATAAGCAAAGCTTAGCCAATCTTATGGAGTATTTGTAGTCCTAGATGGGCAGCAAATTTCAGACTCCTTGCCTATAATTTCTATCTACAGTTGGCTTTATTATTTCTTAAAGAGAAGATGAGGGGCAGGTAGAAGCAGAAAGAGAAGGAAAGTTTAAGGAATCTTATCAAACATTCCTTTCCCCTTTTAAAAAATACATTTTTTATTGATTTCAGAAAGGAAGGAAAGAAGAGGGAGAGAGAGATAAAAACATCAATGATGAGAGAATTATTGATCAGCTGCCTCCTGCACGCCCCACCCGGGGGATCGAGCCCTCCACCTGGGCATGCGCCCTGACCTGGAGCCCAACCACCACCTCCTGCTTCATAGGTCACTGCTCAGCCACGGAGGCAAGCCATCCGGGCTCCCTTCCCCTTTTTGATTTCCTTCTAATTGAGGAGGTCACGTTGTACCTTCCCCAGTAAAAAGCAGTTCCAACAGAACAGCAGGGATAGCACTGTCTCTAGTGAGCAAATTTAAATCTACGAGAAGGCCCTAGCTGGGTAGCTCAGTTGAGTAGAGTGTCATCCGGATATACCAAGGTTGTAGTTCCATCTCTGGTCAGGGCAACTACAAGAACTATTCATGAATGCATGAATAAATGGAACAACAAAGTGATGCTTCTCCCTCTTTCTCATCAATAAGTTAAAAATATAAAATAAATCTAAGAGAAAAGATGGCAAATATCTTTCACTTCTTACTTGAAATTCAATTCACTCTTACTGGCTGTCCAGAGGCCTAAGGTGAGAAGGATCAATGTGGGCTCCCGAGAAAAAGCACTGCAATTGATTAGCGATGTCTGCCATTGGTGAAAGAGTAGTGGACAGTGGCTGCCTTTGTCTCTGGATCTGAGCCTTTAACCTGGATGACAGCTTTTCTCTGCAGTGTCAGCAAGCATCTTTGTAGAACTTCTTAAGAAGCATTTATTTTTTTGAGAGTGTCAGAAGGTTAAAATGCTGATGAAATGTAGAGAAACCTTTGAGGAAAGCACTTCATAATGCTAGGGCAGGTGTGACATTAGTTCTATGTCTTTTATGCACTTTCACTGTTGGAGATATCTTTTATTTCTCTCTCGTGGCAGAAGAGCAACAATGATATCTGGTTCAAACAGAACCTTTTTATTCAAAGGTCTCACACTGTAATGGGTAAAAACTTGGAAAATGCCTGCGGGAAATTAGCAGTACAAGTTGCTTACTCTCTTTCAGCCTATTAATATCATCCTGAATCTTATAAACCGAAGGATGTCATTTTTCCCCCAAGGGTCTGCTTCTGTGTTGCTTCAGCTCTTAGAAGTAACCCGAGCAAAGTAAACAGAGAGGGAGGATTCCAGAAAAGTTTTGACCAAGATGCAAAATTCGGTTACCTTCTTTTATGATCGTTTCCTTACAAAGGCCATGGCTCATACCCCACGGTTCTTTCTGCAGAACAGTGGAGAATTGCCAATAATTGGAACAATTTGCATTTAATGCCACTGTGACAGAAGCAGCTTTATTATATTATAGGAGGATGATTAATATGTGACGGGAATTAAAGATCGCATTGCAGGAGTAGGCCTCTTGTCTGCTCTGTCATTTCGCTGATTACAAAGACATGCAAATTGTATAAACAGAAACATGATTTTCTTTTATGCTAATTTTAACTAAGCCCACCTGTGCATTAATGCATTTTCAATTAACTGGTGAAAGGTGATTATAATAGGTTCACTAAGGTAAATTCCTGCCTTGTCAGCCCACCCCTTCTGACATCAAATGAGGTTTATTATATTCTCATTTCAACCTTGGTTATAGTCCAAATTTTTAAAAAATTCTCACTTGAGGATATGTTTTTATTGACTTTTTTAGAGAGACATGGAGAGAAACATTGATGTCAGAGGGAAACATCGACTGGTTGCATCCAGTTCGCACACCAACCTTTGGTGCTCAGGATGATACTCCAAACAACTGAGCCATCTGGCCAGGGCTAGTACAATTTTCTTTTTCTTTTTAAAAAGTTGTTCTTTTTAATTCCTGAAAAGATACATTTTTAAGCAGATACTGTGCATGAGCTATAGAGATTTAGGAGATGTTGTGACAAGTTGGGTAGAGGCTGGGTTTGTCTTCTCTGAGAGCTGAACAAATGAAAGCAACGTTCTTGGCTTCTTGAATATTGTAATATTTTTGTTTTCTAGGATTGTGCCAGTTTGCCAAGAATCTTTCATCTTTTTAGTTGCATATAATATCAGTATCCTTCTTTGCCTCTGTCATAGGCCAAATCCCGATGCAATTAGGATAAACCAGGTTTCTGTTTATTTCCACTGGTGCAAGAATAGAAAATATCATCTCCAACTCCAGCTTCAAGCAATTGGTGATGGTTTCCTGGAGCCCCCTGTGACCAAGTCCAGCTTTGTTGGAAAGATGACTGAGATCAATTAGTTATGTCTGCTATGGGCAGGGGAAAAGCATTGGTGACTTGCAGTAGGGTTACCATCCTTTAATCAGAATGTGCAGTCTCCTATTAGGCCATAAGCCTCTGAGGGCAAAAACTTTATGCAACTCCTTCTGTGGCCTCAGTTCCAGGCACACAGTGGCTGTTTCACCTAATAGTTAAAGGGACCTTGGGTCTGGAGTCAGACTGTCTGGGTTTAATGGCCATCTCTGTCACTTACTAGCTGAGTGACCTTGGCAAGATTTTAACCTAACTTGCTTCAATGTCCTCTTTTGCAGAAAGGTTATACAATGAGTTCTAAATTCATAGGGTTATAAGGAGAGTAAAATGAGATAATAAAATAATAATAACACATATGTAGGGCTAAGCATAGTGTCTGGTACATAATAGGTGCTCAAGTAATGCATGCTTGAATTAATAAAGGAAGGGAAACTGTTAATGTATCTTTAGCTCAATATTCTTTTTTTTCAAATATATTTTTATTGATTTCAGAGAGGAAGGGAGAGCGAGAGAGAGATAGAAACATCAATGATGAGAGAGAATCATTGATTGGCTGCCTCCTGCACGCCCCTGCTACTGGGAATCGAGCCTGCAACCCAGGCATGTGCCTTTGGCTGGAATCGAACCTGGGACCCTTCAGTCTGCAGGCTGACGCTCTATCTACTGAGCCAAACCAGCTAGGGCCATTTTTTAATTTAAAGCAAAGACATGGAGGGAGAGATAAAAATAGTCTACAGTTCAAAAATCCTCAATTGCTGAGATTTGGGTCCCAGCCTTATTATTCCAGGTTGTTGGTAAATGTGAGGCCATTTCAGAGTTTGGAGCAAGAACAATAAAAGGAGGAGATGCCAAAGGAGCTGGGAATAAAAACTGGCTTCCCTGCGGAAAGTGTTTTCCATGATCATGCCGCCTTTAACCCTCCGTGCTTATGCCCAGATCTGATACCATTGTGATACAAGTTTGTTCTTTTCTTCTTGGGCAACAATGAAACAGGACAAGCCTGCCAGCAGGGCTTAAACTACAAGGTCAGGATTGTCACTACTGCTTCCTCTCCCCGTAGTTTGCCAACTCCCTTTCACCCACAGACCCAGCTTCCTGCCACACACCGAGCCTGCATTTTATGTACACCGTCTTGATTCTCTCCGCAAACCTGTGAAGTGTGATGGTTATCTTCCCTTTATGAACTGGGAAACTGAGGCCCAAGAGGAGAAGCCATGTCCCCCGTTCAAGGACCTATTATTGCCAAGTTCCAAATAGCCGATGCTTCCTGCCACAGACACGGCGAAGCAGCTGGTAGTCAGAGCTCCTGGCCGTCAAAGCGGGGCCCCCAGATTAGTTCTATGATCCCCTGGGACCTCTTGGCCGCAGTGTTGAAGACAGACAGCCCCTTCCCTGTAAAAGTCTCCTGTGCATTCATCTCGTCATCTGAAATAGGGATTAAGTGGGTTCGGTGACATTTTAAATCAAGTTATGAACATTAGTGTGTAGGACAGTTTTTAGAAACTGGGTTCTGCGGTTCAGCGTTGGACGTAAGTCAATGCGTTGCACACTGTAACGTGCATCAGAATCACCTGAGGATCTACTAAGAGCACGTTGATTCCAGAGGAGGTGGGGCCTAGACTTCCCTGCATTTTCCCCAAAGGTTCCAGGGATATTGATCCTGGTGAACAGGGACCACCCCGAGTGTCAAGGCCTTAAGTGAGGCCTCCCCAAAGGGCTTTCCGCCGCTGCCTTGTACCCGAATACGCTGAAATGAAAAGTCTGTGTCGGGGTTTGAGGAGAGACCAGCGAGATCTGCCTGTTTAACAAGCTTCCAGGTGGGCTGTGACATTAACAAAGCGGTGTTTTGCCAACTTGCCACATCATTGGAATCACTTGTTGGTTAAAATCCAGACTCCCAGGCTCCTGGAGATTCCGTTTTAAAGATAAGGTTTTTCTCCTGTTGACCCTCAGAGCAGCCCAGTCTTCAGAGAGATGCAGCATTTTGTCCAGAATCACAACAGCGAAGAGGAATGCTGAGCATTTGTGCAGACCAATGAAGAAGAAACGGAGAAGAAACTGTTCCTGTGGCTGCCCTAGAAGGCTCAGTCCTGGGCCTGCCTTGGGAAGCTGGCTCACCCCACGGGAGGCTGCAGTGGCCCTCCGCCCGGTGCCCCGGCCTCAGGAAGACAAGGGGCAGCCCCCCTCCATTTCAGACAGGTGAGTTGAGGTGTGAGCTCCAGAAGGGACAGCCATATGGGTTCCTAACTGGCTGGACAGGGATCACAAGTTTCTAGAGTTTCTAGAGTTTGTCGTAGTGGTTACCCTGGTCTTGGGTCTTTATTGGCCAAAACAAACAAATGAAAACTCTGCATCAACCATGTCAGTGGAGGAAATGTTCTGAAAGTGTAACTTTCACAGTAATCCCCTAGACGTCTGTATCAGCTTCTTTCGTCACTTACAATCGCATTTTTCTAGTTTTTACAAACGCACGTATCACACACACGCATACACATGTGCAGACAACATTTTTCTAACGTTGGTATGAATGTTCTTTCAGAGAAGAGTTCAAGTTCCGAATGAGCTCTGGTAGATAGAAGTTATTGGGGGACAGATTTTGGTGGACAGACTAAAGGGTAATGATTAAAAATACCAGCATGAGAAGCAATTAGACCAGAGATAGCAGAAATACTTCATCTTTTATGCTAACCCCAGTCAATTACCGGCCACCTAGAGCAGTGGTCGGCAAATTCATTAGTCAACAGAGCCAAATATCAACAGTACAACGATTGAAATTTCTTTGGAGAGCCAAATTTTTTAAACTTAAACTTCTTCTAACACCACTTCTTCAAAATAGACTCACCCAGGCCGTGGTATTTTGTGGAAGAGCCACACTCAAGGGGCCAAAGAGCCGCATGTGGCTTGCGAGCCGCAGTTTGCCGACCACGGACCTAGAGAACCGTGTGGAAAGGATTCTGAGCTGAGGACTGGACCACAGAAGAGTGCTGTGATTGTTGAATGATGCCTGTCCTGGGCTCTTGTGACACATTTCCTAGGTTAGACTCATTAAAAAATAACATACATAGGACAGATGTTTTCATTGTGGGGGTGGCTAGTGGAATGAAAATGCAAAGCTGTGTTGAGGAATGTCTAGTCCTTTGCTGTTAAGTTCTCTTCTCTATCATTTTCATAGCCCAATCGTGTAAGGTAGACATAAAAAAAACAACTTATTTCTGTAAACATCCAGATAGTAAATATTTCAGGCACTAGGGGGCTGTATGGTCTCTGTTGCAACTACTTAACTCACTTTGTTGAAAGAAAGCAGCTGTTGACAATATGATGTAGATAAATAAAATGATGTAGATAAATAATGGGCATGGCTCTGCTCCGATAATACTCCATGCACAAAAGCTAGTGGCGGGCCAGCAACGGCCCAGGCACCACTGTCAGCTGACCCCTGGTGTAAAGGGTTCTCAGGGAATTGCTGTTCCCTACGGACAGGCTGGCTCTGGGATTAGGGAGGTGAGGGAGCTGATGCTAGGGGCGCGTTCTGCAGAGAGCCGCTCAGCCTCACATTTGCCTCCAGTCCAAGGATGCACACATCACCACGGATTTACAGCGCATCATGAGAATCAATCGCCTGGGTTTTCTAGGTTAGGCGCGCTGTCAAAAGGCAGTAGTGGGCAGGACTGCTCTGTCCTTTGGCTCTGCTGGTGGAGATTTTTCAGCAAACATCAGTGGTATCTATCTGATGGGCACGCAGTGAAAATAGTAAATGGTGTAACAGACAAATATCTCATTCACTTTTTAAATAATTCAGCTTGTCAGTCAACATAGTTTCCTTATTATTGATTTTTCTGTCGATAGCACTTTTTTTGAGTCTGAATGTTTGCAAATTTACAGAACAGAATGAAGTCCCTCTTATTTACATTTGTGTGTGTGTGTGTGTGTGTGTGTATTACAGTTTGTTTGTTTTGGTGGCTTTATTCCCTAAGGCAGTTTAGAACTATTGTGTTTAAAGTGTTTTGGGGGATGGGATGTGGAAAAAGGTTTGATGACTCTGGTGGCTATTATTATTGCTTACAAAGATCTTAAAATTGACTTCAAATGAATAATTTTAAATCAACTTTAAAAAAGGACCTTGGCCCTGCTGGTGTGGCTCAGTGGTTGAGCATCAACCCATGAACCTAGAGGTACCCAGTTTGATTCCCGGTCAGGGCACATGCCCTGGTTGTGGGCTCTATCCCTAGTAGGGGGTGTGCAGGAGGCAGCCAATCGATGATGTTTCTCCTTCTCATCGATGTTTCCTCACGCTATCCCTCTACCTTCCTCTCTCTCTAAAACTCAACAAAAACATGTTAAAAAGACCTGGGTGGCTGAGTCTTTTGTGTATTGGGTATAATAAGAATTGTTTCAGAGTTGTTTTCTGATTGTACTCTGATGAATATGCACATGATTCTGGGGGAATGTGTATTGATATGCCTGGGGATTTGGTGAGGAGGGACTGGTCATTCCTGCTTTGTTATTAACACTCCAGATAAAACTTGTGTTGTCACGCTTAGGGCTCTAGTGAGATGATGGTTATGGAGTTGAAGGAATGCAGTAGAACAGACACAGAGAGGAGGATTCTATCACACACACTTTTCCAGAGGGAGAAAGGATGGATGAGATCATGCTTCTTGGCTGGACTTATTCCCCATTCTCCACAGAACCCAAGGTCCCCTCCACAGTACACAAATGACTTTACATTTGCCATCTTGAATCCACAACACCATGGCACCAACAAAGGGATCCCGCTTGTCAGGTAATGTCTATGCCCTTTATTCTGTCTATCCTGACTCTTCCAGCCTATCCTTCCAGCCTCGTCTCCCCTTACACCTCCCACAGACCCACCTTGCTATGGTCATCCTACTATATTTGTCTAGTTAACTTGCTCACCCCAAAGGTTGATTCAGATCTTTATACAAATCAATCCCCTAGTTTCCATTATCTTCATTCTCTCCCACCTTCAAACCTATGCATGAGATTCTGGCACTCAGTTATCCTTGCAAAGTTCTAAGTCTGTTTTCTTTGACTTATGCAAAATTCAGATTCAACATCAATTTTAGAGCTAGAGGGAAAAGTATTTGTATTCTTAAATTTGACCTGTTCCTATGTATTCTTAATTTTATGAAGTCTAAAATTAATCAAAATCTTTTCTTTGGGGCAATACAGAGACCTTAGGATGTTTAAATTCTTATCGCCTCTGCAAGGCTTATGTACTAATACTAGAGGCCTGATGCACGAAATTCGTGCAAGAGTAGGCCTTCCTTCCCCCAGCTGCCAGCACCAGCTTCTCTCTGGCACCCAGGACCTGGGCTTCCCTTGCAGCCCCGGATTGGTCCGGAAGGATGTCTGGTCTAATTAGCATATTATGCTTTTATTATTATAGCTTGTTCAGTATTTGAATTTTACCTTCCTTTTATAAAATCCCAAATCACTATCATTAATTTACATTGTTAGTGCTTGTTTAGATTCACCCACCTGTTTATAGGTTTACCTTTCTCTTTCACTATTTGTATCTCTGAACTTTCTGATATATCTCTTCCAAAAAGTATTTAAAAGTTCCTTTAAGAAAGATTTATTGTAGGGAACTGTGTTTTGGTTTATCTTAAAATAGCATTTGATCTTTTTTTTTGAGAGGTATTTTTTGCTGGAGATATCATTTTAATTGAGTCCTCTTTTTTTCCTCAGACCTTTAGATATATTATTCTACTGTATCTGGCTTCCATTTTTGCCGAAGTGAAGTCTTCTGTTGTTTTAATTATTACATTTTCTAGGTGATTTTTGTTCTCTCTAGCTGCTTTTTTTCTTAGTGTTCTGTAGTTTCACTACAAAATGTTTAGCTGTAGATTTGTTACTGATTTTTCTCAGAATTTCTTGGCCTTTCTGAATCTGCAAATCCATGTGTGTGTTTTTTCTGAATTGTCAGAATTCAGAATGCTCAGCCATTATCAGTCTCTCTTAGTGAATGACCATGTTTAGTTGAAAGAAAAATGTAATCTTCCAAGTGAGAAATGTTTTCTCATATCAATGAGATCAAGTTGGTTAATAGTGTTGTTTAACTCTTCTATATTACTACTGAAATTTTTGTCTACTTTTTCTATCAATCATTTAGTGAGAAATGCTAATCTTTTCTGTGCTATATTTGTAGATGTCTCTATTGCTCAGTTTAGCTCTGTTAGGTTTTGATGTATTCTGAAATTCTGCTATTAGATGCATATACATTTAAGCTTTTTATGTCCTTTTCATAAATTGTCCCTTCGTGTCATTATAAAAATCCTTGCTTTTAATCTGGAAATAAACCTCAACCCAAATTCTGTTGATTTCTTATATAGATAATTCAGCTTTTTCATCATTAGTGTTTGCATAGTATAGCTTTTTCTGCACATTTACTTTTAATTTATATGTGACTTTATACTCAAGGTGCATTTCTGGTAGACAGCATGTTGTTGGGACTTGATATTGGTTGTGGCAACATATCTCTACCATGTAGAGTTGGCCCAATAGGTGCAACCAGTTTACCAATTCTATATAATCTCTTTATTTTGGTGAATAGGAACCTGAGACTTGGAGAGAAAAAGTGAGTTGGCCAAGAAGATACATCTAGTAGTTTCTGATATAAGCTTAGATTTAGGTAACTGATACTCAGTTATTTCTTTGTGACACTGACTTTGTTTCATCATTTGCACTGAAATTGAGGGGCTCTGCAGATATCCTTCTTTAGGTTTGATTTTCAAAGAAATGTTTCAATTAAAGGGAGGTAGGATGAGAGCCATTGTTCTGTATTAGTTCGAAGCCTTTGACTTTGCCTGCTTCTGTGACTTGCTCAAAATAAGAACTTATATGCATATATGCATAACCTATGGTCACAGACAATAGTGTAGTGAAGGCCTGGGGTGGGGGGCAGGGACAGACTAGAAGGGGCCATTGGGGAAAAAGAGCAGACATATATAATACTTTCAACTATAAAGATTTTAAAAAATATATCCAGTCCTTGGTGTCAAGCAACTCTTCTTACCTTCAAAGATTTTAGACAACTCCAAAACATTTGTAGGATAGAATTAGGTGGTTCCAAAGCCAAGTGTTCTTTTAAAGGGGGGGAGGGGAAGCGTCCAATTGATGTGCATACTTGGCCTTTGACCTCTTTGATGCCCACTTTGAGATTGTAGGACCTTTTGATTCCAGCCTCCCCAAAATGATAGGACTGCAATAATTTCCCTTGAAGCCTCCATTCCTCATCACGTCCACTTAAATTGATGAAACACTGTAAAATATTTCCGCAAACTTGAGTGAGTCTGCCATTTGGTTTGGTTTCAAAAGAAGAAAAGGAGATGGAATGAAAAAAATTAAAAAATATGTTTTTTCCCTTTTTTAAAGTTGGAATTATAGAACTATTTAAAATTCAAAGAAAGCTCATTTTACATTTTATTTAAATACACATACCATACCTGAGCTACAAATGAGTATCATCAGTTATGCATACACATGGGTTTCAATTGATATTGGAAAGAGCTCAATCCTAAGAGGAGAGACACCTGATTTCTAGCTTTGTCTTTGATTGCTAACCAGCCATTTGGCCTCAGGGAAGTAACCTAACTTGCCTGGATCACAGTGTCCACATCTGTTAGTAAAATGTTTTGGGTTTACAGTCTCTGAGATTTCTTCTTCAGCTGTATTCTAATGCTATTTAAATAAAGATTCACATATTTTTGCATAATAATTTCTGTGCAATCTATAAATAACTGTACATTTTGTCCAAGCTGAAATTATGAATTTTTCAGAATCTCTTCTGATTTTTATTCCTTCCTGTGTAGTAAGTTTTCTCCCTAAATTGAACACATTGCTTTCATGATTTCATGCAATCACTCAACTACCTTTACTTTAGGAATGCGTGTGTGTGTGTGTGCGTGTGTGTGTGTGTGTGTGTGTGGTCACATACAGATTGGTCTGCATGATATTCAGAACGCATACTGATTGCCTGTGTTCTTTGTTGTGTCATTGATCTTTGCAAATCAAGTTGACAGTGTTGCCAAATTGTCAAGTTGACAGTGTTACCCAATTGTCTATGCATTGTGTGAGAGTTGGGGGGTAAGTGCCACATATAGAATCTACTGATGGGAACATTGCCCACAGGACATGGGATCTGCTAAGGAAAATATGCCATGTGAATTGAAACAATGGCTTTACTTATTGTTATGAAGGACAATCATGGTGGTAAATGTGGACTTTGAAGTAAACTTTCATTTGAAACTTGACTTGTAACAGCTTTAGATGGAGAAATGAGATATGGTAAACTTACTGAGCAATGCTGTCTTTATATGGACGTAGAAGTAACAAAATCTAATTTTGCATGAATGCTATAATGTTAAGTGATTTCATGAATCATAAGAAACATCTCATGTCTGGTGGATAGCCAGTGCTCAAATCCTTTTATTTTATCCCTTAAAAAATCACCCATGACTCTGGTCATCAATGATGATGATTAACAAAGCCTTCTCTTTCTTTTTACATATGGATTGCAGCTTTAGATGGTCAGGTTTCCTCTCCTGAAATGATATCATACTATTCAAAAAGTATTAGAGAGAGAAATCTGCTTGGAATTCACTTAACTCCTGAGAATTTGGAGGCTACATTGGGAATGATACAGATCTTGACTGTATAAATATAACTCAAGATCACAGGAACGAAAATTGATCAGGTGACTGCTGTCTCCACGTCTTCTGGACCACCCTCTCTGTCTCTCCTCTTTGAGACTGCTCTGTTCTCTTTGCAGATCTGAGTCAGACACAATTAATCTGATCTCCTTATTAGCACACATTCTACTCTTGACATCCATGACACAACTTTCTTGTTTTTTCCACCTTACCAACATCATGGTTTTAGTATTTTTGGCTGCATTCCTTATTTCTGACAGACTTGTGAATGTTGCTATGTCCTAAGGGCTTGAGCTTTCTTATTATTATTCTCTGAACACAGTTTCCTTAGAAGATTTGATCTAGTATTTTGCCCATTGCCTTTCAAACTGTTTTCTGCACTCCCTTGTCCCTGAGGGACAGACCAATATATATAACCTCCTATTTGATATTTGTAACTTGAAGGTCTAACAGGCCCCTCAAATTTAACCAGGCAAAATAGAATGCTTGGTCCCACAAGCCTAGTTCTCCTGTGAAGTATCTCAGCCCACCAATTTTCTCAAGGCAAATACCTAAGAACCACCCCTATCATCCTTTCTCCTTTCCTCTCCTCACAATCCACATGTAACTCACCAGCAACTCTTGTCCTGATGCAAAAATGTAATCTGAAGCCTTTTACTCTTTTCTATCTCTGCTATAGTCACTCATATGGACAAAATTATCATTATCCGTCACCTAGATTTTCACTAGGAGCTCCTAATTTGTCTCCATAATTCTGTTCTTGTTCCCTTAGCAACTTGTTCTCCATGCTTCCCTTACCAGGGTGATAGTTTAAGAATAAATCTTATCCTTAAGGTGCTTATAACTCTTCAGTTGCCTTCTATTGCATTGAGAAAAATAAGTTTAATGCTAGCAAACAAGTCCCGTCCTGATAGGATTTCTCCTGACTTATGCAACCTGCAGTTAATGGTCCTTCTTCTTTCCTCATTATAATACTCTGGTCCCACTGTGGGCTTCCATTTCATTCTCCCTCTCTCCTTTCTTTTTAATAAGCCATGCTCTTCAAAGCATCAGAACATTTGAACTTGATAGAGTCCCTGCCTTGAATGTTGGCTCCATTAATCTTCGCAGAGTTGTCTCCTTTTATCATACTAGTGGCCTGGTGCATGAAATTCGTGCACATTAAAAGGGAATTAATTAGAAAAAATATTTTAATATTGTTATTTGCCCTTTCTCTATAATAGAACTGTCCAATTGGCCCCAACCAAATTGGGTGACACCAAGACCTGGCCGGCCCCACCCCCATCAAGTCCTGCAGGGCAGGGGACACAGCCTCATGTCCCGGCGCCAGAGCAGGGGCCATGGCCTCAGGTCCCCAGGCCATGGCCTGTGCCATGCAGCCTCACCCAGACCCCCCACACCTCGAGACCCCAGACCCACCACGCCACAGGACCCTTCAAATGCACCTCCTGGTGACCAGTCATTTGGTCATTACGGATGAAAATAAAGTCATGCATTTAAGCATGAACATTCATTGTCAATGTCTGATTTGTCTACATTTTCTAAATTGCAAAATAAGTAAGATCTTCAGCCAGGTAGCATCATAATGTCAAGTACTTTATATAATGACACATACCATTCTCTCCACTCAGTATGCTCCATTTGAATTGATTAAATGCATGTGACTCATATGAAAGGCACTGCTGCTTGCTCTTAATAGAGGAAGCATTAGCTTATTACCTAGTGCCATAAAGTGGTTTAAATGGCATATACCAGTGGTCAGCAAACTCATTAGTCAACAGAGCCAAATATCAACAGTACAATGATTGAAATTTCTTTTCAGAGCCAAATTTTTTTAAACTTAAACTTCTTCTAACACCACTTCTTCAAAATAGACTTGCCTAGGCCATGGTATTTTGTGGAAGAGCCACACTCAAGGTGCCAAAGAGCTGCATGTGGCTCATGAGCCACGGTTTGCCGACCACTGGCATATACTGACTTGAAGAACAGAAGGTAAACTAACAAAACAAAACAAAACAAAACAAAAAAAACAAAACAAAACAAAAAAAATACCAAAAAAAAACAATGTTCAGTGCTATGGATGGCAGGATCTTCTCCCTTTCCCTTTGTTTTTTTCTGCTTTTCCCATGAACCTATTTGTGCTCTGCCTCAAAATCAGATGCTGTAATCTGCATTTTACCATGCCATTTGAGTACAAATAGGTGTTTTTCAATCTTTACTTTTTTTTTTTTTTTTATCAATGCAGCTCAAACTTGCTCCCAACTTTCCAGGAGCCAGGCCAACATGGCTGTGCGGACACACCTTTGCTAGGTGCTATCAGGCTTCAGGGCTGGGGCAGGGAACAAGCCAGGTGTTGCTGGAAATGAATCAGCTCTCCTCTCTACATAGCAGGAGTCTTTTCATTATAAAATGCAAAGCAGCAGCCATTTTCCATTATCCCCATCCCCAGCCCTCCTTGCCCAGGGGTGTAGGAAGGGGCTGGGAGAATATTTACTCTCGGCTCTTTGATTTCTCTTATTTAACTGAGCCCAGTGATAGCTGCTTCTCTGAGTGCAATGCCAGCCAGCTCAGGGCTAGCTGCACTTGGAAGGCAAGTGGCAGAGCTGACCAGGGGCTTTGACCAAGCCCGAGCATGTGGGTCACGGCAATCTTGGCAGGCGGGCTGCTCCCGAAGACTCTAGGCCCCTCCCAGCTCCAAACCGCAGCTCCCTGCTCTCCCCCTTTCACCCACAAGTGCCACCAGCATGGTGTGCCCCAATGCTTGGTGTGCAGACGCCAGGGTTGCAAATTCAAGATTCTTCGCCTCCTCCTGGCACTTTGAGCCATAAGCCCCGGCAGGGACCTTTCCGCTTGGTCTTGGTCTTTGGTTACTGCTGAGGTTTTCTGGACTCTCTAGGCCAGGGACAGCCAGGACCTTTGCCTCTGACCAACACCGTGCCTGCAGCCTGCCTGGGGTACCCCCAGTCCTGGGAAAGCGTGGGGGCGTGGCTGGCCTGGGTGAGGGGCTGTGAGGGGTGTGGGGGAAAGGTTGGCTAGCCACCTCACCCTCAATTGGGGTGGGAGAGGCTGATCTGGGGAGGGGCTGGGCAGGGCAGCCATCTTGTGATGGCGTTATGGCATGAGGGTCAATTTGCATATTACCTCTTTATTATATAGGATGAGACCATTCCAGAAAACCCTGAACACTGAAAGGATAATCTAAATTCAAGGGTAAACCAAAAAATAATACAATGGTTATCCAAAGGTGTGGTCTGAGGGCATAAGTGCATAAATGAAACTACTCTGACTTTATTTTTAATATTTTTACTTTGAAACAGGTACATTTAAAAATAGAATTATGTCAGTGACCAATGTAAAAATTAAAAGCAAGAAGCTGCTAACAATAAACAGCGGGGAAGAGAGGGGAAAAAGCAATTATAAGGATCCCCACTTCCAGAGATGATGGGGTAAGGACAGATGCACCATTCTTCTTTAAATAACAAGACAACAGAAAATATGAAACCACTTGTCTCCTTGTTATACAATGCAGGACTGTGATGCCTGAAGAGAAAAGGTTGAGGTGAGCTCAACTGCCTACAGGCGGGATCCAAACAACTGCACTGGGGGTGGAATTTGGGAAGGCCAAAGAAGCAAGAATTTGTGAGGCCAGAGCACCCAACAAGAGGATGCTAAACAGAAAGCTCTGGTGATTTGCAGAGGCATCTCCTCTGGCCTTTGGCTGAGTTCTGGTCTTTGAGTGCATGAGAGGAAACTACCGGAGGCCCGGGAGAGAGCCCTGGAAAGCAGTAGGCTGATGACTATCAGAGAGCCTTCTCTGTAGGAAGTATTTTCTGTCATAATGACCAATCCATGGGGCATGGTTTTGAGTCTTCAGAAGGTTACAACCTTAATAGATGGAATAAATTAGCCCTGGGCTAAATGCCGATTCAGACCTTCCCTAACAAAGCTTAAAGGCAAGCCTTAATAGATTAAGCTGATTCAAAGTAACTTAACTGAGTGCCGGAAAATAGTCCAATACTATTTAAAGGAATAAACCTAAGTCCAACAACTAACATAAAAATATCCAATATTCAGCATCCAATAAAAAATAAGCATTCAAAGTAATACGAAAATATAACCTATAACAATGGGACAAAGTACTCAATGAAAATATACCCAGATATAAAAGAGATGAAAAATTTAGTGGACAAGTATGTTAAAACACCTACTAGAAAATATGTCCCATATGTTCAAGAAAGTAGGAAGAAAAACATGAAAATTATAAGGAGAGAAATGGGAGATATAAATAAATTGTAAAGTTAAATGCATACTTATCACATGATTCACCAATCCTATTCTTACCCAAGAGAAATAAATCTTAAGTTCACATGAAAATCTGTACTCAAATGTTTATAGTAGTTTTATTTTTTAATTGTTTGATTTGAGAGAGAGAGAGAGACCGAGAGAGAAACATCAATTTGTTGTTCCACTTAATTATGCATTCATTGGTTGATTTTTGTATGCGCCCTGACCAGGGATCAAACCTGCAACCTTGGCATATTGCTCTAACCAACTGAGCTACATGGCCAGGGCATATAGTAGTTTTATTTTAAAATCTACAATCTTGGAACAATGTAAATATTAATCTACTGGTACATAAATACACTCTGGCACATCTATACAATGGCATACTACTCAGAAATAATATGCAATGGAATACTAATGCATGCAACAATATAGACAAAAACTATAGGGACAGAATAAAAATCAGTAGTTACTAGGAGGTGGAGTTGGGAGAGGAGTTGGCCACAAAAGAGCACAAAGGGATTTACAGTGAGTGTAGCTTTCTTATATGTTGATTTTGATGACGATTCAATGAATTTGCATTTGTCAAATATAAATAAGATTCCCAAAACAGTGAATTTTAATATATGTAAATTATATATTACTAAATATGATTTTAAAAAATGCTGAAATTATCAAGTGTTGGCAAAAAATGTGAAGCAACTGGCACTCTTACTCATTCTTGTTGGCAGAGTGAAATTGTATAGCTACTTAGGTCAAAGGGAGTTTCTTACAAAGTTGCACAGAACCTTACCGTACAAACCAATAATCCTACACATATATATTTATCCAACTGAAATAAAACAAATAATCACACAAAAACACTTATATGTAAGCCTTCATAATAGCTTTATGCCTAACAGCAAAACAAACCAACAAACCACACACCAAAAAAGCAAACAAAAATAGAAAACCCCAGATGCCCATTGATGAATGAATAAACAAATTGATATATCCATATATTGGAATACTACTCATTAATAAAGATAAAACATATTGTAAAATTTTATCTATGTAAATTTTGAGGGGAAAAAAGCTAATCTATAGAACCTGACAGCAAATCAAAAGACCAGAATGAAGGAAGTGTGCCTGCAAAGGAACATGATGGCCTTGGCAGGATGGAATTGTTCTGTGTTTGATTGTGGTGATTTCAGATGTGTGTTTATTTGTTAAAATCCTGTCAAATGTGTAAACTTCAAATGGGCTTGTTTTATTATTTCAAATTATGTCTCATTGATGTTGATTTAGAAAACATAAGTAATTATAGCTAACTGTGTAAAAGCCACAGAAAGAAAATTGATTTCTAGATGACTTCAGAATAGATTACTTTGACCACATATATTAGTGGAATATTTTTTAAGGTCTCTAAAGTTGAAAGTAAACTAGAACATATGAACAAATGAATCTAAGTATATATAAAATTGATAACATGTTCACAAAGAGAGACTATTTCAAGTGATATAATAGTGACTGTATCCTTAGTGAGATATATTCTAAAGACAAAATAACTGCAAAACAATTTTAATCAGCAGAGTAGTTTTGTTTTTAGAAATAGTGTTGGTTTTGCTATCTTAAAAGCATTTTATTTAAATGAGAGGGTAGCCGAAACCGGTTTGGCTCAGTGGATAGAGCATCGGCCTGCGGACTGAAAGGTCCTGGGTTCGATTCCGGTCAAGGGCATGTACCTTGGTTGCAGGCACAACCCCAGTGGGGGCTGTGCAGGAGGCAGCTGATTGATGTATCTCTCTCATCGATATTTCTAACTCTCTATCTCTCTCCCTTCCTCTCTGTAAAAAATCAATAAAATATATAAAAAAAAAAATTTAAAAAAATGAGAGGGTAAAGTAAATAAGCAATTATGTTATTATAATTTGAAACCATGACTTCCAATGCAAGAGATAAGTACAACTATAAAATTTTTAAAATGTAAACATTTAGGTCTTAATTTGACTTGGAAGTCTCAGTATGTACTTATAATTTTTTTTGAAAAATTACCTTTATTGTTGAAAGTTATTACAGATGTTTCCCTCCCCCCCAATCATCCATCCCTCCCAGGCCTTCACCACACTGATGTCTGTGTCCATGGGCTATACATATATGAATATAGGTTCCCAGGTTAATCTCTTCCCACCCTTCTCCCCTCCCTTTCCTGCCTTCCCTCTGAGATTCATCGTCTATCCCATGCTTCTATGTCTCTGGATCTATTTTGTTCATCAGTTTATTTTGTTCTTTAGATTCCACATATGAGTGAAATCATATGATACTTATCTTTCTCTGACTGGCTTATTTCTTTTAGCACAATACTCTCCAGGTCCCTCCATGCTATCTCAAATGATAAGAGATCCTTCTTTTTTATAGCTGTATAGTATTCCATGGTGTAAATGTAACACAGTTTTGTTTTTTTATCCATTCATCACACAGAAGGCCAAGAGACATATGAAAAAGTTCTCAGTCACTAATTATCAGAGATGCAAATTAAAAAGACAAAGGTATTACCTTAGAATGGCTATCATCAACAAATCAACAAATGACAAGTGCTGGCAAGGATGTGGAGAAAAGGGAACCCTAGTGCACTGCTGGTGGGGATGCAGACTGGTGCAGCCACTGTGGAAAACAGTATGGAGGTTCCTTAAAAAATTAAAAATGAAGCTGCCACCTGAGCCAGTGATACCACTTCTAGGACTATATCCTAAGAAACCCAAAACACCAATCAGGAAGAATGTATGCACCCCTATGTTCATAGCAGCACAATTTACAGTAGCTAAGATCTGGAAATAGCCCAAGTGCCCATCAGTAGATGAGTGTACTTATAATTTTTAAAAGATAATTTTGTCAAGTAGTTTTACATTAAAAAAAGAGCCTTCTCTTCTCAAATGAAATCACAGTTTGCAGAGGACAGGCAGAATAAATACCTCTTTGCCTTTAAATTTCTAATGGATTTTTTATTGTCATAATTTGACTTTAATTTGGATTTCAATTTTTGACAATGACTATGGACTCATGGGCTTTCATGTATTTATTATGCTATAATGAATTATATGTATTCTTACTATTATTTGAGTTATAACACCTGTAGACACTAAGCCCTTTAAACTAGCTCTGTGTCTTTTCAAATGACCACATTAGACTTTACATACTGGTATTCTTTGCTTTCTATTACATCTAGGACATCCCAGGAACACCTAGGCCATTTTCTGCACCAGGAATCAGCCACTTCTCCAAAGAGCCCTAAATTCTTTTAATGGGAAATGGTATTTAGAGAATAAAATATAAATGCCAGGGGTACTCACTCATCCTGGGAAGTTATTGCTGCTTAGATTTTTCAATGTAGAGACATAAAAATTATAAGTTATAAATAAATTAGAAAAATAACCCTTTTGAATTGCCTGATGGAGTAATTGAGTCAGTCAAGGATCATCAATTAAACCATTTAATCAATGAAAGATGATAAGAAATAGCATATGCAGGACGTACCATACTATCTCTGCGTATACTACTTGCTGGTTGTAAGTCAGCAAATGTCATAAAGACAGGATGAGGCTGTCATCACCTAAGTTGGAAACTTTCAAGATAAGAATCATAGGGATGGGTATCATGATAGCCAACAGTTATTGAGTACATATGCTGGATATTGTTAAAGAATCTCTTTTGTTCTGAAAAATCGGTGCTTATTTTTAATCATGTTTATGGGATCTGATAAACTTTTTGCTTCATTCTGGGTATATATACATGTACCCAGAAAGCTGAAGGAGGACATCCAGGTGGGCTGTGCTTTTTGACATGACGTGACATGAAATGCACAGCATCACCTATCAAGCAGGTCTTGCAAAAATGTCTAACTTAAATCTAATCAAACCTTTACACCTAACTTCTTGTTTATATAAAGTATCGGAGAAAGAACAGGCTGAATAGTATCATGAGAAAACTGTTAGGAAAATCCAGAACTAGCCTAATATCTTTAACTTGTTAGTATCATGGGGGAAAAGAGGTGTGTGTGTGGGGGAGGCACGATTCTTATAGATTAAAAAGACATAGTCTATTGTAAATATTGAACCTATTTGACTCATTTTGAATAAAAGAGTTATAAAGACTTTCAGGGGACAACTGAATTGAATATGGTGTGGTAATTTGTCATTAGGAAATTATCAGTAATGTTTAGTGTGTATATGTAGGAAAATACCTTTGTTTTTCCAAATTACTCAAGTATTTAAGCAATGAAATATGGCTATAAATTACTTTTACTCAAAAAGTAAATGGAAGCATATTTGGAAAAATGTTCTCTATGCCGAGTCTTCAAAATTGTCTTAACAAAAATTTTGAAAAATCCATTGTTTTCCATGAACACCCTTTTTGCCAATTACTCCATCATATCTCCTCATTGGCTTTTTGTGAAATGTTTTATTTTCTGAAAATTTTGACTTCCAACTAAAATGTTGGTGTGATCAAGGCAGGAGCCTTCTCTGTCATTATTCACCTGTGTAGTCCCAAGAATGATGCCTGACATATAGCAAGTCAAGTATTTTTTAATCGATTAAAATAGAAGAAAAAACTCTGACTGGATAAATAAGTTAGAGGAAGATTATGACATGCCCAGAAGGATAAAATACAAGGATTAAACTGTAGTAATCAGACAGTGAGATGCCTCTGAAGACTCTTCAGTGGGGAAGGCATGATCCAAATTACAGCATGATTTTCCCACCCTGCAGAGACTTTGCAATCCTTTATGATCCAGTGCTTTGCATAGGAATCATGGCAGGCAGGCAGCAAGTCTTTATGAATTGCCACCATTGGTTTTGTGAATGACAGGTAATATTTCACGGGACCATTTAGCATTGTGTAATAATTCATTGAATACATAACCTATGCAAGTAATAACCTGAAAGGGACTTTTGGATTTAAATTTATTATTAAATGTTGATACAAGAAACGGATTTTATCCTAACATTATAAATCCAGGTAGAGTTTCAGAAGTTTGTTGCAAGTAATATTGGTCCCTTGAGATGCTTTCTTAATTTTGTATAGTTATAAAATGCCACTTTCTGTACCTGCCCCAAGGTGCTTTCAATTCTCGTTCAAAGATTCTTCTGAGCATGTGTAATTAATTCTACTTCTGTGTGAGTACAAACTGTCTTCTTGGTCCCCCTTTTTTATGCCCATCTGACCCCATCTATGATCTTTCCTTGAAATGGTAGATGTGTTTGGTGCATCAGAAAGGAAATGAAGGGTACTTTAGCCTAGAACAAGAAAATAATAATCTTCTCTATCTGTGCTTTTGAATTGGGATAGGATAAATATTCTAATTATTTATTGCTGTATAGAAAATCACTCTACTATTGAGTGGCATAAATCACAATTTATGCTCACAATTTGTGCAGGTCAAGACTTTAAAGAGTACATACAATAGAGATGGCTGTTCTCTGTTCTCCAATGTCCAGAGCCTCAACTGGGAAAGTGTAATGGCTTATGGTTAGAACCATCTATGGTTTTCTAATTTACATACCTAAGCTGGGATAACTTAACTGCTGAGCTCAGCTGGGACTATTAGCCACAGCACCTACATGTGGCTTCCTCAGGTGACTTGAGCTTCCTCACAGCATGGTAGTGTATAGGCAGTTGGATTTCTTCCTTAATAGGTCAGGATTCAAAGAGTTAGTGTTCCAGTGACCAAAACAGAAGCTGCCTGACCTCGTTTTGGAAGGCACATTGTGTGCTCTCATTTTATTAGTTAAAATGGTCACAAGTCTGCTCAGATTCAAGGAGAAAGGACTTAGATTCCATCTCTCAATGGGAGGAGTGTCAAATAATTAGTAATCATGTTTTAAAACTGCCATGACTGGAAGTATTACACAATTAGAAATACTTCCCTGGAGTTACTACTGAAAATAAGCATGTTTCTTCTCAGTCTTATGTAGACTTGTTATGAGGCAGAACAAACTTGAAACAGGGTTGTCCTTAGCACATCTTTATCTTTTTAGTTCTAGTTTGTTATTTATTGGTTCCTTCTTACACAGTGAAGAATATTGCACAAATGTGTTGTTTACATATCTTAGCAGATACACTTTTCTAATTGTGCTTTATTAATGGTGATGCCACACATTCTATAAAATTGAAGAGTTAAATGATTAATGGATCACTTTTAAAATGATCATAGGGTACTGATTCCTCCCAGCTCCAATCTTCTGGGATTCTGAACTCACTTTTTTCAGGACACATTTCACGTTGATTATTTCTGATCACATAACCTGGGACTTGTGCTGTATATACATGGTCCACTCATGATGCTTCTGGGCTGTCGGCCTCAAGAAACATGAACAGCCCACAGGGACTTCTCAAATTGTACTGACAGTCCAGCCTAGTAAATTAATTATTGAGCAGTCACTATCAAATGCTGTTGATGTGTGCAGTTTGAAAGGCTGCTACAATGTCCAGATCTTTCAGGATTTTAATTCTGTAAGAAAATTGCCTGCAATAGAAGTTGTGGGTCTCAGCTGGGTGACAGATATGTCATGGCAGTCAATTCAGGAACAAAAAAAAATCAAATATTAATGAAAGATGGATTTGTTCGCACATAGGATTGGTATTTTTTTTTTGTAAATGCCTTTTTACTTCCACTGTCTACTTTCCAGCCAAGGCTGAGTATAAGCTCACACACTAAACTCAAGGTGACAGTTCTCATTTCTATTATTTCCTAAAATGTCTTTCTCCTGCTCTTTCTCCCACCTCTTGTCAAGAACTGCTGGCAACAAAATGAAATACTCCATCAACTATGGAGTTGAGGGTCTGGAAAGGCAGGAGAGAGTGTTGTTGCGATTTCTGAATGTGGAATACATCCTAAATCGAAAGCCAGCATGAGGCTTTAAGGAAGATCTTGGTCCCAGAAAAACACACAATCAAGATAATAAAATCTTTAAAAAAATCTGAATTTCTAGTTAGCAAATTATCTGCTAATTAGTTCTAAGTTGGAAACTTTCAAGATAAGAATCATAGGGATGGCTATCATAATAGCCAACAGTTATTGAGCACATATGCTGGATATTGTTAAAGAATCTCTTTTGTTCTGAAAAATCGGTGCTTATTTTTAATCATGTTTATGGGATCTGATAAACTTTTTGCTTCATTTGCGTCTTTTATGTGTGAAAGCAGTTAGAAAAACTCATGTTGGGGAAAAAAAGTAATAGTTTTTTGGTGTTTCTTAAACTGACAATTTATTGAACAGTTTCTAGGTTGGCTATTTTGACTGAGTTGAACATTAATGACTACCTGTCTTGAAGGGCTATCGAAAGAAATTGACCTGGTCAATCCCATTAAAACAGGTAGATGCCACCTATCATCAGAAACATGGAAGGTTTGCCAGTTATTGACACTGTGTTCTATTTCTCAGAACTCCTAACATTAAGAATTTTATCTTGATTTGGAATGGCTAATAACTGTGCATTTTGGCATGGAATATGCTAAATGAAATTTTCTTTAAGTCCTTAACAACTCAAGATGGGCATATTTCATTAATAAGAATGAGTAAAGGTTTGGAGTAGGCATGGTATTTTGTTGGCCTCAATCTAAACTCATAAAAATTCAGTTTAAGACAAGAGTGACCAAGTGATACAGGAGTTCATAGTGCCAGAATGAAAGGTTTCTTCTGTGAATTGGGTTTTAGGTAGTGGCCTAGGATAAAAGGAGTGAAGGATTAGGAGAGAATCATTCCTTCTTTCCTCCCCCCCACTTCCTTATTCCTCCTGCCTCCGTGGTAGACCAAGTAAGGAACTATCAAAGATGTCACATTCTACTCCCAGGACCTGTGAATGTTACCTTACATGTCAAAGGGGACTTTGCATATGCAGTTAAGTTAAGGATCTTGAAATGCTATGGAGATTATTCTGGATTGTCCAGGTGGGGCACATGTAATCAATCATAAAAGGCCAGGAGGGCCGAAACCGGTTTGGCTCAGTGGATAGAGCGTCGGCCTGCGGACTCAAGGGTCCCGGGTTCGATTCCGGTCAAGGGCATGTACCTGGGTTGCGGGCACATCCCCAGTAGGGGGTGTGCAAGAGGCAGCTGATCGATGTTTCTCTCTCATCGATGTTTCTAACTCTCTATCCCTCTCTCTTCCTCTCTGTAAAAAAAAAAAAAAAAAAAAAAAAAAAAAAAAAAAAAAAAAGGCCAGGAGGGTCAGAGGGAAGCAAGAGGGTCAGAGTTAGAGAAGCAGAGGCCAAAGTTATGCCATTGCTAGAAGGAGGCCAGGGACCAAGGAATGAAGACAGTCTCTAGAAGGTGGGAAAGGCAAGGACCAGATTCTCCCCTGGAGCCTCCACAAGAGATGCAATCCTTGTGGCAGCTTGAGTTTAGCCAAATCAGACCCAGTTTTGAACTTCGGACCTTACAAAAGCTGTAAGATAAATTTGTGTTGTTTTAAGCCAATAAAGTTGTACTGATTCAGTGCAGCAGAAATAGGAAATATAACTCCTGTCCCCTTTTGTCTCCTCCCTTGTCCATACCCCTGTTTCCCTTCATCTCCCAATCTATACCCTCTTTCTTTCTTCCCCACTTATTCTTGTCCCTGTGCCTCTACCAATATTTCTGAAAATACACCATAGTGAAAAAAACAGTTATAGCTCATGCTTTGGTGGGATACATGTGAATGGGGAGAGAGGGGGCATGAGGCAAAAACATTAAACTCCTCATGCAATTGCTTTGAAGGAACTAAGAGGAGGTCAGAGAAAATGAGGCTAGTGTCTACTTCACAGGGTAGTTTGTGATGGTCTTATTAAGGAGGTGACATTTCCATGGAGATGCCAAGATGGAAAGGAATGACATTCAAAGGAGTGTGTGTGGATTAGGGGGAGTAGTGGGGAATGACTCTCTGTCCAGATAGAAGGGCCTGTAGGGGGCAGGAGAGAGTAGGCAAGGAGTTCAGGCTGCTTTCCAAGAGTAAGACTTGTCTAACTATAATCATTCTTTTAACCTCAGTGAGTAAAAAATCAATACCTTTCATACTTGAGATTTCAAGATCCCCTGTAACATTTAGCTCAAGCTGCCAAAATTCTTGTTCTTCAAGAAGTGGCAGAGGTTTGATTAATTGGTTCGGCTTCAAGTTCCATCTGAATTGGTAATAATGCCTAGTAATGTAAGGCCCTAAAGTCAGTGGAGGACTGGCTTGGTGGGCTTGGCATTGAACCCGATTATTAAGGCTGTAGCTTCTATGCATGCCCTGTTATCTCTCACACACAGTGTAATTAGGGACTCAGTGGATAGTGGAATTGATTATCTTTCTATCCTTTTCTACCTTTAAATTTTAATTCTTGTTGGTGTTTGAAATCTGGGATAGAACAACCTTGATAAGAGCTCTTGTTCCAATTGTGACACCTGGTAAGGTCACTGGTGCCAGTTCACACCGTCCTCTCTCCCTCTGCTCATACCTGCAGTCCTCTCTCTCTCCCGGAAAATGGAAGTTTGAGGAGATTCCATTGATAATTCAAGTCACTGAATGTTTTCCTTTGTGTTATACAGCAACTATAACTAACAGGTACCTTTTGGCTTGAATTACATGGATAATTGCCTTTTTAAAAAAAAAAAATACTGTATTTGAGGCTTTGACTCACTGTGACAACAGATAGTAAGGCATCACATTTATAAATGATAAAAGGAAGAACTGAATGACTATTAAAAATAAATCAGGTCATTGGCAGTGTAACTTCATGTTAGAGGGTGATTGCTTTGTTTTTCTTATCACTACAATCTTCAAGATGTCCTATCTCATTTTTGAATTGTCAGTCTTACTGCATACTTATGCCTCAGCATTTTCCTATTTAATCCAACTGCTTTCTCAAAGGTCCCATGTGCCCTCCAGGTAATTAAATTCAATAAGTTTCTGCCTTCAATATGTTTATTTTTCTTATAGGTGACATTCTAGGCATCCCTTCCTTCTTAAAATATTTTCCACCTATAGCTTGTCTGACACTTCACTGTGGTGATTTGTTTGATTGTTTTCGTTTTTTCTTATTTTTCCTTCTTTAGGTGCCTTCTCTGGCTCTTCGTCTACCCTTAAACACAAGGATTTCACTAGGATTTGCCCTTGATCATGCTTTTTCATGGTTTTTAGAAAATACTTTTGACCTGACCATCTCACAACAAGTCATTTCTCTGTGTATATTGTCTTTCCAAGGCTGACCTCTCTACTGAGCTCCATTTCTAGCTTCCTGTAATAGACATTGGTGTCCAGGTGTTCTTCTGGTGCCTGTTAGGGGCTTGAAAAACTGTCCGTAGCTCTTGCCACCTAGGCACACTGTTCCAAGGCTCAGGTTGTGAATCCCCATCTGTTGATCAGGCCTGTCATGTGGCTTAAATTCTAGGACTCTGAGCACCATGGCCTGGTAGTTCTATCATTGGGATCTTCTTCTACAACAGTTCTCTCTAGTTTTATTCCCAGAAAAAGCACTAGAAACTGTTCCAGGAGTTGTCCAATGTGAGCCAGACAGTGGCACATATTTACTGTAACACTGTGGCCACTCACAGTAGTTGCAAAGGAGGGGGTCAACCTTGTCCTGCCCATCCTTAAGGGATGTGCTTTCTTTTCCTTCTCTTTGCTTCAATTGTCTGTGCTGCTGCTAACCACAGCCTGTGAGAGAAGGCATGAAAGAAGTCATCAAATGCTCCTTTATTTCCTCTTTTCCTGCATTGTCTCTTATGAATGAAGGAAATTGGAGTTTGCAGAAAGTGGGACACAATAACTTGCCCTTTGTGGACACAATATCATGGGAATAGGGGGTGGGTTAGCCACCTCGTGGGCCAGCAGCCATGCACTGCTTCAACTCAGTGTTCCCTTAACAAACTAGCCTTTTTCTTTCCCAACAGCTTCTCTAAGTGGGTTCTTTATTTTCACCAGGGGAAAAACTGACCATTCAACCACCCAAGCCCTGTGTTCTGCCCTGTATATTGTAGCCATGTGGTTTAAGGAACAGTCTGTCTAAACAGAACTGAAGTCGTGGCTGTTGAAATGGAAAGGGGGAGACAAGCACAGAAAATAAATTACTTGATGAATTTAATGAGACTTGAGAGTTCATTACGAAGTAAAGGTGAAGGAGAGGGTGGAATTGGATAGTAGTGATTGTAAACATTTACTGAACCCTTATATGCTGAGCATCATTCCAGGTTCTAGCCATAGTATCTCCATTAGGAAGATTTTGACCCAACCCAGCTTATGGTACAGGCCACTCAGTGTGCCCTGAGTCCCTGTGGGCCCACACACTGGAATGATCCATGCTGCAGTGAGCATAGAAATTGAAAGTAAGAATTAGAAACTTTTATGGCAAGTTGACTTGTAAAGTAACTTGTAATAATAAATGTAATAATAAAACTTTGGCTTCTATGTTTTATGCCTTTGCATAAATTCATTTTGGGGAGTGCATCTGCAGGCTGCCTCAAGCCTTATTCCCTCACTAAATTCAGTTTGTTTGTTAGTAGTTTCTTGTAGTAATATTACCTCTTGGGTTTCATTTAAATAGTTTATGCCTTTAAGCCCTTCTTCAGAGGTAAAAAATGTTCCCACATTTTTTTTTCAAGAGAAATTTTCCTCTTATGGGCACTCACAGCTGAGCTTGTAAAATGGGAAGAATGCATTGAAAGTTGGCTCATTTTTGCCTGTGAGGAAAGATCTCAAAACTACTCAGAACTGGCAAATGGGAATGCTTTTGTAAAGGTTCTGTTAGGGATCTTGCCACCATGTTTGGTTTGATCACCTGGTTTCAATACAGTGGAGTCCCCGCATGAAGATCCAAGTCCTGTTCCTCCATGACTTTGTCCTGATCAGCGAGAAGAGCCTGGGATGAGCCTAATGAGAAAGGAGAAAGAGTTGGAACTCAAACTTACAACTCGTCCTATGAAAATAACATGCATTTCTATTGAGCACGTAGTATTTATGAGTAGTATTCTAAGTTCTCCACCTGTGTCAACTTCTTGCAACTCTACAAGGAACTTGTGAGGTTGAGGTATCATGGTCTCTAATTCATAAATGAAGAAACTGAGCCACAGAGTTTAAGTTGCCCATGGTAAATGGCAAAACCAGGATTCCTACCTGGGCCATCTGGCCCCACATCCTGGCCCATTGTACTTCTGTGGCATTCTTGGGTGATTTGTTTTAATTATTATTATTGAGACATAATCTAATCTAATAATAGACAAATATGCAAATTGACCATACCTCCGACACACCCACAAGCCACGCCCACAAGCCACGCCCACCACCCAAATCAGAGCAAGTATGCAAATTAACCCAAACCAAGATGGCTACAGCCTCAGAGAGCAAGGTTTCCTAGGTAACAGAGGAAGCCAAGCTTTCTGCCAGCCGTTGCAGGTCTAAGCCTCCACTCAAGCTACAAAGTTTCAATTATAGAAGGTAAACAAATTCAAACAAATGGCGGCAGAATGGAGCTTGAGAGAGCAGGCCAGGGTTGTCGCCGGCAACAGGGGAAGCAAAGCTTTCCACACACCCTGGCCAGGCCCACCTGCTTAAGGCAACAAAGTTTCAATTATAACCCCAACACAAATGGCTTCAGGCCTCGGAGGAAGCCCCAGGCTTGGCTCTGCTCCAGGCTACAAAGTTTCAATTGTAGAAGGAAAATAAATTCCAGATACCAGGGCCTCCGCTTGCGTTGCCAGGGGGCGTGACCGGCCTGCAAACCACCACAGGCCTCTTGCTCAGGCTGCCCCATGCCCCCAGGGTACCCCACCCTGATCAGGGACACCCTTCAGGGCAAACCAGCTGGCCCTCACCCCTGTACCAGGCCTCTATCCTATCTAATAAAAGAGTACTATGCAGATTGATCATCACTGCAACACACAATATAGCTGCCCCCATGTGGTCAAAAATCCTGCCCCCATGTGGACACAGGATGGCCACCACAAGATGGCCAGCAGGAGAGGGCAGTTGGGAGGCACCCTGCCTGCAAGGGAGGGCAGTTGAGAGGGACCAAGCCTGCAAGGGAGGGCAGTTGGAGGTGATCAACCCTGCAGGAGAGGGCAGTTAGGGGTGACCAGGCCGGCAGAAGAGGGAAGTTGGGGGCAAACAGGCTGGCAGCAGAGTGGTTAGGGGGTGATCAGGCTGGCAGGCAGAAGCGGTTAGGGGCAATCAGGAAGGCAGGCAGGCAAGCAGTTGGGAGCCAGCAGTCCTGGATTGTGAGAGGCAGGCAGAAGCGGTTAGGGGCAATCAGGAAGGCAGGCAGGCAAGCAGTTGGGAGCCAGCAGTCCTGGATTGTGAGAGGGATGTCCGACTGCCCGTTTAGGCCCGATTTTAGGCCCGATCCCCGGGATCGGGCCTAAATGGGCAGTCGGACATCCCTTGAAGGGTCCCAAATTGGAGAGGGTATAGGCTGGGCTGAGGGACAACCCCCCTCCGTGCACGAATTTCGTGCACTGGGCCTCTAATTGACATATAACATTTATATCAGTTTCAGATGTACAGCATTCTGATTCAATATTTGTATACACTGTAAAATGATCACCAAAGTAAGTGTAGTTAACATCCATCACCACACATAGTTACAAATGGTTTTTCTTATGAAGATAACTTTTGAAATATTTTAAGATCCCTTTTAGCATGTTATTTGTGTTTATTGCATTTATTAAACATCTGTTTACGTGCATGTGATATTCCTACAGAAAACACAGGGTGTCTGGATTAGAGAACATATTGTTTATTGCTCATAGAATATTTTAGCACCTGTTCCCTGAACCCTAGTCCTCTTGGGGTGATATAGTAAGGGCCAGAGATGAACCTAGGAATTATGAGACTTGGAGGTTATATAAAAGGGTGGCTGGCCTGTCATCTCATCTCATCTCATCTCATCTCATCTCATCTCATCTCATCTCATCTCATCTCATCGAGAGAGAGAGTTTTACTCTGGAATATAAATAAATATTCTCCACATAGGCAAGAGGAATGCTTCCCTAGCCTGGAATGTAAGCCAGTGGCCCCAGGAGAGATACATCTCTAAATCTCTCTAGAGCAATATACTATCTTCAACATCCAAGGTGTGTTTGCCATGACATCATTCTTTACCCAAGTTTTCCAGTTCTCAGAAAGCTCAGACCAAGTAGAAATGTAAAACTATGGAGAAGTAGCTCCCATCAGTATCAGTCTGAGACAGAAGGGGGAATTGAAATCATAAAAGTCTCCCCTTCACAGTAATTTGAGAAGCACTAGTATGAGTGACCAAATAAGAAAAATTAAATTAGGATGTGAAGCCAGATTTGGTGAGGTGCAGGGTGAAATATTTGGTTAGATGACATTTCATGGAGAGGTCACCTTATTAACTCAAAGGAGAGGGAGAAAAAGAAACAAACTATTGCAAGTTATTAGAATATTTGCGATCCGGCATATTCAGGATGATATGACCTTATTCCCTGGTGGTAGCTAAAAAAGGTAAAGGGATCCATTGGTAGTTATAGAACAGTCACAGAGGATATAGTCAGTAATATCGGAATAACTGTCTATGGGGCCAGGTGGGTACTTGAAATATCGGTGGGAGTGGGATGGGGTGGTGGTGGGGGGGGAGGAAATCACTTTGTAAAGTGCATGATTGGCTAACCACTATGCTGTACATACAAAACTAATACAGAATAATATTGAATGTAAACTGTGATTTAAAAATATATTAATGCTATTTGAGATTAGAAAGAGAAGAAGAAAGCTATAGCAAACAGAGAAGAGGGAGAAGAAGGAACAGAAAAAATGAGAAAGAAGAATGTTACAAAGTAAAGCTTGGCTAAGCATTGGGATTTCTGGAGAGAAGGGTGATCTAAAAGGACTGTCCGGAGATCAGGCTGGGTGTGTAGATGGAGCCAAAAAGGGTTCTGAGGCCAGACTGTGGTTCAGCCATTGTGAGGTGCTACAGAGCAGTTGCATTGCTCTTGGCTGGAAGCTCCTTCTCACCAGACACTTTAGGACACCAATGGCAATCAGTCAGGCCTATTCCTGTGAAATCATCTCTCTTTTAGGTGCTAATTCTTCTGGAAATGGAAGGCCTGTCAGAACTAATACAGGTATACTTCAGAGATATTGCAGGTTCGGTTCCACCATAATAAAGCGAGAACCGTAATTAAATCAAAGTGTAATATTTCTGCTGGTGGAGGGTCTTGCCTTCAGTTTGTAAAAATACAATACCTTTGAATCACAATAAAGCGAAGTGCAATAAAGTAAGGTATGCCTATATTAAAAAATCTGGACCGTTCTCATAAAATTTCACATTTGTGGCTTCTTTCTCTTCTTTCTGACTAAAAGTTCCAAAGTAACAGATCAGCCATTCTGGATATATATTTACTCTTAGATAGATTTCCATAATCTCCAACATACTTTCTCTCCCTGGCCTTAAACCTGAATAGCAGATGCCCTTAACTAGTGTGAATGTCACTCTTTTCTTTCCCCTGGCTGGCTTTACCTATTTAAATGATTTACCCGGCTTCTGTAATACACAATATTTCCCCTTAGAAGTTTTCTTTTGGAAATACACTTTTGTTTATTAAGAAGAATGCAAGTCCCCAAAACAAATTTCAATGCCAGATGCTGATCCAGTAAAGGCATAAAGAGCTAAATTTCAAATTTCAGCTCTCCCACTAACTAGCCGTGGCAGAGAAGGTGACTGCTCACCAGAGCTGAGGAGCAATGCTCAAAACGTGAGAGCTGTTCCTAGGCAGTGCTTTCTTTGCCCAGTCAGGCATTGCATTTTTGAGTTCATTGCACCTAGGTGGAACCATGTGATTTGTGCTGGGAAATAAAAATGTGGGAGGCAAGGATGCCTGTCATATCCTGCCCTAGATGTTTCTAAGAATAGGGCTTGCTTTCTCTACACACATTACAGCTCTGTGATGCTCTCAGAGGCCAGATGTTGAAGCTTTCAGCTCCATAAGATGCCGCTAATCTGGATCCCTGAGTCACTGCTTGAAAAAGAGCCATCTGAGAGGGATGGATGTTTCTTGGTACCTGGAATATTTGAAATGGGCTTCATTAGAGGAAGAAATACATGCTTAGTATGTTAAGTCACAGAGATTTTAGGATTGCCTGATAGAGCAATTAGCCTCTTGACAAAAACACCAGCTATACGACCTTGGGCAGATTTTTTTAACCTCTCTGATCCTCAGTTTCCTCATCTATAAAATGGAAAGGAGAATACAGAATGCCTCAGAGAATTGTGATAATTAAATGGGGGTAATTTGTGTAAAACATTTAAAAGGGTGCCACCATTTATAGGCATTTGAAAAGTATTAGCTATTGCCATGTTTATCCTGGTTATATTGTTTCTTTTTTTATATAATAACTAGAGGCCCGGTGCACGAAATTTGTGCACAGAGGGGTGTTGTCCCTCAGCCCAACCTGTACCCTCGCCAATATGGGACCCCTCAAGGGATGTCCGACAGCCCGTTTAGGCCCGGTGGGATCGGGCCTAAATGGGCAGTCGGACATCCCTCTCACAATCCAGGACTGCTGGCTCCCAACTGCTTGCCTGCCTGCCTTCCTGATTGCCCCTAACCGCTTCTGCCTGCCAGCCTGATCACCCCCTAACCACTCTGCTGCCAGCCTGTTTGCCCCCAGCTTCCCTCCTCTGCCGGCCTGGTCACCCCTAACTGCCCTCTCCTGCAGGGTTGATCACCTCCAACTGCCCTCCCTTGCAGGCTTGGTCCCTCTCAACTGCCCTCCCTTGCAGGCCAGGTGCCTCCCAACTGCCCTCTCCTGCTGGCCATCTTGTGGTGGCCATCTTGTGTCCACATGGGGGCAGGATCTTTGACCACATGGGGGCAGCGATATTGTGTGTTACAGTGATGATCAATCTGCAGATTACTCTTTTATTAGATAGGATAGAGGCCTGGTACAGGGGTGGGGGCCAGCTGGTTTGCCCTGAAGGGCGTCTGGGATCAGGTGGGGGTTCCCTTGGGGTGTGGGGCGGCCTGAGCGAGGGGCCTGTGGTGGTTTTCAGGCCGGCCACACCCCTGGCAACCCAAGCAGAGGCCCTGGTATCTGGAATTTATTTTTCTTCTACAATTGAAACTTTGTAGCCTGGAGCGGAGCCAAGCCTGGGGCTCCCTCCGAAGCCGGCAGCCATTTGTGTTGGGGTTATAATTGAAACTTTGTTGCCTTAAGCGGGTGGGCCCGGCCAGGGTGTGCGGAAAGCTTTGCTTCCCCTGTTGCCGGCGGCAACCCTGGCCTGCTCTCTCAAGCTCCATTCTGCCGCCATTTGTTCGAATTTGTTTACCTTCTATAATTGAAACTTTGTAGCTTGAGTGGAGGCGTAGGCCTGGCCAGGGCAGGCGGAAAGCTTGGCTTCCTCTGTTACCTAGGAAACCTTGCACTCTGTGGCTGTAGCCATCTTGGTTTGGGTTAATTTGCATGCTTGCTCTGATTGAATGGTGGGCGTGGCTTGTGGGCGTGGCTTGTGGGTGTGTTGGAGGTATGGTCAATTTGCATATTTGTCTATTATTAGATAGGATTATGTGGACTTTTTAATATTGTTTCATAAATGCAGTTAAATCTGGTCTTTGTAAAAATGGGACTCAGTCTGTTTCTTCCTTCTATATGGTCAGATCACAGACCAAAGTTAGGCAAAACAAAATCCCCCTGCAGAAATCCAAGTAAATTCTCCTACCAATAAGTAGAAAATTCTGTTGTCTGTATTTGAATTCATCACACTTATCCAGATAATTGGATAGGACTTTCTTAGAATGGCCATTTTCTCAATTCCTTATTTTGATTGGCTGAGCCTAACCAATCACCCTGATGGCCAGTAAGAAAAAATGTGGCAAATTTCACTGAAATAGATACATTGAATTATTATTTTCATTATTGGACAAGCACAGCACTATGCAGGCTGTTGTGTTAACGCTCTTGCACATCTGGTCCTCCTGGTCACAGGGACCTGCATCTATGGGATAGGGAACCTCAGTGTGGAGAACATGTCTACTGAAAACTTGAGTGTTGGGCCTCCTTGACTGTGGGTCTTATACAGCATCTTCTTCTCCTCCACATTCCACCGGGACACCATCCCCAGCAGCTTCCAGGACCTTCACAGGTGTTGTGGGGATGGACTGGAGAACAGAACTTTGGGAAGCCTTGTTTGCTAAAATGTCCTCCTGTGATATGAGAACATGCAGGAAGAGAATACAGTGGGAATGTCTGGAGGAGACATACCCCAGAAACCCTAATAGTTTGTAGGAATCTGTCCTATCAGGCAAAAATCGATGTAAGTTGATCAGAACTGTGTATGTGACCTCTGCCATTTTTATCTGACACACCCTTTTTCTTCTCCTCAGCAAGTTGACTTGAACCCATGCTCCTTTTCCATCAAATGTACTTTTCATTGCCTTGACTTAATTTAATTTAAAAATCAACTCTATGTCCCAGTATCCCCTTCCATCCCTCATACTGGCCTCCCTCCCACAAGGCAGCTCTGGAAGGAGCCTGTCAGCTTTGGGAAGGGAGCCCAGCATACACTCAGAACTCCAGTATTCCCCAGCAATGGGTACTTGGGGTGAGGCAAGTTCAATTTGCCAGATGATTTGCTCCCCACGCTCAGCTTTACCTACAGCACAGCGAAATACATTTTCATCTAAATTGCCTCCTAACTCCAATCAGCATTAATTTAATAATACATATTCAACAGATATAAACACTTCAAGTGACTAGAAAATGAATACAGATCCACATGTGGTTATGCTGCTATTGGCAACTCAATATGATATTTATCAGTGATGGCAATGGAAATGTTTTTGTGTTATTCCCCCCTCCAAAATATGAATATGAAATCATTCGCAAGCTGCTAAGGGATTTACATATTGGCAGGGTTGGGAGATCCTTCATCTGCTTTTCTTTGCTTTCCTGTGTGTTCACTGATTTTCTCTGCTGGGCCTCACTCTGGTCCCATGAATTTCTCCTTTGGTCAGGACAGAGTGCTGCCTCTTCTGGTTCGTCTACACAGGCTCAGCACCACCTGGGGTGGACATTGTGGAAGAAGAGGGGAAACTGAGGGAGTATTAGCACATCCTTACCACATAGACGAGAGGACCACACAAAAGCATTTCAAATAGAGAACATTCAGAAGTAAACTCAGTGATAGCTAGAAATGGGAATAGCATCCCAGAAGCTCAACCTCTCACTTTACAGGTGGGGAAACTGGGCCCCAGAGAGGAAAGGAGCTACTTGTACCTTGTCAGGCAGAGCAAGGACCGGAAGTTTGGCTTCCTGACCTCCAGGCTTCTAGACATTCCCAAATGCAGCTCCCGTGCTGGGAAAATGTAAAAGACTTATAACTTACACCCAAATAGAAGGGCTTTTTTTGGGTGGTGGTTCAAAGTAGTTTAGTAGCTGAAAAAATAATAAAATAAAAAGAAATTTGAGACTTTCATACAAAAGGAAATGGTAGTGATAGTAGCACAGGAAGTTTTACATCCCTATCTCTGTCAAAGTGTAATCTTCAAAAACTTAAAAACATGATCCTGCTCTAGCTGGTTTGGCTCAGTGGATAGAGCATTGGCCTACCCACTGAAGGGTCCCAGGTTCAATTCTGGTCAAGGGCACATGCCCGGGTTTCGGGCTCGATCCCCAGTGGCGGGGAGGGAGGGTGTTGCTAGAGGCAGCCGATCAATGATTCTATCTCATCATTGATGTTCCTATCTCTCTCTCCCTCTCCCTTCCTCTCTGAAATCAATGAAATATATTCATAAATAAATAAAAACATGATTCTGATACAAATATAATAAAGGTGCCAGTTTTACTTAACTCATGATTAATAATGGAACAAGTGAGATGGTAAAGCTGGTTGCAAGAACATTTGAGGAACTGGACATTTATAAGAATTAAAGACGTTAGGCTAAGTTTACTAGGTTGGATATAAAACTAATTAATGTCCTACAGGACAATAAAAACTTAACACTTTAATGTTTGGGGATTTCTTTTCTATTGGCCATAAATCTATACATTAACATGTGTCTTCAGCGTTTGGGCTCTAACCAAACAGTAAATAACAATGTTAAACACAGGTACAGTCTTCCAGAGAACTGAACAGTCCTTGAGTGTGACTTTTAAGCAGTGTCCCAATACGCCACTGATTACAAAACGACACTGGTCCCCGCCCTCCACGTTATTCCAAAGGCTTGGGTAATGATCCAAGCAGATTTTCAAGTTTTTGGTTATAATCATGATAGAACTTCATAATTCCTCTTTGTGTTTTTCTAAATATATTTCTCCTGTCGGGAACTGCCTCCCCCAGTCACTTGCACATCTTCAACCTCTGCTTGGCTTTGACCTTTCCTGCCCTTGCTCAGTACATCCTCTCTTCCTCCCTCCATCGTAGTTGTTCTTTCCATGTCCAGTGTTAGTCTCACAGGATCGTCAGGCTTTTAAAGTTCCTTCGATCAGAGATCAATCTAGTGATCATTAAGGTCAGATAAGGTCATGCTGGAATCCCATAGTAAAGACAGACAGATGGGCTGGACCCAGCAAGCAAAAGCCAAATTTTCCTTGGAGAAGGAAGGAGTGGGGATGAAACGGGATATTCAAGCATCAGAGTTCCCACCCGACAACAGGGCTCTCAGAGGTTCATGGTTCTGAAAAAGATATAAGGATTTGGCTTTTGGGGGCCAATGTACCAATTCAGCGCAGCATTGACCCCTTCCCTGTCTATCAGGTGTACACCTTCTTCAGCTTTCCTTGGAGGTGAAACAACTTTGGGAAGTCCCGGCTTTCAGTGGGAAATATTTGGGTGCATTGCTTTTCTTGTGCCGCTCTGTGTTTATTTTCACGGCTATGTAAGTATTGCTAACCATTTGGCCTGTTATTTCAGACACACACTTCAATTGCAAAACCAAGTTCCAATATTTTCATAAAAATTGTGTTTGAAGCTGACATTGCATTGGATTTTTCACGGGGTCTGAGACATGGAATGCATTTGCTGGGTATAAATAATTAAAGACATTTCTGCTTTCAGTTGGAATCAGTAAGTGCAAAATTTGTTTACTTTTATATTTTATTTTTTCCTTTTTATTGGATGTATTGGGGTGACACTGATTAACAGAATTATGCTTCTACAATAGATCAGAGAAGTGGGAAGTGTACGGGGCTAAGGCTGGAAGACCTAACTTGTCCTACAGGTAGCTCACGCCTTGCAGGAGCTCTGCAGTCCTGGAGTAGGGATGTGGGCCTGGCTTTGTGCCTGGAGTCATATAGGGAGCTAGTGATGGGAATGAGTGTGTGTGCATGTGTGTGTGTGTGTGTGCACATGTGTGTGGTGGGTAGATGGAGTGGCGGGGTGGCATGGACACCTGCTCTCCTGTTTCCCAGTGCATGGCTTGTTTGGATTTGCACATTATACCAGAATAGTAAAAGCAAGGGTTATCTTAGACTTAATTTTTTGGCAACATACCTCAAGGCAAGGGCATGGTAATTCTCATCACTAACTGCACTGCATTTGACTGAATTGATGAGGTTCTGAGAATGGCCCATAGTCTTGAGTATTCCCTCTACATGTTGACCACATCACAACTTGCTGGAGGGAACTGCCCCTCCCTGTGAATTCTGTTAGTTCCAACTCCTAGGAAGGGGGCCCACGGTCTATTTTTAGAAACCCCTGAGGCTCCAGGACTGAGTTGTAGTATCTGCACATGTTATGGGAGCCTCCCACTCTCAGGGTGTTCACCTCCCATGGTGGATTAGGCTTCCTTTAGACAAATTGTGGGCAGGGGGTGTTGGCGTGCTCATTGAGGCTCCCACAGTCTCTGTAGCCCATATCTCCTGCCCACCGCAGCTGTTACATGGATGGCCTCTGAGTACAGATATTAGAACACCTTTGAGCACATTCTATGTATTTCTTCGAAGGGCCCAGTGCATTCCCCAGGGGTGTGCATTTCTCATCCAGGTTGAGCTTAAAGACCCGAGGCTCACATTGGCACGCTATAACATTGGCATCCACCTCTGCCCTGCGTTTCCTGCTATTTAATTCCTTATTTCATCTTGGAGATTCTGAGTTCTGGCTCTTGACCAGATTTTGGCAAAAATGGCACAAGTTTGCCTGCCCTTTCTCTGAGGCTGCATCTCTTATATGGGAAAACCATATCGCATACATGAGATGCACAGGCCTTTAGAATTTGTACAGATGGGCACATGATGGCTAGGGAGTTCCATAATCTTTGACTTCTCATGAAAGGTAAATGTAAGCTGCCATATAGAGCCATGCTTCTCAAAGTATCTGTGGTAAAGTGTTGATTTTATTGTTGTTTCTAAAATTTCAAATCCATTGCAGACTAGCACACTTTTAAAATGCAATAAAAATACACTTAACAAATAAATTTTAAAAGTACACAAAATACAAGCTCTCTTTTCATTTTATTTTACTTTATTTTTTTAATCCTCACCCTAGGATATGTTTTTTATTTAATTTTACTATCTTTTTAAAATTTATTTTTATTGTGAAAGTATTACAGATGGCCCCTTTCCCCCACCCTCATTAACCCCCTTCACCCTGCTCCTACCCCCTTCTGCACTATTGTCTATGTCCATGGGTTATGCAAATTTTTTATTGATTTTAGAGATAGAGGAAGAGAAACAGTGAGAAACATTGATGTGAGAGAGAAACATCAATCAGTTACCTCCCTTACATGCCCTGACCAAGGATTGAACCCACAACCTAGACATGTGCCCTGACCTGGAATCAAACCTGCAAACTTTTGATGTATGGGCAACGCTCCAAACAACTGAGCCACCCAGCCAGGACACAAGCCCCCTTTTTATATTTTTAGATTCAACAAGAATAAATTATTCTCAAGTCTTAAAAAGTTTCTGAATGCTTTTTCCTCAATTTCAGCATATAATTATAGACCAGCAGCAAGCAACTTACAGGTCAGCCCTGCTGGCGGCCCACCGTTTGAGTAGCTCTGACTGAGAGCATCTGTGGGAAGCTTCCCAGCCAGTCCTTTTTGAATCTGGGAGCAGAATATGTCTCCCTTTTTTAAATCATGATGTGGGAGATTGTAGCTTTGATCGTACTACCAAAGCTGTGAGTGCCTCCATCCTACCCACCTACTCCCAATAGATTAGGACCCACAGTCAGAAAATGGGTTACCTGCAACCAGAATGTAGAAAGATAGCCTTGTCCATAAACTCCCGTTAAAACTTGAGGACTTGGGTGTCCTTGAAATCTTTTATAATGAAAATAAAAGGCCTTCACCATCCAAGCCAGCCTTGATTTTAAGTTATCAATGACAGGTTGGTTTTTTTTTGGTGAATATGAGATTTTCCTGACTAAACTAGAGTTACCTTAAATGACCTCACTCATGACAAATGGCTTAGACATGTGCACTGAGGTGTCCATGTAATAGCCACTTAAACGAGGGAAGTAGGAATATAGGTCCAGCAGATGATCTAAGTCATCCTGTGTTTTCCCACCATGTCAATTTGGGAAGCATCAAAAAGTGTAAATATTGTTTAAAGTGTTAAGAGGTCTGTGTAGGAGCCAGGTACTTTAACATGAAAATAACAAAGCCAATGATCTCAGCTAAGTGCTTAAGATAACAACCTAAATTCTAGGTGAGAGGGAGGCATGAGAGGAGGAAGGGAGGGGAAAAAGGAGAAGCAAGAATCTGAAATTTTGCAACAGCAGATGCCCTTTGAAGAGGATGGATTTGAGGAATCAGCACTAATCTTTAGGTTCAGAAGCATTAGCATACTTAATTGCATCAAAATCACTTACATTCCTTTGTTACTCTACGGAACACTTTCATGATGGTTAAAGTATACATCACAGCATTAACTGCATTAAGTGTATTTGTTCACTGCCTGAAATTACTGCATCAGTCAAGAAGATTGCAACTGGCTTGGTATATAATTGGGAGAGAGATTTACTTCTGAGACTGGAACTATGCAGACCAATCAAATGGAAAGATGGTGCCATTATCTGAAAAACTCAAGCAAAAGAAGCTATTACAAAGGTGAAGTTATGCAAGGAGATTTTGAGGGATCATCAGAGAGAAATTTCTAGATTGACACATTATATGTGTTGATTTTATCTAACCAGCTTTACCACTTAGCAAGACTCATTAATCTGGAGTACATGGTGCCTGCCTTGTTAGTGCCCTCACCAAACTGATAACCTATTTTTCACTTAAATAAATGATAAGAACTGCTGCTATAAAATGCTGTAATAGAATGAAGGGGTTGAGTCTTTCAACTGCCAATTTTTATTGGGCACCAGAGTTACCTGGGCTGCTTGTCAATAATGTAGATTCCAGGTCCCTAAGTCCAGATATTCCAAGTCATCAGATCTGGACAACATGACTGCCAACACAAGCACACCAGGCGAGTGTAACACACGTGACTCCTCATGCACTTTTCAGAATTGATATGACTTCCTCATCGTAAGCATGAGGGAGTAGAGACACCGTAGCTGTATGACTTTGATTGGGTCATTTAAACTCTAAGAGGCAGAACCAAGCTGGAAATCCGGGACCCAGTCCTACTCCCATGCTGCCCGAGAACTCCCTGGGTCTCTGGCTGAATCATAGCCCTGCACACCACCTTGGAAGCAAAGACATCTTTCTTACTTTACAGCCAGAAGGATTAGCCAAAGCCAGGGATAACCCAGACAAGTAAAGTTCATAGTAGGTCATCGATGTTGCTTCTAAAATTCTACCTTAGTTTCCATGACATCTGGTTACTGACGGTCTTGGATCTTCATAACCTCAGACACCACTTGGAAGACATAGGGGACAGCTGGGGAATCTAAAAAATCGTAAGAGGAGGTTGAAAAACTGAAGTCCATGCCCAGTCCAGTTATCAACATGGGAAGGATGCCTCAGAACCAAAGAATTCCCTTTTGCATCATTTCTACAGCAATTCTCTGACACCAGTCAGGTGTTTTATAACTCAGTTCAGTCCTGACACTAACTATCCAGAGTTAGCACAGACACCACAGGTTAAGGGTTTAGTCCCAAAAGACTGACCCTACTTCAAATGCCAGTCCTGTGGGCTGGATGTTCCTAAGCCACTCCCAGTTCTGCTTAGCCAGAATACAAATTTGGGAGCTCCCACAACCCCCTTCAGGTTTGATAATTTGTTAGGACAACTCACAGATCAGAGGAAAGAGCTGTACTTATAACTGTAGTTCTATCGTAAATGATGCAACTCAGGAGCAGTCAAATAGAAGAGATGGATGGGACAAGGTATGCAGGTGCAGCTGCCATACCTGCCCAGGTGTTCACCCTTCAATGTGTTCACCATCCTGGAAGCTCTCTGAGCTGGTGCTTCAGAGTTTTTTTTGAGGGTTCATTAAGTAGCCCCAATTGATGAAATCATTGGTCACATGACTGCACTCAATCACCTTTGGTCTTTCTGATGACCAGTCCCCAATCTGAGGCTACCTAGGTGCCTTGCTGGGAGTCATCTCATTGGCATAAACTCAAGCATGGTCTGGCAAGGTTCCTTATAAGTAACGGAAGACATGCCCATCGCTCAAGAAATCCCAAGGGCTTTAGGTGCACTGTGCCAGAAACTCCCGACAAAGACCAAACCTTTTGATTTTTGTTATAGCACATCACTCAGTTTTGTTTTGAATAAATACTGTTGTCAGAGTAGGTCATTTGTCTTATTGACTAATCTGCGGCAATGTGCAAGGAGACATTTACTGTCTGGGCCTGGACTGCGATATATAGGAGTATTAGAAATTATTATGTGTACAGTTTGCATTTTTTATATTAAAAATGATGGGAAACAAGATGACTTTATAGATTATTTTGTAACTGCCTAAATGCTATTATGATGTATAAGAGAGAAAAGATTTATAGCATGGTACATTACCTCGTTAGGAAAATTAGGCTGTAGTAATAAATAACATCCAATGGCACTTTACAGTTTATAATGTACTTTCATGGGCAACATAATAAACTGCTAACATTTATTGAACGCATCCTTGGGTCAGACTCCGTGCTAAGAGCTCATATGCATGATAACTCTGGCTGCTATGCACCATAACTCTATTACGTAGACACTGTTACTATCCCCGTTGTGCTAATGAGGAAACTGAGTGTTCACAAGGTTAAAAACTTGCTGAAGGTCGCAAATTAGCATTCGAACTTGAAACCTGGTTCATCTGAGCTCAGAGCCCTGCACTATATTTATAAGCCCTCTGCTCTAAGCTGAACATAGAGGAGAAAATCTGAACAAATAGCCAGAATGGCCTGGGTTCTAGTCTTTGTCACACGGACTTGCTGTTTGACCTTGGCAGTTCACTTTGTTAACCTCTGATTTCTCAGTGTGGGGCCAGGGCAAGTTAGGGTAAATGCTCTCTGACATTTTGTGGGGGTTTGTTTGTTTGTTTGTTTTTTGTGATCTGATGCCTGAGTTTGGCTGTTGCTCACATTTGGTCCCTGGCATTGCAGGAGGTGATGTTTTGTAAATCTGGGGCCTTGGAAGGTGAGGGGCAGCTTCCTTGAGAAAGTCTAGGGCCAGTTTCTCTATCGTCTTTAATGCTGTAATTCCTGGTTCCAACATACTTAATCCCAACGTATTTATTTTCTCTGCTTCTCTCTGAATATAAACAGAGACTCACACAGAGCCCTACAGACAATGTAAGTGCAGATTTCAAAATAAGCAGCATCCCGGGAAAATGCCTCCATAATCCACAGACTTAATCCCGCTCTGTCTTTCTGATGAATGAAGTCTGTTTTCCCTCCTCGCCATGTAGAGCAGGAACTGGTCCCAGTGGGCTGGGGTTGTGCTTGCTGGCTCTCTTATTTATAAGTTAGGTGCTCTTTGTGCAGGGATTGAATGGCTCTGAGCCTTAGTTTCTTGATGACAAATGCTGATTACACCCACTTTAGGAGATTACCAGGAGGATAAATGCAGTCTGGGAATCGCTTTAAGCATTATTGACTTAAATCCAGTTTAAACCTTTTCCATTGCTCCTTTCCTTTCCCCTGTTCTCCTCCTAAGCTCATGGACAGCTGGTGTGGTCTTGGGCAGCCTGCTGGATGGGAGTGTGCCCTGCAGCTGCTATTGCCTGTTCAATTTTCAAATCTCCCCCCAAGGAAAAGCGCAGGGCTGCAGACTGGGAGAAGGTACATTTCCATAACACAAGGAAGCCCGGTGCAGTTACATCTCCATAAGACAAGGAGGCAGCAACAGGTATATTTACATAAGACAAGGGAACTGGAAGTAGCCAAGAAAGGCCTATATTTACAAAATAAAGAGAAGAAAGCCCAAAGGGAATAGAAAAACAATAAGGAAGGAGGGGGGTGGGGGCGGGAGAACCTCTCCTGTCCCAGGAGTTACTATAGTAACCAGTCTAAGGGAATAGTGACCAATCAGAGGGGATATCAAGGCACCAGGATCCGAAGCCTATATAAGCAATAGGGAAAGGGAACCCAGTGGGACCCTTTTCCCCCTCCCCACGTGGGAGTCCATTCTGTGGGACTCTTCCCTCTTCCCACGTGGGAGTCTGTACTTGTTCTTCTATAAATCTCCACCTTTGCTATACCACTTTCTGTCCGTGGATTCATTCTTCGATTCTGGTGGACAAAGAATCCGGGTTCCAGTTCAAAAATTCGGTATCAATTTTACTTGGGATGAGGCCAAAACCTGGCGGTGGGAGAATACTACTCAATATGTGCAAAAGACCAGGCATTTTCCTTTGGATAATTTGAGAATATGAGATGCTCTTCATCCAAATCTGTGGCTCTCTGAGTGCTCAGAGACTTTGGAAAACACAAGATGCAAAAGGACCATAAGTTTTCATCGACTTGCCATGAAATAAGATTACAGATAGAATTTGGTACAGTCAAACCTCACTTCTCCAACGTCTCCCATCTTAACCCTTTGCACTCGCTTGCTTTTTTCTCGATTCCTTTATTCTACTCGGGATTTAATTTTTTAAATACCCCAGATTTTACAAAGCGTGGCAGTAGAATAAAAAACTGGAGTTTCTTTTCATACAAACTTATTTATTTGGATTTTTTTAATATTTCAAATTATTGGTACATTCAAAGAGTAATTTTAATCTTGACATCCGAGTGCAAAAGGTTAAACGATTTGGATATGGAACAAGTTGTTCACAGAAAAAAAATGTCTCAGTTGTCAACCAAAACTTCAGTTTTCAACCTCAGCATGACAAAAAGTGTCTCTTGGGCATCAAAGGAAAGAACGCTTTTGCTGCTGGCAAAATGGAAGGTTAGCACAAAGGAGGTCATCAAGAGTGCTAATGCTGCAGAGTCCGGTTTGGCTCAGTGGATAGAGCATCGGTCTGCGGACTGAAGGGTCCCAGGTTCGATTCCGGTCAAGGGCATGTATGTTGGTTGCGGGCACATCCCCGGTGGGGGGTGTGCAAGAGGCAGCTGATCGATGTTTCTCTCTTACCGATGTTTAAGTCAATAAAATATATTAAAAAAAAAAAGAGTGCTAATGCTGCTAAGGGTGTGGAAGTGCTCACCAAACAGCAGTCACAGGCAATTGAATAGGTAGAAAAGCTGTTGTTGGCTGGATAAAGAAAAGCCGTTAGCTGGTGATAGCCTTTCCAAGGCATTGATATATGAAACATTCCTTAAAGACTAGTCGGCGGGTGGTTTGATAAATTTACAAAAAGAAGTGTTTATTTAAAAATTAAACAGTACATTAGACATGTACTGTATATAAAAAAGGTTAAAACAGGGAATCATGTGGGGGTCTGGAACAGATTAATTCAATTTATATTATTTCTAATGGGAAAAGAAATGATTTGGTTTTCGAACACATCGGTGGCTGTGGTACTGGAAGATCTGAGGCAGTTGTATAGTGTTGTGTAGGCAGAAGAGCTGCTTGGCTGGGCTGGGTCTTCCGCCTTCCATCTGGTTGTTTGGTGTCCAGTATTTGGGGATCATCCCAATCTTCTGGGCTTACAGGAGGATTGAGTACTTGGTAAATCAGTATGTTATAGATATATAAGCTGTTAACATCTTAAGCCCAACAGTCAGTACACCTTTAAGAAATGAGAATCAAAGCTCTTGTTCCCTTTGAGACTTTTGACACACTTAGGAGTAAAGGATGCAGAGGAGTAAAGGAAACCCAACTCTGAAGAGAAATATAGTTTCCCAGGACTGTATTGACTCCAGAAGCCCACACCGATACCAAAGTCTGTGGATGCTCAGGTCCCTTATATAAAATTACATATTATTTGCAAATAACATATGCAAATCCTCCTGTATTCTTTAAGTCAGCTCTGGATTACTTATAATACCTAGTGCAGTGTAAATGCTATAAAAATGGTTGTTTTGTTATTTAGGGAATAATGATAAGAAAAAAGTCTGTACATGTTCAGTACAGATGCAACAGCCTCTTTTCCTCTGCTTTCATATTCCAGTAAGTCACTCCTTTCCAGCTCATGGTGTGGGAGGAAATCTGGGACTCTTCCTTTCCTGTTTTATTCTCACTTTGAATGGATTGCTAACTTCTCTTTACTCTGCTAGCCATGTGTATCTTAAACATCTATCCTTTCTCCTTATTGAAATCCCCAATATCACACCCCACACCAATATGCCTACTCCATTATAACACACCAGTCTATTTGCTCCTTCCATGGGCCTCCTGACGATTCTCCAGATTCTGTCCACTGTGTTCTTGCTAAAGTGCAAGTCTGATCATTACTCTCCTCTGCTTAGAATTCTTGAGTGAATGCTCATGGTTCTTGGGCATGGCCTATAACAGGATTCTTTATGTATTAGCTCCTGCTTACCTTTCCAGCCCCATAGCCCACTGTTCCCCCTCTCTACCTCACTCACCACATGGCCTCCACTCTAACCATTCTGAATGCAATCATTTCCTTCAACTTGTCATTTCCTCTCGATCGTCTGGCCTTTGCACATTTTGTTTCCTCCTACCTTGACCATTCCCACCCAAACTACCTGCTCCCCATTTACCCTTCAGGTCTTAGCTTACACATTCCTTGCTTTGAAATGACTTTTCCATGTTTTTATTTTTTAAGTTTTTCTGCATATCCTTTTCAATGTTTTTTTATTTTAAATTTTATTTTTTAGCCTTATTTTTACTGTTGACACTATTACAAATGACCCCATTTACCTGCTCCCCCTTTGCCCACCTCCACCTAGCCCTCATCCCCCTTCCCTGGAAAATTGGATAGGTGCATGCAAAAAAAAAAAAATAAAAAGAAAAAAAAATAAACTAGACCACCAATTTATACCATACACAGAATAAACTCAAAATGGATAAAAGTCTTAAATGTAAGTCACAAAACTATAAAAATCCTAAAAGAAAGCATAGGCAGTAAAATCTCAGACATGTCTCATAGCAATATGTTTGCCAGTACATCTCCTAGGGCAAGATCAACAAAGAAAAAAATAAACAAATGGGACTACATCAGTGTTTTTCTTTTCTAGGATTTTCTTTTAAGTGTGCATCTTTTCTAAATATTTTTGTATATCTTTGCTTATGACGTTTTTAATGTATAATGTTTCCCTGTTGTCTTTCCTCTGTCCAACATTTGTCAAATATTCAGCTAATAGAATTAACAGCAGCAGCCACTGCTAACATTTATTGAATGCTTCTTTCACCTGAGACTTTTCTAAGGGGATTAAATATATAAATAAATATATTAATGCAACTACTATATGTGACTGAGGCAGATGAAACAGACACCAAGTGGTTAAGCCATTGCCTAGCATCTCATAGCTGGAAATGATAACACCAGTTTTCAAGCCCAGGCAGCTGGATCTCAGGATCCACATTTTAACCTGTGAAACCAGTGGCCTCATCCACCTTCTGTCACATTTTCAGCACCTAGAATAATTCCTAGCACATAGTAGGTACTCAATTAGTAGATGTTGAGGAAAGAATAAATGAATGTTATAACTTGGCAGTGTGTCAGTCATAAGAGTTCATGCACAACACAAGTGAAGAAATTGCTGCATTCCATGCCTGAATCTTTCTCATGCTTCTAGGCTGTGAAGGAAAACTTTCTCAACCACCAGATAATATGGTTTTGCCTCGCTTCATCTCCAGATCATCTATTACCCTATAGGACTAAGCAGCTCTAATAGCCTTTTGGCAATATTTTTCCTATCGAAGTATGTTCTTGTTTGCAAATCAATGAAACCAGCTTTGATCAATGACACTGAAAATGGATCTATTATTGAGTAGTTCATAGAATCAATCAGAAGGGGAGGTTTGAAAAACAAGCCAGAACCAAGATATATTAGAAAAACAGGGATACATATGACCCTATGCGTGAAAAGGCTTCATCAGTTACTTAAAACGCTGTTGCTGGCATCTTCTCCACTGCACTTTGTCCACCACTGGATACTCGTGGCTGGGTCATCACAATTTATGGGAATGATCTGCAGAAGTTGATTATAGAAAGAAATAACAGCTTTTGGCATTATTAATGTATTCTGTGAAGAGAAAACAACTGGTATGAAGGTAAACTCTATGAAGAGAGAACAACTAGTTGGATGTAAAAATATCATTTGATGGTCTATTTTGCTTCTATTGTTCAAATCTCCTGTCAAGCTCTTTTCAATTAACTAATAAATTATCTTGGTGTCTTTGACTTTTAGCTGAAGATGTTTGTGGTTAAGATAAGACCTTTCAACAAGCCACAACCAATTCTCAGCTCTAGCATTTTTCTTAGGTTCCTGTTAACACCTTTACTGTTTTATATAAACAAATCCAAGGCAGTTTAATGGCATTTTTCTCTATCACTTTAAAATAAGATGGGAGACACCAGGCTTTCAATGAAAATTTCCTCCCTATAACCAAGCTTTCTTCAATTTCCTGTTGCTATTTTGTGAAGAAACTTCCATAATAACCTATCCCCTGCCCTCGCCCATTCTTAAATATAAAAATATCACAATTTTGCTGCTTAACCATTGGTCCCTTTCAAATTCCATATTATTTGTTTATATAAGAATGATAGGAATGGCATATCTTTTTTTATTATTTTTGAAACTAGAGGCCCGGTGCATGAAATTCGTGCATGGGGGTGTGTGTCCCTCAGCCCAGCCTGCACCCTCTCCAATCTGGGACCCAGTAGGATCGGGCCTAAATGGGCAGTCGGACATCCCTCTCACAATCCAGGACTGCTGGCTCCCAACTGCTCCCCTGCCTGCCTTCCTGATTGCCCCTAACCGCTTCTGCCTGCCAGCCTGATCACCCCCTAACCTCTCCCCTGCCAATCTGATTGATGCCTAACTGCTCCCCTGCCAGTCTGTTTGCCCCTAACTGCCCTTCCCTGCAGACCCGGTTGCCCCCAACTTCCCTCCCCTGCTGGCCTGATCACCCACAACTGCCCTCCCTTGCAGGCCTGGTCCCTCCCCTGGTGGCCATCTTGTGGCAGCCATCTTGTGTGTTGGAGTGATGGTCAATTTTCATATTACTCTTTTATTAGATAGGATAACTTCAATCTAAGAGAAAAATGGAAAGAAAGCTATTTTTCTTTTGAACCAGTGAGAACCAACTACATTACTAACATCCAATCCAAAGATTCCATGCAAGTATTGCCAAATACCTCAGTAATGTCCTTTATAACAAAGAATCCAATACAGGGTCAAGTGTTGCATATAGTTGTCTTGTTCTTTTAGTCTCCTTCAGTCTGGACCAGTTTCTCAGTCTTTCCCTGAATCTCTTTAAAAGAAGAGAAAGCCCCACAAATGAGGGCCTTGACACTCTCATTGTGGGTAGAGCTAAGAAATATATGTACATTATATGAATACCCACATTTGCATCTATATTTATTTCTCTATCAAAAGCCATGAGTATTTATACTCCAATCCAATCTGATGCCAGAGTATTTGTTCCAGTGTTTCCCTTTCCATATTTGTAACTCCCTTTTTCAACAGTGAGAAACCTGGTTCCCATGATCTTCTCCTGTATTTTATTTGCTCAGGCTCCCTTCTCGGAATCAATTTCCCAAGCCTTCTCAGACTTCATCTTCCACCTTTCCTGCACAGGCTTTGACCCTAATGACTTTTGCAAGGAAAGAAAGGAGGCAAGAAGTCAGGCCAGCTGGCTTCTAGGTTCTTATATTTAAGTGCTTCGAGGACTGCATTACTGGGGATTGGATTTGATGGGTGTATCTGGCTCTGTAAGGCTCTTTACTTGTAAGCTGTGGTCAAGGTGGAGGTAACTTAAAGAGTAGTCTTCCTCTTATCTTTCTGTCATTAGTTTTTGGCCTCTTCTCTGAAATGTGCATCCCACTGAGAGTGGCCTCTTGTATCCTGTGTGATTTTCCTGACACAGGCCTTATGATAGTGCAGCCTCCCTTTTAAGTCCCTAAGTGACTTCTCACAGCAGTGTTTTTCAAGCTGTTCATTTATTTTGAAGCAAATGTCCTTTTCCAAATGACATCATAGGCAGGAGACCAATTTAAAACCTAGAAAAAGTTCTCTTCCTATGGCAAGGCAGCCTTTCGAGCATTCTGTGAGAAACACCAGTGTGTATCAGGGGATTTTCTGCTTTTAAATTGGTCCTCAATTACATGGAATTGATTTAATCTTAATCATTGATTCACAACACATCTTATCGCTAGTCTATGGATGGCAAATTATTTACTAGAGGCCCGGTGCACGAAATTCGTGCACGGCGGGTGGGAGTGGGGGGGTGTCCCTCAGCCCAGCCTGCACCCTCTCCAATCTGGGACCCAAACAGAGGCCCCAGTGGGATTGGGCCTAAACGGGCAGTTGGACATCCCTCTCACAATCCAGGACTGCTGGCTCCCAACTGCTTGCCTGCCTGCCTTCCTGATTGCCCCTAACAACTTTTGCCTGCCAGCCTGATAACCCCCTAAACACTCCCCTGCCAGCCTGATTGATGCCTAACTGCTCCCCTGCCAGCCTGGTCACCCCTAACTGCCCTCCCCTGCAGGCCTGGTCACCCCTAACTGCCCTCCTCTGCAGGCCTGGTCCCCCCCAACTGCTCTCCCCTGCAGGCCTGGGTCCCCCCCAATTGCCCTTCCCTGCAGTCCCGTCACCCCCAAATTCCCTCCTCTGCTGACCTGGTCACCCCTAACTAGTGATCAAGTTGTGCTTGATCACTCCCAACTGCCCTCTCTTGCCGGCCTGGTCCCTCCCAACTGCCCTCCTCTGCTGGCCATCTTGTGGTGGCCATCTTGTGTCCACATGGGGGCAAGATCTTTGACCACATGGGAGCAGCCATCTTGTGTGTTGGAGTGATGGTCAATCTGCATATTACTTTTTTATTAGATAGGATAGAGGCCTGGTGCATGGGTGGGGCCAGCTGGTTTGCCCTGAAGGGTGTCCCAGATCAGGGTGGGGGTTCCCTTGGGACATGGGGCGGCCTGGGCGAGGGGCCTGTGGTGGTTTGCAGGCTGGCCACGCCCCCTGGCAACCCTTACAGAGGCCCTGGTATCTGGGATTTATTTATCTTCTACAATTGAAACTTTGTAGCCTGCAGCGGAGCCAAGCCTCCTGCTCGCTCCGTGGGCAGCATCCATTTCTGTTGGAATTTATTTATCTTCTATAATTGAAACTTTGTAGCCTTAAGCAGAGGCCAAGGCAGGCCAGGGCTGCAGAAACTTGGCTTCCTCCATCACCGGGGGCAACCCTAGCCTCTTGCTCTCTCCAGTTCCATGGCTGCCACCATTTTTGTTGGGATTTATTTATCTTCTATAATTGAAACTTTGTAGCCTGGAGTAGAGGCCTGGGCTGGCAAGGGCAGGCGGAAAGCTTGGCTTCCTCCATCGCCAAGGAAACCCAAGCCTCCCTCCTTCTCTCTCCGTGCCTGCAGACATCTTGGTTTGGTTTATTTGCATATTCACTCTTGATTGGCTTGTGGGCGTGGCTTGTGGGCATGGCTTGTGGGTGTAGTGGAGATGTGGTCAATTTGCATATTACTCTTTTATTAGATAGGATTTACTTACTGTTTTAGAGATTTAGTGATATTTAGTAATGTACTAGGCATTCACAAACTCACTGCCCCTAGCAAAAGCTAACCCCTTCATCTACACTGACCACATGACTCCCCTCCAACCCCACCCCCACCCCTGCTATACCCCATTGTTATTTCCCAGTTGACAAACCACAATTCTGAATCTTTGCTCATCAATTATTGGCTTTATTTTTTGATAGTTTAGTGCCTCTATATACAATGTCTTTATAATATATTTTATATGTTGATGAAAGTAGAAAGTCTACTTTAACAGGTTTTCACTTTATTTAAAATGTATGATTAATGTGTTCTTTTTCCACTTAATACTATGTTACTAAAATTCATCTACCTTGTTGTATACCATTTTAGTTCACTTGTTTTGACTGCTTCACCAGAATCTGTTGGGTGAATATGCCATGATTAATTCTCCCATTGATGGTCATTTGGCCTAGTTCTAGCTTTTTCTCTTGTGAGCAGTGCTGCTATAAACAGGTTGTAATGTCTCCTCTTGCAAATGTGTAAGCAAGCATTGGGTATGTGTCTAGGTTAGAAATTGCTAAATTATAACATATATGGCTGTTCTACTTTAGTGCATTGTTTCTCAAACATGGCATTATTGGCATTTTGGACCATATAATTTTTGGTTGTGGGGCTGTCCTGTGCATTGTAGGATGTTAGTAGTATCTCTGACCTCTACTTACTAATGCATCCACACCCCAGTTGTAACAATCAAAATTAACTCCAGACATTGCCCAATATTCCCTGGGGGACACAATCACCCCGGGGTGGGAAACACTGCTTTAGAAGATAAAGCCAGGGTAATTCTTCAAAGCCTCAATACCAGTTAATATGCTCATCGGGAATGTTAAAGAGATCCTCTGTCACTATACCCTATGTGGCACTTGGTATTGTCAGACTTCTGAGATTCTGCCAGTATTCTTTAGCATAGTAATCTAACCACAGCCAACTATTTTCATTTACAAGGACTCCTCTAGTCCTATGCTTGAACCAACCAACTTATTCTCCATTGATTAAACTGGCCTAATATTTATCCTGCAAATATTTGAGCAGCAACTTCACACCAAGGCATGAAGGTACATGCTAGGCACAAGATACAGTGGCAGTAGAAACAAGTCAGGTTCTTGTTCTCATGAAGCTTGCACACTAGTGGAGGAAAGATATTAATCAAATTGCCACCGTGTTCAGTGGGAAGGGACAGGAACACAGTGGTGATAACATTATCAGGGCATTTGACCCAGCCAGCAGAGTCAGAAATACACAAGGAAATGGAAAGGATGACTATTTTTTTAGAGGGAAGAAAGTGAAGGGATTGTGGTATGAGGTGATGCAGAAATATAGGTGAGGGTCAGACCATGTAGGTCCTTGTTGGCCATGTTAAGGTGTATGGGATTTAGACCAAGTTGGATAAGAAACAGGGGAGGCTCCCTGGCCGGTTTGGCTCACTGGATGGAGAGGTCCGTGGACTGAGAGGTCCCAAGTTCGATTCCGGTCAAGGGCATGTACCTTGGTTGTGGGCACATCCCCAGTGGGAGGTGTGCAGGAGGCTGATCGATGTTTCTCTCTCATCGATGTTTCTAACTCTCTTTCCTTCTCCCTTCCTCTCTGTAAAAAATCAATAAAATATATTAAAAAAAAAAGAAATAGGGGAGGCCATATGTATGAGTCAGCTTAGACTGTGGTAACAGAATATCATGGATTTCATGGCTTAAACAATAGACATTTATTTCCTTACAGTTCTGGGGCCTGGTCATCCCAGATCAAGATGCTATGAGAGCTGGATTCTTCTGAGGCCTCCCTCTTTGGTTTGCAGATGGCTACCTTCTTGCTGTGTCCTCACATGGCCTTTCTTCTGTGAGTGTGCATTCCTGGTGTCTCTTCCTTTTATTTTATGGATTCCAGGTATATTCCTCTTATTATATGGACACCTACCTTTATGACATCATTTAACCTTAGTTGCCTCCATAAAGGCCCTATATTCAGACGCAGTCTCATTTTAAAACTTAAAATTACAAATGTGGGAGTATCATGATTCAGTTCATAACACCACTGAAATGTCTGAAGTAGGGAAATGATTGTTCATTTTATAAAGAGATCATTTTATTGAAGTATGAATTGGAAAAAGGCACTAGTGGATGTGGGAATGAAGTAAGGAAACTGCCGTGGGAAGCCATATAAAGGATTATGGTAGCAAGGATCAGGTTGGGGAATAGAGATGGAGAGAGATAATGTGATTAGAGATTGATTTAGAAGCTAAAATTAACCTGACATGATGGAGAAAGAGTAGCATGAAAGGGGTGGTGAAGACAGATCATAGGTTTCGGCTTTGGGCAATAGCTGGATAGTGATCCCACTGCATGAGATTGGGGCTGGGTGGGAGGAACTGATGGGGCCGGGGCCATGGGTAGGTGTGCAGAGTATGGGTCTGTTCTTTGGTTCAAGTAGTTTCCTCTCCCTAGAATGCTTTTCTTGTTCATCTCAAGTTTTTCTACTCATCTCTCAAGACCCACATTGAGTATTGCTTCTTTTTCCTTGACCCTTCTTTGATTTTCATCTTTTATCCCTTTCCCTTCCCACCCCACACCCCCCCCCCCCCCTTAATGGCTATATGTATTTATTTATTGCCTTATTCCAAATGGACTGAAGACACAGTCCTTATAACATCAGAGTGCAGATATTCTGATCCTGCAGGTGGAAAGCTCTTTCAGTCCAGTAAGTGTGTTTGGTTCATCTTTCTACTTCTAGAATTTACCAGTCTTTGTTCCAAGGAGGTGAATCAAATGAGTTGTTCAGATTGTTTTCTCTTCAAAGAGAGAAAATTGATAACCATGAGGGAAAGGAGGGAGAGGGGAAGCATATTGGGAAAATTAGCCCCTAGTCGTAACCACCTTTGTTGACCTTTATGTCTGTTCTTGCATCATTCCTGGTCTGGCCCTTCCTTCTAGTAGAGGTAGGTGGGTTTACTACCAGATTGTGTGTGGATCCTTTGCTCCTACCCTAATCTAGCTGCCTCTGCTTCATTCATTCACCTATCCATCCATCCAATCATCCAACCAGCCAGTCTTTCATCTATTTTTTCATTCACTAATTAATTTACTTTGTAATTCAGTTCTTCATTTAGTGTTTATTAAGCAAGAGGCACATGTCTAGGTATTGGGAGTATAGCAGAAAAAGCATATTTAAAGTATCTGTCCTCATGAAAAAACAAAACAAAACAAAAAAACCATACCGAAAACCTGAGTGAAGTTTTGTCCATCATGCCCAGTGCCATGGTAGGTGAGGTCATTGGCTTCCTTATTCTCCTGAGCAAGATTTTGGAGGAAATAGGAAGGGTCATGAAGAGAAAAGGTGGTTCTGGTGATTCTTGAAGGAAAAAAAATGCAGATTTCTGGGATGGAGAGATGGGGAAAGTTGAGAGTCTGTCCTTGGAAGTCATTGCCCAGAGGGACAAAATCTTGCCACCTTCCAATTACAGCAAAAGGTGTATGATTTGAGATTCTAATCTGTGAAAAAACAAAACAAAACAAAACAGACAGGTTAGTCCACATGATCTCTAAGGTACTTCATTCTTTATAATTCCTCAGGTCACATCTGTGGACAAATTGTGAAGTAAAAAACAGAGAACGGGCTTACTGTGTATGTAAACCTATGTGTCATTTATTCTAAATTTAAATATTTACTTCCCCCAAACTAAACTGCTAACTAGAGTAAAAGTCAGATGAAAATTTATCAACTATCTAATGCTAAAACAATTAAGCTTAAAAAATAACCATCATGCTGCAGTGATACGATACAAAGTAAGAGAGAATGTATTTGAAATTCATTGAAGCACAAAACTAAATTACATAGATAAGTGCCTATTTTTTTATTTGAACCTATGTAAAGACTCCTATTTAAGGCATTAATTCTTAAACAAAAGACTGCTGTCAGGATCCTGGAATAAATAGCATATGTTCAAAGGTAAAAGGAAGCCCCAAATGAGACAAATTTAAGTGATCTAGAATCATCAGAGAAGACATAAATAAGCACTTGCCTGCATCCCCTGAGAAGTGAGATAAATGCCTCTGAGCTCTCCATCAAGACGAATGTTGACGCTCTCTATCCATTAATGTTCACTCCAATGTAATTTAATACTTAGCCCTCATAGCATGTCTCCCCATCTGTTTATTTCACTCACCAATGTTATTTTCAAAATCATTCTTTCAAAAAAAAAATACCAGGAAGTTTACTTTATAATAATTGAGAGGAGTGGGGAGGAAATACCTTTCCATGAGGAAAGTGTAATGGAAATAATGCACCCTGTTAATGTGTTTCTTGGTGATGTATAACTTGTGATGGGAACCTTCACCCTCACACGTCAATAAAACAGTTCTTCACTTGACATGACTTTTTATGGGTTGATGCAGTTTCCTAAAGCAGAGTTTCTCACCACCAGAAACACTATTATTTCAGGGCTGATTCCAATACTTCACAATAAACTCTGTGGCTACTGAGGTTAACGCTATTTTGTGCAGAGTGATTAAGAAGAACACGGTTGTGGCAGATAACAGAATCTACTTAAGCTGGTGAAGCAGAATTAGCACAGAGCATTAGGTAGCTCATAGACTTTCCAGGAGGGCCAGGAACTGGGCTTACATCTACATAACCAAGAACATGTGGCCAGAAATAATGTCTAACCCTAGAATGGGATGATTTGAATGAATTGGCCCTATTGCTCTTCGTGTCATTTGGTACCAATGATGTTGGGGACTTCCTCCCGAGCTGCCCCAGAAGAACCATATACCTTCTGCATCATGCCTGACAGGAACTCATACTGCTCACAATTACCTCCCAAGTCTCATGGAGCTGTGCGTCAGCCTAAGTCACCTGTGTACCTGCAAGGGCTTCTTGAGGTTGTAGTTCCCTGTGGACAGGAAGTCATGCCAGCAGGGCACTAGAGTGGGAGCTATAAGAGCCTACCTGCCTTAAGTGAGTGCCTTTATCATTATACCTGTTTGCAGACCTTCCTCTATTTTCAGATTTTCTTTTGAAAATTAGAAAACTGGTCCAGGAAAAAGGAAACAATTCAGCAGTGTTAAACTTTGTGATAATTAATATACTTTGGAAACATTTGTCAATACATTACTAAAATGAAAATATATTAGGGTAAGTACTTACTTCTTAGAAACCATGGTTCTAGATAAAATATTTCATTTTCTGGCTATTAATATTTGATATTCATTTATTCAACAAATATTTGAAATAATATTCCCAGGCACCATTGTTAGATATATACAGATGTTTACTAGTGGAGTAAGTAAGTAAATACATAATCACATATTAGTGTGATGCATGTTAAAATACAGAGTGAGAATGTTGGCATAGGAGCACGCAGGATATATAGCTTGCACAGTCTTTGGGTGCCAGGGACAGTTTTCTGGTGCTGTTGAAAGATATATTTAAGCTAAAACCCAAATGCCAAGATTTAATAGAAGTTAGACAAACATGGCTTTTGTATGTGCTATTTTCACTCTCCAGAACATTCTCCTGGGGAGCAGAAGTGCCCCAAGGGATTGGGAAGAATATATACAGAAGCCCAATGTTGAGAAGAGTAGAAATTATTTTGGGAAAAGCCAGCACATTCATGTAGGGAGAGTGAAATGTGCTAGGGGTTTAGAAGATGAGTCTGAAAAGGCAGTACATCCAGTTCAAGAGGCATCTTGTATGTCAGATTATGGAGTCTACACTATATCACTATTTAACCTCTCCCAAACCTAACTTTTATATTAGTCACACTCTCTCAAACCAACCTACTTAAAAAACAAACAAAACAAAGAAAAACATGGAGAGGAAGGGGTACGAGAGAGAGAGAGAGAGAGAGAGAGAGAGAGAGAGAGAGAGAGAGAGAATGAGTTTATTAATTTGAGCAATAATAAACAAGCTTTGGAAACTGGAATTGGGATTTAAAATTTCAGGGCATTGATTCACCTCCCTCTTTCCTCCTCCTCCTCCTTCCTTCTTCTTCCTCCTCCTCCTCTCCTCTTTCTTCTTCTTCTTCTTCTTCTTCTTCTTCTTCTTCTTCTTCTTCTTTTCTTCTCTCTCTCTCTCGCTCTCTCTCTCTCTCTCTCTCTCTCTCTCTCTCTCTCTCTCTTTCTCTCTCTCTCTCTCCCAGCCTTTCTACCTCTTTCTCTCACACTCCCACGTGTCCCTCTTTGGCTATACCTTATAACAGACTTTCCTCACATAGCAGGTTAGCTGGCATCTAACATCATGGGAATCACATCTTCCAGCCTAGAAATCTTATAGGAAAGGAAACCTCTTCTCTGTAATCTGTGAAACAACCCCAGGGAGGCTCTCTGGTCAACCCAACTTGAGTTATATGCCCATTGGGTTCACTCATTGTTACCAAGGGGATGACCAACCCTAAATGGTTCTACCTGGGTCACATGTTCTTTCCTAAGGATGGGGGGTAGAGTATTTTGTACTTGACTGCTTCATTAAAACCATATTTGATAGATAGTTTCTTTCCCAATGGGTAGCATGGATATTAATAGTTCTATATTTATACACTTACTAGAGGCCTGGTGCACAAAATTCATGCACGGAGGGGCGGGGGTGTCCCTCAGCCCAGCCTGCACCCTCTCCAATCTGGGACTCCTCGAAGGATGTCCAACTGCCCGTTTAGGCCCAATCCCGGTAGGATCAGGCCTAAACGGGCAGTCGGACATCCCTCTCACAATCCAGGACTGCTGGCTCCTAACTGCTCGCCTGCCTGCCTTCCTGATTGCCCCTAACCGCTTCTGCCTGCCAGCCTGACCACCCCCTAACCACTCCCCTGCCAGCCTGATTGATGCCTAACTGCTCCCCTGCCAGCCTGATTGCCCCTAACTGCCCTCCCCTGCTGGCCTGGTCACCCCTAACTGTCCTCTCCTGCCAGCCTGGTCACCCCTAACTTCCCACCCCTGTAGGCTTGATCGCCCCCAACTGCCCTCCCTTGCAGGCCTGGTCCCTCCCTACTACCCTCCCCTGCTGGCCATCTTGTGGAGGTCCATCTTGGGGGCAGCCATCTTGACCACATGGGGGCAGCCATCTTGTGTGTTGGAGTGACAGTCAATTTGCATATTACTCTTTTATTAGATAGGATAGCTTATTACACCCAGCAGATATTATTAAAGTATGTGTAATACATGTTCAAAATATTTGCTATGGAAGGATTATACACTTCCTGACCTGTTAATATCAAGTTAGGCCAAAGACCTTGTTCACTTCATTAAGGTCATATTTCAAACAAGAAAGAAATCTTGAAATTTAGGAGTTTATTACAGCAGCATAACTGAATCTAAATGAACAGATACAGACCACTTCTTTGTTCAAACACTTACATATTAAACCAATGGAAAAACTCTATTGGCTCTGCTGTCCAGATCTTGAACCATCTGTCATCATTGGAGGGAGCAGAAATATGATTGGCCATCCCAGGAAGTCACATGTAAATTTTTTGACCAATCAGGGAAAGTTTAGTGATTGTGGGTAGGATATGAGAAGTGTTCTGTTGGAACCATCAGAACTTTATTGTATGGGGAAGAGAGTGGTGTGGTTCCCAAAAAGAAAGGAAGCATACACTGCTAAACACAACATGTGTTGACTAGGACTTCCTCATTTTAAAAATTCCCCACCTACCTCTCAGCATTGCTAGTTCCTCTCTACCTATGCACAGAAGGTTATGGACAGGTTTCACTGAAAAGGTTTCTGGAAACAAAGACAAAGAAAATTTGGGGGAGGGTTTGGTCTTTCTTATATTAAGAGAGCAAAATTTATTTTTCATGACTCTTTCAGGAGGTCAAAGCCATCCAGTTCTTCTTTTGATTTATATCAAAGTATAAGTGGCTGTTTCATCTTATTTACAAACAGGACTCATCATTCACCCATTTTAGTGCCCAGACAGCTTGATAAAAGCTAAAGCTGCAACCTCAAAGACAGTGGAGCTGTGGATAAATACAACTTCACCTGCATAAATACAACTCTGCTTTGTATGCTGTTCCAGACCTGCCTTTACCTTGAGAAGGCCATCAGGATGGATCCACCTGGGGGAGGGAGCATGTGCTATTCTCACATTTATGAGCATCATGCCTCGGTGACAAGCATTCCCTTTAACAATCATGCCTCAGAGAAATCTGCCAGACTGATTTGGGGCCACTGGTTTGTGCTGACATTTGTGATCAGGGAGAAAGTGTATGCTAAACCAATTGGAAACACCATTTTTAATTAAAATCTGGGCCCTTGTGACATAGGACTAAATGAACATCATCTATTATCTTGTATTGTTGAAGTCTAATGTCTAACAAACACACTTCCTTGGGAACTGCCTTTGGGATTTAAAACCTGAATGGAATTATTATTGGTAAAGTGTAAATTGATACTTTCCCCCCTGCAGTTTATCCCACTGTCTACAAGATATATCTCTTTTCCTTGAAGAGTCATGCTTATTCTTGAGCATAGATGATCAGATGGCAAAGAGAATCCTCACTGCCATCTTTTATTTAGTCTTGGATTGCTCCTTTTAAATCTTGGTGGGTCCATACTACTTACAAAAGTGCTGGGGCAGAGCAATTGAAATACAAAATGTTACTTATCTTCTATCATTATTATGTTAATATTCAACACACAAGGGAATTAAATTTGGGGGATGGTGTTGCATTTCTATTTATTTTATCTACCTTGGAGAAATAAAACATGGTGCATACAATAGGTTTTTAACTGTGCTTCATGGGACACAGTTAAATAACTCTACATGCTTTACTTTACACATGGAGAAAGGGAAGGAGGCAGGGAGGAAGGGAGGGAGGGAGAGAGAGAGAGAGAGAGAGAGAGAGAGAGAGAGAGAGAGTTAGTTTCTGCATGAAGTGGAATGAAGTGGATCTGTGAATTAGCAATTGTGGAGCTGGGGCAACTATCCAGGTTCTTTGCCTCTTCTTTCTTTTGCACCAACCTTTCTGAAAGTGCAGGGCCCCTGCTGGTGATCCTTGAGATAGGTTTGGAGGATTCCATGCCAGAAGAGACGATCCCTCTTCGATTCTCTTTCAGCCTCTCAGACTCCAACAAGGAGATGGTCTTTGTTCAATGTCAGACTCTACCTCTCTGAATACTTGCTAATCTTTGTGTAACAGAGACAGTGAGCCTCACCAAATTCTGGTAGATTTAATAACATAGCTGTTTCCATTGAACTAATTTTCACAGTTACCTTCTCTGTATGGGAAGTGATACTGCTTTTGTATTTGAAGTAGCTATATAAAGTTACTTTTAAAAATAAAGTGAGTTGATTTCTAGAAAATCATTCAGTTAGAAGTACAGGAGGCATAAGGATATGGTAACAATTTAAAGTTTCCCTAGGCCTGTAGTTTGGGAAACATGGGACTGGATTACATTGCTCTTCAAACAGGCTTCAGAAATAACTTGCCACCAATCCTTACCACTATTGTATGCATTTTCCTTTCTTCCTTTCTTTTCTTTTCTTTTCTTTTCTTTTCTTTTCTTTTCTTTTCTTTTCTTTTCTTTTCTTTTTTTTCCTTCCTTCCTTCTTTCCTTCCTTCCTTCCTTCCTTCCTTCCTTCCTTCCTTCCTTCCTTCCTTCCTTCTTTCCTTCCTTTCCTTTTCTTTCCTTTCCTTTTCTTTTCCTTCCTTCTTTTCTTTCCTTTCCTTTCCTTTCCTTTTCTTTTTTCTTTTCTCTTCTCTTCTTTTCTTTTCTTTCCTCCCTCCCTCCCTCCTTCCCTCCCTCTTTCTTTCTTTCTTTCTTTCTTTCTTTCTTTCTTTCTTTCTTTCTTTCTCTCTCTCTTCTCTCTCTCTCTCTCTCTCTCTCTCTTTCTTTCTTTCTCCATCACCTGTCTATCTCTCTACTTTATTAGACCACAGTCTAGTTTTTGTTTTTGTTTTTTTCAATGATTGGCTGAATTCCAACAGGTCTTGGGCTACTTTACTTGGTCATCTTAAGGCAACTTCCATCTGTATTGTAGAACCTTTAAGTAAAGAAATAATCAATCAAGCAAATAATCAAGCAAATAAACCAACAATAACAACAACAACCTGCTATATAATGATTTTGCTTTATTTAAAAAATGTGCATGCCCTAGTTGTGACAGACATGTTTTGAATGTCTACTACTTGATTGACCTAGCACTAGGGCTGTCTATTGGATTCTTCATGCATATAAGACTTCAACAACTGTAGAGTAGCTCTTAGCATAATACATTTTTAGAAGAAACTGAGTGTTGGATAAGGTGAGCCAAAGGTGCCATTCCAGAGAGAAAGCACACCTGGGTGGCAACAAGGAGCTAAACTTGATGTTACTAGATAATTGTTGATCTGATTGAATGAGAGTAGCTTTTGGAGTACTCTGTGGAGCTGCATAGTGGGGATGCATTTCTGCTCTCTGGAGAGGAATGGTATGATTCACTAGCATGGGTTTGCAGTGGAGAGCACAGTATGACTACTGTATGATCTCAGAGTAAAGGGACCACATGAAGTGCATTCAAGAACCATAAACAAATGGCTCCACAAGAAATTCAGAAGAACTGAACCTGTGTTGAGCCACCACCCCATTGCAAGCCTGACTGTTTTTTGTCCACATTCTTCTTTATCACTGACAAATCCCTCCATTAGTTTATTCTTGCAAAAGCACTGTTTGACCATTTCACTTCCCATTGACTGAGCTTATAATACAAAACCTTGGCCCTCTTTCCTTTAACTATTAAATATAACTAGAGGCCCAGTGCACAAAATTTGTGCACTCGGGGGGGGGGGTGTCCTCAGCCCAGCCTGTGCCTTCTCACAGTCCAGGAGCCCTCAGTGGATGTCCAACTGATGGCTTAGGCCCGCTCCCCATGGGAGAGGCTCCTGCCACCACCACTGCACTTGCCAGCAATGAGCCCGGCTCAGGGCTTCTGGCTGAGCAGCGTTCCCCCTGTGGGAGCACACTGACCACCAGGGGTAGCTCCTGCGTTGAGCATCTGCCCCCTGGTGGTCAGTGTGTGCCATAGCGACCAGTCGGTCCCCTGCTTGGTCGATTTGCATATTAGCCTTTTATTATATAGGATTCTCTAGTATAGTCTCAAGAAATTGGTTGTTTCTGAACAACTCCTCCCAATCACCATAGAAACATAAAGTCAAATAAGCCTTTTAAAAATTATCATATAATTTTCTCTTATTTCTAAAGGAAAGCTTTTGGTTGCACTTTGCCTTGATTTGACAGATGTCATCATGATTGAATGTCTAGTCATTTTATACTTGCAATTTCCCAAAGGCGATTCCCGTAATATTGGAAAAGATAGTGCATTAATTTCCATGCATTAGAAAGGAGTGATATGAACCATATCTTTCTGACTAATTTATATTTCATCAACAAAACAAGCTACCCAACTCTGAGGGGCGGCTGTTAGCTGTCCAGCTCAGCCCAGTAGAGGGTGGGTAAATCTATCTAATTCAGGGCAATAATAGGGAATAAGTTTGCCCACAGATTAAAGCCATATTCTCCAAAGAGTTTTCTCAGTACAATTTATCATTCTGATTTCCATCTGTCAGTCTCCTTTGTCTTAATTCTCATTTGGTTCCCATTCTGGTCATTAGTGTGTTTTTCATCAGATGGTTCCCTTGCTTATCCCCCTCTCTACGACAGGACCCTGACCCATCAAGCTACATTTCCAACTGCGTTGCTGACTGCCTTGTGGCTGACGCAGTAAGGATGGGCACTAGCACTGTATTGAACACAGGAAGTAGGGAAAAGCCAGGATGTTTTTCCCTCTTCACTGCTTAGATTAGTGGTTTCAGCAATGGTTGCGGCAGACACAACTCAGTTCCAGCTCCCACCACCCAACTGCTCCCTGTGGAAGTAGGTGCCTGTCAGAAAGCTCCAGTGTGATTTTGGTTTCTGCCGGAGGCACCATCTTCTGGGCTCCTTCAACGCTGTCTTCTCCCTGTCCCTGCAGTCCTCAGGGTGACAGTGGCTTCCTCCAGATGCTTATCTCTAGATCGCTACCCCTTTCCATGTCTGCTTTTTTAGCTCTTCTAAACACTGTTACAATAACTCCCCATCTTCAGTCCTCTTTATCGAGTTCCCTGGTACCTGCTTTGTTTCCTGCATGGACTCTGATGACCATAGTTCCAAATCTGGGAGGGAGGTTAAAGGGATTAGGAACATTGTATTGATGACCTGAAATACCATCAATATCCAATTCAAAATCCAGACCTTCTGGCATGACTTGACATCATTGACTAAATATAATTATAATTCATTTTTCATACCGTATAAGTGGGCCTGGAAAAAATTGAATGGATTAATGATCTAAACGGAAAAGTGTAAATAAACAAATCCATCCATATTGGAGGATACGTATATAACTTGGTGGGAAGACCTGCAAGTCTTCAACTCAGAGGGGGCTTAGTAACATGCCCAAGTACAGAAAATCCACCATAATTTCAACCCCAAAGAGCAAGAACCTTGCTTGTCTTGCTTATGGATGTGTCCCCAGAATATAAACATATTCGTCACTTGGTGTCTTGTTCCAGATCACAGTGCTGACAAGTGGCAGAATGAGAGTTCAAGTGTAGTCCACCCAGCCTCTCGGCTTACCATTGATCAATAGCCACCACACAAGGATCTCAGCTGGCCAATGCTGCAGTCACAGGGGGTCATAGGAAACATGTAAGGGATGGAGTGTGAGGACATCAGATCCACAGTGGTGAAGTCATGCAGGGCTAGTTGGGATGTGGTCACCTGGGCAATGAGATACAGATGCTCTCCAGGTTACAAAGCACTCAATTTAGTCAAATGTGACCTTATAAAATTATTCTTCAGGATGTAATAGAGATGAAGAGACATGGAGAAGGTTTGTCTCACCTAAAACACAAAGTAGACCAGAGCACAGATAAATATCTCTAAATTAAAAGAATATTGCAAGGTAGGTGAAAAAGGTGAAAGAATTAAGAAATACAAATTGGTAGTTACGAAATAGTCAGGGGATGCAAAGTACAGTATAGGGAATATAGTCAATAATGCTGAAATAACTATGTATGGTTTCAGGTGGGTACTAGACTTATCAGGGCGGTCACTCTGTAAGTTATATAAATGTCTAACCACTATGCTGTACACCTGAAACTAATATAGTATTGAATGTCAACTGTAATAATAAAAAAAGATAATGTTGGAGCCACTAGCACAAGGTGAAAACTATTTTTTTCTCATGTTGCTTCTGTTGCTTCGTTTTGTTCTTTCAGGGTTATTTGTAGAGTTTGCTCCTTTTTGTTGCATTCTAATCATGACAGGGAGATGGCAGGCGGAAAGTAAAAGGTGAGCAGCAGCTCTGGAGTACAAAGCACATATATAAATGTCAAAGGAGTGAAGGCCGCAGAGCTGCCTCCCAAGCCACAGGATCATAATACGGCTTTTTTATAAGTTAAATTATTATGTAAGTGAGAGCATAAAAGGAAAAGGGAAAGATCTTCCATTTTAAAGTCAATAGTGATAGCAAAGCCCTCTGGACCCGAGGAAGCTCGCTGGTTTCAGTCCATGAACCGATTCTGCACTGTTCCCGCAAACCCCAGAGGCCTCATGCCACTGCCCCTGCCTCTGCCCAACGTCCACACCAGTGGGGCCTCCAGGACCTTGTCTCGCACCTGTTCTGACTGATCAAGGCCCAGAATGCATTTCTTATTGAATATGTTAAATGTCATCTCTGGAAACATTTTTATAAAAATCAGAACTAAATAATAATTGCACAGTAGAAATCTTACTTCTACATGTTATTGCTTTTGCACTAAAGAGTAGTGTTACGATGCCTCCCCTCCCCCTCCCACACACATACATCCATATTTTAAACAACTAACCCCAATGTGGCTATATGTGGAGATAGGGCCTTTAATGGGATAATTAAGGTTAATAAGGTCATAATGGTGGGGTCCTAATCTACTATGATTGATCTCTCTCTCTGCCTTTTTAAATTGATTTCAGAGAAGGAAGGGAGAGGGAGAGGGAGAGGGAGGGAGAGAGAGAGAGAGAGAGAGAGAGAGAGGAGAGAGAGAGAGAGAAACATCAATGATGAGAGAGAATCATTGATCAGTTGCCTCCTGCATGCCCCCTACTGGGGATGGAGCCCGCAACCCAGGCATGTGCCCTGTCCTGGAATCCAACTGTGACTTCCTGGTCCATAGGTTGATGCTCAACCACTGAACCACACAGGCTGGGCTAACTGGTCTCTTTATAAGAAGAGGAAGAGATACGAGATACCAGGAGTAGATGCACAGAGGGAAAAAGTCTATGTGAGGACAGTGTGAAAGGCAGCCATCTACAAGCCGGACAGAATCACCAGAACTCAATCCTACCAGCACCTTGGTCTTGTACTTACATCAAATAAATGTGTGATGTTAAGCCACCCACCTGTGGTATTCTAATACAAGAAGTGATGAACTTCAAAGGGACAATCTGTTTTCTTTGCATGCTATGAGGAAGTGTGAGCACCTAGAAATAGCAACAGATCAGCCTTATTTTGTATTAAGACTGTGGAAAGGCAATGAGCATCCCGTGCAACATCTAATAGTAGAAAGCAGCGTGATGCCAAGTACCACACCGGGTGAGTGAGAGTAGGTGATGTAGTTCTGCATCTCCTCATTACTGTCTTCCTGCATCCATCAAGTGTCACCATGATGGAAATTCAATGATAGCACCGAGGCAGAAAGATTAATGACATATTCCACTTGAGAAGGGAAGGCCATCTTTGATTTCCTAATAATAGCCTTTCAACCTACACTTGCACATAGAATTCTTGACACTCACAAATGTCTTTATAATTTTTTACACAGATTGGGCTTTATATATGCCAGTTGACAGGTATTAGGCAATATTAGCATCTTCCCTGGTGCAGTTGCTCAGAGCTTTATTCTTCCCTAGTGCATGAAAAAGAAGTTATGCGTGTAAATATATATCGATGTTGATATATAGTGAGCATTTGCAGGCTGCAAGTCCCTATGCTAGTTCTGAAATGAATCAAAGCTTGCTCTGCGGTGGGCAGTGTGTATTCTGAATATTTAGAAGAATTGCTTTGCCACCCAAACATGCATTCCCGGTAGAATAACGCATTCTTTTCACCACGGCACTTTGCTTTTTCTTCATGAGCAGGTTGAAGTACCTTTTGGTGAGGGGTGTAAATAATTTTCCCAGTGTAGGCACCGGAATCTGAGTTCTAATGATCAGATTAGAAGTTCACCAAGTTAGCCCTGTATGGAGATGATAAAAGGATTAGTTGAAAAGGGCCGAATCCTTACTATGAAATCAACTGTGTTTGAGTCATTAAACAACATGATCATTTTTGTCCATTTGACAAATAGACAAAAATGATCATGTTCACAATTTCAGTTGACAATTTCCTAGTAAAGGTGAGGGAAACCTTTGGCATAGACTGGCCAGCACTACCCTGACTGGATTTAAGTTTCTCTTTGTCTTCCGTGTGGACACTGCTCTTTCTGCACCGTTACAGCACACCATTCTTGCCCTTTCTCGTGTGCTCAGATGTCACGCCTGGAATTGTAAGCCCCTTTCTTAATCTCACTGTATTTACTTGCTCAGAGCTCACTGTACGCACATGCTCTGATCAATCGTATTGCTAGAAAGAGTTGACTTTTTTCCTAGTTCCATGCTGTGAAGTGCCTACTGCTGGGCGCATATTTCACAGAAATGGCTTCTCTTTCAGTTTGTGAGGGCATCTGTGAGTTTTACAGAACACCTACATCCAGGGAATGGTTATGTGCCCGTTTATTATGGTGCAATGAATAGGCTGAGATTGGATCTGAGCTACAAATGTGCTTCCCTCTCACTGGGCAAAAGCATTAGCACCAAAGCACACGTGACATGCTAATTGTCACCCTGTCTAGTGACCATCAGAAAGCCCTGTCTAAACCCTGAAAACGGCACCTCCTGGAATCCGCTGCGCTGCGGTCCTAGTGCCCACTGTCTTTTATCCAGCACATGGCTTGCAGCTCAACACATATTAATACATATAGAGAGATATTTTCTGATGTTCATTGAGTATCTACTTCGTTGTGATAGAAGGAACTGTGTTACAATATGTTTACCACACCAAATAAAAAGGCAAAGAAGAATTGTGGGAATTAGGACTACAATGTTTGAGAACAAATTTTGGAGAGTCTTGAAATGTGTAAAAGTTGTTGGAAGTTTTATTTATTTTTATTATTGATTTCAGAGAGGAAAGGAAAGGGAGAGAGAGATAGAAACATTAATGGGAGAGAAACATCAATTGGCTGCCTCCCGCATGGCCCCCACTGGTGATCGAGCCCGCAACCCAGGCATGTGCCCTGACTGGGAATTGAACCATGACCTCTGGTTCATAGGTTGATGCTCAACCACTGAGCCATGCTGGCTGGGCTGGAGGTTGCTTTCTTTTTAATAAAAATACTGTTATTAATATCAGTGTTTTTAACATAATGAAGTAATAAAGACAATAGATAATATTAAGGGCATTTTCTTGGCCTTCACTTGGTTTGAAATTAGCCAGTCAATCTGACAACTGTCAATAGTAACTGCATTTCATAACTTGAGCAATGACATACATCAATTTAAGCATTTTTGCATAAAATGAATATTTGTGATTTTGTATTTCAAGTATATACTTAAGGAGAAGGCGGAGTTCTTTATTAATTTTGCATCAGTAAAGCAATTTGTTTTATGGTTCATCTTCCTGGAAATAATTGCTATTGAATTAATTTATGTTTAAATGAGAGTAACAGGAAAACAAAGCAAAAACTGACAGGAATGTGATATAAAAATAACTATCCATCCTTGTGGAACAGTGTAACTACATATGTTCTTTGTTCAGGAACATAGACTAAAGAAGCAGTCAATTTAAAGAGGACTGAAATATAAAATATGAATTTAAACTTAAAACTGCCAATAACAGAACAGAACATAATCTAGGTACTTCTCCCTGCAAGTGCAGCTAATCAAAGGTTTATGAGTAGGAAAGGGGCCTATTCCACATGATCGTACTTCAAATATTTGGGGATGACTATCATATCTCCTCAAAGCTATACTGTCACCCTGCAACACACACACATATACACACACTCACACACACAAAGCGAATCACTGCTGTATGGACACCACATCATTAGCATAGGTCGTTGAATATTATCAATTGAGATATTGGCCTTTCCATTTGATCGCTGTGCTCCACAGATACCCATAAAATAGCACCCTTCTATCTGTGGGGTATACATTCCACAACCTCCAATAATGCCTGAAACCATAATATAGTACCGACCCCTATTTATATTATGTGTTTTCCTTTATATATAGACCTGTGATCAAGTTTAATTTATAAATTAGGCACAGTAAGAGATTAACAACCATGACTAATAATAGAACAATGATAGCAGTGTAAGTAAAATAATGATTACTTAGACATAAGCACTGCAGTACCATAATAGTTTATCTGATAACCAAGCAGGCTACTGAGTGACCAATGGGCAGGTGGTGTATACAGATGGCATGGACATTCTGGATGAAGGGATGTTTCATGTGGGGGTGGGGAGGGGATAGAGTGGGTCGATGCAAGATTTCATCATGCTACTCAGAACAGTGTACAATGTAAAACTTATGAGTTGGAAGGCAGCTATGCTCACCACTGGAATAGAACAAGAAATCATCAAATTTGTATGGAACCAGAAAAGACCATGACTAGCCAAAGCAGTCCTGACAAAAAAGAATGAAGCTGGAAGTGTCACGTTACCTGACTTCAAATTATACAGAACTATGATGATCAAAACAGCATGGTGTTGGCAGAGAAACAGACACACAGATAATTGGAACAGAATAGAGAGCCCAGATATAAAACCACATGTATATAGACAGCTATTTTTTGACAAACGAGCCAGAAAAACACAATGGAGTAAAGATAGTCTCTTCAATAAATGGTGCTGAGAAAACTGGAAAGCCCCATGCACACAAATGAAACTGGATTACAGTATGTCCCCATGTACAAAAAACTAATTCAAAATGAGTCAAAGACCTAAATATAAGACCCACAACAATAAATTACATAGAAGAAAATATAGGTACCAAACTTGTGGACCTTGGTCTAGAGAACATTTTATGAACTTGATCTCAAAGGCAAGGGAAGTAAAGGCAAAATCGACAACAAAACAAAGAAGGGAGATGATATTTGCAAACAGTAGCTCTGACAAAGGTTTAATTTCCAAAATACTGTATACAAAGAACTCATAAAACTCAACACAAAACAAACAAATAAATAAATATGCTAAACACACTCAAAATGGGTGGAGGAGCTGAAAATACACCTCTCCCAAGAAGACATACAACCAGCCAATAGATGTATGAAACAATGTTCAACCTCACTAGCAATTAGGGAAATGCAAATCAAAACTACAATGAGATACCACCTCACACTTGTTAGAATGGCCATTATTAATAAGAAAAGCAATAACAAGTGTTGGAAAGGTTGTGGAAAAAGGGAACCCTCATTCACTGCTGGGGGGAATGTAGACTGGCACACCCACTATGGAAAGAAGTCTGGTGATTCCTCAAAAAATTAAAAATAGGGCTACCATATACCCAGCAATCCCTCTCCTGGATATATACCCCCAGAAATTCAAAATCATGTATTTGCAAAGATATATGAACCCCTGTATTCATTGCAGCATTATTCATGGTGGCCAAGACATGGAAACAGCCAGACTGTCCTGCAATAGAGGACTGCATAAAGAAGACATGGTACATATACACAATGGAGTACTATTCAGCCATTATTCAGTACTATATGAAAGGAGGAAATAGTGCCATTTGCAACAACATGGATGGACCTTGAGAATATTATGCCAAGTGAAATAAGTCAGTCAGGAAAAGCTAAGAACCATATGATTTCACTACTTTGTGGAATATAAAACTGAAACTTGTGAACACAAACAGCAGTGTGATGGTTGCCAGAGAGAAGGAGGTTGGGGGAGGAGGGGTCCTAATATACGGTGACAGGAGAAGATCTGACTTTGGGTGGTGGGCACATGGTGCAATATGCAGATCTTGTAACATGGAAACCCACACCTGGAACCTATATGATCATGTTGACCAATGTCACCCCAATAAACTTAATTTAAAAAATAAATAATGTGGAACCTAATGAACAAATAAACTGATGAACAAAATAGATCCAGAGACACAGAAGCAGGGAACAGATGTGGAATCTCAGAGGGAAGGCGGTGGGCGGGGAGAGGTCAACCCCAAAACTTGTACACATATATGTTTACATGGACACAGAGAATAGTGTGGTGAAGGCCTGGGGCAGGAGGCAGGGTGAGCTAGAAAGGGGCAATGGGAAAAAAAAAATGGGACCTATGTAATACTTTCAACAATCAAGATTTAAAATAAATACATAAAGATGCTAAACACACACAAAATTAATTAATTAAAGCATGAATTGCTTATTTCTGGAATTTTTTAATTTAATATTTCTGGCTCACGATTTGCTGCTGGTAACTGAAACCTCAGACAGCAAAATCGTGAATAAGGGGAAATTACTGTACACACACATTTCTAGAACTGTCCCTCTGATACCTTGAAATCTCCATTGAAGTTCAGGTTTCAACTTGCTTGTGGGTTTCTTATGGATGAGGTGCATTGTTTTTTTGTTTTGTTTTTTTAAATTTAATTTTATTTTTTTAATTGTTTGAAGTATTATAAATAGTAGTACATATGTCTCCTTTTTCCCCCATTGACCTCTCCCCAGCCTTCCCTCCTCCCCCCCCCACCCCCGCATATGCTCCCCCCACCCAGTGTCTGTATCCATTGGTTATCCTTATATGCATGCATACAAGTCCTTCAGTTGATCTCTTACCACACCTCCCCAACCCTCCACTGCCTTCCTGCTGTAGTTTGACAGTCTGTTGGATGCTTCTCTGCCTCTGTATCTATGTTTGTTCATCAGTTTATGATGTTCATTATATTCCACAAATGAGTGAGATCATGTGATATTTATCTTTCTCTGACTGGCTTATTTCGCTTAGCATAATGCTCTCCAGTTCCATCCATGCTGTTGCAAATAGTAAGAATTCCTTTTTTTTTTTTTTTTTTTTTACATCAGCGTAGTATTCCATTGTGTATATGTACCACAGTTTTCTAATCTACTTATCTGCTGATGGGCATTTAGGCTGTTTCCAAATCTTAGCTATTGTAAATTGTGCTGCTATGAACATAGGGGTGCATATATCCTTTCTGATTGGTGTTTCTGGTTTCTTGGGATATAATCCTAGAAGTGGGATTACTGGGTCAAATGGGAGTTCCATTTTTAATTTTTTGAGGAAACTCCATACTGTTTTCCACAGTGGCTGCACCAGTCTGCATTCCCACCAGCAGTGCACAAGGGTTCCTTTTTTTCCGCATCCTCTCCAGCACTTGTCGTTTGTTGATTTGTTGATGACAGCCATTCTGGCAGGTGTGAGATGGTACCTCATTGTTGTTTCAATTTGCATCTCTCGGATGATTAGTGACTTTGAACATGCTTTCGTATGTCTCTTGGCCTTCTGTGTGTCCTCTTTCAAAAAGTGTCTAGTTAGGTCCTTTGCCCATTTTTTGATTGGATTGTTTATCTTCTTTTTGTTAAGTTGAATGAGTTTCCTATAAATTTTGGAGATTAAACCGTATCGGAGATAACACTGGCAAATATGTTCTCCCATGCAGTGGGCTTTCTTGTTGTTTTATTGATGGTTTCTTTTGCTGTGCAGAAGTTTTTTTATTTTGATGTAGTCTTAGAGGTGCATTGGTTTTGCTTTTGTGTAAGAATGATCTGCAGCAGGGGTATGATATCCTACAGCAGATTAAAAATATTTTGAGAGCAATGAGACTTGTTCCTACAGAGAGGTGCTATGCAGAAGCAAATGTAGACTTTTGTAGAAGCGGAGGCTGATGCTCATCACGGAATATAAACACCAGCTTGTTTGGGAAGGAGCCTGAGATTGATTTCTCCCCATTGTACAGAGGCAATTGGCCTGCAATTTTCACACTGTACTTGGTTTGAATTGTCTTGTTGGGGAGAAATAAAGTTGTTTATTGATTAGCATTTGAAAAACGAATTAGTACTTTGTTTGCTTAAAAGACAAAATAAGAGCACAATGTCAGAACCAAATATAAGTGGTTCCAGGACTAACAAGCACCCCAGGACTCAAAGGTTGGCCCTGAAATGCTGAAGAAACAGTGAATGAAGGTGCAGTTTCAGCCACAGCGCCCCTTTCTCACCACGTGGCTGTATAGTTGCTGCATTATGCATGTTTCTTTGGGAAGCAACACTTTTTTGGTTTGTTTTTATTACATGCTTTTTAATAGCCTCTTTCCACTACTAATCTCTTTCCTGATAGTAATAATGGAGAGACAATTGCCGTGAACAAAAAAAAAAATCTGGAAATAAGCAATTTCTAAAATATATCACATGGCCCTGGCTGCTAGGTGGCTTAGTTGGTTGGAGCATCATCCCATGCACCAAAAGGTTGCAGGTTTGATTGGCAGTCAGAGCACACACCTTGGTTTGGTGTTCAATCCCTAGTCCAGATGTGTATCTGAGGCAACCCGTTCATGTTTCTCTCTCTCTCTCTCTCTCTCCTCTCTCTCTCTCCCCCTTCCTTTCTCTATAAAAATCAATTAAAAAATCCTCAGGTGAGAATAAAAAAATAATAATAACATAAAATATATCACATGAACACTAGTTCTGAGAGATTAACAAAAAGTTATATGAAGGGTAGTTTATAAGGGCAAGTAAATACTGGGTTATACCTAGGTTAATAGAGTTTAATAGAGGACCTAGAAGAACCCTTAATATGCTCATGTAAATAGAGCTCTCAAAAAAAAAAAAAAAAAAAAGAGAGAGAACTTACAGAATTGACTGCTTCTTCTTTCCCTTCTTTTCCTGTTATATTTATGTTCAGTCCAGCAGCCAGTAAACTTCTTTCATTCAATATGTGAGTCTCTGGCAAAGGAGCTGAGGTGACTTACTGGGGTCAGGGGTAGAGAAGAGAATCTAAGTTTCTGAGTAAAAGAAACTTGACCGAATCTGGAGTTTTTTTAGGACTTTTAATTTGGTGGGTCTGTCTGTCCGTGTGCAACTTTTATTGACTGAGATTATTAAGAGCTTTCCCCTCTCTTATTTAGATTGGATTTGCCTTCTTGGAAGCACAATGGAGAGAGGAATCCAGAGGCAGGTGAGTAGGACTGGAGGAGAGGAGCCTAGGGGTTGGCTCTGTCAGTGGTGGGTCACAGCATTTTGAGTGACAGGTCCTGGGATATAAAGCTGACGAAGGCACAGTTCTTGGATGACTAATAGATCCAGACACTGCCTGGTGCTCAGCCAGCTGAGCTCAGCAGGGACTTGAAAGACAGCCAGAGGGACATTCAGGGCACAAGCTCTCAACTTCTGTGGTTGTTTACCTGAGCTTGTCATGGGGGGTCGCACAAAAGTGGGGAACCCTTACTCTGTCTAAGTGAGTGAGAACTGCATGTAAGGATAATACAGTAGTGAAGTCTCAGATCTAGTAGAAAACTTAGCTCTTAGCCAACCACCCCTGGCAAAGGGCATGCAAATTGACTCAAAAAGGGATGTTACCTAGCTGAGAGTTTAGAAGCAATAAACCTGAAATTGATGAAACTTTGTTGTTATGGGCTTAAAAAATCAGTAAATAGAGGTCTTTCCTACTGGTCAGAACCTAAACAAAGTCAGGGATATCTGATGCCCAGCCCAGGGCTCACACAGAGCACCCCATGTTCATCGTAAATCAGGTTAGACAGACACTCCTGTCTGCCTCAGCAGGGAGAAGAGTAGGACCCATCATGGCCATGATCATCTACTCCTATGGAAACCACATATTCCCTCTACAATTCATGTTGTCATTAGATTTTTTATTAGATTACTACAATATGAGCTCTGTATAGTCATCACATTAGATCTCTCGGAATAGTTTGGTTCTTGCTTAGTGGTTAATACCTCTGGGTGTCGTGCTGAGATGTGGCAGAAATACCATCTTCTGAGGCACAGAGGGTGACAGGAGAGAAGGCAGCTCTGAGGTTTGCAAATCAGAAGGACTCCCGGACCAGGATTTGGGGCTTGCAGACAGCACCATGACTGTGAGGTCTCTGGGGTGTTCATGTGCTTTGGTCCCTAAGACCCCTTTTAAAGCGTCTTGAAATGGGCAGTTGCCTACTTGGGGTTTTTGCAGGCCGTCAGGAAACTTCCCTCATCTTCTCCACAAGTCTCTGCTGGTTGAGCCTAATTCTACCCTCGCATCTTCAGTCTTTTAGCTCAATGTTTTGGTGCCAGTAAAAATGCATGTGTGTACCTTGGTTTTTGATAGAAAGCTATTTACAGGTCTTTTCTACAACAGTATAAATGTGCTTCAGAACACTTCTCCACATCAGTAAACGCTCAGTTTAAAAGTACATACTGACTTATTTCCCTTAGCCTAATGTTCTACAGGTCCATTCATGCTGTCACAAGGGTAAATTTTTCTTCCTTTTTACAGCAGAGTAGTATTCCACTGTGTAAATGTACCATAGCTTTTTTATCCACTCATCTACTGACGGGCACTTGAGCTGCTTCCAAATCTTGGCTATTGTAAATAACACTGCAATGGACATAGGGTGCATATATTCTTTCTAATTAGTGTTTCGGGTTTTTTCAGATAAATCCCCAAGAGTGGAATCGCTGAGTCATAAGGTGTGAAATAAACCAGTAAGAGAAAGACAAGTACCACATGATTTCACTTCTATGTGAACTTAATGAACAAACTGAACTAGCAAACAAAACAGAAACGGACTTATAGAGAGCAGGCAGATATTTCTGGTACGGGGGGGGAAAGGAGGGCTGGGGAAGAGGGGGAGTTGAGGGTGGGAGGGATTGAGCCAAAAAGAAAAACAAGAGAAAGAAGTCATGGACATGGGGAAAAGTATGGCGAATGTGGGGGGAGGAGGGAGGTGGAGGTGGAAGAGGGCATAGAGGGGATAAGTGGTGATGGAAAAAAAAATATTTTAAAGTATATATTGAGTTGTGCCAGGCACCTTGTTAGGCGCCTGGGGATATGTAGAGAACCAAAGAGTTGTAGCCCCAGGCCTTACAGAACTTTTCTATTTTGATGGCTCTCACAATCCTTTAAAACAGAGGTTGGCAAACTAGTCAAATCCAGAGGGCTGCTTGTTTTCATACATAAAGTTTTATTGAAATCTAGCCATAGCCATTCATGTACGTATTTTTCAATGTCTGCTTTTGCACTACAGAGTTGAATTGTTATGGCAGAAATCCTGTAGCCTGCAAAACCTAATATATTTACAGAATATTTGACTCTATAAAAAAACTTGCCAACTCTTGCTTTAAAATCCCATGAGCTTGAGTCCTAACCATATATATATATATACACACACACACACACACACACACACACACACACACAGTGAGTGGCCAGATTATTATGATCTCTGAATGCATAATAATCTGGCCACTCAGTGTATATCCTATATAATAAAAGTCTAATATGCAAATTGTCCCCTCAACCAGGAGTTCGACCAGCGGCAGGCCAGCCAACCGCCCATGTCCCCTCCCCCTGGCCAGGTTGTCCAGACCCCACCCATGCATGTATTCATGCACTGGGCCTCTAATATATATAATAATCTGGCCACTCAATATGTGTGTGTGTGTGTGTGTGTGTGTGTGTGTGTGTGTGTGTGTAAATATATATATACTTTTAAAATATGTTTTTATTCATTTTTAAAGAGGTAAAGAGAAAGAGAAACATTGATGAGAAAGAAGCATTGATGAGAAACATCAATTGGCTGCCTCCTGCACGCCCCCTACTGGGGATCAAGCCAGCAACCTGGTATGTGCCCTCTACCTGTAATCAAACTGGGGATATCTTGGTGCATGGGAGGAAGTTCAACCAACTGAGCCACACTGGCCAGGGCTAGCCCTACATATTTTAAATGAGTAGATCCACAGGCGTGTACCTGAGCACACGCAGACAGCTTGTATATGCACACCTCTCTGTGCCCACACTTCCCGTGAAGGGGTTCTCTGCACTCTACGTGTCTGCCTTTGATTTTTCCTGAAGCAGTTTCTCTCCCCTGCAGTGCCCTTCCTAAGGTGGTATGTATGATCCAGCAGCCACAGTCCTCTGTCCTCTGCAATTGTCCTTGGCATGTCATCTCCCAACTCCTTCCACCCTCCTGGTATTAACTATCCTTGGGCTATGCCTCACAGATCTACATTTTCAACCCTCACTCATCTCCCACATTCCCTTCCCACATTTCTAGCTTCCTGGGCCACTCAAACGTAGTATATCCGAAACCAAATTCATCATCATTTCCCCCAAGCCAACTCAGCCTCCGGACTTTGCAGTTTTCTGTTATTGGTAATATCAATCTCCACTTTGAGATCTTAGTCACTAAAATAATGATCATATTTATTTCAAAATTTACCTCTTGGTTCTGAAAAACAAATTGAGTTGAAATCTGGACCTCAGGACAAATGATGAAGGACAAAGCTTACCTGATGTATAGGTCTTATTTTCCTACAGAAGAAACAGGAGGGGAGGCAACGGACTGTGACCAGGCATCCCCATGAGCCAGGCACTCTGCCAGCCACTTTTTCTACATAATGTACATACATTCCCAACAATGCTATCCATCAGTTTTTTAAATCCTCATTTTATAGATGAGAAAGCTGAGTCTCCCATGTTAAGTAACCTTGCCAAATGTCACATAGCTAGTGGGCTGTGGTACCGCTATCTCAATCTGAGTGTTAAATATTATTTACCATCCTCTTGCCATATGGCAAACCCAGCTTCTAGTTTGGGGTTTTACTGGTGTTTGCTGAATTTTCCTTTTTAAAATACATATAAATCAAACTTGACTAAAGTATATTCAACGAACATGGACTGTAGTTTTCAATATCCAATTCTCTCTTGCTTCCCACAGCAATATTTAGTTATTTGCGCCAAGTCACCCAGCTGGTAGATGGTGAAACCAGGATGCCAACCCAGGTCTTTCTTACTGCAGAGTCTTTAAGACTCTTACCGTGGCCGTGTGCTATCTGCTTCCAGGCGGAGAAGTGAAGCTCCAAGATGGCAAGTGGCGATGCCAGGCCCCTTGGAGGGTAGACCTGTGCCAGGACTTGGTGTTCATCCTTCTAAGGTCAGTCGGCTGAAGGAAAAGAATGAGCTAAAGCCTGTCTTATTCCTTCGCAGTATGTTCCTCTGGAAGGTTTGCAGTTGGAGGAAAACTGAATATATTTGTTTCTGGTTGTAAATACCTGAAGGTATTTTGCCCAGCCGGTGTGGCTAAGTGGTTGAGCATTGACCCAGGAACCAAGAGGTCATGGTTCGATTCCCTGTCAGGGCATATGCTAGGTTGTGGGGTTCAACCTCCAGTAGGGGGCGTGCAGGAGGCAGCCAATCAACGATGTTTCTCTCTCATTCGTTTCTCTCCATCTTCTTCCTCTCTCTCAAAAAATCAATAAAAACATATTAGAAAAAAGAAAAGTTTTAAAATTCCCTCTATATTTCAGAAAAGTGTTCTGAACGAATAAGGAAGTTGAAAAATATTTTAGCTCAGTGGCTCTCAAACTTTATTTTGCATAAAACAAACTAGCGTGACTTCAAATGTAGATTATAAAGCATTGCACCCAAACGTTCTATTTCAGGAAGCCTGGAGTGCACCCCGGATAGAATTATTTGAACAAAGTGTGCGATGTTCTGATGCAAGTGGTCTTTGAATAACTTTGTTTTTAGCTCCTTGTTAGTTGAGTATTTATAAACAACTTCATCATTTCCCATAAAATGAATACCTGGAACACATTTATAGTGCAATTGTCAGGACTAGAATAGACTTCTAAGATTCTGGGATGGATGTCTGAAATATTCAGATTAATAAAGTCTCCTGAATAATTTCCCTGGTGCAGCATCATTGTGCTTTGCACAAAAGTCCAGATAGCCTCTCTTTCCTAAATTCTTTTTTTACCTCATAAACATGGCCAATGATAAACAGATTTAACTTTCACAGCATAAATTTTGTATTAAAATTCTTGGTATCGGCTATCTTAACCCAGTTGAAAATAATTAAAGCAAATGGGAATGTATAGGCATTATATTACTGAAGAGTGGAAATATTTAGTTTCAGGTAAGGCTGGATCCAGCAGTTCAAATAGAGGTTCAGGCTTTCCTCCTAACAATTCTCTCTCAGCTCTGCTTATTCATGTTGATTTCCTTGGTATCTTCCACTAAGTGGGAAGAGGGCTATAGACAAACACCAGTTCACAGTCTTCAGTCTTCCTCAGCTCCAAACCAAAACATAAATCCTAGAGAATGGTCCTGACTCTTGGATCACATGCCCTTTCCGTACTTACGTGGCCATAAGAAACAGGTATGGCCTATGCCCACAATATACCACCAATGGCCAGTATAGTGCTTGAAAGACCCAACTGGAGTTACAAGTTTTCCAACTTGAAGGAATTACTAGACAGAAAATTAATAGATTTCATCAAACCTTGAAGTAGCGTCAGTGGTTTGGAAACAACCTAAGTGTAGACTGGTAGGGGAATCTGGCAAGGGTGACACATATGTACACCTGGGATAGAATGTTCTGCAGACATTATAAGTGATGGATATGAAGACTGTGTGGCAAATATATTTTTTAAGTTTGATATAAAAACTGAGAAAAGCATATCTTGAAATTCTGCTTTCACTGTGGTGTTGACATGATAGAAAAGCATATGCATAGCACCAGAGATCACAGAACACAGGGAAACAAAAGCAAGCCCAGTGCTGAGGTGGTGAGATTCAAAGCACAGGTTTGTTTCATTCATCCTTGTGTTATCATGCTTTTTCCCTTTACTTTAAATGATGTATTCTATATCTATTTATCTATAAAACCCTGCCATTTTATAATTTCCCCAGAAAGCAATTCAAGGCATGTTGGCTTTTAGGCTGAGACATTATTTGGCGCTTCCTCCAGTGGACCTCTGAGCTTTGGGCCTTCCATCCAATGATTAGCTCTCTCTTGTCTTTTGTGACGCCCACACCCATCTCTCCTTTTCTGCCACCCACCTCTGACTCTGGCAGCCACTTAATCTCTTTTTCTTTAATGTTGTCATTTAAAAATACGATATAAATGGAATCATATAATATGCAAACTTTTTTGCTGAATGAAAAGAAATGGGCTCTTTGCACCCAGCATAATCTCATGAAAATCCATCCACCTTGCTGTGTCTGTCTATAGCTTGTTCCTTTTTATTGTTGAACTAGAGGCCCGATGCATGAAAGTCATGCAAGAGTAGGCCTTCCTTCCCCCGACTGCCGGCACCAGCTTCCCTCTGGCACCCAGGACCTGGGCTTCCCTCGCAGCCCTGGCTTCGTCTGCAAGGTCGTCCAGAAGGACGTCCGGAAGGTCGTCCAGTCTAATTAGCATATTACACTTTTATTATTATAGACTAGAGGCCCATTGCACAAATTCGTGCACAGGGGGTGGGGTTGTCCCTCAGCCCAGCCTGCCCCCTCTCCAATCTGGGACTCCTCTCACAATCCAGGACTGCTGGCTCCCAACCGCTCACCTGACTGCCTGACTGATTGCCCCTAACCACTTCTTCCTGCCAGCCTGATCACTCCCTAACCACTCCCCTGCCAGCCTGATTGATGCCTAACTGCTCCCCAGCTGGCCCGATTGCCCCTAACTGCCCTCCCTTGCTGGCCTGGTTACCCCTAACTGTCCTCCCCTGCTGGCCTAGTAACCCCTAACTGCCCTCCCCTATTAGCCTGGTCCCCCCAACTGCCCTCCTCTGCAGACCTGGTCACCCCTAACTGCTCTCCCCTATAGACCTGGTTCCCCCCAGCTGCCCTCCCCTGCAGGGCTGGTCACCCCTAACTGCTCTCCCCTGCAGGCCTGGTCCCCCCCCCCAATTGCCCTCCCCTGCTGGCCTGGTCACCCCTAACTGCCCTCCCCTGCAGGCCTTGTCACCCCTAACTGCCTTCTCCTGCAGGCCTGATCACCCCAACTGCCCTCCCTTTCAGACCTGGTCCCTCCCAACTTCCCTCCCCTGCTGGCCTGATCACCCACAACTGCCCTCCCCTGCTGGCCATCTTGTGGCGGCCATCTTTTGTCCACATGGGGGCAGCCATCTTGTGTGTTGGAATGATGGTCAATTTTCATATTACCTCTTTATTAGATAGGCTAGTGGTCCATTGTTGGATGTATCATAGTTTTTTTAACCAGTCTCGCATTAAAGAATATCTAGATTGTTTAGAGATTTGGGGCTATTACAAATAAAGCTACTGGAAGAATAAATATATGGGTTTTTATGTGAGCATAAGTTTTTATTTCTCTGGGATAATTGCCAAGAGTTCAGTTTTTGGATGGTAAAGTAGTTGCTCATTTATTTTGTTAAAAAAAAAATCCAAACTGTTTTCCAGAGTGCCTGTTTCATTTTATATTCCTATTAGCATGTGTTTCTTTTAATTTTTACTTAAGCTATTTGAAGCAGTATTTCTTACTTGCCCTCTCCCCACAGGTCATCATTGAACATAATTATCCTGGTATCAGTTAGCTCTAGCCACAGTAGTGCTGCATAACAAACCAACCCTAAACTCAGTGGCATATAACAATAAACATTGCTTTCATGAGTCTTCAAGTTGACTATAAATTGTCTGGTCTAGGCTGGCTGCAGCCGGGTAGTTGATGGATTGCTGCTCACTGTGGGTCGGGCTCAGAGTTCTTCCATGTGTTCTTTCTGGGGAATAGTCTTAGGGTCATTTACTATCAACTAAAAGACTTTCTCAAGTCCTCTGGTGCCTCTGCTAGCACACAGCCCCACTGCACATATCAAGCCTCCTCTTGAATTACATCTGCTTAAGCCCCATTGGCCTAAGCAAGTCACATAGCCAAGTCCAAAGTCAAGGGGTGGGGGAATATATTCCCTTGCTTGTGGGAGGAACCTCTGGTAGCATGGTAAAGGGTAAAGGACAAAACAACAACCAAATTCCTTTTGCTACCATCGGCTCACCCATGATGTTTTTCTTGTCTCCTATAACTTCTAGTGCTCACATCAATGTTGCTTTTTGGTGAGCGGTATCTTCTAGGATTATAGTAAATTAGAGTAAGAATGTATGCTCCTTTTTTCTTATACTATTTTAAATCCAACCAAAGACATAATAATCACACTCCAAAGGTTCAGAAATCCTTATTATTTATAAGCATATTCTTCAATATAAGCTTTGTCTTTCTTACTACTGTCTCCCCGCTTACAGGAACTAAAACATAGTAGTTTCCAGGTTTGTATTCTATGACTGGCTTCTGGGACCGTGTAATATGAGGGTGTGTGGCATAGTAGCTAGTGCTCTCAATGTGGGATATGATTTCTAAGGTCAAATCCTAGTTGTAGAACTCATTAGCTATTACCATCGGTTTCTGCATGCATAAATCAGAAATGATAACCCTTACTTCACAGTATATGGGGATTTTACAGATTTTGCAACCAGTTAAGTGCTTAATACTAACGTTCTTAATACTAATTATTTACATTTTAGAGAATACCTTCTCTTAGGAGTGTGGCTTTGCTGGGCTTGGCTTCATGGTTCTTTTGATCTATCTTCTGACTGCTACCACAGGAAGAGAGATAAAGGAGGTCCCACACTTGACCAAAGGCATGATCTGAGTTCATGAATACATAGGCCTTTTCGTATTGCTAAATATTAAAAGGCACGCCGACTTAATTTCATAGGTATGGGTAGAATTGCTGTAGCCTCGTTCATCACCTCCGACACATTTTAACCCCGGTACCCATGTTGAACTTGAAGATGGGGAGTCTGTGGACGGACTTGGATAGGTGGTGCTTTCCCAGTGGGCGAGACATTCCCCTCAGACTTGATGGTTTTGCAAAATATGCTTCTGTGTCCTTTATGGCAATTGGCAGTTTTGTTCCAGGCTGGTAAACGGGCTGCCTACTTTGCAGTATGCTTTCTTCAAGCCCTAAGCAGAAGCCTATTACACCTCAGGAAACCGAGCTGCTAGTCTCCACCGGTCTCCCCAGGCCACTGGTGATGTTGGGTCGTTGTTTAACCTCACAGAGTGTGTCTGTCTGCTGTATACATGATGGGGATGGGGTTTCCTGGCCTGTGGGATCCCTTCCAGTTTGAATATTCTGAACATGCACTGATTTCCCTGGAGCTGTGTGCCACGCGGAGCATGGCCAGGGTTGTTGCAGCTGGGAGACAGTGGGTCTCAGCGTGTCAGTGACTCCATGTTCATGTTTCATAGTGTCTGGAGAGCATGAGGGCACCGATTCAGTCCTAGGGAATGAACATCAGGCTTAGGTTTGCTTGCAATCCACTCTGACCTCTGAGTCCTCCAACCTGACCCGGTTCTTTCAAACGGGCCAGCTCATCATCCAGCTTTGCTCATTTTGATTTACAGCATTCTGTCTATTTTGGTGTAACTGGGAAGCATCATTTTGTCTGATTATTTAGGATTACTAAGTACTTTTCAATTCTACTTTTCTTAAGCCAATACTTAAGAAAATAGTGAAGGACCAGGTGTTTGTTTGTTTGTTTTAACATCCAATCTATTATGGGCCCAGGCTTGTGAAATCAAGCATTTGGATGTTGTGGCACTTCGAGATTGCTAGAGATTTTCTAAATGCTTGCTCTCAGTGTTGTACACTTTCTGTTTGTGCATACACTCAGATCTGTTTCTGGATTCTCTAATTCTGTTCTGCCGGTCTATTTGTCTATCCCAGTGCTGATACTACACTGTCTTAATTACTATGGTTTTATAATGAGTCTTAAAATCAGCTAAAACAATCTTCTCCCCTGAGCCAATCTTCTTTTTCAGGAGTAACATGGCCATTTTTGGCCTTTTGCTCTTCCCTGTGAATTGTCAAATTTGCATGTTAAGTTCCACAAATAGAATTTAATTGAATTCACTTATCAATTTAGGGCAAGTTTTGATCTCTCCAAAATGTGCTTTTTTATCTATAAGCATAAGTTATTTTACTAGTTACTTAAACTTTGAAAACACTTTTACAACTTTTTTGCAAAAAAATTCTTGTATATATTTTATGTTTATTTCTAGGTTGTTTATATAATTTTATTGCTATTACAAATGGTATCTTTATAAAAGAGATGTGACACAATACACTTTCTGACATTTTGTGGCTATTTTATGAATACGCAATCGATTTTTTTATATGTTATATATTATTTTCACATCCAACAACCTTGCCAAACTCACTCTTTAAATAATTGTTTCATAACACTTTTTGGTTTCCATATAGACTTGATTTGTGAATAATAATCTGATTCTTTCCAATCCTATCTCTTATTTATTTTCTTGTCTTATTGCAAGTATATTAAGGGATTGTATTAGTTTCCTTTAGGTGGCATAACAGATGACCACAATCTGAGTGGCTTAAGGGAATGGAAACATTTTTCTCATAGTCAGAAAGCTATGCGTGTAGATGGGCTCCCTCTGAAGACTCTAGGGCAGGATGCTTCCTTGTTTCTTCCAGTATCGAGTGGCCCCAGCACTCCTTGGCTGGTGTCAGCGTAACTCCAATCTTTGCCTTTGTCTTTACTTGGCTTTCTCTATATGTCTTTGCTCTCCTCTTCTTCTAAGGACACCAGTCATTGGAATTAGAAAACACTTTATAGTTGTTTTTGCATGGCAAGCATACCTCAATAAAGTAGTGTGTGTCTTTTATAAATATATGTTTTTATTGATTTTAGAAAGAGAGAAAAGGAGAGGGAGAGAGAGAAAAACATCAATCGACTGCTTCCTGCACACCCCCTACAGGGGATCGAGCCCAAAACCTGGGCATGTGCCCTAAATGGGAATTGAACCATCCACCTCTTGGTGCATAGGATGACACCAAGCAACTGAGCCACACCAGGCAGGGCTCAATAAAATGTTTTTTAAAGAGTATACTAATAAAAATAAATGATAGCCTGGCTAGTGTTGCTCAGTGGTTGAGTGTCGACCCATAAACCAGGAGGTCATAGTTTGATTCCCAGTCAGTGCACATGCCCGGGTTGCAGTCTCCATCCCCAGTGAGGGGCATGCAGGAGGCAGCTGATCAATGATTCTCTCTCATCATTGATGTTTCTCTCTCTCTCTCTCTCTCTCTCTCTCTCTCTCTCTCTCCCTCCCTCCCTCCCTCCCTCCCTCCCTCCCTCCCTCCATCCCTCTCCTTTCCACTCTTAAATCAATAAAAACAATACATTTAAATTAATTAATTAATTAATTAATTAAGAATAGTATTCCCTTTTTTATTCTCTATAAAAGCATATCTACATTGGAATTATCAGTCCACATTTTCATTAAAACTTGCCTATAAACGTTCTGGGCCTACTCTGTTTTCTTCCTATTGGTGGTAATTTAAAATTTTTTTTCAACTTTTGTAATAGATATAGAACTGTTGAGGTCATTCTTTCTTTCCTGATTAAGTTTTGTTAAATTGGATTCTTTCTCTAGAAACATGTTCATTTTGTGTTTTCAAATTAGTTAGCATGCAATTGTTCTTAGAATCCCTACTGCGTCTCTAATGCCACCGAAACAGGTTTTCCTATTATTTTACTTTTAATTCTTGAGCCAGTTTACCTGGGTTTTTTTCTACTTCATATCTTCACTGACACAACGAGGATTTAGCTCATTTGTACTATTTCCATTTCTTTCGGAGTTAGTAATTAGTCATTTTTAAAATTTTTATATAGTATTCCTGTGGCAATGTGTGTAATTTTAAATGATATAAATATGTTACTTCTTTATTCTCTCAAATTTTCATCAGCGCTCACCCTTCTGAGAGAGATGATTGGAGATAAAGGTCCTTCCTTTTGTTCTTTAAAATGTTAGTGGCCTTGCCAATCAAAGTAAATGATTGCTTCTAAATGACAGTCTTGTTCGCCCACCCCATGTCTCCTTTAAGCGTGGTCCAAATACCACGCATATGCAGTGACTGTTTCCACTTATTCAAAAGCAGACCCCATTTGAATCTCATTTGGCAGCTCACAAGCTCTGAGACTTAAAGTGAGAGTCTCTGCAGTTTCCTTATTCCTAAGGAGGAGTTCTGCTCATCTCACAAGGTTATTGTTAGATGAAAATTAGGTGACAATTGTTAGTGTGCCTAAGACTGGCCCTTCATAGAGTAGGTGCTTGGCATATGCTATTTCCATACCTTCATGATCAGTTTCTGCTATCATAGCATACTAATTTTTCTGTTTGAAGACAGTACAAATAACCATGTATCAGTTACCAGGAGTGTTCTAATAACTTAGTGCATCACCTAAGTTTGTAAGAATACATGGGCAGAGGTCTTTCCTCTGCCTGTGTATATATAGCACAAGGAAGAAGAAAACTTACTTGACAATGGCTTTGTGAGAATACTTACCTCTATCTTTTTCTTTAAGAATAGTGGTTTATGGAGAGTAGAATGGTGGTTACCAGGGGCTGGGGGTAGGGGAAATGGGAAGATATTAGTTACAGGTACACACTTTGAGTCATAAGATGAATAAATTGTGGGATCTAAAGTACAGCATGTGATTTTAGCCTACAATACTTTATTATCATATATCCTTACAAGTTTCTAAGAGGGTAGAGCTTAAATGTTCTCACTACAAAAGGAAGTGGTAGTTGTGTGACATGATGGATGTGGTAGCTAACACTATGGTGGTTATAGGGAGAGGCTCTAGAATTAAACCTCGGATTGACCTGTGGCAGAGCCACAAACAAGTCCCAGCTTGGAGGGCAGAGCCCTCTTAGCTTAATTAAGTTTAACCTTATAGCCCTCCCTAGTTCCTTCCTGGGTAGCTAATGGGCTGTGGGAGGTGCAGCAAGTGCTGCCAAAACAAGTGAAACTCACAAGAACATTGTAACTATGTTGACCACTACCTTGTTTTTCTCTTGACTATAAAATAAAGCCTCAGCTTGCTGGCTGGGTCCTTCTCTGTGGCCTCATCCAGGCACAGGAGATCCACCGAGCCCCAGCTATATTCTCTTTATCTGTCTTTTCTTTAATTCTTCACCGCCCCTCCTCAGGCTCACCAAACCGTTGGTTGTGCTGGCACAGCACAGTGGTGGTCATTTTGTAATATACAACTATAAAATCAACACCCATACACCTTAAACTTACACAATGTTATGTGTCAATTATATCCAATAAAACTGGGGAGGAAAGAATAGCAGTTTATAATCTCCTTTATGTCACACACACCTCTGAGAATCACGTCAAAATTATGGACATTGTCTCCAACGAAATTCACATTTGCACATTCTTTTACACGGAATTCTGTATTTCATGTATCCTCCGAAGGCTAGCTATGCATTGCAGGTTAAGAATCTCTGTTAGAAAATAACAGTCTTCTTTAAGTTTAGCTGAATGTCATATATTTGACAGCCCTGCTGTTCCAATTCCACGCAGACCAATGTATCCTGAGTTAGAATATGAGTTTGAAATGGACAGATAGATTTTTGACACTGTTATTCCTTTTGCCATCAGTCACAATGACCCCGAAAGGAAACCAGAAATGGCTTATGTACTTAAAATCAGAAAGTGAAAACATTTTTCAACTGTTGGATGTTCTGAGGAATGAGTCCCTTATGAAGTCCCTGTGAATCTTACATTGAATGCATTTAAAACTTGCAAAATTTTTCCTACTTCCTTTTCCTTTGCATTTCGGGAAATTCTGGCATGACTGTATTAAATCAGCATCTCAGGCAAGAATATATAATAGGAGCAGAATGCCCTTTATATTTGTTCCAAAACAAATAGGTCTTTCAAAACAAATTAAAAAAAAATCTATGCACATAGCAAAGAAAGAAGGAGAGTAGGGGTGAGTGGGAGAGTAATAATACCAATTAAAAGATCCTACTTTATAGAGTTGTGATGAAGATTAAATGAGGTGATACATGCAAAGGTCGTTAGCAAGTACCTAGTACATAGTTACAAAGTAGCCAAGATTGTTTTGAATTTCCACTCTTTTTCTTAAGAATTTGTGAATTTACAAAGCATTGGGCTCCAGCTTCTTTTGCTGCTTCTTAAAATATATTTTGGGCCTTCGGAACGGGTCTCAGCTGTTCAGGGCTAGGTTCAGCTCTTCGCAGCTGGCTCGGCTCTCAGGGCTGGCTGGCTATTTCAGACTAGGCTGGACTCTTCCTGGGTAGGCTCCACCTGCAGAGCTAGCTTCTGCCCTTCGGCGCTGGGTTTGGTTGTTCGGATCTGGGTTCGGCCCTTTGAGGCTAGGCTCTGCCCTTGGGGACCAGCTACAGCTGTTTGGGTCTGGGTTCGGCTCCTCACAGCTAGGTTCCACCCTTGGGGAATGAGTTAGGCTGTTGGGGACTTAGATTCAGCTCTTCAGGGTAAGCTCGCCTCTTAGGGGATAGGCTCCAACCTTTGTGACTGGGCTCAGTCCTTCAGAAAAAAATAAAAAAAAATATAGATAGATAGATAGATAGATAGATAGATAGATATAGACTAGAGGCCTGGTGCATGAAAATTCATGCACTGGAGGGGGGTCCCTCAGCCCAGCCTGCCCCCTCTCACAGTCTGGGAGCCCTCAGGGGCGGGAGGCGGCCCAGCGATCAGGGGAAGGCAACATCCCATCACCACTCTGCTGCTGCCACTGCTGGCAGCACAAGCCTCAGCCGACCCTGGTTACCTGATCCTCGGGCAGCCCTGTGTGGCTGGGCAGCTGCCATCGAGGCTTGCCTGCGCCTTGGGCGTTGCTGGGCAGCCGCCATTGGAGGTTTGCCTGCGCCTCGGGCCAACCCTGGGCGGCTAGGAGGCTGAGGGGACTGGAGGACTCTGGAGGCAGGTGTACGGAGCGCCTGCCACCCCAGCGGGGATGAGGGGACTGGGTGCCGCCATCTTTGAGGGTGTGAGTCAATTAGCATATTCCCTCCTTATTGGCTGTGGGTGCTGCCATCTTTGAGGGCGGGGCAGTCAATTAGCATATTCCCTCTTTATTAGATAGGATTAATAGTAGAAACCATTTTGCTTTGGAGAGATGGTTAATCTTGTCAAGTGAACTATTTGTTTCCTAGAATTTTCTGGAACCATCTGCATATGAATAATTATTTCCTAGCCTGAAAGATCTTGTAAATGGGGTAATTTTGATAAGGGTACAAAGCATAGGCTTCTTTATTCTTCAAGGCTGGCTAGCCTTAGGATCAAAGCTCAGAGAACACCCAAAGGCAAAATTGCCCCTTTTGGCAGAAGTCCAAAATGTAGGAGCAAGAAGTTTGGCTGGGGGTGTTATAAAGGATAGGAAATCTGTCCTTAACAGAAGCCATCTCTAATTTACAAATATCCTTCCTAGAGTCCAGGGAATTTAGAAGATGGGGGGAAAAAGACAAAAATAAAAACCTACAAAATAAAAAACTCATTCCTGAAGGACTTAGATAAATGATGGGTAAACAATCTCACAATAATGGCCAAGTTATTCCCTTAGCCTCCAGATGGTTCTGTTGTGTAAATTGATGTGCTATAGACTGTTAGACATTTGTGTTATTAATTTCAGTGAGTCCCTAAAGACTTTCATTCGGGGACTCTCTTGCAAGAATCAAGAGACCAAAAGGCATTATTGTGCTGTAAATAAGAAGACAAACTCTGATATCAAAACTAAGATCTAATCCTTGAACAGGTATTTGCTGTTGCATGAATTTAAGTCTGGACTTGTCTCCAACTCTGCCTCCTCATCTGCCAGTGACCAGAGGGTGGCTGCAAGCTGTAAGTGAGGCTCTATCTGTTTAAAGTGCTGAGCATAGTAGGTCGTACAGAGAAAGCACCTGATATTATTTTTGACATTGCTGTTGATCATTTGATTCTAAGGCATCCTCAGACCTCATGGAAATTAGTGAAGAAACACCAAATTGAGGGAAGAAAAAGGTCATAATGCAGCACAGATGCTTATTTTTAGATGTCTAAACAGGTAAACAGGAGCACTGAATCAATAACATATTACACAGAGAAGAGAGTGAGGTGCTGAGGTCAGTAGGATGAAGTAAGAAATGCCATAGTCGTTTCTGAGGTAGAGGGTACAGAAAGGCAAGGAGTGCCTCCAACTTCCAAAGGGAGGCCTCTCCAGGGGACAGTAGACAGCCATGACAGCTCACCATCCTTTAGTTTTTATCAGAAGTATGAAGAAGTCATACTGTACAATTCGGGTGGCTGTGATAAACAATTTTTCATGTCTTCATCAAGATGCATTTTTTTCCAAAGATCATTTATCTTTCGTCTTAAGAGGCAATACCAGGAAGATATATTGGAAAACATAAATGGTTCACTAATCCTCAAAGGCCAGTTGAGATAAATATTTATATTGGGCATTTATCCTCCATTTAACACTCTGGCATATTATATCCACATTTATTATGTTATCTGTTTTAAATATTGCCATGTGAGTGATTTTTCTTAGGAGCTACACAGAGCGGGCGCTAATAGTGAACTGACATGAGATATCTCTGTATCTTAATACGTGTATTCTATTAATTTATGCAAAGTGATCTTCTTTGCTGTTTCACAGATCAGTATGCCTGCTAGACCCAGAACCTAGTAGAAAATAGCCCAACCTTAAGAGAATGGTCCTTTAGAAAAAGGAGGAATTAATAACATAGAAATCATAGGTGATGGCATTGGGGTTGTAATAGTCACTTTCACCTTCCATATATCACATGCTTTGCCTCAAATCAATTGCAAATAGAGATAGTAATTTGGTGAATACTTATTGAGCACCTACTATGTCCTGGAGAAAAAGTGTACAGTGAACCATGACCCTGTGTTCAAGTGGCACATAGACTAGTGAGGGTGACGAGCTTGAAACCAGAAGTTGCAGACACTGTGGTATGCAGAGTGATAGAGATATGCAGAGACTAGATCTGAAGTAGAGGCACCTAACTTTTTGGGAAGCAGTCAGTGGAAGTCTCATGGAGGAGGAGAAACCCAGAAATGTTACTCACTAGAAGTCATTAGGCTTACTTGTTGTTTACATCCATGATAATGCCTCTCTAACCACGGCACAGAGGTTTTAAATAATTTAAATGGCATGCGTGAAATTACGTGGACTACATTTTAAAGGACCCCAAGTATGATCTGGCCAGGTAAAGGTGTGGGAAATACAGGGTATTCCAGGCTCAGGAGATGAGGTGAGCCAAGGCGTGGAGCTCAGAGATAGCAGGATGAGTGTAGAGAATCATAAACAGCTCATTGTTACTGGAGCTTAAAGTAGTAGGTGCAGAAGGTGAAGCTGCTGATGTAGTCAGGGCAAGACGGTGGGTCCTTGTGAGCCATTGTGCCTGCTGTTCTTCTGGGCATGTGCCTGGCTTGGCCACGTGAATGGTGTTAGCTCGTGGACAGTAAGCAAGGAGCGAGAAATGCCACATCCGAGAGGAAGATGGAGAGCCATTCTCTGGTCCTGCAGCATTCTTCTTGACTTGCATCATCACAGAAGGCAATCCACAGCCAACAGACACATGACTGAGAGAGAAAGGTTCGATGTTATCAGCCACTGGGACTTGTGGGGTCATTTGCTAACACAGCATAACTTCGGTCTAAGCTGAGTGTGACTTTACATTAGGCTATATTTGGTGGGATATATATTTATTGAGGTTTAGCACAAGTAGAAATATGCAGAGAATATTCCGCAGTATAGACTGAGGAATTGAAATACTGGAAGCATAGCCATGTGATGCCCCATCCTAATTAAAAAGTGGACCGTTACCAGCAGTCCAGAGAGTCTACATATGCTCTCTTCTTTCCATTAACCGCTTCTTCCCTAAGGATAATCACTGTCCTGGTTTCTGAAGCCATAGACTAGTTTGAACTTCTAGTAAATGTAAAACGTACTTATGTAAATGTACATATACTCTGTTGTGTCTGGATTCTTTCTGTCAATGTGATGTATGTGAGATTCATTCCTATTACACGTAAGGTACTTGTTATATGCTTTACCGTTTTATGAATCTATCACAGTTATTTATGATACTGTTGGTTGGTTGTTTCTAGTTTCTGATTATTGCAAATTGTGCTGCTATGAATATGTATGTTTTTTATGGAGAACTTATATATGTATTTCTGTTGTGCATAAAATAAGGAATATCATAAGGTATACCTATGCTCAGCTTTAGTAGATTCTGCAAAATGGTTTTCCAAAGTGATTGTACAAATTCATTCTCCCACTAGCAATGTGTAAGAGTTTCAGTATTTGGCATTGGCTGTTCATTTTATTTTAGCCAATCTGGTGGGTGTACAGTAGTATCTCATTATTGTTTTCATTTTCATTTCCCTGATGGCTAATAAAGTTAAGACTCTTTTTACATATTTATTTGCTATTTGGACACCTACTTTTGTGAAGGATCTATTCAAGTATCTTCATTATTTTATTGGATTTGAAGTTTTACTCATTGCTCATACGAATTTTGTACATATTCTGGACATAAGCCTTTCATCAATTTTATGCATTACAAATATTTTTCCTTGTCATTTTTTACTTTGACTTGTCATTTTTACCATCTTAATGGTGTTTTTTAATAAATATAAGTTCTTAATTTTAATGTATTTTATCTACCTTTTTCTCCATGATCATTGCTTTTTAAAAATAAATATTTTTATTTATTTTAGAGAGAGAGAAGGGAAGAAAGAGAGAGAGAGAGAAACACCGATAGGCTGCCTCCTGCACATCCCCTACTGGGGAGGGAGCCCACAATCGAGGCATGTGCCCTGACCTGGAATTGAACCCAGCAACCTCTCAATACCTGGGATGACACTCAACCAACTGAGCCACACCGGCCAGGGCCATGATAATTGTTCTCTGTGTCCTGTGTAAAAAATCTTTGCCAACTCCACTTGAAGAAAATATTATATATTGCAATTCACCTTGAATTTATTTCTGAATATGGAGAATAAATAATTTTTTATTTCCATAGGAATATCCAATTGAACCAGATCTATATAACACTATTACTTTTGTCATAAGTGAAATGTACAGAAATACAGAGATCGATGTCTGGATTCTAATCCTTTGATCTGTTTTTCAAAACCTGTACCAATTCTATAGCATTTTAATTATTGAAGCTTTATAAGGCTATTATCAGTTAGTATAAATTCACCAACTCTACTCTTAAAATTGTTTTGAAACATTTGACCTTTTGCATATCCATATAATAGAATCACCTTCCCAATTTGCATACGTAACTCAAATTTGCCAAAATTTTATTGTAATTGTATTATAACTATATATCAGTTTGAGGAGAATTGACATCGTAACAATATTGAATTTTTCAATGAACAAACATTGTATGTTATATCCCTCTATTTAGTTCTTTAATTTCTCTTAATAATGTGTTCTTTTTGTATGATTTGCATTTGTTTTGCTACAGAGGCTGTGGTTATATTTTTCATATTCATTCTTAATTATTTGATGAAGGGGTTTTTGGTGCTGTTGCCAGTTTTTTAATATATATTTTGTTACTGATATATAGAAATACACATGTGATATACATACATATTCTTTCAGTTAACAGTATGTTTCTAAGAATGTAGGTCTATCTACCTACTTATCTAAGTGTATTTATGTGTATGTAGGTAAATATATAATTATTAATAAATACATAATTTGTAGAATACTTTAAAAGTTGTAGGTTCACATGTCTGTCATCTGAAAATAATGGCCTTTTAAACTATATATTAAAATTTTTAGTTGGAAAGCACTTACAGAAAAGCTTCAATAATAAGCATGGAAAAAAAACCCACTCATAATATTCTATTTTTTATTTTTTTTATTGATTTCAGCGAGCAAGGGAGAGGGAGAGAGATAGAAACATCAATGATGAGAGAGAATCATTGATCGTCTGCCTCCTACATGCCCCCTACTGGGGATAAAGCCTGCAACCCAGGCATGTGCCATTGACTGGAATCAAACTCGGGACCCTTCAGTCCGCAGGCCAACACTCTATCCACTGAGCCAAACCAGCCAGCGCACTCATAATATTCTTTTATGGATTCATTTCACTCTCTCTTTTTGACATACACTTGCCATACAATATCCTATTAGTTTCAGGCATACTATTAGGAGTGATTGAATATTTATATATATTAATATAACATATGTAATATATATAAATATTCAGAGTGATTGAATATTTATATAGATTATAAAAGAACCCCCATGATAAGTCTAGTTACTATCTGTCACCATAAAAAGTTATTACAATATTATTGACTATATTCCCTATCATATACATTACATTCTCCTGACTTTTTTTATTTTATAACTGGAAGTGTATACCTCTTAATCTCCATTACCTATTTCACCAGACCCCCAACACTTCCCCTCACTGGGAAAAAAAAATTCCAGTTTTTTTCTTATACCTATATATTCATTTCTGTTTTGTTTAGTTTATTTTGTTCTTTAGATATGGGTTTTGTCTTTTTCTCTTTGATATTCACTTAACATAATTCCCTGTCCATCCATGTTGTCGCAAATGGCAACATTTCATTCTTTTTTTGTGGCTGAGTAATATTTCAATGCACACAGATATGAGCAAAAGTAGGTTTACAATTATTATACAAATAAATAATACAATAATTAATAAATAGGGATATAAGAATAAACTATTTGGTGTACTCACAACTGTAAACCTACTTTTGCCCCATGCTGTGTGTTCCACATTTTTATCCATTCATCTATCGATGGACACCTGGGTTGCTTCCATATCTTGGCTATTGCAAATAATGCTGCATTGAAAATGGGGTGCATATAACTCTTTGAATCAGTGTTTTTCTTTTCTTTGCATAAATGTCCTGAAGTGGAATTGCAGGGTCACATGGTAGCTCTCTTTTTAAAGAGTATGGACAAGCCTCCATACTCTTTTCCGTAGTAGTAGTTGCACCATTTTATATTCTCACCAACAATATACGAAGGTTCCCTATTACACATCCTCACCAATGCTTGCTAATTTTTTTGGCTTTTTTATAATAGTCTAACAGGTGTAAGGTAATATTTCACTGTATTTTTTATTTGCTTTTTCCTGATGATTACTGGTGTTGAGAATAGTTTATTTTATTTGCTTGATTATTTTCTCTATTTCTCTTCTTTAGATATATGTGTGTAATATTTCTATCTAGTCAAATTGAGAATAAGTTGCATACATCATGGAAATTTACCCCTTAATACTTCATTGTGTATTTCCTAAGAACAGGGATCATTATCTTACATCACCACAATATAATTATCAACGTTACTTAATTTAACATTGATAGAATATTTAAATTTACCTAACGATTCCAATTTTGTAAACTGACCCAATGAGCTTATTTATAGCACTTTTTTTTTCTTCTAGCACCAGATCCAATCTAATATGAGAAATGCATTAAATTTCTAAGTCTCTTTAGTCTACTCTAATATGGAATATTTTCATAGCATTTGTCTTTGATGACATTGACATTTTTGAAGAAGATAGTTTCTATCTTTTGTAACGGAATGTTTCTCATTTTTAGATAGTCTGATGTTTTTCATGATTAGATCAAGGTTACTCAAGAGAAGCCGTGTCCTCACAATATCACATGGTGCTTATCTGCCTCTTGCTGGTGATGGTAATTTTGATCACCTTGTTAAGGAACCTGAACTCTCCACTGGAGAGTTAGTTTTTGCCTTTCATCTACTAAGCATTCGTTGGGGAGACATTCTAAGGCCATTCAAATATTCTCTTTTGTATAAAAAAATTTTCCTTAGTTTTAGCATTCATCAAGACTTCTTACTCGAACCAGGATTTTCTATGAAAGGTACAAAATGATAATTTTCTAACTCTAACATTCTCTCCATAGTTACCAGTTGGTTCTCATCATTCTGGTGTGTAAAAGAGCCCTCCTTCCTCCTCCATTTATTTATCTCTTTATCTATCTGGTGTTGTCATTATGGACTTGAAGGTTCCCAGTCTTGCTTTGGTTTATAATTTATTCCTGTATTTATCTATTCCCATGCTCAAATGTTCCCAGATTTGACCAGTGGGATTACCTTCACCCTTTTTTGTCTGGGCTCCCCAGTGCCCTCTACAGATAGCTCTCTACACCCCCAACCTCACTGTAGCCAGCAAGAAAGGGACTATTGGATGTCTTCTCTACTTCAGGTAATTGTGATTATAATTAAGATCTGTTTTCTGGTAAAGTTGAAGGCACAGTTTACGGGTGTTCTGTGATCTTCTTTTTTTTTTTTTTATAGGAACGTTCTTTTTTTTTTTTTTTCCAATTTTTTTTTATTAAGGTATTATATGTGTACATGTTTTACCATTGCCACCCCCCACCCCACTCCCATATATGCCCTCACCCCCCAGAGTTTTGCATCCATTGGTTATGCTTATATGCATGCATACAAGTCCTTTGATTGATCTCTTATCTCCCCCACCTCTCCCTAACTTTCCCCCTGTAATTTGACAGTCTGTTTGATGCTTTACTGTCTCTGTATCTATCTTTTTGTTCAAGTTCATAATGTTCTTTATTACCCATAAATGAGTGAGATCATGTGATATTTTTCTTTCATTGACTGACTTATTTCACTTAACATAATGTTCTCCAATTCCATCCAGGTTGCTGCAAATGATGAGAATTCCTTCTTTTTTATGGCAGCATAGTATTCCATTGTGTAGATGTACCACAGTTTTCTGATCCAGTCATCTGCTGATGGGCACCTAGGCTGTTTCCAAATCTTAGCTATTGTGAATTGTGCTGCTATGAACATAGGGGTGCATATATCCTTTCTGATTGGTGTTTCTAGTTTCTTCGGATATATTCCCAGGAGTGGGATTACTGGGTCAAATGGGAGTTCCATTTTCAGTTTTTTGAGGAAGCTCCATACTGTTCTCCACAGTGGCTGCACCAGTCTGCATTCCCACCAGCAGTGCACGAGGGTTCCTTTTTCTCCGCATCCTCGCCAACACTTGTCGTTTGTTGATTTGTTGATGATAGCCATTCTGACAGGTGTGAGATGGTACCGCATTGTTGTTTTGATTTGCATCTCTCGGATAATTAGTGACGTTGAGCATGTTTTCATGTGTCTCTTGGCCTTCCTTCTGTCTTCTTTTGAAAAGCTTCTATTTAGGTCTGTTGCCCATTTCTTTATTGGATCATTTATCTTCCTTTTATTAAGTTGTATAAGCTGCATGTAGATGTTGGAGATCAAACCTTTATCAGTGATGCCATTTGCAAATATGTTCTCCCATGCAGTAGGCCTTCTTGTTGTTTTGTTAATGGTTTCTTTTGCTGTGAAAAAGCTTTTTATTTTGATGTAGTCCCATTTGTTAATTTTCTCTTTAGCTTCCATTGCCCTAGGGGCAGTGTCAGTGAAGAATTTCTTTTGGCATATGTCTGAGATTTTGCTACCTGTGGATTGCTCTAGTATTTTTATGGTTTCCCGTCTTATGTTTAAGTCCTGTATCCATTTTGAGTTTATTTTTGTGTATGGCGTAAGTTGGTGATCAAGCTTCATTTTTTTGCATGTATCTGTCCAATTTTCCCAACACCATTTATTGAAGAGACTGTCTTGACTCCATTGTATGTTCATGCCTCCTTTGTCAAATATTAATTGAGCATAGTGGTTTGGGTCAATATCTGGATTCTCTATTCTGTTCCACTGATCTATATGTCTGTTCTTGTGCCAGTACCAGGCTGTTTTGAGAACAGTGGCTTTGTAATACAGCTTGAAATCTGGTATTGCGATCCCTCCTACTTTATTCTTCTTTCGCAGGATTGCTGTGGCTATTCGGGGTCTTTTTTTATTCCAGATGAATTTTTGGAGAGTTCTTTCAAGGTCGGTGAAATATGCCATTGGTATTTTAATGGGGAGTACATTGAGTCTATAGATTGCTTTGGGTAGTATGGACATTTTAATGATGTTGATTCTACCAATCCATGAACATGGTATGTTCTTCCATCTGTTTACGTCTTCCTCTATCTCTTTTTTCAGTGTCCTGTAGTTTTCCGTGTATAGGTCTTTTACCTCCTTAGTTAAGTTTATTCCTAGGTATCTTAATTTTTTTGGTGCGATGGTCAATGGAATTGCCTTTTTAGTCTCTCTGTCTGTAAGTTCACTATTGGTGTATAGAAAGGCCATAGATTTCTTGGCGTTAATTTTGTATCCTGCTACACTGCCGAATTCATTTATTAAGTCTATTAGTTTTTTGACGGAGTCTTTTGGATTTTTTATGTACAATATCATGTTGTCTGCAAATAAAGACAGCTTTATTTGTTCTTTTCCAATTTGGATGCCTTTTATTTCTTCTTCTTGTCTAATTGCAATGGCTAATACTTCCAGTACTATGTCAAACAGGAGTGGTGAGAGTGGGCATCCCTGTCTTGTTCCTGTTCTTAGGGGAAATGGTTTTAGTTTTTGTCCATTGAGTATGATGTTTGCTGTGGGTTTATCATATATAGCTTTTATTATGTTGAGGTATGAGCCTTCTATTCCCACCTTGTTGAGAGTTTTTATCAAGAAAGGGTGTTGGATTTTGTCAAATGCTTTTTCTGCATCAATTGAGATGACTATGTGATTTTTATCTCTCAATTTGTTTATGTGCTGTATCACGTTTATTGATTTGGGGATATTGTACCATCCTTGCATTCCTGGGATAAATCCTACTTGGTCATGGTGTATGATCTTTCTGATGTACTGCTGGAGCCGATTTGCTAGAATTTTGTTGAGGATTTTGGCATCTATGTTCATGAGGGATATTGGTCTGTAATTCTCTTTCATTGTGTTGTCTTCATCTGGTTTTGGTATTAGTGTGATGCTGGCTTCATAGAAGGAGCTTGGAAGTGTTCCTTCCTCTTGAATTTTTTGGAATAGTCTGAGGAGGATAGGTTTTAGTTCTTCCTTGAATGTTTGGTAAAACTCTCCTGTGAAGCCATCAGGCCCCGGGCTTTTGTTTGCCGGAAGCTTCTTGATGACTGCTTCAATTTCGTCCATAGTTATTGGCCTATTGAGCTCTTTAGATTCTTCTTGATTGATTTTTGGAAGGTTATATTTTTCTAGGAATATGTCCATTTCCTCCAGGTTGTCCAGTTTGTTGGAATAGAGTTGTTCGTAGTATTTTGTAACAATCCTTTGTATCTCAGCGGGGTCTGTTGTTATTTCACCTCTTTCATTTCTGATTTTGTTTATTTGGGTCCTCTCTCTTTGCTTCTTGGTGAGCCTGGCTAGAGGTCCATCAATCTTGTTTATCCTTTCAAAGAACCAGCTCTTGGTTTTGTTGATCTTTTGTATTGTTTCTTTGGTCTCTATGTCATTTATCTCCGCTCTGATCTTTGTTATTTCCTTCCTTCTGGTTACACTGGGCTTTTCTTGCTGCTCTTTTTCTAGCTCTTTGAGTTGTAGGGTTAAGTAATTTATTACCATTGATTCTTGTTTTTTGCAATAGGCTTGTAGAGCTATGAACTTCCCTCTCAAGACTGCTTTCACTGTGTCCCATAGATTTTGGATTGTTGTGTTTTCATTGTCATTTGTTGCCATGATGTTTTTTATTTCTTCCTTGATCTCTCTGGTGACCCAGTCATGGTTTAATAGCATGCTGTTTAGTCTCCAAGTGTTTGATTTCTTTGGATTGTATTTATTGTAGTTGATTTCCAGTTTTATGCCACTGTGATCTGAGAAGACGCTTGATATAATTTCTATCTTCTTGAATTTGAAGAGACTTTGCCTGTGACCCAGCATATGGTCTATCTTTGAAAATGACCCATGTGCACTTGAGAAGAATGTATATTCTTTGGCTTTGGAGTGAAATGTTCTAAAGATGTCAATGAATTCCATCTGGTCTAGTGATTCATTTAGGATTGCTGTTTCTTTGCTGATTTTTTGTTTAGAGGATTTGTCCAGTGGTGATAGTGGGGTATTAAAGTCTCCTACTATGATTGTATTTCTATTAATCTCTCCCTTGAAATCTTCCAGGAGTTTTTTTATGTATTTGGGTGCTCCTATATTGGGAGCGTATATGTTTACCAGAATTATTTCTTCTTGTTGGATTTCTCCCTTTAGTATTATGAAGTGGCCTTCTTTATCTCTTGTTATGGCATTTACTTTGAGGTCTATTTTGTCAGATATAAGTATTGCTACCCCAGCTTTTTTTTCATTTCCATTTTCCTGAAAGATATTTTTCCATCCCTTCACTTTCAATCTGTGTGAGTCTCTTGTTCTGAGGTGGGTCTCTTGTAGACAGCATATATATGGGTCGTGTTTTTTTATCCATTCAGCTACTCGATATCTTTTGATTGGAGCATTTAGTCCATTTACATTTAAAGATATTACTGAAAGGTATTTGTTTGTGGTCATATCTATTTTTGTGTCTATATTCCTTCTTACCTGTTTATTTCTTCTTTTTACAGTATTCCCTTTAGCAATTCTTGCATTGCTGGTTTGGTGGTGATAAACTCCTTAAGCCTTTTTTTATCTGCAAAGCTCCTGATTTCCCCTTCAATTTTGATTGATAGTCTTGCTGGATATAGTATTCTTGGATTCAGTCCTTTGCTTTGCAACACTTTGTATACCTCCGTCCATTCACTTCTAGCTTGTTGTGTTTCTGTTGAGTAATCATTTGACAATCTGATGGGTGTTCCTTTGTAGGTAACTCTCTGTCTCTCTCTTGCCGCCTTTAAGATTCTCTCTTTATCATTTATATTTGCCATTGAAATTATGACATGTCTTGGTGTGGGTCTTTTGGGGTTGATCCTGCTTGGGACTCTCTGTACTTGCGTAACTTTTATCTTTCCCATATCCGGGAAGTTTTCTGTCATTATTTCTTCAAATAGATTTTCTAATCCCTGCTGCTCTTCTTGTCCTTCTGGCAGCCCTATTATACGCATGTTACTTCGTTTCATGTTGTCCCGAAGCTCCCTTAGGCTTTCCTCCTGCTTTTTAATTTTTTTCTCCAATTGCTGTTGAGATTGAGCTTGTTTCTGTACCTGATCTTCTAACTCACTAATTCGGTCCTCTGCTTCTTGTAGTCTACTGTTGAAACTTTCCATGGTGTTTTTGATTGTAGCTATATCACTTTTCATTTCTTCCTGATTCTTGCATAAGTTGTTGATTTTCTCATCCATCCGATGTATAAATTCCACGACCATTACTCTAAACTCCTTTTCAGTCATGTTGCAAGCTTCAGTTTCACTGATTTCCTTTCTTGGCGACTCCACATTTTCTTTCCTCTGTGAGTTATTTCGTTTCCCCATTCTGGCTATCACCAGAAAGCTCAAGCTTCCGTTTGCGTGGACCTGGGCCGTGTGCTGTGGGGACTTCACTCCACCCGAGTTTCACTGAAGTGCTCTGACACTAGGACGTGTGGCTGCCTTTGGTTGGTGGGAACCAGACTTGCCCAGGGTCAGTGTCCCCAGTGTTCCGTGTGGTCTCGTGTGCACACTTAGATTCAGGGGCCCTGTCTGCACTACACTGTTGGTATGTGCCGAAAATGAGATCCTTAGCATGTGCCAGGAGTCAGAGTTTCCCTGTGTCTGCACCAAGACTAGAGTGTCAGAGTCTCTGTTGCCTTGTGCGGTTTCTCGTTGAGACTCAGGGTCCCTATGTGTGCATGCACCAACAATTGGGGTCGCTGGCTCTTAGTGTGAATGCGCTGTGAGTCAGGGATCCCAGGCAGCTGTGTCCGGCGTGCCAAATTCCCTGAAGTGGAGCTGCGACCTGTGTGTGCACTCTCTACTGAGCCAAACCGGCTAGGGCGCACACTCTTGATTTCCTGAAGGTGAGCTGGCTCTGTGCACTCTACCGGAGTCCCGGAAGGGGGGCGGAGTCTGTCCTGCGCGCCAAATTCCCCAAAGGGAAAGCCCCTCTGTGCAAGCACTAAGATTCCCTGAAGGGAGAGCTGTGACCCGCAAGCCAAATTCCCCCAAATTCTCCGAAGGGGTGCCCTCTGTGCGCACTGACAGATTTCCCCAACAGGGAGCTGATTCTCTCCTGTGAGCTCTGGCTCGCGCCAAATTCCCTGAGGGGGAGCGAGTCCCTGTGCAAAGCTCTGCGGCTTGGGCGAGAGGCGGATCTATCAGTTAAAATGGCGCTGTCTGCGCGCCTGCGGGGAGGGGGTAGGCTCTTTGACTCACGGAATTCTGCCGGGACGTCTGGATTCTTGTTGTTTGTTGGTCTGAAGCTGTGATAGCAGTTCTCTGTCCCCAGTGGCTGCAGGGTCCTGGTTTGTGTCAGAAGCCAGGATCCGAGTCTCAGGCAGCTCTGTTTCTCAAGATGGCGTGGTCTCCGCGTCCGCAACAGCCGCGGAGATGTGTCCGCTTTGTGCGCGGGGCTCCGCAGTCTAGGACTGCCCGGTTAGGCAGCCCCTTGGAAGACGTGCAGAATCTAACTGACCCTAGCTCATACACACACACACCACACACGTCTACACTCTTCTCTATGGGTTCCTCACTCACACTCTCTCTCTCCCTACCTTCCTGCCGGTCGCCATCTTTAATCCTCTGTGATCTTCTTGATTTTCATAGGATGTAGGAGTTTTCAAATCCAGTAGCTGCCATGTTGCTTCAAATATGCAGGTCCAATATTTAAAATATTTTTGGATAATGACCACTTTATTTTTCCAGTTTTTAACCCATTTATTTTGTTTCTGTACTACATATCAAATAACAATGTTAAAAATTATATCAAATATCCTCATCTCATTTCCACTTTTAAAATGAAAGATGCCGGCAGGTTTGGCATCTGGTGTCTGTCCTTTTTTTTTTTTTTTTTTGTAGATGGCTGCCTTCTCACTATATTCTCACAGGGCCTTTCCTCAGTGGATGCAAATGGAGAAAGAAAAAGGAGAGAGAGAGAAAGAGGAGAGAGAGGGAGAGAGAGAGAGAGAGAGAGAGAAGAGAGAGAGAAAGAGAGAGAGCACTTTTATAAGATGACCAAACTATCAGATTAGTATCCTACCTTTAACCTTAATTACCTGTTGAAAGCTCTCTATTCAAATTTAGTCACTTTGAGGTTGATATTCAATATATAAATTTGGTGAGGACACAATTTAGTCAATAAAGTTAGTTTTCTGTAATATGTCATTTTCATACTTTTATTTTCAAGCTTTCTACATTCTTATGTTTATCATATATCTATTTTAAAAGCATAGAGTTCACCTTAATTTTTCAAATCAATATTATTATTCAGTCTGGCAATATGTGTCACTTAGCTAAAGTGTTTAATTCATTTATATTTAATTTAAACACTTATACATTGAAAGTAAACCTATAATTTTACTACTCATTTCAGAGTTTTCCACTATTCTGTATTCCTTTATCATTCTTTTATATCATTCAAGTAGGTTTTTATTACTTTACCTATTTCCCTCACAAGTGCATTATATGTTTTTGCTGTTCTTTTGGTGGTAACTAGAGAAAATAGAACATGTATACTTGTCTTATTAACATATGTAAATCAGTATGTTTACCATTTCCTAGAAAATGTAGGGACCTTATAATTCTTTGAATTATGTCACTCCTTCTTACTTTTTTCCTACATATATATCTAGCTTGGTGATTATTGTGATTCTTGAATTTGTTTCTTGATGTTTTTCTTCCATTTTGGAAAATTCTTTGTCAGTATTTCAACTATTGCTCCTGCAATATTGTCTTTGTCCACTCTTTCTGGAAATTCTAATAACATACATTATACCTTTTTACTGAATCCCATGTGTCTTTTATTATTTTTTCACTTTTTCAAAATTTCTCTATGCTTCAGTCTTAATATATTCTACTGACCAATTTTCCATTGTACAAATTCTTTATTATCTTTATGTAATTCTAGTTATTGTATTTTTCACTTTTTATGATTTCCCTTTGATTCTTTTTAATAGATTCCAATGGTCTTCTAAACTTTCTGATCATCTCTTCTAAATTTTTGTACTAAGAGTTACTTTAAAACCCCTATCTGATAGTTCTAGTACCTGAATCACTAGTGAGTATTTTTTTATTTCATTTTATTTTAAACCACTTGTTTTTCTATCCTATTATTTTTTGGAAATTTAGTCTTGACTCTCAGTAAGTTGAATGATACAACTTTTTAAAAATTGTATTGAATGTCATATTATGTGTGAAGAGTTGCACAGATAATTCAATGATCTGGTGCTATTATCTTCTTTGAGATAAGATTTAATTTTGCTTCTAAACACTATTTGACATACCACCTAAATATAATTTGGGGCTGAGCTGACTTCAGCTGGGTGTTAATCTTTGCCAGTGTTAGTCTGCTTCTGCTCAGCCCTACTTCTTTGGTGTATCACTTCAGACTTCCCAACTGGAAGCCTGAAATGTTTACCATGGTTCCTTGCTATGAGTGGCCCCTAAACTACAGTTTTTATTCCTCACACCCTTGAGATTACCCAGTGTTCATCTGCTGCTTTATTCCCATTATTAATAACTGATATCTTTATGCCCCTAATGCTATCTGCTACTTCCAATATTGGCTTATTGACAGACAAGTTTAATGGGCAATTGCTATGAGGCAAAATCCCATCCCCAATGTCAGCATCACCTCCCTTCTGCACCGATCTTGACACCTGAGTGCTCACTGCCCTGGTTGCTCTTCAGTCCTTTCTTCAGAATTCCTACTTGTTTTCAGTGGGAAAAGTTGGTCTTTTATTTTTAGCTAGCCTGCTAAAAATGGAAGCACTGTAGTACTATATTCTTGTGAAGGATTTTAAACTCATTGATTTATGTGATGTTATCAGATTATCATTTTAGAAAAGATTATTAGGCTGACTAAATTTGGAGTATAAGTGGAAGCCCAAGATAAAATAGAGCCTTCACAGAAAGTCACATTGCATTTAAATTCATCAGAAGTGTTTTTCATTAAAACAAGTTATTAAAATACTTTAGATAGTGAAATCTCCCTTTGTAATTAAGCATCTTATTTTATGAGTCTTGAGAATTTAGATTTTCATTAAGTAAGGCACACATTATTTTCCTGGCTATTCTTGATACCATTTGAGATTTTAGAAATCTTTTAAAATAAGCAGAGAGCCTGATGTTTTTAAAAAAGATCACATTGGCCTGTGAAGAGTTTTGAAAACCACATGACTTTCTTTTTTTAAACCAAGTGTTCCAGGAAATACCCATTTTTAAAAGATGATTCGCTGACACTTCAAATCTTGAATTCAAGTTGCTGATTCATGAGGTTTGAAGTTCGGAGAATTGCTTAAAGTTATAGCTTCCCAGGAAATAATCATGTTGTTGTCAGAGGAGGTTTGTAGCGCTGTGAAGAATTGTAATTACATAGTCTGCTGCTATATACCGCAGTCTGATAGGTAAGGGGCAGATTTAACAATGGGACTGACAGCTGAGCTGTTATTGATTTTTTGTTTTTAAAGCTAGCAATGATGTACCTCATGTTATAACTTCAAGCCAAACACACGTAAATATGAAATCGCAGGGATGCAAGGAGACATAAAGCCAATGGGTGAGAAAATGCAGTCATCTGACTATGTAAACTATAAGAAAGGGTACTGATAGAATGAATAAATTATTGTGGTAATATTGTCATGTTAGGTGTTTGTAATAAACTTTGCAGTACCCTAGGATTTAAAAAAGCACACCAGCAAGTATATGATATAGTTATGATATTGTTATATTATTGTCATATATTAATCAAAAGTATAATGTTGGGGCAATTTCTTAATAGTTCCTCATACCTAATAACTATTTAAAATACCCTAAAACTGTCAAATGGACTATATTTTATCTGTTGTAAGGCATGTATTTTCCATTTTGTTGTCTCTTAATTTAGTACTTGGGCTGTATGACTTTAATAATTCTTTGTAAATAAAGGATGCAAAATAAATCCAGTCCTACCTGTGGAATAAACCAATTTATAATTATAAAAGGAAGGTTTCAATATTTTATTTTTCAATCATTTTAATTCTGTTCATGAACCTTCAGGTTGATTACCTTGGTAGGATTTTCAAGTTCAAGAAATATTGTTTTGCTATATTTTGTTATTAAAAATATTAACTCAAACATACATAAAAGAAGACATGAATCACCTACCCATTAGCAGTTACATCACCACAAGGGTGGGCAAAAGTAGGTTTATAGTTGTGAGTATGTGAAACACAGAGTTTATTCTTATATTATAATTTATTTATTACTGTATTATTTATGTGTATTACTTATCTTATTGTTGTTATTATTTTATATCATTACCCATAACTTATCTTTTAGGTAATAATGGCTGGTAATTTAACCTATTTTTGTCTATTCCTGTATTATGCCATATTTAGAGTTTTTTTCTTTAAAATAGAACTTTGTACTTCAGCTGGTTTATTCTTTCCATTCTTGCTTCCTTTCTCCTTCCCTATGTATAGCCTATTTAAGGTTAGTGACTATCAATCATATAAATTTTATAGATTTTTGCATATTACATAGAGTATGCCCTTATACATTTACTCCATGCAAATACCTGTGCACAATAGAGTATTATTTTGCACAATAAAAAAAATTATATAAATGGGATAATGCCATATGCAACTTGCTTTTACTATGTTAATATTATATTTTTGAGGTTAACTTATGTGGATGCATGCATTTCATTTCTTTATTATCATAGAAAATTAGATTTAGATTTATGAATAAGCTTGGTTATTTTTATTTTTCCCTAATAATGGGCAATTAGATCATTTTCTTTTTTCCTGCTGTTCCAATCATTGTGTAATGAATATACTCACACAGGTCTCCTCATACACATTTGTAAGAGCTTCTCTCAGCTGTTCATCTAGAAGTGGACTTCAATTAGAAATTGCCAACTTGCTCTCTGAAGTGTTTGTATAAATTTAAACTCACTCCAACGTTGTGATTTCTCATTTTCCTACCCACTCATTAACATGGGGCATTATCTAACATTAAAAAAGCAAAACAAACAAACAAAAAACTATCCAGACTTACCCTGTCTTGACCATCAAGCAACATGATATTTTAAAACCTAAGTACTGGGAAAACAGTCATAAACATTAAATGTTCTCAGGAAAGCCCCACCACTTCCCCTAGCACACTCCTTAGGTTGGAAAAAGCAATACTGTATCTCTCACTATTGGGCCAAAAGCTAGGCATTTCTGGCCTTGTGCCTCCTGACATTATGTAATTTCTCTTTGTAGCCATAATAAATATTTCATCTGGGAATATATCTAGTCAGTGCTTCCCCAACTTGTAGTTCAGAAAAATAGTCAAAGAAATTCCTCTTGAAAAACAAATTCTGGAAAACAATACATGTTATATCCCTTTTCTGAAAATTAACAAAGTTTCAGATAAATTACACAATGTGAAATCCTGTCTGACTTTATTTAACCCAGCTTTTCCCACAATTAAAAAAAAAAAATCTATCCCTTACTAAAAGGAACACATTGGAGAATACTAATCTAACCCCAAGCTGGTATTATCACAGAATTAAATATTAGAGGGAAAAAAAGGTACAAATCCAAACTTTTATCATTTATTTGTTTTGTAATCTTAGACAAGATATTGATTGTTCATTAGCCTAAATTTTATCAGCATTAAAATGAATATGGCCCAGCCGGTATGGCTCAGTGGTTGAGCATCAACCTGTGAACCAAGAGGTCACTGGTTTGATTCCTAGTCAGGGCCCATGCCCAGGTTGCGGGCTCAATCCCCAGAAGGGGTGTACAGGATATTTCTCTCTCTCTTTATTGAAGTTACTCCTTTTAATTTTTATTCCTGGGAAGCTAAGACATAGTTCTGATTAGTAAAGTATACAAATAATACCGCTTTCATTTATCTACTTTTGCCTGCATTTTTCAGTTTATCACTTAAAGGCCAATCCTATTACGTTTTCAATTGCATGAGGGATATTGAACACTGCCACCAAAGAGCTTCTAGTACTCATCTTTGGTGTTTCTGTGTTGTAAAAAGGAAAACCTAAAACTGAGACTGTCCCAAGGCTGGTCCCATCGCTGGTAGGAAGTGTCATCCCGAAGCTTCGTTCCAAAGCTCATCCTCTTTCCACTGCAATCAGGTTTTTCAAACTGGTTTTCATGAAGTGCCAATGTATATGGCTCTGCTGACATGTGTTTGAGATCCTAAAAGACACATTAATAAATAGATGATTGATAGAATGAGACAGAGATACTAAACCATGGTTTTAGTTATTTTCATGGGCTCTTAAAAAATGAGTATTTTTGGTAGCCTGGATGGCTACCTCCTAACAGGGATTACCAAGATGTATCAGAGTCCACGTTTATATTGTTGGATTTGAATTAGTATCACAGTATGTCAATTGAATTTTTTTAAGTTTTGTGGTGAGATTTTAAAAAAACAACACACAGAGCTGGACTTAATCAGAAAATTGCATCTTTCTTCCCAGTGAAGGATAAATAATATACAATCATGAAAAAGCGATTTCTCAGGAGTGTTTGCATGGAGAAGAGTGGTAGGCAGATCAGGTCTCTCAGATGACCCTGCTGTAAAGGATGTCCCACTCTCTCAAGTCGGTATCTCAGTAGCATGTACCACAGAGTTCCCTTTGTGGGCACAGGTTGTTCTCCGGAAAACAACAGAATGATGTTATGTTAGTGAGTTTTATAGTTTTATTCTAATATGTATTAATACATTTGATTTCAGTGTTGGATAAGTTTTTTTTTAAATAAAAGTTTATTGTTGAAAGTATTACATATGTCCCCTCCCCGCAACTCCCCATCCGGCATTGACCCCCTCCAGCCTGCCCCCACCCACCCCAGGCCTTCTCCACCCTGCTGTTGATCATGATCTTTATTATTCTACAGATCCCCTAATGGGAGTCCATTCTGAGTGACAGAATCAGCCTTGGTAATGTTTATCTTATCACTGGACAGGCAGAACCAAGACTTATTTCAAATAACTAAAAACATGTGACTGTACATGTGGTTGTGCCATTTTAATGTTTTTAGGTATTCATGTGTTGTTTTTTTAAACAGCTGAACTTGTCATTGAAGGATAAAGTAACTTTTCCATAAAATGAACGAAATTGGGAAAAAAAATCACATTTCCTCGTCATTTGTCTTTATTAAGTCATACTTAACATTGATTTTTAAAGATTACATATTTTTAAAAAGAATTTTGCCCCAAAATACAGGGGTGGGCAAAAATAGATTACTAATAAGCTGGGTAGAAAACCAGGTTATCCGAATGATCAAATCTCTCTTTTCCTCTTCACATTTTCTTTCTTTCTTTCTTTCTTTCTTTCTTTCTTTCTTTCTTTCTTTCTTTCTTTCTTTCTTTCGGATAAGTTTTATAAACATAAGATGTTTACAGTCTCCTCTTAGTTTATATTTATGGCATGTTATTTGAAATAGTTTTCTAACATAGGGTTGTGGGAATTCTATGACTTTTTTCTTTTTAAATAAGGTATGAACATTGATCAAATATGGGCAACACTGAATATACCCTAGTATTTGTTTGTTTGTTTTAGCAAAAACATACATAGCACTTCACCAATATTACTGAATCTCATCAATTCTAAGATGTTCTTTTTCTCCCCTACAATTAAACTTTCCAAAATCAGTTTGTAATTCAATGCCATTTTTTCCCTACTGGTATATAACATAACAGTGCCTCCAGCATATTAGATAAAGAAATATGTAGCTCATTTAATCCTCATATTGACCATTGTAGAAGTACTTTTGAGGTGTGGAGACTCAGGCATTGAGATATCAGTGAACTTGTCCCAGGTCAAACAGCTCATAAGTGGTGACGCCAGTCTTCCCATTCTGGTAGTATAATTAGACAGTTTGTACTCTAATCAAAATATAACTACAATGCCGGCAACAAACATACTGTTAATAATGTACAAATTAAAATTTGGCAATTGTTATTACCTAAGTGTTACTGCTTTGCAAATTACATACTAAATTGCCTTGATTTCTGATTAATATCCCTTGACATTCTTACCAAGTACTGCCAGTATGTCATTTTAAGACTGGAAGATTGACAAGTGCATGAAGCACATTGAATCTCAGAGGTTCCAACTGGGAATTGAGTTCCTCTGAATTCATAATGTGATAGAAAATGTTCTGTCTTCATCGGTGATTAATTTATAATAACTGGGTCCATTGTCATTTTCTCATTTAGATTTTTCAGTTTGGAAAAGCAATGGAGTGCATATTACATGCAAAAGAGATTCAGAGCAGCCTTCAGAAAGGTTGGAACACAAATCTTGAGGACCCACCAGAGAATTGCCAAGGGTGATAGATGTCAAAACAGAATCTATTCATGAGGACAATGGGAAAGGTTACAGTTTACTGTGAGGTCTTTGGTGCTTCTTTTTTGTTAGGAACTTCTTGGCTTTAAACAACGGACTAAGACAGAAGGGCAGAGTGAGAAGAAGGCAGAATCAGATGTTTTCATGTCATATAGAAATAGCCACTTGTAGGAACCCTCTTGAATGTAAGAATGTGCATTAACTGCCACGATTTATTGCGTGAGACACAGCTTTGGTCGGTGGCCATATGTGTGGTGTTTAAGGAAAAAGAAAGTTTATCTCCCACTTGGTCAATGTGGCCTATTCTTTCCTTTTATTTTATTTTTTAAGATATTTTTAACAAAAAGTAACAATACCAGACATATATTGTTAAGACAAAAACAGTTTGTTTCTTGAGAATATTACACATTAGCTGCAGACATGGTATATCAGTTAGCTTTTACTGTGTAACAACGCCCCCCCTGCCAAATCCCTCCCCCCAAAACACACACACACACACACACACACACACACACACACCAAAAACAAATCCCTAGTAGCTTTAAAACATCTACTTATTTAGTCCATGGATCTGCAGATTGGCAATTTGGGGAAGCTTTAGCTTAGTAGTTATTCTGGTCTCAGCTGGTCTCACTTATGAGCCTGTGGTCAGCTGTTAGGTTGGCCAGGTACTGGCTTATCTCAGACAGCCTCAAGGATGACAGACAGCTCATCTCTGTTCCGTGTCTCTCATATTCTGGCAGGTTAGCCTGCAGTTTTCACATGGCAGCTGGGCAGGTTTCTAAGAGACTGAGTGAAAGCTTGTAAGCTTCTTTAGGCTTAGCCTCAGAATTGGCACAGCATCATTCTGCCTCATTGTTTTAGCTAAAAGCAGCCAGAATATCAGCCCATATTTAAAGGGAAGATAAATAGACTTCATCTTTTGATTGGAAGAGATGCAAATACATATTGCCAAGAACAAAAAATATAGAAAGGGATGGAGATCAATGGCCCATTTTGCAATCTACCACAGTGAGCTGTCTTGTGAGCTTTTATATATATATATATATATATATATATATATATATATATATATATATATATATATATATGTATATATATATATATATATATATATATATATATATATATATATATATATATATCCTATATAATAAAAGGCTAATATGCAAATTGACTGAATGGCGGAATGACCAATCGCTATGACACATACTGACCACCAGGGGGCAGACGCTCAATGCAGGAGCTGCTCCCTAGTGGTCAGTGCACTCCCACAGAGGGAGGTCTGCTCAGCCAGAAGCCGGGCTCACAACTGGCAAGCGCAGCGGCAGTGTCGGAAGCCTCTCCCACCTCCACAGCAGCGCTAAGGACCCCTCAGGGGATGTCCGTGGGGAGCGGGCCTAAGCCTGCAGGTGGTCATCCCCCAAGGGGTCCCAGAGTGTGAGAGGGCGCAGGCTGGGCTGAGGGGACCCCTCCCCCACCAGTGCATGAATGTCATGCACCAGGCCTCTAGTATATATATATTTTTTCTTTTTTCTTTTTTTCTGTTCCTTCTTGGTACCATTCATACATTTATTCTACCAGAGCATCTACCACCATATTTTGTGTGTGTGTGTGTGTGTGTGTGTGTGTGTGTGTGTGTAAGAGAGAGAGAGAGAGAGAGAGAGAGAGATAGAGATTAAAGAACACAAAACCATAATTTTCCAAATGAGTGACCCTTTCCACAGCACTTTGCTACCTAAGAATATCTATGATTACCTGATATCTATAAGAAATTGTACCATGTTTTCAAATTCTTCTTTCAACCCACCAAACTTGTTAACAGTATATATAAGGACTCGTTCTAATGTGATGGGAACTCTAGAGAAGATGAGTTCTTGACATGGCAAAGGGATTGGGACACCTAAGATATGAAGAAACGTGGGATCTGTTAGTTCAGGGAAGATATGTCTCAGAGAAAGCATCATTGTCCTGAGACATAAATTAGACAAGGAGCAAATTGGTTTGATTTGGCCTCAAAATTCTAAGCTAGTACCAAGAGGTGAAAAGTTCAAGAGTCAGCCCTCGGTTCCCTTTCCCATTGGATCTCAACACTGATCTTGGTGGTCGTACAGGAGGAAAAGTAATACTGAAGCTGGCCTCACAGTGCTTGTAATCTGTGGGCTAGTTTCAAACAAGGAAGAAAAAAAAAACTATAAGAGTCAGGCTATTGCTTCCTATGTGAAAAAAGTTATTTTAAACCATTAGGGCTTTTCAGAACTGAGAAGGGAGGTATCAGCTGGTGGTTAATGGTGGTTAATGGTAAATCTGGAGTCAGATTAATGTGAGATCAAGTCCTGTCTCTTGTGCTTAATATCTGTGATTTTGGACAAGTTAATTAATCTCCCTCATCTAAAATAGGACTAATAAAAGTTTTCACTGTATAGTATTATTATGAGGATTCAATTATAACATTTATGGAAGTTCTCATTATAGTAGCTGGCAAGATAAATGCTCAAAATGGTGAATAATTAAGAGTAAAAATGTCTATATGCCTGAAACTGACTAAATGCCTCTGTAAACAACATGGTTGGTGAAATACCAGGCAGTAAAGAGCACTAGCACTTACATGCTTCCTGGGTAAGTTGCACCTGTCTATGCTATCAGAGCTTTTCTGTTGCAATTGCTCCTAGCAATTCAGTAAAAAAAAATCTGCTTTTTCTTCTGTCCAGAAAACCACATTATTACTATTTTGGTTCAGGCCTAATTACCATGGATTGTAACCTTATTTTCTCTTGCTGGAGTAATCAATAATTCCCAGCGTGCAAAGATGTCTACTTCTAACCATGACTTTATCTGAAAAATCATTGTTTTAATGATCATAACAGCTCGTTTTCTTTCTCTTTGCCAACATCATTCTTCACCTGACCATTGCTTTAGGTGACTTAGGAAAATCAAATTGAAGGAGAAAATGCAATGTCCATAGGAGATCAGACTAATGGTGGATGGTGCCCAAAGCAATGGCTTCTGATTACCAGTCTGCTAGAGTGGGTCTTGGGTTTGGAAACAAATCACTCAGCCAATGGCCACCTTATCAGTTTGTTTGTAAATTGAGGCTATTTGAGTTAAGGGCATTGCAGAGCTTTAGCTGTGCTCCTAATGTGCTTGGGAGACTTAGACGAAAGATGCTAATAGCATTACTGGGAAGCTAGGCCATTTGAGTGATCACCTGCTGATTTTTGTCAATGTAGGCTAGCAATCAGGAGAATTCAGTCGGAGGGGAAAATCCGTTTCCTGTGTCCAGCTACCTTGATTAGAGGAAACACCTGTGGAAATTCCTACTTCATACCAGTAAGAAGCCAGCACAACACCATAACAATCTTTTGAGTAATAGCTGCTGTTCTAAATATATATGCAATATATATTCATATTCTATATATTTTTCATATTCTATGTGAATATATATATTCTGTATCAAGCATGTCAAACTTGTGGCCCACGGGCTGCATACCTCATTTATTTGGCCCGTGTTAGTGTTTGAGTTTGACATGCTTCTTCTATATAAATATATTCTATATGCATGTATGTATGAATATACATAATATATAGATAGTATATATGTTCATATTCTATGTATTATTTTACATACATAATTCATATAGATTAATAATAATCATATCTATATATATAAAAGCCTAAGTGACAGTTGGATCGTTTGACTGGTAGCTATGATGCACACTAACCACCAGGGGGCAGACACTCAACACACAGGCATGGAACAGACTGATGAATCTCAGAGGGAAGGGGGTGAGGGGAGAGAGTGGGAAGAGATTAACCAAAGATCTTATATGCATACTAGTGGCCCAGTGCACTGATTCGTGCACCAGTGGGGTCCCTCAGCCTGGCCTGTGGGGATTGGATCGGGCTGAAACAGCAGTCTGACATCCTCTGAGGGATCCTGGATTGTGAGCGGGCTCAGGCCAGGCCGAGGAACCCCACCGGTGCATGAATCCATGCACCAGGCCTCTAGTATATATATAAATAATGTGGAAACCAATTTACAAAGTGTGCTAAAAAATGGCATAATTATTACATAGTCTTTTTAAAAATATATTTTTATTGATTTCAGAGAGGAAAGGAGAGGGAGAGAGAGATTGAAACATCAATAATGAGAGAGAACCTTTGATCGTTTTCTCCTGCACACCCACGACCAGAATCGAGCCCAGGACCCCTTCAGTCCACAGGCCAATACTCTATCCACTGAGCCAAACTGGCTAATGCTATTACATAGTAAAACACTAAAATCAAATTGTTTCAACCACACTAGCCAAAGGCATGGGTTTTCTAAGTGTAATACCTTGGCTCTAAGTCTACTCACTACCTAAGCTACACTCTAATAGCCACTAGCCATAGATAGCCACTACGCACCTGAAATGTGACTACTTCAAATTGAGTGTAAAATAGTGGATTCTGTAGATTTAGTACAGATACAGGATTGAAAATACCTCATTAACATTTTTATGTTGCTTTTGAAATAATATTTTGAATAAATTAGGTTTAATAAAATATATTTCAAAAGGTTCTTTTTTACTTTTTTTAATGTGGCCACTGGAGAATTTTAAATTACATATTGGACTTGCGTTTGTAACTTTTCTTTCTATTGTGTAGTGCTGGGCTAGGGTTTCATTACTCAGAAGGAGGTCCTCAGACCAGAGGCATCAGCGTCCCCTGAGATCTTATTAGAAATGCAGAACCTCAGGCATTGGCCCAGACCTTTTGAATTAGAATCTTTACTTTAACAAGACTCCCAGTTAATTCATTGCATATTAACGTTTGAGAATCATTGGGTCAGACTGCAGTGGAGCTGGAATAATTGGTTCGGAGGAAAGGGCATCTCGAGAGTTCTTAGTACCCATGTTTCATCTGTAATGTCATTCTGACTTCAAGGTTCTTTTTTTTTTTTTTTTAATCTTTTAAAAATTGATTTTAGATAGAGGAAGGGAGAGAGAGAATAATAGAGAAATGTGGATGTGAGAGAGAAACATGGATCAGTTGATCCTGCATGCGACCCGACAGGGGATCGAGCCCGAAATCTGGGTATATGCCCTGACAGAGAATCAAACCCACCATCTTTTGGTGAACAGGATGACATTTCACCCAACTGAGCCACACTGGCCAAGACCTGACTTCCAGTTTCTTTGGTGTGTGCAGACTATCATTGTCCACTTAGATCCTCCATCACACCCTGTCGGTGATTTTATAGTGGAAATCAATGGAAAGAATGTAACTCAATGACAGTAGCAGAAAATTCACCTTATGGTCAACTTTTTAAGAGTAGCTTTTTGGAAAGCAGAATTTTTCTGTAGCTCATTTTGACTTGCTTTTCGTGAATGGTGCTGCATGATGATGGGACATTGGAAATCCAGGAGCCATGTTCTATTTTCACCGAAATAAATCTGACCACCAAACCTCACCCTCCTTTGTAGGTCCCCAAATGCCTTTTCCTGTGACACAGCAAGAACTCCACTTCCACCGGCAACAATAGGTTGAATCACTGGTAATGAAGTTGAATTCACTCTCGACCCCCTTTCTTCTCCCTAGGGATTAGGTGATACTACAGGTCTCAAAGCCCCAATTCTCTAACCATCCCCGTCTAGAGTTGCTCATTAGCTTAAACTATCTAGAGACCCACCACAAGATACCTTATTAACATAAGGTCAGGTGTGGGCCCACCATGAATAACGAAGTTCACTTGGGAAGTTCCATGGTATTCGAGGTACCCTTGCAGGAACTGGGAATAAAAGTCAGTTAAGTACTTATGACACAGGAATTGCTCCATCCTCAGTACCTATAACGGTGCCTGGCAGATAGTGGGTACACTTTAAATATTTGGATGAATGAGTTCCCAGTGTCTAGCATAGATCTGGCATTGAGAGCGTAATAAAATTTTTGTTGGTAGAATGATTATGCTTTTAACTCTTCAGTTTGACATACTGTCTCAGAGTTTGGCTAGAGACTCAACCTTCTTAGCAGGTAGCTTTCTAATGCCACAGAGAGGTAAGGTATTATTAAACAGAATTAATTACAACAATGGAGGTGAAGTACATAAATCTTTTACTACTTCTAATGCCAGTGCCATGTTAATGGAGGGAAATCAGCCCTGTAAAATGGTATTTGAGACTTATTCTCTTGTAATTAATTAGTTACAGTTTACACTCATTACAAACTTCCAGGGAGGGGAAAAAACACAACAATTATTAATACTTCAAGAAAACTCCCATGGACTAACTTGTTTTTTTTGATGATTATTTTGGTGCCCTCAAAAAGAACACTACTCTGTCAAGAAATGCTTGTTAAATACTCCTTCGATTCGTAAATTGTTGGTTGGAATAGCAAAAATGTTACCTCTGTTTCTCAGGAGAAGCAGTGAGAGGGGATTAAAACAGGAGTTTTTAGTTTAAGATGAAACCAGGCATGAGATTGAACTGGGGGCCTAATGCAGGTTCAGAATCCTCAGTGATTTCTGTGACAGTGAAGGGAGTTGGCAGAAAATGAGAAGCGAGGATAGGATGGGCCACACAAAGGCAAAGGTTTGTGGTTTGGGGAACAACCTTCCATTGTTTGTGAGTGTAGGGCCAACCTCTTAGGAAGTTCATGGAAAATAAATGAGCTGGCGCCCTCATGTTTGGAAATCTACCATCCTGTTCTAGTATCTGTTAGCTAAGGCAGTGGTCGGCAAACTCCTTAGTCAACAGAGCCAAATACCAACAGTACAACGATTGAAATTTCTTTTGAGAGCCAAACTTTTTAAACTTAAACTTCTTCTAACGCCACTTCTTCCAAATAGACTCGCCCAGGCCGTGGTGTTTTGTGGAAGAGCCACACTCAAGGGGCCAAAGAGCCACATGTTTGCCGACTACGGAGCTAAGTGATCAGGGGTGAGCTACCTAACCTCCTGACATCAGTTTCCTCATTTAAAAATGGGAGAATAATTCCTCTCTGAACATCGCATCTACCCACCAGGGTTGTTGTGATGGCTCAGCAGGGCTGGGCACGCGATTGCTCACAAAGTGTGAGGCACTGAGCCGCAGCTGCATAAATGTCAGTGTCTGACATTTTTAACCTGTAGTTTTCTCATGCCACATTCTTTACACTTGAGGGATGTGAACAGGCAAACAGTTCTCTAGAAAATTGGTAGTTTCAGAGTTTCCTTGGAAGGGACCTGCTTTTCTCCAGGTTCAGGTGCTGGAAGGCAGACAACTCCTAGCGCCCTCTTTGCCTCTGTTGTGGGGGTATTTCTGATAATATGTTTGTTTCTGCTCATCAGTGTTCACATATGAGAGACTCCCCACTTTTCCTTGTATCTGTGGTCAGTAGTTCAGGCTCAAAGGAAGAGCAGGCACAGGAACCACTGTGCCCTGTGGATTGTTTGGTGCGAGATAGTGCGGCCTTTACTTGTCCTCTTGCTTTCATAAATGACCTTTCTTCTTTTCCTTCGACACGGACCACAGTTAAGTTCTAGGACTTTGGAGTAAGGAAGAAGTTGACTTCCTGGTGGCCACAGACACTGGGCAAGTTTCCTAACCTCTCTGAGTCTGAGTTTCCCTGCTGATAGATGGGGATGATCATTCTGGCCTTACCTGGTCCAGGAATCGAATGAGGATCTTATGCAGAGTGGTCAGCCTGGTCCTCAGCTTGGAAAAGGCCTCGTCCTTATCTGCTCTCCTATTGAACGAATGCACGTTTTGGCTTGGATATTGGTGACTTTACAAATACTAATCGTTGTTGGCAATAGGTATATAAGGATTGATTAAACTATTCTCTCTACATTGATATGTATTTTTAAGTTCCCATGAAAAATAATCTAGTGAGGCCTCCAATCTGAGTCCTCAGGGAAGGTGTGAAATGGGCCAGGGTCCAGCCTCAGGAGGTTTCTGGGTGCTGATGCTGACGTTAGCCTGACTCATAATGTTCTGGGATATTGTCCTATCTGCTTCTAGTAATCTTCACTTTATTGGGAGAGGAATCCTACTAGCAAGAGGAGAACATCCCTCCACCACTACCCAATGACATTTGATTATTGAAGGAATTTGTAGGGCATGAGGTAGGAAACACGAGAGCTGAGTTTCAAAGTGGTACTTGTGTGTATGAAAATGGTAGAAACCCAGTTCCCCTTGGGTTGTCCCATTGGAATGAATATATTATGTGGATCCACTGAACTGGGTCTCCTTAAATCCCTCTCTGGCTATTGATCATAGTGGTCAATAAGGATTAAGGGGGTTAAGGGGGTAAAGAAATTACTCGGATTCTAGGAAGAACCTGCTCCTAGTTGCTTTTCTTCACAAACAGCTCGCAATGTTTCTAGATAATTTCTGGGGGTGTTAGTTTGTGTTTTCTCTCCCTGAAGATCCCATTCTTTGTAGACCTTTTATTCAATTACTTTTGCTTCAAGGGAGGTTATGGTACTGAAACAATACATGTGACTCTTTTCTCTTTGGGACTCTCCCCCTCCCCCACCCCTAAGAACTAGTTCTTGAAAAGATTGTCTATGACCCAGAGAGATGCTGCTAGACTAAAAGAAGAAATGCCTGCAGAGAAGAGAAAGGGCTGCACAGAGCCCGTGGGAAGTGGGGAGCTGGGACTTGATCCTTGATGTTTTCCTGGAGAGACAAGTCTCCACAGGAAAGGAAATTTGAAATAAACAGAAAAGAGTACTAAGTGATTCCATTGGAAAACAAGCATACAACTTTCCAGGTTAAATGATTCTCCTCTTTTATTGCCTTTGAGCTATTTTGCAACCCAACAAATTGTAACTAATGGTAATGCAAAATAATTCTTGTCTATATACATGCAAATAAATTCTGTGCAGTGGGGGATCAATTGATTTCTCTCCCCACCCCTTGCATCTATTTATAGATTCACTTTAATATTCCTTTACTCCTTATAAATGTATGCTTCCTTGGCTTCTCCTTCAAACTTGGAATATATTACCACTCTCCCCATTAATAATAGATTAAATAACATATTTAACATGCCTTCATTTCATATCTGTTTAAAAGATAGAGTCATGATTCTTCTACCTTTTTTGAAATTTTTCATTTAACAGAATGGGGACATGGTACATCTAGTGAGTGGGTCTGAGGATGCTAGCAAGCTCACCTAAACCACTTGAGCCACTCAGTTGTCATTTTTTGGGGGGTAATTATCTAATTGTCCCCAATAATTAAATGCAAGGGGTAGCTAGCCCCCTCCCTCACAATCTGGTTGCCAGTCAGCATGGTTTAGTGACAGCCAGTCCCAGAGAGAATGAGATGCTTGTACAGTGAGTGTCTGCAAACAGACACAAGAAGGAATGGCCAATTTCTGAAGGCTCCGTGAAGTACCACTTGGTCAAGCACTTGGAAGCAGATAGTCCTGGCTGAAGCAGCTGGCCTTCTGGTTTGATTAGGAGAAAAGAGTTCTCGGTACAAGAGGAGGGATGCAGGGCCAAGGAGATCATTCTAACCTAGGAAGGTGCTCCTTAGTGTAAAACTATTGGCTCACCAAGTCTTTAAATGTTGTTCACTGAGGGCAGAAGTCCATGTTCAATCTTTCTAGTCACCCATGTGTTTGGCACTAGTTATTTCCCAAAGAACAATTCATGCTGCCACCCCTTATGCTACTTAGCTACTAGGCAAACCCTCTGTGACCAATTTAGATAAAGATATTTGAAACATGACCTATCCGGTTTGGCTCAATGAATAGAGCATTGGCCTGCGGACTGAAGGGTCCTGGGTTCGATTCCAGTCAAGGGCACATGCCCAGGTTGTGGGCTCGAGCCCCAGTAGGGGACATGCAGGAGGCAGCCAATCAATGATTCATCATTGATGTTTCAATCTCTCCCTCCCTCTCCCTTTCTTTCTCTGAAATCAATAAAAATATTTTTAAAAAGATATTTGAAACACTTTTCATCGAGATCCTTGGAGTGTGACTTCCCTATTAGGTCTTTTATGTGTTGATGTCAGTCTCTAAAGTGTTATATAAAACTAACTGGTCCATATATGCTTTACGCATTTTATTAGTGAGAGAAGTTTCAGAAGGATATATGAACAGAGGAGTGATATGACCATTGTACTTTAGGACAATGCTTGTGCTGCATTATTGACTATTAGAGGCCCAGTGCACGAAATTCCCTCAGCCTGGCCTGTGCCCTCTCGCAGTCTGGAACCCCATAAGGGATGTCCACCCACTGGAAATTGGGCCTAAGCCGGCAGTCAGACATCCCTCTCACAGTCCGGGACCTCTCGCTCCTTACCACCCCCTGCAGCAGAAGTAGGAGAGGCTCCTGCCACTGCCGCTGTGCTCGCCAGCTGTGAGCCCGGCTTCTGGCTGAGCAGCGCTCCCCCTGTGGGAGTGCACTGACCACCAGGGGGCAGCTCCTGCGTTGAGCATCTGCTCCCTGGTGGTCAGTGTGCTCATAGCAACCAGTCGTTCCACTGTTTGGTCGATTTGAATATTAGGGTTTTATTATATAGGATGTGAGTCTATTAAGGATATTAATAAAATACGGAATCTGACCCAGCATTCCTGGGTGGGGCTGATAATCTGCAATTCTAACAAACTTTCAGGTGCTGCTGATATCAGCTGCTGGTCCCTGGATCACACTTTTTTTTTTTTAGCAAGGGTTTATTTAAAACAAGGGTCTTCAAATTTTCTGATAAAGGCCAAAATAGTAAATATTTTCAGTTTTGTAGATCATAAGATCTTGACTCTGCCATTACAGTATGAAAGCAACCATCTATAATATGAAACTGAATGATGTGGCTGTGTTCTAATAAAACTTTACTTAAAAAAAAATACAACCAGACAAACATTTGGATTAGACCCACGGGCCATTGTTTGCCAATCCCTGGTTTGGAAATATTATTCCTCCAGTAGAGTGTGGATGGATTAAAGGATGGTGAGTAGACTGCAGACAGGTGGCCTGTGATGTAGAAGACATTTCAATGAACCCTAATAAATGCTTAGACAAAGGCCAGGGATGGGGAATCAAAAGTAAAAGTAGGATTGATAGAACTTGACAAGGATAGAGAAAATATGCAGAGCCGACATCAATATTGGATGGGCTTTTGATTCTTCAAGTAATAAAGTAAACCTGGACTTAAAAAATATATACATATTTTTATTGATTTCAGAGGGCAAGGGAAAGGAAGAGAGAGAGAGAGAAACATCAATGATGAGAGAGAATTACTGGTCAGCTGCCTGCTGCATGTCCCACACTGGGGATTGCCTGCAACCCAGGCATGTGCCCCGACTGGAATTGAACCATGACCTCCTGGTTCATAGGTCGACACTCAACCACTGAGCCATGCTGGCAGGGCTAATCCTTGACTTTTAATGGACATATTAGGGAGAATTAGGTTTTGGTCTGTTGTTTCTGGGATATGACAGCTTTTGTTACTGACATTATTCAGGATTTAGACAGCTCTGTGCTCCCATTAATGATGCCAAATTTGAAAACTTTTATATGAGGTTTTAGTTTCAGGGGGGAAAATATAATTTTAATTAAGCCCTCTTTCTACTGAAATAGGAAAATATTTGTTTTCTACATTAACTATAGTTTTTTAGTTAAAAATTGCATGCCAATCATTAAATAATTGAGTATCTTTTTTTTGCTCTGCATGAGGGCCTCTGCTAGGTGATAAAGTACTTGAAGATTAATTGGCAACTTTGACATATCTGTGGTAGGTGTTTATGGTTAAAAAGTGAACTAAATAGATGAATCTCAAACCTGAGAAATTTAGTGTTTTGGGGGGAGTATAAAGTGAAGAATATAAGGGTTAAATTACATTGCAATGCAGTTGCACCATTTGAGCCCTACAGAATAGTTAATATTAGTGCTGCAGTTACAAATTCAGGAAACACGGGTTACCTACTTCAGCACTCATAAACTTACTTTCCATTTTACCTTCAATGGAAAGTAAGTTTATGAGTGCCGATATAAGAGTCCCTATACAATCTTTTTGTGTTTGTTTTAAAATCAGGATCTGATCTATTTTTATACATTATATTTGGTACTTACCTCTTTTAGTCCCGTGCTTTCAATTCTAGACCCTTGGGCCACCAGCATCAGCATCATCTGGGAACTTGTTTCAAATGCAGATCATCAAATCCCTCCCCAGATCCATTGAATCAGAAACTGGAGATGTGACCGAGCCCCTGTGCAAGTGATTCTGAATCGTGCTAATGTTTGAAGACTTCTTCTTGAGTGTAGCCTTGACTCTCAGTCTTGGCTGCATGAAAGACTCTTTTAAGAAGACCCAGCCTTGGGTATATGCCAGGCCAGTTACATTAGAACCTCCGGTGTGAAACTCGGGCATCAGAATTTCTGAAGCCTCAGATGTTTCCACTGTGCAGCCAAGACTGAAGACCCCTCCTTTAGTTTCTGTTCACCTTGAACTGTTGTCCTAACCTTTTATTTAAGCTTATTTAATTGACTCTTCTATTGTAGTTGTAGAAGGACCCAGAATGTGCATACATTGGATTGTATACATACCTTTTTTTGTACTCTTATTGGCACCCCTCCCATGTCAAAGAAGTGAAAGTGATAAATGTTTTGTCTTTTCTAAGACCTTCCTAAAATAGCTTGGGGCTTGTATATTCCTTATAAGTAAAGTAGATCACATTACAACCATCTGCCTGTGTTGTATTTTGTCTGTCTTTTTTTTTTTTTCAACCAAGTGCATCTCCTCTCTGCCACCTATTTGTTCTGTGTTGCTGGGCCAGATTATTACCACCCTGGCCTTCCATTCTGTTTCTCATTTCCAAGTTGATTTTTGTGTGGGACGTGTCTTTAGAATTTTGACTTCTCTCTCTGGGTTTTATCTGCTGATAGCACGGACTCATCCATTTCACTTGCCTCCTTCTTCTGTCTCAAGCTGTGTTTTATTAGAGGATTTGTTTTCAGTATCTCATCTGTCCATCTCGTGTGTAGAGTGGAGTCTTTGTTCTCTTGGAATTTTTTCTCTCCATCCAGTCAGTACAGATTTGCTTAGATGTCAACTCTGAAACTGGTCTCTGTGGCATCTGTCCTGTCAGTTACACTCAATTGTGTTTTGTTTAGATTTGTAGGACAAAGCCTACTTACAGTTACTGTTTCTGCATTCTTACAGAGATCTCCATGTCTCCCCACATTGACCCATTTTTTTTCTTAACCCAGGATGCAGCAATTTTGTGATGTCACCAGCAAATGAAAGCAAATGAAGGCATGCATTTTACCAGTTTTTATCCACCAAAATAAAGGTAGTTGAATGTAATGCCAAGGGAAGTGAGGGTCCTCGTGAGCCTTGCTCACTGATACCCACACAGAACTAATAAGCCATACGGTTATTTTTGTTGTTTCATAGTAATGAGTAGTGTTAAAGGATAATTTAGACACAAAAAGTAAAATCATGACTCTCATACAGATATAAAATTTGTTAGAGATGTTATTTTACTCATTATTAATCAGTGAACCAGACAGTTGTAACAGGCTCACAGCAGTCTAAGAAGTGCAAATGCATATGGAGTAAAGGCAGGTTGGAATGAGTGCGCAGATGGGTACCAGATTATTTTTTCCTTATGGGAAAAGTGGTGAGGTCAACTGAGCTACCAAAGACTGTAGTTGACCTGGATATGCCCTGTTTTGCAGCTCTATCAGTTACTTACAACTTGCAGGGTTATAGTTCAAGGCAGGTATCTCAGAAGAGTATATTCAAAACATTGCAGAGTTTTCCAATTGGAGTCACTGTAATTCTTTCTGATATTTCCACTTATTCTTACAGGAATAGCATTTATAAAAAACTTTAAAACATGTTTTTGAGCATCACCTCAAACTTGTCAGATAGGTTGGTGGTATCTTCTGGTGGTTTATCTCAGCAATGAAAGCAGCTAGCATGGCGTCTGGCACAAGGTAGGAGCTCAAATATGGGTAGTTGTGGTTAGGTTAAGAGCAAGGACTCTGGAATCATGTAGATTGTGCCTCATTTTCCTTGACTATACAGTGGGACAAAGTAATAACAATCTCATAGGGGAGCTATGAGGAGTGAAAGAGCTAATTCGCATACAGCGCTGAGAAGCCCGATTGGCTCAGTAAGTGTGTCTGTTATTGTTACCACCGCGTGGTGTTCCGCTCTTACTGAACAGAAAGGGCACCGGGATCCTCTGCCTCTAAACCCACGTGCAACTCCTACCAAAGATGGTACACTGTGAAGTGTGATGTATATTTTCAGATTTGACAATTTTTTTCTTTTTCTATTTTTTAAAAATATATTTTTACTGATTTCAGAGATAGGAAGGAAGAAGGAGAGAGGGATAGAAACATTAATGATGAGAGAGAAACATTGATTAACTGCCTCCTGCATACCCCCTACTGGGGATGGAGCCTGCAACCTGGGCATGTGCTCTGACCAGGAATCAAAACTGACCTCCTAGTTCATGGCTCAATGCTCACTCAATCACTGAGCAACACCGGCCAGGCCTCCTTTCTCTATTTTAAGGATCGAGGTGGATTGTGGAGTGCATATGTCATGTTTGAATCTGAGAAAGTTGAAAGAGGTACTTGATGGTTATTCCATTCAGACTCCTCCATCTTGCACATCAGAGGAGTACCTATCTGACTATATTCAGCCAATCCTCAGCACTCGATGTCTACGGAGATGGAATCTGGAAATCAATACTTCTGAGCGTTCAGGCTGACATTTCAGCGGTGTTAGGGAGACTGGCAAGAGCATAGAATACCAATGACAGATCTGGGTCCGGAGCCACCAAGGTGCTTGTTTATCTCCCACAGCAACTGTGTGCAGTGAGTGTAAGGTCCACTTACAGGTGAGAAGGAATGTGGCCCAAGGAAGCTAGCTAAGCAGAGCTTGGCTGTGAATGCTGGTCTGTCTGACTTTATCAGACGACTCTAAGCTTTGCTGTGAGCTGCTTGTAGATTCTAGATAAGTTTTCAATGTGGCAAATAAGAACTAAAGCAGAAGAGAAGGGTCTAGTAGCTGAAACACCAGTTTAGCTGGTGGCCCTGGGAACCTAACTTTGGGGAAAGAGCGGGCTTCGGTGCTGAGTCTTTTAAATGTTGAACTGGAGCTCCTTAAGTCCCTGTGGATCAGGAACCCCTGAGGTCTGGCAGGGCACTGAGGCTGTCCGAGGAGCCAACACAGTCTTAGCAAAGCTAAGGAGGGCCGGGGAATCCCAGAGCCAGTCCGGGTTGGAGACGGGGGTGGGGAGCCTTCCCAAATCCCTACCACGCCCAGCCCCAAGGATGGATGGAACTCAGCAGAGCCTGCTGTGATCTTGGCTCTTAGAGCTCTGTTCCTTGTTTAGTGGGATTTGGAGACGGGAAACAAATGGAAGATTTCCTTTTTCTAAGGAAGTGTGTTATCATTCATAGACAACCGCACAGGACATCATGCATTATCACAGCTGGGCTCAAATCTGGTATGTTTGATTCCAAACCTGTGTGTACCACTCTACAACATTCGGGCCACTGTGTTCATTTCCGAGGGCTCACTAACCAAGTGCCACACTCAGGTGGCTGGAAATACATTGTCTCATAGTAATGGAGGCTAGACGTTTGAAATCAAAGTGTTAGCAGTGCCACGTTCCCTCTGAGGGCTCTAGGGCAGGAGCAGACTTCCGAGAGCCCCAGAGGTTACTTGGCCTGTGGCGGCAGCACAGCCCCAGTCTCTGCCTCTGTATTCACATTGCCATCTTCCCTTGTGTCTGTGTATTCACGTGGCATTTTCCTCTCTGTGTCTGTGTCCAGATTTCCCTCTTGTTGTAAGGACAGCAGTCCTATGGGGTTAGGGCCCACCCTAGTGACTTCATCTTAACTTGATCATCAGCAAGACTCTATTTCCAAATAAGGCCACATCCCCAGGTTCTGGGGAGCAGGGCATGGGTTAGAGACACAGCATGCTATTTGTGGGAATACAGTTTAACCTATAACACCACCCGTTCTTTTCTTAGATCCTCTTTTATTTCCTAGGCTTCAAGTTTTCACATTTGGTGCTTGTTTGTTCTTTCCTCCATCCATCCACACTTCCAACTGAAAAAAACATTTAGTGATGGCCTATTGTGTGCAAAGTTTGAGCTGGTAATGGTACATGCCAGCAGACAAAGACCCCGCCCTTTTGCACCTTCTAGTTGAAGGAGAGAGATAAAAAAAGATCAACAGATGAATGAGAGAGTCTCACTGTGCGTAGTACTATTAAGGAGAGAAATGGGGATTGAGACAGAGCAGGAGGGATGGAGGTGATTCTCCAGTGTAGCCAGGGAAGGTTTCTCAGAAGAGAAGTGAGACTTAAAGGATGAGAAGTGATGTCCATGGGGATCTATTAAGTGTGACCCAGACCAAGGAAGCAGCAAGCACAAAGGCCCTGAAGCAGGGACCCGCATGGCACATTTGAGGAGCAGACAGGTGACCAGTGGGCTAATGTGGAGTTGGGGAAGGCCAAGGGCAGAGCTGGAGATTTAGGCAGAGACCAGCTCTTGCAGGGTCATGGAGAGCAATTTGAATTTTAAGTTAACAGCCGACCACCATGCTATCCTAAGACGATAATAATAATAATTAGAACTTGGTAAGCAACCCTGTGTCAGGCATGCAACCAGGCACTGCTCACATGTCAGGTCACGTCATCCTCACCACCACCCTGCAAAGGGTACATTAGTGAGCTCTTAGAGCATTTGCTTGCTTTTATATTTACGGAGCATGGAGCCTACTGCAGGCAAAATACGAGTTCTCAGGGATCCTAGGGATGCGTGGACGATCCCTGCTCTCAAGTTGCACACAGTCTCGCAAAAACAACTGTTAACAAATGACCTCACTGGTAGCTCAGTGGCAGGGCTGCAGGCTCCCCACCCACCCTCCGGGCTTCAGTTACCTGCATGGGCCAGCGGGGATGTCTGGTTTCCTCCTGGAAGGGTGGCGGTGAAGATGAGAAGTGTCAACAGGTGGGAAGTGCCCCGGGAGGTGGGCGCTCAGTCTCTGGAAGTTAATATTCAAGCCTTGGTGGTGCTGTGAGTGACAGCTGCCCACAGTGTGCACCGCTGGTGAGAGAGAGCAAGACCCCTGGGGAAAGAGGAGGCGGGGAAGGCTCTGAAAGAGCTGAACCTTGAAGGAACAGTGGGTGTTTCTCAGGCACACAAGGAGGAGAATGACAACAATTTGATTTCCATTAAGCCTAATGCCTTTTAATCCTTATTATTAACATTAGGGGTGAGGAACCAGAGCATATGGTTTTGATGGGAAGAGGCCATGCACTGTAATTTGACAGCTAGACTTTGCATGATGCTTGGTTGGAGATGCATTAGGATGCCATTTACCAGTCACAGACCTGCATATAATTTTAGTAAAAATGAGAATTCTACAGTACGTACAGGCCCATTCAAGGGCTTTCTGTTTCCAAGAATGTAGTGTTGTCTTTTCTTTTTTAAGAAGGCTCATGTCAACCTGCCCTCTAGTGACGGTGTTTTGTATTTCACTCAGGTTCGGAAACAGCTGCATGCTGGCTCTGTTAACAATGCACTTGTTTTTTATAAGATGGAGGCCCACTGTGAGTATAACTCTACTACAGGAGTAAGAACAGTGACACCTGTTATTAAGTGTCTTTATCGTGGGCTAATGTGGTCCTTGTGGCCGATAAGAGGAATTGTCCTGTAGGGATAACAGTCCAGACTTGAGGCCAATTGCTTACACTCAGCGTATGGGCTCCTCACCTCTGAAATGAGCTCACCAGGAGCTGTGAATTTATTTGTCTGTTACCCCCACTGGAATGTAAGCCCCGCAAGGGCAGGGATTTTGTGTGCTTCCCCACCGATCCCTAGTGCACAAAACAGGGCTGGCTTATCACAGGTACTTCGTGCACGAGGCGGAAGAATGAATGAGCTGTAAAGAGTCCGAGGACTGAAAGCCATCAGTTATGAAAGTCCCTAGTGTGTGGGCAGACAATCAGCAGGTGTCTGACTGTGCGAGGGGGTCCTTCCTTGTCTGACCATTATCACTTATTTATTTATTTTTTTTGCCTTGGGCTTATTCCCCTTGGCTGTTTCTTGTGATGCTTTATTTGGCCAATTTTGAGCAAAAGTCTGGAAGGATCACTCTGTTTTAGGTCTTAAGGACAAGGAGATAATAAACATTAGCAGACCCTTCCTTCTGGTGACATTTCATATAAACCATCTATTTACACATTTCTCTCCGTTGTGTGCTAGGGGGCTAGGTCATGTGCATGAGGCACGTGGTAAATCCTGCAAATCTCACTGGGTCTGTCTCCCAGCTTTGCACCGTTCAGTGTCCCTAACACAGCAACATGCTGGGCTTCCCGGAAGGATAAAACATTTTTTTCAGTCACCCTATTCATAATTGTTTTGTTCTTTTACCACGTGCAAGGCCCGTGAGGCCATGGGGATGAAAGTAATGGGGTCATGCTTTTCCCTGGTGATGGCGGAACATGCTGCTACTCACGGTTGAAAAAGCATCATCATCTTCAAGTGCCTTTCAGGAGCCTCATGCTACGGAGTAAGGGTGAGCCAGGAGAGGGTGGGGGCAGTCCTTCATGTGTTTTATAAAGTCTTAAGAGTCTAAATCCTTCCTGAAACAGTAACCCCCTTGGAGAAAAAAGAATATATCATAAAAGTTCCTGCCTGACATCCGAACCCCTCAGAGTTCTAGCAAGTCAGAGATGATGGCGAAAAGATACCCTTTGAGAGGTAAGGGGGGAGAATGGATATTGATTTATCCTTTTAATCCAGGATGTTTTCCAGCTCAGAAACAAGTAATGCTTCCCGTGGGCAGAGGGCGAAGTCAAATTTCTTAACCTTACATTTAAAGGCTCCTGGAGCCAAGCACCAATTTATATCTTTGACCCTATCCTGTAGTATCATCTCCATGGTGTTTGGTCATCCTCTCTTCCCCACTGGCCTCCAGCTATGCGTCATGCTCAACATTTAGTTGCATATTTTGGTTAGGGAAGGATGGAGTTTTGATTGATGCTTGAGAAGTCTGAAAAGTACAAAACAGGAGATGGCATTCATAGTTCTATTTAGAATTAATCCTTGTTGGTAGTTGTCATATTGTTTCCAGTTTTTTAAATACGTAAGTCTGTGTACAATTACTATCCCATATAATAAAAGCTTAATATGCTGAGTGTTCAGTTGTCCGGTCATCCATTCAACCAATCAAAGCGTAATATGCTAATGATATGCTAAGGCCACTCATTTGCTCACTATGATATGCACTGACCACCAGGGGGCAGACACTTTGACCGGTAGGTTAGTTTGCTGCTGGGGTCCGGCTGATTGGGACTGAGTGAGATGGGCTGGACACGCCATAGAGCCCTCCCGTGGTCTTTCCCCGGCTGGCCAACCTCCTGCATCCCTCCCTGGCCCCGATCATGCACCAGTGGGGTCCCTCAGCCTGGCCTGAGCCCTCTCACAATCCGGGACCCCTCGGGGGATGTTGGAGAGCTGGTTTCGGCCCGATCCCTCTCAGTGCAGGAGCTGCCCCCTGGTGCTCAGTGTGCTCCCACAGGGGGAGCACTACTCAGCCAGAAGCCAGGATCATGGCTGGCAAGTGCAGTGACGGTGGCAGGAGCCTCTCCTGCCTTCGCAGCAGTTGGACATCCTCAGAGGGCTCCCAGACTGTGAGAGGGCACAGGCTGGGCTGAGGGACCTTCCACGCCCCCTCCCCAAGTGCACAAATATTAGAGACCCGGTGCATGAATTCGTGCATGGGTGGGGTCTGGCCAGCCTGGCACGGGGGAGGGGACATGGGCGGTTGGCCGGCCTGCCTGCTGGTCGAACTCCTGGTCAAGGGGACAATTTGCATATTAGCCTTTTATTATATAGGATATACACTGAGTGGCCAGATTATTATGCGTTCAGAGATCATAATAATCTGGCCACTCAGTGTATATTTGTAATTGTAAAAGCGATACATGAAATACATTATCCAAAAGAGAAGAGATATTACAAATAAAAATAAGCTTTGTTTCATTATCCTTTTCAATCTTGATTTCCTATCCCTTTCCCCAGAAGTAACTGCCATTTTGGTTTGGTTGCATATTTTTAACTTAATAATATATGATATAATTCTGTGTTTATGTTAGTTTATATAAATAGAATCCTACCATGTATATCATTTCACAATTTTTTTTCTCTCAATCATATTTGTTGATATCCAGCCACATTGCTCCAAATAATTCACATTCATTGCCCTTACTGATACTCTCCACTGTAGATTAATGCCAGTGGTCTTAATCAGGCATCTAGAAGGGTTCAGGAATCTGGAGAAACACTGTGTGTAAATTAATCAAGAGTCCAGAGATGAAACATAATTTTGAAAGGCATTTAGGGGGCCAGAGGAGCTTGGCTAAAGAAACCAAGTTCTCCCTTATCTCAGGACCCCTTGCTTTTTATTAACACAAATTGCCCTAAGGCAAAGTAGATATACATCAAAGGCCAGGGTTTGGTACACAGAATCCATTGTCAGATTATCAGGTTTGGGAGAAACTGCCTTTGGCTGTTCAGGTGTTTGGCCAGCAGGAGGCAATAACATGTAGATTGAAATTCCCTCAGCTGTCTGGCAGCAAGCAATCATTTTATGCATTCTTTTCAGGTTTGGGGAAATGCCCTCAGCCATTTCCAGATGATTCAGCCCTGCTGACATGCTGGAATTGGCTTCCGGCAGTTCTGTTTATCCATTCACTGCTATTGGATATTTGGGGTCTTTCCATGTTTTTGCAAAGCTGCAAAGAAAGTGAATGTGATTTTTCACACACATGTGCAAGCATTTTTCAGGTGTGCAGAGTGGTATTGCAGGGTCATTGTCTGCACACTTCAGTGTTCATGGGAGCTGCTGCATTTCCCAACCCTTTCACTAGTTTACATGTCCGAATACAGGGGCAGACAGATATATTCTCAGATATTCTTTCTCCCCTCAAATGTCTCAAGCCTGGGATTCTCCTCTCGTGGCAACCTGTTTATCAAGATTCAACTGAAATAACACATATTGGGTAGTTCTCTCACTTGACATTTACTCTAGATTTTGACTCATTTTGTTTTCCTTGCCCATGACTCTGCCCAAATGGGGAAACAGCTTAGTGGCAGGCAGCCCGCCAGCTCCTCTGCAGTGCGCGGTGCTCAGCCCCGTCTCTGGCCCTGGTGAGGGCCAAGTGCAGTGAAGTCTAGTCTTGCTTGAAGTTTATGTTCTAAGGTCAGTTGAAAGGTGAACATCCACGGCAGTTGAATTTACCCTGGATTTTCTTTAAATTGCCCATAATATGCTTTAAATAAGGCATTTTCTGCCTGCAGCATTACACCTAGTCTATACTTCTTTGCTTGGTCAAGAGAGAAAGGCAATGGACCCTATGTGTGATAAACATACGCTGTAATGTCAAACACCTCTCACTTAGCATGGAGATGCAGGTGTTGCTATTGTAAGAGGTATGCAGACAATGTACGTGACAGTGGGTATAGCAGATACACGCTCTCATTGCATCCTCATCTTGAGACACGGATGCTCATGGATGGGCTCACAAGGAATCACCTGCACTTATCTAAAGTGTCTCCTCTTCATCTAGGCGGAACCCCAACATGCACACTTGTGCTGGGTGAGCTTTGTGGTGTGACCTCACTGAATATGTTAATTAATACCTGGATAAGGCAGGCGACCAGTGCAGGGACAGGGACAAATCAGTGCCTGCCCCACTCTCTTTGCCCCACGGAGAGAAACCAGTGAGACTGGCTGCAGCAAACAGGACAGGAGGGCAGCTTTTCGGTAATCAATCTTCTAATACTCCCCAGGATTTGACATAAATGATTAGAGCCAAACACTGTTCTAAAGGTCATTTTTAGTCTTCTCTTGTGGGGACCATGTTATCTAAAAGCTCCTGGATATGGTCCAGGTGGGGCATCGATCATGGAGGGAAACTTTGCCCTGAATATGTACAGGCGTATTCCTCTGTGCCTCGGGCACTCTTGCCCCTAATTTGTTCTCCTAGTGCCAGAGAGATGATCATTGTTTTCAAATATAGGCTTTATTTTAATTTAGGTGTAACAAGGCCTAGTGATCAGGAGATGGCTGGCATTGAAAGATAATTTGTTACTCAGAGTTCCCAAGAAGAGTGGGCACACCACACCACAGGGAGGGATAGGTGAGGGGGTGGGATGTGAGCAGCAGCCTTTTGCGTGGTTTTGAGGAGAGAAGGGGTGGGGCAGTACGCATGCTTAGGATTGGCTAGTTTGAGTCATTTCAGTGGGCCCTCGAGTGTAGGGGCTGTTCCTCATTGTCTGGGACCAGGCCCGGAAGCATTTAGGGAAGGCGGATAGCGGCCTGGAATGTGAGAGCCGGACAAGGGAAGTGAGCGATGGGCTTGTGGGCTCCCATCGGTGGGCTTGAATCTGAAGGGCAAGTTTGCAGGCAGTTGTTTGCTATATCTGGGAATGGTCTATCCCTGGGAGGGTCAGTCCCTCCACAGTCCTAGGCCCACAGATGTTACACGTCAGAACGCAGAACGTGAAAGCTGTGGTTAATTGAAGGAGCTTCTCTGTGGAGATGTGCCCCTAGATGTGACTTGGTCTCTGCTTCCCTCTAAGATGTCCTCCTACACTATCCTATCCTATCCTAATATTTAGCATCACTTGCTCCTTGAAAGAAAACTCATGATTTAATCTGAGAATGTGTGTTCTTTCTCTAAGATGTTTGCAAGTGGAATGCAAAAGCACCTGACCTTTGCCCTCAAATTGACTTTGTTAAGGTCCAAAGATTTGTGAAATAGCATCACCATCTGCCTAGAGAGAACATATAGTAATTTGGGAAACAGCTTAGACCTTGCCCCCTGCCCCCTCCCTTTTATATGGCTTCTCAATGAGTGCTGACTATTCTTTCTCTGAAATCTTTCTCATTGCCATATGTTTGTCTCCATTGCCTCTTCACTGGCTGACTTTGGCATCACTTTTTTCCCCTGTCATATGGGTTGTTACAACTTTTATTAGACAGTCTGTTCTCTTCCCAGGGAAAAAGGAGAGAAAGCACAAATCACCAAAATTAGGACTGAAATCAGGATATTACTTTCAACCCTATAAAAATCAATAGAATGATAAGTAAATATCATAAAAAATATGCTAACAAATTGGACAGTTTAGACACTATAGATAAATTCGTAGAAAAACCACAAATTACCAAACATATCTCAAGAAAAAAATAGAAAATCTGGATTGACCCATGGCAAATGAAGACATTGTGCTAGAAATGGAAAACAAACTTTGCAAAAATAAAATTCTGGGTCCAGATGGCTTTCCTCTTGAACTCTAGGAAACTTTTATTTTTCTGTCTTAAGGGAGACTCCTAATCTTAGACAAACGTTTTCAGAAAAAAAGAGGAGGGAACGTGTCTCTAATTATCTTATGCTGCCACTATTACCAGGTACCCAAACCAAAGCCATTACAAGAATTATGTTAATCTGGCTACGAGCTGGGCTGTGTTTAGTCCTTTTTGCCGCTGTAGGTACGAGAGGATTGGAGTTTCTCTTGTGTCCTTGTTTTCTCTCCCTTTTTACTTTGCTCATCCCTAGACCCACCCCCTCAGAGAGTGTCTGCATCTGGCAGCCCTTTCAGCGATAACACCCTGTTGTTAAACCAGAGCCCTGTTGGTGAGGTGATGAGGTGTGGGGAGGGGGGACATTCTATCTCCTGATCTCTGTATTTCAGTGGGCCTGTGTTCCTGGGCTGTGAGTTCCGCAGACATTGATTTAGTGGTAGAGCTGTTGCACTCCACCTTCCTAGTCCCTTCCCTGGCCTTAGAGTTCTAAATTAATTTCCTGGAATCCCTGAGTCATGTGACTAAGTTTTTTAGCCCCTTGGTGACACAATATGGCTAGAGGTACTTGAGAGGGAGAAATACCCTTCTTCAAGTTGGTAGAAGGCCCTCAAAATCTCTTCCCCTGAAGAGGATGCCTTTGCTATTCACTCGAAAGGATGCTTCCCCCCTCCCTCTGTCAGAGTCAGGAGAGCTTTCCTGAACCTTCACCCTGAGAACCTTGTAGGTTCCAGGAAATAAAGGCCACAACGTGTGCTCTCCATTCGGGAATTAAAAAGCAAAAGGGGCCACACAAATTCTCACAAATAAATGTTTAGGCCCAGATGACTTCCATGGTGAATTCTGCCAAGCATTTAAGGAAGAGATAAATTCTAATTCTATACAAACCCTTCCAGGAAAAAAAAAAAATAAGAAAGAGGAGAAAAGCTTCCCAGCTGTTGTTAGGATGCCAGTATTAATGTCATGCGCTTGGCCTCCAGCAGTTCATCATCATTTACCATTTACGTGTTTTCAAGAGTTAACAGCCTCAGCCAGAGGCTTCTGCTCCAGGTGGGCAGGTCTCGGCAGTGACCTCCTGCATGCGCCTGACTGAGATACCAAGGTGGTGGTTTGCCTGACAACCTTGATTCTCTGATGGGTCCCTGGAAAGCCATTGATATTTAAGTTTATCTATCTTTCTCCTATTGTAAAGATGGAAGCAATGACTTCCAAGTTCTTGTCATCTCACTAAAACGGGAAGCCCACATCTATTCAATGAACTTATTTAGTCCTCTATCCCAAGAAGGCAGACTACATCATCTTCATTTTATAACTGAGGAAACCGAGACCACGTGCAATTTGTTCCTTTTGCCCTGAGGACACAGCCGGTCAGTGGCAGAGCCAGGTTTTAAATAAATTCGACTTTTCTTTTCCTGATGAACTCGCATACATTCCCTTCCTTCTGTGTAATAATAGATTCAGTCTATAAATTCCTCCTTTGATCACTGATGCCTGTTTAATGCCCACTATTTTCCAGGTAAGCTTTGAATATAATAAAGTTTATAAATCACTTATTACAGAGCCTGACACAGAGTAATTGCTCAATGAATAATAGAAGTGACACCTGTTGCTCTTACTATATAATTTATTCCTCACAGTGATTCTACGTGATAGAGTTTTCCACCTGCCATTTTACACAAGAGGCAGGTGCCGCCAGACATTCTGATGTAATTGGGCTGAAATGCAAGCCCAGGCATTGCGATTTGTAAAAGCCTCCCAGATTATTAAAATATGAAACAAGATAAGCAGCCCTGCTCTAAAGGCTTGTTACTCAGCCTCATCCCATCGGTGTCATGACCGAGGAAGGACCCAGTGATGCCAAATCTTTTTTTTTTTCCAAAAAGAAGCTGGGACTTTGAGTTACAATGTGGCATTTTCTAAATCAATGTTGCCTCACAAAAATTTTAAACAATACAGAGACTCCTGGGAGCCCAATCTCGGACTGATTGATACTTTGCAGCCAGTGTGGTTGGAATCAAGTTGGGGTGATCAATGCTGCCTGTTTGGCTCCTGATTAGATTAGACAAGTGCTTCTCAAGGTTGGTGGGGTGGGCCCACAGCAGTAGCATCACCAGGGAACTGGTTAGAAGTGCGCACTCAGGCCCAAGCCCAACCCACACAATCAGGCATTCTGGGAGTGGGGCCCACGATCTGTGTTCCCACCAGCCCTCCAGCCGATGCAGATGTTGTTCAAGTTTGAGAACCACTGGATTAGATTGCTTCATCATCACTTTCTTTCTTCCATTCCATAGACGGCCCACAGTAGCAGAGAGGACTGTGGAAGGGAACACACAAAACAGTAATCAGAACATCAAGATTCAGCTCAGAAGTCTGCAGACATGAGAAGTTGTACCAGACAGACCCTTCCCATGCATCTTATTTGGAGTCCCAATCAGGGAAAGCTGTGCTGATGCGGAGGCACATTTATTTGTCCAGGTCCCACCTCTGCTATTTGCATCCTGAAAGGCCCATTAAGTCAGCCCAGTGCAGGGTCCTCATGAAGCACCTCATCTTTTCAGCTATTTGAACACAAAGGGCAGGAAGAAGGAGCATGACTGTGGGTAGGGTAGGGGAATTATTTAAGCTATGAAGAATGCCAGCACGGAAAGGTGTTTTCACAAGCTGAGTGATACGAATTGTAAAGGGAAATGATATGGAACTATGGACTCCATATTCCACAGTTTCAGGGTATGAAATGAAGAGTGCTGACCAAATTGAAATAATAGATGAGAATATTAATTGGGAGACAGCTCTGGGAGTATTGCCATTGGCTACTCAGAGCCTGGGAGTGTGGTATCGCATAGTAGTTGACTACACACTTTTGAGTCAGATGGCCCAGGATTTGCACCAGGCTTCTTCCCTGAGAAGTATTTGGGCCTGGGCAGGTTTAGCATGAAGGATAATGCTCATAGGTAACTTATTCAGGAAAGACAGAGGCTGGACAAAAATTACACATGTCCAATGTTTTTACAAAGTAAAGTTGCTCTGGGACTGTATAACGGGAATGAATCAGGATCTGGAAGTGACTTGAGCCTGAGTAAACTTAGTTTGGAGTAAGAGTGGGAGTTAGGAAGGGCAGTGGCTCTCCGCCTTCGGTGAGCACTGCACTCTTTTAGAGTACTTGTTAGAAATGCAGAGCTGTGACTCCCTCCTGCATCCTGACCCCCCCAGTCCCTACATTCTGCCACCCACTGATCTAAGCGGGCGATAGGTGTTACATTGTGCTGCCACAGCCCATCAATATCGGAACTGTGATGGGTACACTAACCTACACATGGGATACAATCCTACCTAATAATAGACAAATATGCAAATTGACCATACCTCCAACACACCCACAAGCCACGCCCACCATCCAATCAGAGCGAGTATGCAAATTAACCCAAACCAAGATGGCTACAGCCACAGAGAGCAAGGTTTCCTAGGTAACAGAGGAAGCCAAGCTTTCTGCCTGCCCTTGCCAGGCCTAAGCCTCCACTCAAGCTACAAAGGTTCAATTATAGAAGGTAAACAAATTCAAACAAATGGCGGCAGAATGGAGCTTGAGAGAGCAGGCCAGGGTTGCCGGCGGCAACAGGGGAAGCAAAGCTTTCCGCACACCCTGGCCAGGCTCACCCACTTAAGGCTACAAAGTTTCAATTGTAGAAGGAAAATAAATTACAGATACCAGGGCCTCCTCTTGGGTCGCCATGGGGCATGGCCGGCCTGCAAACCACCACAGGCCCCTCACTCAGGCTGCCCTACGCCCCAAGGGAATCCCACCCTGATCAGGGACACCCTTCAGGGCAAACCAGCTTGGCCCCACCCGTGCACCAGGACTCTATCCTATCTAATAAAAGAGTAATATGCAGATTGATCACCACTGCAACACACAATATAGCTGCCCCCATGTGGTCAAAGATTCTGCCCCCATGTGGACACAAGATGGTCACCACAAGATGGCCAGCAGGAGAGGGCAGTTGGGAGGCACCCAGCCTGCAAGGGAGGGCAGTTATGAGGGACCAGGCCTGCAAGAGAGGGCAGTTGAGAGGGACCAGGCTTGCAAGGGAGGGCAGTTGGAGGTGATCAACCCTGCAGGAGAGGGCAGTTAGGGGTGACCAGGCTGGCAGAGGAGGGAAGTTGGGGGCAAACAGGCTGGCAGGGGGGCAGTTAAGCATCAACCAGGCTGGCAGCAGAGTGGTTAGGGGGTGATCAGGCTGGCAGGCAGAAGCGGTTAGGGGCAATCAGGAAGGCACGCAGGCAAGCAGTTGGGAGCCAGCAGTCCTGGATTGTGAAAGGGATGTCCGACTGCCCGTTTAGGCCCGATCCTGCGATCGGGCCTAAACGGGCAGTCGGACATCCCTCCAGGAGTCCCAGATTGGAGAGGGTACAGGCTGGGCTGAGGGACAACCCCCCGCCGTGCACGAATTTTGTGCACTGGGCTTCTAGTATTATAGAATGGAATACACACACACACACACACGCGCGCGCACACACACACACATACACACACCATATACATATATATACACATGAGGACAAGCAAAATGGGGGGGAATCTGAATAAGGTGGGTGTCAATAATCTTGTGGTGATTCTATACAATAAATTGTGTACCAGGGGAGGAAATTGAGCCAAGTGTACAAAAGATCTCTGCATCATTTTTTACAGTTTTTTGTGAATTATCTACAATGATATCTATGTGCTTTGCTGGTTTTAGGGGTGATTCTAATATTTACCAAAATATGAGAGCCATTAAGCTGAGTGATTACTGGTGGGATGGAGTTGGAAAAAGCATCCCAGGCAGGAAGAACAGTACCTGTGAAGGCCCAAGGATAGATTTAAGTTGTGAAAGCAGCTTTGCACGGCCAGTGTGGTTCAGTGGTTGAGCACCAACCTATGAAATAGGAGGTCACGATTTGATTGCCAGTCAGGGCACATGCCTGGGTTGTGGGCTTGATCCCTAGTAGGGGGCATGCTGGAGGCAGCCGATCAATGATTCTCTCTCATCATTGATATTTCTATCTCTCCTTTTCCCTTCCTCTCTGAAATAAAAAAAATATATATATTTTTAAAGTTTATTTTAAACAAAGAAAGCAGCCTTTATTACTGAAGATTAGGTTGGAGGGATGGGTTGCAGTCAATTTGGGAGCCTGATACCTGGAATAAATCTCTCTTGGTCACGGTATATAATTACTTTCATCTTTTTTGGATTCAACTTGCTAATATTTGGCTGAGAATTTTTGCATCTATATTAATGAGAGACAATGGTCTGTAGTTTTCTTGTTATGTCTTTATCTGGTTTTAGTATTAGGATAATACTGGCCTCATAGAATGAGTTAGGAAGTATTTTCCCCTGTTTCTAGCCTCTGAAAGATATTGTAGAGAATTGGTATAATTTCTTCCTTAAATATTTTGTAGAATTTAGCAGTGAACCCATCTTGGCCTGGTGCTTTCTGTTTTGGATGATTATTAATTATTGATTCAATTTCTTTAATCTGGCCTACCCAGATTATCTATATGTAAGTCAAACCATTAACCTGTACACCTCAAACTTATATATTGTTGTTTGTTAATTATATCTCAATAAAACTGAGAGGGAAGAACAAAAAAAAGTTGGTTTCACATAGATAGCATATAATTGGGTTGTGGTGTTTTGATCCACCCTGACAATCTCTGTATTTTAATTAGGGTATTTAGACCACTGATATTCAAGTTATTATTGATATAGTTGGGTTAATATCTACCATATTCATTACTGTTTTTCTCTTTGTTGGCTTTCTTTGTTTCTATTCTTTTTCTGCTTTTTTTTGTGGCTTTAATTCAGCATTTCATAAAATTCCATTTTTCCATTTCCTCTCCTTCTTAACATATTGTTTTTGTTTATTTTTTTACTTTTTGCAGTGGTTGTCCTAGAGTTTGCAATATATATTTACAACTAAATCAATTCCACTTTCAATAACACTATACACTTCCTAGTAGTGTAAGTACCTTCTAATAAAAATAATACCAATTCCTCCCTCCTGTCCCTGGCATCATTACTCTCATCATGTACGTATAAGCATACATCAGGGTGCAGTTACCTATGTAAGATATATAAATAAGCATATGTACATAATCAAAAACAATGTTGGCATTATTATTTTTAACAAACTGTTATCTAGCAGATCAATTATGAATAAGAAATTAAGTTTTCATCTTACCTTCCTTGTTCCTCCTTAGAGGCTGGCTCTTTCTTTATGTAGATCTAAATTTCTGGCTGATATTTTCCTTCTCTCTGAAGAACTTCTTTTAACATTTCTTGTAAGACAGGTCTGCAACAAATTTCCTCAATTTCTATTTGTCTGAGAAAGTCTGTATTTCTTCTTTATTTTTCAATAATAATTTCACAAGACACAGATCTCTGGTGTTTTTTGCTTTCAACTCTTTAAATATTTCACTCCACTCCCACCCTGCTTGCATGCTTTTGGAGGAGAACTCAGATGTAATGTTTTCTTTGTTCTTCTGTAGGTGAGGTACCGTCCACCCCGTCCTTCCACCCCCCAAGGCTTCTTTCAGAAACTTTTCTTTAACTTTGATTTGATGTAGTTTGAAGATGACATATGTCTAGGTGCAGGTGTTTTATCTTTTTTTGTTTGTGTTTGTTTTTGCCATTTATCCTGACAGTATTCTCTGAGCTTCCTGGATCTGTGGTTGGGTTTCATGGCCCAAAAGGTGGTCTGTCTTGGTGAATATTCAGTGTAAGCTTGAGAAAAATGTGTATTCTGCTGTTGATGGATGAAGTCATTTTATAGTAAATAAAACTGGCTTTTTTGTGGATGTGCTAAGTAGAGGTTAATCATACAGTATGTTTCCAAGGGAACTTGTGCTGGGATGGATGCTGAGAAACAAGTAAAATATATTTTATTCTCATTGTGATTAAATCTTGCTCATTCTATTCACCCTGCTGTTCTCTAGAAAAGACCAGATTTTCACTGGACTTTTTGAAAGTCAGTTTTTCTTTGGTTCAATCAAGATGAATATTTCCTTCTATGTCATAGCCAAGGACCTATTTCTTCTAAATGGTAAATGGTCAATTTCTTTAGTAATTGACATGTTAGACTTTTAAATAATGATAAAAATGTGTGGTTGGTGTTGGACACTAATTTGGGTAAATGTTCAGTCATTAGTGTTTTCAAATACTTTCTTTTTCTGTATTCTCATTATGCATATGTTCTTCACTTTATAATTGTCCCACAGTCTTTGAATCTACTGTTCTAATTTGGTTTATTTTGAAAAAAAACCCTGAAAAGTCTTTGTTCTCTTTGCTGTTCAGTTTCCAAGGGTTCTATTGCGATATCCCTGAGCTCAGAGATGCCTTCCTCAGCCATGCCTGGCCGCTAATGAGCCCATCAAAGGCTTTTTTCCTGTCTGTGACAGTGTATTTTTATCTATAGCGTTTCTTTCTGTTTGTTTTTTTTTCCTTAGGATTTCCATCTCTCTGCTTACATTGCCCATCTGTGTTCACATGCCGTCTGCTTTATCCATGAGGGAGCCCTTAACATATTCATCATAGTTGTTCCGTATCCCTGGTCTGATGATTCCAACAGCCTGCCCTGTCTGCTTCAGGTGCTCGCTCTGTCTCTCCAAATTGTGTTTGCTGCCTTTCGCGATGACTTGTAATTTGTTTCCTGACAGCTGCACATGATGTAGTGGGCAAAAGGACCTGCTCATAGGCCTTTCGTGGGGTGTTGGGGAGGTGTGGGGGGAGGGGAAGCACCATAGTCCAAGATTAGGACCCAGCCTTTAGAGAGCCGGTGCCTCTGGGCTGTGAACTTTAAGAGTTTTTCATTTTCTCCTCTCCCGTAGGCGGGACAGGGTGGCTAGAAGGGGCTGGAGTTGGGTATTTTCCTCCCCCTCCCTCGGGTCAGTTAATTAGTTTCCCCTGAGGACAGCCCTTTTTAAGGAAGCCGAGGGCTCTCACCTAGGATTTCAAATGGCTGTTTTCCTCTCCTCCTGCCAGACGTGAGAGGGTTTTCTCTCCATATTTACCGTGGGAACCTGGTCACGCTCTGAAGGTACATCTCACAATAGTTTCTGGGCGCACAGGGCCGGCCCGGTCCCCCTGGGGGTTTGCATCTCAGTGTCGGACTGAGCCTCCAGCCATCCCCCAATTACACTGAAGGTTTTCTGGCTCCGGCTTCGGGATTTTTGAGAAACCTCAGCTCATTCTAACATTGATCCAGAGTTCAGAGCCCATGTAGAAGGACAATGGAAAGCCACTGAACGTTTTTAACCAGGGCCACGGCTTGATCAGACTTTTGTGTTATAATCACTTTGGCGATAGTGAGAAGGCGGATTGGATGAAGATGGGACAACGAGGAACTAGGTGGCCACTGGCTTGAAGGAGGTGAGTAGTCTTTGTGTAGGAAAACAACGGTGAATATGCCAATGTCAACATTTTGTAGCCGGCGAGACGTAGTCATTGAGAATGAGAAGGCAGGAGAGGTATTTTTGAGACCAAAGTTGTGAGGAATGTGGAGAAATCTGATGGAGAAAATGACTGTAAATGGATAGTGGAGCTTGATTCATGGACGAGGCAGACAGCGAGAAAGATCCACCTGTGACGAGCAAAATCCAGAATCGGATGAAAGGGACCAGGATGCAGCCACTGAGACCTCTGACTCCAGAGCCAGAAGCTGACCCAGGGTTTTAAGGGACTTACACTATGCTTTCCCCAAATCAACAAGGCAGGGGGCACAGCACGGCAAAAGTGCTCTGTTAGCGAGGCTTGTTAAGAGGTAGGGGGCCCAGTGGAACGGAGGGAGGATAATTAGAAAAGGGAACACAGAAAAAGAAGACAACTGTGAGGGGCTCATTATAATAGCAAAGGTGTGGAGTAATTATAGGCCAGAGTGGAGTGATAGCAGTGGGACTGGGAGGAAGGGGGCAATTATAAGTGAAGTGAGAGGGGAAAAGTCAACAGGACCAGATGGCTTATTGAAAGGAGAAAGCCATCGGGATGAAGGAGGCCAAGAGGACATAGAGTAATGGCAGAATAGTGGGAGGAGTGGGGCTGAGAACAGGATGCTAAGGCAGGAAGTAGGTTTTAGCAGAAAGACGAAGAGTTTAGTTTGGGACATGTTTAGTTGAGAAAAATGTATGTAAGTGTCCATTTAGACAGCAGGTGGAGAGGAGGGAGGGGATGGTGGATAATGGATGTCTGCAGGGCAACTGCCAAGGATGTGTCCAGGTAGAATTCACATGTTGGCTCTTTGTATCCGTGTTGGTGTAGTCTACCATGAACTAGCGTAGGATGACTCACCAACATAAAGATGAACCTTTTTATCAGACTTCCAAACAGTTGCAGGATGGAAGATACTGTGGCAAATAAAAACCAGGCTGTCATTTATAAAGTGGGTCTTCAGTAAAGAAACATTAAGGCAAATGCCAAAGAACACAAGACTGTGCTGGTTTATGGTGCCTTTTCTCACCTGCTATTTTCCTCATTGTAGCAAGACACAAGGTTTGGTGGTCCGCAGATGAGCAAAGTACAGCCAGTAGGCCAAACCCAACGCCGCCCTGCTTAGGTCAATTAAGTGTTACTGCAACATTGAGCTATGCGCATCCATTTACTAATATATATTAGTAAATATTATGTGTGGCTTCTTTTGTGTTATAAGAGCAGAGTTGATTAGATGCAATAGAGATGATAGGGACCACAAAGCCTACAATATTTACTCTCTGACTCTCAGCAAAAATATTTGCTGACCCCACCTCTATTTCATCGAAATCTATACAGTATGTGGCTTGGAAAGTCTTTAACAACCGCATCAGCTACCTTCACCACCAACACTCTAATATTCATCTGTTCATTCCTGCTAACACATTCTTTGCTATAAACCTTCTTATTTAAAGTGCTCTGCAGGCTAACCCCCCACCCAACCTGTCTGCACAGAGCAAGCAGCTGTCCTCCAGCAGTCACCCATCCTTTTCCAATTGGAGTGGGATTGACCCCAGCCCTCTGCCATTTTTACTAATTTAGAACCAGCTCTTGACCCATCAGGTTGAAGCTCACTGTCTGGGGAGAGGAGAGGATCATTCTTTCTTCCCTTGCATATGAATGTGGAAGGGTGTAGCCCAAGAACTGCTGAGAAAAACCCAGGCTAAGAAAGGAGGAGAGAAATGGGGAAAGAATGTTAGGGACACTGAACCATGGGTTCTAAAGCATCAGGAACCTTGGATTGACCTGAATCCTGCTCAGCCTCAGGTCTCTATGGTTATGTGAACAAATATCATCCTTCTTCATTTAAGTCACTGTGGACTGGGAACTTGGCTACTGGAGATATAACGAGTCCTAAGACTGTTCCTAGCACAGTTTCTCCAGGTGATAAGACTCAGGGAGCCAAGTCCCCCAGGGGAGCTTATGGCAACTTCTCCACCTGGCGCTACCCTTGCAAGGCCTTTTCTGAGCTTAGCTCTCTTACCATCTGCTTTGGCCTGCATCCCTTCATACTGATCAGATCAGCTGTTGGCCTCCTTTCCCCTGTGTCAGGGATGCTAGGGTTTGTTCTGGTCAGAGTTTGGATGCTTGTCCTGTAGGCTGGTCATGTTGAACAGCTTAGAATCAGCCTTCATTGTTCAGGTACTTGGCCCTCTTATGCAATGAAGATGTCTTTGTCAATTATTCTGTGGTTGTCAGGAGCTGCAAGTAACCCTGACTGTTCATTGTGGAAGGATATAGGGTAGCTCATATGATGAAGGGAAATGTGTAATCCTCATAACTTGGAAAAATACAGGATCCTGGCAACGCTCAGGGGCTAGTAAGCAGGAATGAGTGGAGGTCCAGCTGCCAAGATAAAGCCACTCCCATCCACTCAAAATCCAAGGTTTCAGGAGAAAAGAGACAACCAGTGTGGGTTACACGTTCACCCCTTGGCTACCAAGAGAACAGGGGACCTTGATGGATAGAGTCTTTAGGACCATATGCACTGGGAATGGCTTATCCCAAGGAAAATCATGGTACAGCTACCCAAACAAGGGAGGAAGGATGTTGCATAGGAGAACAGCAATGTCTGTTATCCAGCTCTCTGTGGATGCTGAGAGAAATGTTCAGTGGACTTTTATCACTTGACTCTGTGGTTCTCAAACTTTAGCATGCATCTGGATCTCCTGGAGGGCTTGTTCTAACACAGCTTGCTGGGCTCCTCACCTAGTTTCTGATGCATTAGCCTTTGGGTAAGAACTGGAAATGCTGCATTTCTAGCACATTCCTAAACTGAGGCTGATGCTGCCTGTCTGGGACCCAGACTTTGAGACTCAGTCTTATATAAATGGTACTTCTTTTGTAGATTGTAGTTAAATTTTAATTTCTAGAAATAGAGCATCAACACTTCTGCTCTGAAAAATCTGAACTCATTATATCTCGTTATAACTCACAGTTGTTAACTCTGTCTTTATATTGTGAATGATCAAGGGTATGACAGTGGGTATCTTTTAAATTGTCTTTGAATATACCTTACCTAATCTCCTTGAGGAGGCGCCTATGTCTTTACCCAATTATGAAATTGGTGTTAAAACCTCTGGTGAAAATCAAATCCTGTGGTGTGTTAGAGTCTATTCATTCTGACAGCTGGAGTCAAATAACTACAGAGAACAGAGGGGCGTTGCTCCTGAAAGTATTTTGACATCTTACCTCTGATAAGGTTCCCTTCAACCAGCCAGGTTCTTTGCTGTTGGTCAGAGGGAAAGGGAAACAAGTGTTGAGGTTGAAAGTGCTGCAAATGTTAGTGAATTGCAACTGAGTGCTTGACTGGTAGAAAGTATTGATACCCTGGGAAGGAATGCTAGACTTTGGTGATGTTATCCTTTGGAGAGAATGTCCAGAGAGGGGAAGTAGCTTGACCAAAAATATTAGTATCTGAAGTAGAACAGGATTCCATGTCTCTTGATTCTCTGCTCAGACACTGATGGTGCTAACAACAGTACCAGTATTTTCACTGTCCCCATTGGTATCATTTTCATGCTGGGTACCACTCATTGTGCTTATAGTTTGTCTAGAGCCGTGGTCGGCAAACTGTGGTTCGCGAGCCACATGCGGCTCTTTGGCCCCTTGATTGTGGCTCTTCCACAAAATACCACGGCCTGGGCGAGTCTATTTTGAAGAAGTGGCGTTAGAAGAAGTTTAAGTTTAAAAAAATTGGCTCTCAAAAGAAATTTCAATCTGTTGTACTGTTGATATTTGGCTCTATTGACTAATGAGTTTGCCGACCACTGGTCTAGAATTATTAAGTGGTAAATCAAGACTCAGCAAACAGTGGCGTGCGTCCCATCTTGGTAAATGCAGTTTCCCTGGGACATAGCTATGCTCATGGTTTTGTGTATTACTTATGGCTATTTGGGGCTACAACAGCAGAGTTGAATAGTTGCAACAGAAACCTTCTGACCCATAAAATCTAATATAGTTTAGACTTCACAAAAAAAACTTTTAAAATTTCTTTTCTGAGCTATTCCTGGCATCAGCTTGTGGAGTCAGCATGATGTTGCCATTTTTTCTGATGAGGAAACAGGCTCAGGGAAAAACGTGCCTCAAATCATATGGGCCATTGAGATGGGATCCAAACTGAGGTTCCTCAGCCTCCAAATGTTATGCTGTCTGGACTTGGTACTATTTCTGATGAATCTGGCTAATTGTATGGATCATATCTTATTGAAGTAGTATAGTGGATTATTATGTGGTGCCCTTTTTATTTTTCTCCCTTAAATACAGTAAAGTGACATTTTAAAACTGAGTAATGGCAACCGGTGCCTACAGGATAATCGCATCACAGTGGCATATTTACTTTTTATAGTAAATCATGTTTTATGGCAACTGCTAGGTTAATGAAATGATTATACTACCAGCTAAGTGGATTTTATTCCCTGCTTTCTTCGGGACACCCGAGACTTGACTGGTAGGCAATGAAAGAATTGATTGCCAGGTGGGAATTTGAGCCCTGAGCCTGGCTCTCCACGAGCACACCTGTGTGTTTGCACGTGGTGCTGGTTACCCCTTACTTAAGCAGGTGTTTTATGTTGCTTTTTACATTTACATTTGATCCTTTAACTCGGTGGATCTCAATCTTGACGATGTATCACAATCATATGGGAGCCCTTAAAAATCAAAGGCCAGAGAGCCCAAGGCCCACTCTGCCCCCATTAATTTAATTACTCATTTTTTAAAAAGATTATCTGGGGTGTGTAGGCAGTGTTGAGAAACTCTGTAAAGAATGCTTTTAGCAATGACTTAATACTTGAAGACATACACCCCTGGGTTACAGTCTCCCTGGCAGCAGGCAAAGTTAAAAATTTCTTGCTTGAATAAGCAACAAGGGAATTGCATATGTTATCTTGAGGTTCTTATTTTCCACTCTGTGCATCCATTTCTATGTTTTCTTATCATCAGGTCCACATTCACTTGATTATCTTTAGGGAAAAGGACCAGATAGTATAGATTGGTAATGTAAATTAGACACAATCAAGGCATTAGTTATCTGGGGATGGAGAAAAGTGTGGATAAGCCAAAACTCAAGAAGAAGAAAAAAAAAGGTGGTTCGTAATTTATTAGCTGCACAACAGCTGCTTCAAAATTGCTAGTGACCTTGGTAAATTGCAGGTTGCTGGGTCCTATCCTAGTTTTGTGGGATCAGAATTTCTAAGGAAGAGGCCCCTGAATTCATGTTTCTGAAAGCTGTGAAGGTGGTTTGTATGCACATTAAGTGGTGAGAACAGAGTATATGAAGTCATATTTTCTATTGATATGTGGATGTTCCTATGTTGAATGAGAGAAGATAAGGGCAAAAAGCCTATGGGCATTTCCAGCTGGCAGTATGTCCCATTCATGTTTATCAAATGTTTTGTACATGTACACTTACACATGCTTGTGCATGCATACACACGAATGTATTTCATGTGGTCAAGCACAAATGCACCACACATTTGCACTTGACCTCCCTTTGTCCAGATTCTCTAGAACAAGCTCTTTGTTTATCTGACTCTTCCATAATTTAAGTTTCAGCTTAAATGTCACTCCTCCAGAAAGTCCTGTCTTAACTATTGTGGTGATTTATTGCAAACATGTCCCTAATCTTCATTCCTCTTTGTATCTATACCTTTTGCAATGTGACTTTGCAGCTGCTTCCATAAGGATGTGGAGTCTTTTCCTTCCCCTTGAAACTCAGAGGGCCATGTAGATTTACTTTGACCAATCGCATGCAGCCAAAGTTTCAGAGCATGAGGTAAAGGCTTCATCTGGCCTTGCATGCATCTCTTGATCTCTTGGAACCCTGCCCCCACCATATAAACAAGCCCTGGCGAGGCTGCTGGATGATGAGAGTCACATGGCCCAGTCATTTCCTGAACTCAGCTGACAGCCAACCTCCAGGCTTGTGGGTTGAAGCCTTTCTATAGTAGCCAGCCACAAGTTGATCTCTCACTTGATTGCAAATTCATGAGGGAGCCTAACTAAGATCAGTTATGCCTGGTGGAGAGCAGCAGAACTGCTTAGCTTACCCCTCAATTCAAGAGAAATTAATAGTTGCTATTTCAGCCACTATATTAAGATAAATACTTGCCATTTTAAGTGAGTGTATTTGTTTTTTTGGTTACACAGTGATAGGTAACAGATACAACCATCGTTTCAAAAAGATCTCACCTCATTACAATCACCTTGTAGACAGCCTTCTAGTTCCTTCTCATTATCTGAAATTATCTTGTTTCAGCCTGACTTTCTCCATAACAATGTGAATGTATTGAGATTAGATTCTCTTTTTGTCTTGTTAGCTGATGAATTTCCTGTGCCTAGGGCAGTGCCTGCTTGATAGTAAATATTTTTTGAATAAATGAGCACACTTCATATAGGCATCCCTTACAGAGTTAGCTTTCTAATTCTATTCTCCTAAGGCTTATGTTAAAATTTACTCTCAGGGGGTCTATAATGGGAGCCAGTGGGATGGTTTACCCAGCAGTATACTGATGGGATGCTGGGAAAGGCAAACTTGGGAGAGGAAATAGGCTACCCCAGGTGCACAAAGCCGGCCATAGTAACTGCAGTGTACATACATTCCTAGTATCCCAAGTGGGTCATGACACATTTTGTTTTTGTCTGAAGTCCCTTCCCCTGCCCTGACTGCTGTTAAAACTTGGGAGGTTGGGGGATATTTAAATATATTAACTCTTTTAGACAGGGCTCCACATTTCCCAGGGAACTCATTGTCTGTGATACTCTATCCACAGGTAATGTTTTTTGCTTCTTATACATTGAGAAGGAAATCCCACAGCACGATGCGTCCTAGGCAAGAACATTAAATGCTGGGGACTGATTCTGCTATTTGCAACTGGCTGAATGTTCCTGACAATGAGTCTCTTCTTTGGGGTGCCTATCTCTTACCTTCTCTTCCCAGTCATTCTTCTTTCCACAAGAGATGTAGTTTGGTGGGTGAGAATTTCACTTTGAAAGCTGACTTCCAGAGTTGGCATACAACCTCCAAGGCTAATCATCTGTATAACCTCACACAGATCACTTAGCATTTATGTACTTCTGTGGGGTATTGATAGCACCTACCTTGCAGGGCAGGCTGTTGTAAAATAAATGATCTAATTTATGAAAATCTCCTGAATCAGAGCCTATGGAATATAGTAGGCACTATAAATGTATTAACTGATGATGCTATTGGTATATAATTTTAGTCAAATAATTTTGGACAAAATTGGAAAATCAATCTTAGAATCTAAAGTTGATGATAAGATTCCTATAGTAGGGTCATTAATAATTATTTTTAATAATGATAATACCTACTTTTGATGATTGCTTACCTTATAGTAGACTGGGCACTAAAGCACTTTATTCCTACCCACTGAATCCTTGCCACAACCCCATGGAGTAGGCAGATTGTTGTCTTTTTACAGATCAGACAATCCAGGCTCAGGTGGGTTAAGAATCTTGCCCAAAGTTGCACAGACAGTAAGCTGGGATCCAAACCCAGGCAAGGTGACACAGCTCTACCTCTGACTACCCATTAAAAGAAGCAACGGCAACTCAAAATGTAATAAGGTGGAAGTCACCTAAAACTGGAGACCACTCTTATGGCATCACTTCTGTAGAAGACTGGCAAACGTATCTTTGCACAGGGCTTAGAGGAGTTTGTGAAATGTTCCCATAGGCAGGTTCATTCACTCCAGTCCTCACAATCATCTTGGGAGGCAAAGGGCCTCTTCTCTTCCACTGTGTAGGGAGCTGAAAGTTGGAGAAATTCTGTGACCTACTTTAAATTCTACAGCTAGTAAGTGACAGCACTTTGACATAATCCAGAGGCCCCCAGGCCAAGTCCTCTACTCTTTGACAATGCTATGCTGACATCCTTAACATTGGCCCATTGATTTGAATTTCTCTTTCAATCTGTGAGATCTGGGACATATGCTGAAAATAGAATTTTATAATTTAAAACAACAGGCAACCCTAAAATGCTTATAAGCTTAACATATCACTATAAAGGGAGGTGGAAGCTACTTAAAAACACAAAATATTTTTGGGATGCTTTGGCAAACTCATTGACTGTATCCAATTAATATTTTACAGAAATCAATTTTAAAATATTTTAATGAGATCGAATCTCTAGGTCCTAAGTCTACTTCTTGGTCACAGTCTAATTTCATATGCTACAGGGCCATGCTTTCTAAAAGGCCGCTCAACGTAAGTTTCAGGTGGTAAATTAATCAATACAACTTTGTAAAATGTGGTATTAAGCAGAATTCCTTACCTAGAACTCTTCAGGGCCTCTGCTATGTTCACACGCACAGGGAAGCTCTGGGAAGGACCAGAGCATACAGCTTCACACGGCATTCGACCACAGGACCCTAGAACAGGAGTTGAAAAGCTACAACCCCGGGGCCAAATCCAGACTGTCCTGGTTTTGTGCCTGTAGTCTGTGAGCTAATAATGTTTTTTACATTTCTAAGAAAAAATATTTTTATTGATTTCATAGAGGAAAGGAGAGGGAGAGAGAGCTAGAAACATCAATGATGAGAGAGAATCATTGATCAGCTGCATCCTGCACAATGATGTGCCCTGACTGGGAACCGAACCCTGATCTCCTTGTTCATAGGTCAATGCTCAACCACTAAGCCACACCAGCCAGGCTGTGTTTTACACTTTAATAGGTTGTTTAAAACAAAGAATATGTAACAGACTATATGTGGCTAATAAAGAATATGCAACTGACTGTATGTGAAAGATTGATTGTCTTGCCCAGGGGTCCTCAAAATTTTTAAACAGGGGGCCAGTTCACTGTCCCTCAGACCGTTGGAGGGCCAGACTATAGTATAAAAAAAACTATGAACAAATTCCTATGCACACTGCACATATTTTATTTTGAAGTAAAAAAACAAAACGGCAAAAACACCCACATGTGGCCCGCGGGCCGTAGTTTGAGGACGCCTGATCTGGCCTTTCATGGAAGAATTTGTTTCACTGCATTCTGCCTTCTGCCAACAGTGTCATAGCTACCATGGTGGCAGCTTGTCTAAGATGGCCATCATCACCTCCTCACTCTCTTGTAAAGGGGGGAGAATTGCCCATCCAATGATGGTGTCTCTTCTCCCACTCCTTGAGTCTGGGCTGGCCTGGGAGTTCTTTGAACAATAGACTATGGTGCCAATGACATTACAGCAGTTTTGGACCTAACCATTAAGAAACTGCAGTTTTCATTTTAGTCTTTTATGATCCTTAGGCGCTTATGAAAATTTAGCTACCTTGTCAGAGAGATCACATTGATGTGCTGTGAGACTATTTGCAGAGAGTGACCTAGCCGATCCCAGCCTTCAGCCATCCCCATTGAGGTCCCCGGTGTATTAGTGAAACCAGCCTAGACCCTCCAGCCCAGCCCAGATGCCAGTGGGATATCAACAAGTAACCCGTATGATCTGGAGCAAAGTGATTGGCTAGTTGAGCCTTGTATGCATGGACCCACAGGATTTTGAAGTATAATAAAATAGTTTATACTTTAAGCCAGTGGTTGGCAAACTCATTAGTCAACAGAGTGGCAAACACAGCCGCAGTTTGCCGACCACTGCTTTAAGCTACTGACCTTGTGGGTAATGTGCTACATAGCAATAGATGATTGGAACAGTCCTTACCATTATCATTTTGTAGACAATCTCTAGGACACTCAATTTGAGAAGATCTTGATTTCTTTTTTTTAAATCCTCACCAGAGGATATACCGGTATTTTTAAATTGATTTTTAGAGATGAAAGAAGAGGTGGAGAGAGGGAGGAAGGGAGAGGGAGAGAGGGAGAGAGATACATTGATCTTAGAAACATCAACTAGTTGCCTCCTATAGGCACCCTGATGGGGGATTAAAACCCCAGTTTAGGTATGTGTCCTGACCGGGAATCGGACTTGCAGCCTTTTGGTGTACAGGACAACAATCCAACCAACTGAGCCACCCAGCCAGGGCAAGAACATCTGATTTTGAAAATATAACTCTCTCTTCACAGTTTGGTGTTTTTATTAACTTGCATAGACCAGTGATCGGCAAACTGCGGCTCGCAAGCTGTGGTTTGCTGCTCTGTTGACTAATGAGTTTGCCGACCACTGGCATAAACCATTCCACAAATGGTGTAGATGAATGAGGTATAAGCTAGTAATATAATTATTTTATTTAATATCCTCATACACAGAGGACTAAATCAGGTGTAATACACCTACAGGGACATGATAGCATTTCAGACCCAGGAGCCCCTTAATCTCATATCTCCAACCATATCTTGCAGCCTGAACTACTGCCTAGGAGTGTAGATTTCAAAGAGCTAAACCTCTGCTATCTAGTTGTAGCAAAATCTCCACAGGGAGTTATAAAATCACAACAGCTGGAGAAGGCAAAATAACTGTGCACCAAAGCCCAGCCCATATCAGATGCTTTGTGATAGTATCTTGTGGATGCTAATTTCAAATTCAGGAGGGCCTCATCCCTTCACTCCTAGAAGGTTGTTATTTTCTCCCTGTTTTTAACCGTTCTGCTGCATGAGGCCTCTGTAAGTAACAGGATAGTGCGGTAGCTTGCTCTCACTTGTCATCCTGATTTCAAGTCTTTAGCATCCCCGCTACCCCCAGAGCCTCCCATTTCTTCAGCTGTGCTCTATGCTCTTCCACAATTTAGCCGCAGCTCATGTTCCCTTCTGTTGCCTGAGATATAATGTCATGGAATGTTTTGTTGTTTCTGTAACACACTCTCGTGACTGATGGCTATTCCCTCTTCCCTGAATGATTTTCCACCTAATGCTCATCTTCCCCCCGCGGTGCCTCTAGCTCCTAACTTATCTCCTCTGCAGAGGGAGTCAATCTGTCCAGGCACTGAATTAAAATTTGGGTTAAAATTTGATTTCTCTAAGCCCAGTGTTTTCATCTGTAAAATGGGAATACTATTGCCTAACTGGAGGTTTGTTGTAAGGATTAACCCTTTGCACTCGCTTGCTTTTTTTCTCGATTCCTTTATTCTACTCAGGATTTAATGCTAACCGAGTCACACTCGACATCCGAGTGCAAAAGGTTAAGTAGGATGTCTGTGGTATGTGTACATCAGCACCTGGCACCTACTAAGGAAAGACCCTCTAAGTCCTTGCTGTCTTCATTTTCTACGTATTTATGGATGACTACTTTCTCCTTCCCCACCTCCTCCATCACACTCTGAGCTCCTCACATCAGGCAATGTGTCTGTTACTTTCCTATCCATGGTGCCCAGCAGAGACCAGGTGCTTGGTAGGTAAGTGTGGAATGCTTTGTTCTTTTTAATCTTCTTACTTAGCCTGACTGGTTAGTTTTGTTTGTTTGTTTGTTTGTTTAGGGCAGCTAGCCATCCATGGAGGGAAATATTTAAATATAAGAAAACCCACACCGCTGAAAAGTCCTCTTAGTGTTTAGGACATTGTAACATGCAGAAAACGACACGCCAGATGTGGTCATTTGTCCATCCCTATTGGCGGCGACTGTGCCTAAGGCCATTTCTGCTGCCACTTGTTTCCTTGGTGGAGAGCCAAGGACCAATCTGGGCCCAGGCCCAGGCCCCAAAAATGACTTCGTGCCCTTTTCGCCACGAAGGGAGCAGGGAACACATAGTGAACTCACATTGCTTGCAGGTGTCAACTGTAAGAATCTTCACGTTGACTCACCCTTGCTTGCTGTCTCCCTCCCACCTGCAGGGTGTATGTTAAAAGAAGAGGTTGAGAGACAGCTTCATTTAGATGCCCTTGCCTTCCCTGCTCACTAATTTGAGTGCTATGTCTATTTTCCCCCTTAATGTAATGTTTTGTAAACCCAGCTGAGGCTTTATTTATAATAGTTGGCTGTCCATTGTCATGTGGAATGACTTGGAGTGGACACCAGTGAGAGTCCTTTGGCATGAGCTGGGTTTGTAGGAGGTTGGTAGTTTACATGGGCTTTCTGGTCCCTCAATATCTTTCAAGGAGGAGTGGTTGGGACAGGTTGCATCTGAGTGCATGTCATGTGTCTGGGCAAAAGCAGAAGAATGCTGCTCCCTGCTGTTCTCCCCTTTAGTGAACCAAGAATGAGAGCGGTCTTGTAGGGCTAGACACAACCAAATGGCTTGGGCTCCAGGCAACAGAGGCTTGGGTGCCAGATATTGATGCAAGTTCTAGCACAACCAACTACCCAGGCCCTGGAAACCTAGGCCAAAATATCCTGTAGCAGGGAGGCCCAGGACAGCAACATGTCTGCTTGACAGGCCACTGTCTCCGGGGAGGTTGAGTTTGGCTGTGGCCCTTCCAGGTGAGGTAGGAGAGCCATATCCCAGAGAGCTTATTGCCAAGCAACCCAGAGAAAGAATCTGGGTCTTTCATTGGGCAGTCCTGCTTGTCTCCATGTGCCCTTTTGCTTCTGACTCCATCATTTGTATCCATAAAAGCAAGCAGGTCAGTAAAACACCTCTCATTCCGAAAACATATCACAAAACTCAGTAGAAATGGTTTATATATGGGTGAACAAAATAAGAATTTTAATACTTTATACCTGAAAAGGTAGCTGAAAGGGTACGTGTAATAAGGATGGATTTGGAGAGGAAATTGCAATCTTTGAAGCTCTCTCTCCCATATTCTTTCTTTTTTATTTTATTTTTACTGTTCAAAACTATTGTATTGCCTTCCATTTCTGTGATGCTGGCACAATAGCTTATCAGTATGGATTGTTGAATGTCTATATCATAAAGCAGGAAGTTATTTCCAGTAACAGAACATAAATAGTTGCAACATACATTTCTGTAAACTAGCTGATGGCAGGAAGGAGTGTTAGTTCTCACTATCGGGCCCTGTAGCAGAAGTTATTGGAACTTTACCCTTATTCCCTGAGCCCTGCCACTGTAGCAGACTCTGGCTCACTTCAGCTGGCAGCACCTGCTTCTCCGTGGAAGGAGTTTTCCAGTGCCCGAGTCCACTCTTTCCTGGGCATGGCAGACAGAAGTACCAGAAGATAAATGCCCCCTGAGACCAGCCTCCAAACAATGAGTGCTGCGGACTCCCTTGCTTCTCTGCTGGGATAATTTCAGGGCACATTTATGAGTTCTCTAAGTTTCCTAGTGAGATTCTGTCTAGTTACTCCCAGAGGTAACTTTCTTGATGCCATACCCTCTGCTGTAGGCCTGTTCTTCTCTGACTTCTCCATCAGTTACTGGATTTCCTCCCTATCATTCCTCTTATTATTTTCTCAAGATCTTCCACTGGAGGAAACCAAACCAAGACATGCTCAGTGAAAAATTATATCTGAGAGCCCATATGTTCTTGGAAGAGAGTCCAGAATCTAAATAAATTAAGTGGTGAGGTCCCATGAAAAGTTGGCTTGACTAGGAAACCAACCTCGAAAGGAAATACTACAGGAGCTTTTACTGGTAGTCCCAATATACCCCAAAACATACCCAATTGTGAAGCTAGAAACTTTGTGGAACCACCCCCAATGGCGGTGCTTTGTAGACATCTTCCTTCTCAGGATCTGGCTCTCAGCTTGTGGAATCTCCTGGATCTTTCTTGTATTCCAAAGTCGGGGGTGGGGGGTTGGAGGGCAGGGTACTACCTTTCTGATACTGGAAGGCTCAGAGCTAAGCTACAGTTTGTACCTCCTTTCCTGTACCCTTTTCATCTCTGCTTCTTGTCTGCAAGGTGCATATTGTGGCGGAATGGGGGTACAATAAACATCTTTTAAAGAGGCCATGTGCTGGCTATTGCAGAAAGTTAAAGAACTTTAACTTGCATTTTGATATTTGACCCTAATGATTGGGAATGGAATTACAGAAACTCAGTTTTTAGAGGAACCTTTAGGGTCTTGCAGCCCAAAGACCCATCTCCTACCTTCATATCTCTCTGATGTACTGTTATATAGGAGGCAATCAGTGAATACTTTCTATTTAAATTAATTGTGTCCTTCTGTCAAGCTTGAACACAGCTAATAATTAACAGATGGCACCCTTCCAAGGCAATCTTCTCCATCCTCACACATCCTAATCAATCTTCCCTTCTGCTCTTTTACGGCTTTGATTCATCCATTCTACTCCTTAGGTCCTAAAAAAAGAAATTCAGTGCAGATCCACCCTTCAGATACACTCCCTTAAATATTCTATTTTTCAAGAAATGCATCCACTGTTCTTTCAGGTGACCTGCTCATGAATCATTTTTATTGTATTTCTCTAAGCGGACCTCTTCATATTTATTTTCCCTATGAGTGTGGCTCCAGGTATTGAAATGCGTGCACTGGTAGGGTCCCTAGTGGCTGCCGGCTGCTGGCCGGGTACTCCCTCCCTTCCCTCTGGCCACCTGCTGCTGCACTGCTGGCCAGGGCCTTCCTTCCTTCTCCCGGCCAGCCCTGCCCCCTGGTCGAACGCCCGGACAACTCTCGGTCCAGGGGACAATTTGCATACTATACTTTTATTATATAGGATATTGAAGTGTGGAAATCTGATGAAATCTGGATGGGCCTGCACCTCTGTCAGCTGTTAGGATGCCAATTATACACTGCCTTCTCCAACAAGCTTCTGATTATGCCTTTCCATTGGGCAATTGTGAATCTTATGTAGGTGGATCAGTTATTAGAAGCAACCAGATAATATTCTAAGCTAAATCTAATTAGTAAGGTAAATAGTAACACTTTCTGCTGTAAAGATGAGACTTGACTCAAATAATTGATTAATTTTAGTTTCTTGGCTTTAAAGGGGTCTCTAGTCAAACATTGTCTCCTAATTTCTGTCTTGCTCCTCAGAGATGACTAGGTGCTAAAAATGGTTCTCTCAACCACCTGCTACTTAACTAAGTTCATTACTTTTAATTAAAAATATTTGATATGTATAAATGAAAGTAGGATCAAAGCTTGTGGCACTCATGATTCTAATTGAGCTCCCTAAGGGTTTCTTGCCTTCCATTCAGAGTCCTCTGAGGTCTGGCAGCTGAGTGTACCCAGAGAAGTGAACTGGAGGATTGATGATTGAGGGGACAAATGGACCTTAAATTCATGCCCTCTCCCATTAGCTTCGTTGGGTCAATTTTCTTAGTATCTACAGTAGTGAATGACTGTTACTAAAATGACTCATGACTTCTCATGTATTCATCAGTCTCTATGCTATGCAGTGCTTACTCTTTTCTTGCTAACATGCAAGGAAGTCTTGAAGTTAAATTTAGCTCTTGGTGGGACTTCAGGCAGAAGAGGAAGTCTGGACTTGGATGTGAGGGATGAGGTAGAGGAAGACACCAAGAATGATTCTGTAATCCTAGCTCGTGGATGGTGAGACCATTCACTGGGAGAGAGAACACTAAAGGAAAACCAAGTTAAGCATGACATTGACAAGTTTGGTTTTGGACTTCTTGACTCTGAGAGATCTAAGAAGAACTAAGACATGTATTTGGCTATCTTAGGTCTGAACCTTAGAGGACAGGTCCCAGTTGGAGAAATTTGTAAATAATCTCCAAATAAGTGATAAGGCTATTATTATTTAGGGGTACAGTATAAGATTTTGGAGGGCAGAGGCCCTTAGACTAGGCCTTGAGGAAATCTTCACATTTATTGGCTGGGTAGAGGAAAATTAATTCATAGAGAAAATTAGAAGGATGAGCAGGAAAGGTAGGAAGAAATCCAGGAATTACTATAGCACAGAAACTAAGAAACAAAGTGTTTTGAAAATAAGGGTCTAGTTGGTACTGATGATGAATATGGCTGAGAAGTCAAGTCAGGTCAGAGCCTTAAAGAATACCCGTGGAGGCCTTCTATAAGCTGATGAGGTCATGCTGGAGGCAGATGAAAAATCCCAAGCTTTTATGTTTGCGTATGTAAAGTACTGCCTTTCTAAAATCCTCTCTAAAATCCAATTCAAAGAGAAATTTCCTGGATATTCAGACCATGGCAACCTCATCTGAATCAAAATGCAAATTACTGTGATGATTATGTTGAAGACAAGAGGGCCTTTGTCATTTATGAATTCTGGTGAATTTAGGAATTTATTAATTCGCCCTGTGGCCCCCCTCCCCCGCTTTGCTTACAGCATGACTCCACTGTATACAGCTCTTACCAAGCTGCTGCTCCTGTTCCTTGCCTCCTCCCCAGTAGTCCCCACTGCTCTGGAGCCATGCTGTGCTCTCTCCTGACTCCAGGCATTTGTTCTTCCATTCATTTTGCTAGGTCAGTGGTCGGCAAACTCATTAGTCAACAGAGCCAAATATCAACAGTACAACGATAGAAATTTCTTTTGAGAGCCAAAAACCGACTTCTGCGCATGGGCCACGAAGTTTCAATTGCACTGTACGTGTGTGCCCACACGTGGTATTTTGCGGAAGAGCCACACTCAAGAGGCCAAAGAGCCGCATGTGGCTCACAAGCCACAGTTTGCCAACCACTGTGCTAGGCATACCTTTTAGTTTTTGCATTGCTGCCATAAACAAATTACGATAAATTTAGTAGCTTTGAACTACACACATTTGTGAGCTCACAGTCCTGTAGGTCCAAAGCCTAGATGCAGCATGCCACGACTGTGTAGGGCATCATAGGCCTAGATCAAGATTTTGGAAAGGATGCATTTCTTTCCACAGACTCTCAGAGCGAATCACGCCCAAGCTCATTCGAATTGTTGGCCATGTTCAGCTATTTGCAGTTGTAGGACTGTAGTCTTCATTTCCTTGATGGCTGTCAGCAGGGGGTGAGTCTTTGCTCCTAGAGGTTGCCTTCTCATGCTCCTGTGTGGCCCCCTTCCAGCAATGGCAGCTTGAGTCCCTCTCAGACTTTGAATCTGTCCAACTTCCTCTTCTCTCCCATGTCTTGGAGTCTAGCCAGAGACAGATTTTCTGCTTTCAAGGAATATTGTGATTAGATTGGGCTCACCCCCATAATCCAAGTTCCTCTCTCTACTTTAAAGTGTGTAGGCCTAACTCAGTGGTTGGCAAACTCATTAGTCAACAGAGCCAAATATCAACAGTACAACGATTGAAATTTCTTTTGAGAGCCAAAATTTTTAAACTTAAACTTCTTCTAACACCACTTCTTCAAAATAGACTCGCCCAGGCCATGGTATTTTGTGGAAGAGCCACACTCAAGGGGCCAAAGAGCCGCTTGTGACTCGCAAGCCCCAGTTTGTCGACCACGGGCCTAACTACACTGAGTGGCCAGATTATTATGATCTCTGAACGCATAATAATCTGGCCACTCAGTGTATATCCTATATAATAAAAAGCTAATATGCAAATTGTCCCCTCGACCAGGAGTCCTACCAGCAGGCAGGCCGGCCAACTGCCCATGTCCCCTCCCCCTTGCCAGGCTGGCCGGACCTCACCCAAGCACGAATTCATGCACTGGGCCTCTAAAATACACACACACACACACACACACACACACACACACACACACACACACACTGAGTGCCCAGATTATTATGCGTTCAGAGATCATAATAATATGCCACTCAGTATAAATTTGCAAAGTCCCTTTTCCAATTAAAGTAACACATTTGGAGGTCTGAACATCAGGGCATGGACATCAGGGAGGGAACATTATTCTTCCTATACAGCATGCCTTTTTCCCCTCTTTTCCTCCTGGTGTAGTCCTGCCTAATACTACTAATTCCAGTTTAGATGTCACTTCTCTGTATACTGTAGTTACATTTTAGTACTGTTCCCACCTCCATGAAGAATCAGTTACATCTCTTCTGTGTTTCCTCAGGCCTTTGGTCATACTGTTAGACACCTCACAGACACCAGGGAAGGTGTTATGGGACAGCCCCCTGAGTTGGAGGGACAGGGCTGTCCCTTCCTTGGTTCTTGTCTCTTAGTAATAAATTCAAATGAGTGACAGCAGTGTTGTAATAAAGCCAATTTATTTTAAAAATAAAGCAAGTAAATTTATGAAAGAAGCAAGGCAAGTAAATTTATCAAAATACATCTGGCCTTTAAGACACAGACATCTGGCCTTTAAGACACAGACAGGCTCTCTCTCAAGCTAGTCTGGTGGGGGTTCAGGGAGTTATATGCCCTTCTGTCTATAGGTTTCAAAATTCTTCTGCCGAATATCTTGGTACAGATTAACTCTCAAGGTTCCCCTTTCACTCTGTTACGGCTTTCCTAGAATGTATGAGAAACACCGGGCAATTTTATCTTGACAAGCCCGGAAACTGCTGGCTTCTCTGTTTAAACAGTGAGATGAACACTCCCTCTGCTCTCCTCCCGCCTTAGCAGTGCTGCAGGGGGATTTGCACTACCTATTCTCTGGCTAGAGAGAGAAGGGGCATTAAGATTTGTTTTCCTCTCGCCCTTCTTTAGTGAGGAGAGGTATTTAGCCATTTGCTCTCAAGTGTCCTTGGTTGGGAAAGATAAAGAGCTTGCAATTTACAAGCTGGCTGCATGTTTGGCCTTGTTGAATTTTCTTGTCTCATTTTCTCTATTCCTCCTGGCCTAGAATTTCCTAGCTTCTGACTGTCCTGTAACAAAACTTTTAGTTTGATCACATTGCATTATCACTATTACTGCATTTGCCTCCACCATGAGGCAACAGTTGTTTTGAGGTCAGAATTGATTATTTATTCATCTGTGCCTCCCTGTTGCTAAATTCAAGCCTGGCATATGCATTGAGTGTTCAGTTCATTTGCTATAACATGTAGTTGCACCCATATTCTAGAACAGTGATAGGCAACCTTTTGAGCTTGGTGTGTCAAACTTCGCCAAAAAACTGAGCATAACTCGGGTAGTGTGTCACTTTGAGGAAAAACATTATTTCGCAAACGTTTCATCCTCAGGAGCAGCAAATGTTTCATCCTCGGCATGCGGCCGCGTGTCATCAGAAATGGCTACGCATGTCAGTGCTGATACGCGTGTCATAGGTTCGCCACGACTGTTCTAGAATATTCTATTTCAAAGACATCTTCCCACCTTTCCTTATCCTTTTCCCCCCCTCTCCTTCCCCCTACTCCCAAATCCCTCAGAGAATAAAAATGTCTTTTTCCATAGAAGAAATGAGTGAGTGTTGAGGTCCCATCTTAGATCTTATTCAGCCCAATATTTTGTACCACCCCAAGCTCCCTGTAATTCAGGTGATAGAAAATCGGGATCCGCACACCTCTGTTGAGTAAGCTGTGCCTGTCTTCTCATTGGAAATATTTTATTTAACCATCCAACAACCTTTTGTGATAGGTATGCCCTTTCCCCCATTGTACACGAGGTAAGTGAAGCATGGGAGGATAAGGAGCTTACCTGAGACCTGAGATGCTCATAGGTGGGGAAATGGAGGCTCTGAACCGAGGCCCCGCTCTGGGTCCATGCCTCGCCCTTCTCTCTATCTTTCCTCAATTTGTACTGTTTCCGTATTGTCTCTGGTTCAACTGAGGCCCCACTGAGTTGTCTCCTGTCATCTCTGTCACTGCATCAGGCAAGTGTGAAGTCCAAGGCAGTTTTCTGTCTTCCTATCCCTGGTCACACCTCATGGACTCCTGGATTCACTGACCCATGTTTCACCACCTCCATCCCAGCGGGGACTTTCAGATACGCCGGGATCCTCCCAGTGTCTGCACCTCAGTGCATCAGATCAGGGTCTGTGAGATGCAGGAGAAATTGCAGATGTTAGGGCAGACTTTGCCAGGAGAGACACGCATACAATCCAAGCCGAGGCCTGCTGGATCTCCTCAGAGGAGCCCTAGATATGACCCAGAGCGCTCAGTGTACAGAAAAGAAGTGCCCAAGAGAGACGAGGGGGGAAAAAAAGGAAAGAACAAAAGTAGACAAAGGAGCAAATTTTGCCTTAAGATATAAGGCAGCAAGCTTCTTGTGGGGGCTGGAGAGAGAACTGTGCCTTGGGCCTGTCATCAAAGATTTATTCACTTCTCAATTCTAAACCTTCTCCACACTAGGCAACATTGAGAAGGTTGTTTTTCTTTCTTTTTCTTTTTAAAAATATAAGTAAAAAGATGTCAGGTTTCTAACGCTATTTTTCTTTTAATTTAATCTACTGTCCTTGGACTTCTGTGCAAACTTAGTCCTCATCTACATAGCTTGTTATATTTTCATGGAATTGTGGGCTCTGTTGGGCACCTATCTTTCCCGCACTTGGGGATGTGCTAGTACAATATTGCTTACCACCCTCCCACACCCCCTCCCCCACCCCATATCTCTCCCAGCCTATTGATACCGCTATGGATATGGGATCTAACATTTAAATTTGCCTTCGGAATTGCATTAACTGGTGTTTATGGCATAAAAGGGAGAGATTAAATTGTTTTACTTTTTAAAAACCTCTGTGTGGAGTTCAGCTAAAGGGATGGGCTGTTTATGCATCAAGACTTCTCCCGCGTGAACACAAAATCCCATTGACAAAACTGGGATTAAGGAGAGAACAGAGAGTAAAAGTCTATAAATTGGATGCTTACCGATGCAATTTCTAAGTTGTTTTCTTTTTTGTTGCATATGTTCATTTTTATGTGCAATCCTCTGCTATGGAGAAATGGGATGCACTGAAGCAGGAGGCAGGGGCCCGATTCTTAGAGGTGGTTTGCCACTAGCGAGCGGTCTACGGCCTGGGTTTAGGGACATGCAGGTTATTAGTGAGGAGCCAGAGTTAGGTCCTGTCTGAGCCTCAATTTTCTTACATGGAAAATGCATATGCTATGAGGTTGGACCAGATAGGGGTCTGGGATATTTATTGCAGCCATCTTTTATTTCCCTGGCTTTTGTCTCTTTTTTAATCCATTCCTGCTTCAAAATAAATACAACCCAGGCAGAATCTATGTACTGATATTAGTGAAGCTCAATCATGTAGAATTTTAATAGGTTTAAAAAAAAAACATATCCAACTTTTTATCATGGCCCCTGTGTTACTGATGCTCCTGGCTCAGACCAAGACTGCTTTTGCTCGTGAAGCACAGGTGGCCATAAACTAGAGCGTTGGCTGGATGTGCAGCCTCCCCATCTCACTTGCCCAGAGTCTTGTCATACTGCCTAGGGCGCTGCTGTAGGCAGGGACCACGGGCACTCGGATGAAAAGAATCCAGCCTGCTGGGCTGCCCAAGGAAAAGAGAGGCTTTTGTCAAGTTGGGTGCTTCCAAGGAACTCGGGCTCATTGAAAGCATAAAATGTGGTCGTTTGAAAGAAATGGCAGTGTTAACATGAACTTCCGGAGTTCAGAGTAGAGAATGTCATAATTCCTTGGAGAGAAACCCTTTTGACTTCCTTTAGAACCATGGTATAGGCAGCTTCTTGGTGACACAATTCCCAGAGGAAGGTGTTTGAAGAACTTTGGATTGAAGGTGTGTGGTGAGGTGAACTGACAAACAAGAATAGAAAGTAGCCCCTTTGCCGAAACCGGTTTGGCTCAGTGGATAGAGCGTCGGTCTGCAGACTGAAAGGTCCCAGGTTCGATTCCGGTCAAGGGCATGTACATTGGTTGCGGGCACATCCCCAGTAGGGGGTGTGCAGGAGGCAGCTGGTCGATGTTTCTCTCTCATCGATGTTTCTAGCTCTCTATCCCTCTCCCTTCCTCTCTGTAAAAAAATCAATAAAATATAAAAAGAAAGTAGCCCCTTTGCAGCAGGTAAGCAAAGCACAACCACATCATTATTTCATCCTAGAATGTGATATATGGCAGTACTCTTTGGCAGAAAGCAAGGCTGGGGCCTGGGGAGGGGAAGTGTTTTTTTTTTTTTTAATCTTTATTGTTCAGAGCATTACAGTTGTTCCTCTTCCCACCCCCCCCGCCCCCGCATAGCTCCCCTCTACCCAGTTCCCACCCCACCCCACCCACCCCACGCCCTTACCGCCCCCCACTGTCCTCATCCATAGGTTTATGATTTTTGTCCAGTCTCTTCCCACACCCCCCATACCCCTTTCCCGCCCTGAGAATTGTCAGTCCACTCCCTTTCAATGCCCCTGGTCCTATTATATTCACCAGGTTATTCTGTTCATCAGATTTTTTATTCACTTGATTTTTAGATTCACTTGTTGATAGATATGTATTTGTTGTTCATAATTTTTATCTTTACCTTTTTCTTCTTCCTCTTCTTACAGAATACCTTTCAGCATTTCATATAATACTGGTTTGGCGGTGATGAACTCCTTTAGCTTTTTCTTATCTGTGAAGCTCTTTATTTGACCTTCAATTCTGAATGTTAGCTTTGCTGGGTAGAGTAATCTTGATTGTAGGTTCTTGCTATTCATCACTTTGAATATTTCTTGCCACTCCCGTCTGGCCTGCATAGTTTCTGTTGAGAAATCAGCTGACAAGTCGTATGGGTGCTCCCTTGTAGGTAACTAACTGTTTTTCTCTTGCTGCTTTTAATATTCTCTCTTTGTCTTTTGCTCTTGGCATTTTAATTATGATGTGTCTTGGTGTGGTCCTCTTTGGATTCCTTTTATTTGGGGTTCTGTGCGCTTCCTGGACTTGCAAGTCTATTTCTTTCACCAGGTGGGGGAAGTTTTCAGTCATTATTTCTTCAAATAGGTTTTCAGTATCTTGCTCTCTCTCTTCTTCTGGAACCCCAATAATTCGGATGTTGGTACGTTTGAAGTTGTATTTTTTAATTCTTTTTTCTTTTTGCTTTTCCGGTTGGGTGTTTTTTTGCTTCTTTGTATTTTAAATCTTTGACTTGATTCTTGCGTTCCTCTAGTCTGCTGTTGGGTCTCTGTATAATATTTTTTATTTCAGTCAGTGTATGTTTAATTTCTAGTTGGTCCTTTTTCATATCCTCGAGGGTCTTGCTAAATTTATCAGCCTTTTCTAGGAAATTCTTGAAAAAACTTATAACCGTGGTTTTGAATTCTATATCCAGTCATTTGTTTTCCTCCATTTCTTTCTTTTGTGATATGTTACTTTGTCTCCACATTTTCGCTGCTTCCCTGAGTTGGTAGGGTAGCTTTGTGTGCTACGTTTGCTATATGGCCCAGTGGGTCAGCCTCCCCAGTCACCTGAGGTGGACACTCTTGGTGCACCCCTTTGTGGTCTGTGTGTACAGCCTTGTTGTAGTTAAGTCTTGATTGTTGTTGGTATCACTGGGAGGAATTGACCTCCAGGCCAATTGGCTATGTGAATCAGCTGTGTCTACACCGGGAGACCTGTGCTGGAGACAGCCTTATAGGACCAGACTTGCAAAATTGCAAAAGCCTCTGTGCTCAGCTTGGATGGGGCGCAGTCTCAGGGATGAGCAGACAGTTTTGGCTTCCCGTCAGCCCTGCCCTTGCTTGCGCACCTCCAGACCTCTGCCTTCCACGGCTCCCCTGAGTTTCCGCCTGACAGTCCAGATTCCCCAAGGCTCACCCAGAACTGGGGTTCAGTGCAGTCAGGAGCTTCCGACTCCCTTCCACTAGGGAGAGCTAGCGGCAACCTCAGCAGTCAGTCTTCTCTGTGCACATTCGCGCACGCGCCTCCAGACCCCTGCCCGCTGTGGCTTCCCTGAGTCTCCATGTGCCTTTCTCTCTACCTAACAGCCCTGTATGAGCCTGGGTCCATGGGGTTTCGCCCAGAACTGGGGTTCAGTGCAGTCGGAACTGGGGTTCAGTGCAGTCGGGGGCTTCCTTCTCCCTCCCGCCAGGGAACGCCAGCCAGGCACTTAGCCGCCCTTCCTCTCTGCACGCGTGTCTCCGTACCTCAGTCCTTTGCAGCTCCTCTCATTCTCCGTGTGCTTTCCTCTTTCCTTCTAGTTGTAGAATTTCCACTCAGCCAGCTTTCCTTACACTGAATTATAATTTTGGGTATCAGGCAGATGAGATGGAATAAAGCAGGGAGGGGCACAATTAGGTCCATGCTCGGTTCTGTTCCAAAACGATTTGGCACTGAAACTGCAGCCTGAATTGGAATGTCTCATTGCGATTGCTCACGTGCTGGCCACAGCGGCAGAATTGATAATTTTCCTTATAATACGACTCAGAATGCGAGTAAGTTTTGGGACAGTTGTTGCTACCCAGAGAGCAAACAGGCTCCTGAAACTGCCTAATGGTCTAAGTGGATCTGCGTGGCCCTCGCCAGCCTGATCGTTTCCTGTGCTGAGCTTCAGTTAAGCAGCTCTCAGGATGGTACCCAGGGATAGGATTCCAAAGACAGCCTGTGGAACACAGCCTGCCCAGACCCTCTGCGTTGTGGGATTCTCATCGGGGAGATTTCCCCCAGAATAGCACAAGTCTCTCTTTACCCTCAGTTTGAACATTTCTGGTTTTCCAGAATTTGATGTTTTTTGAATAGTTCCTATGGGTAGTAATGAGTTTTGTGACCTAAATAGTTGCCAATATTTAGAAAGAAGTTCTTAGAAGTAGGGAGAGTTTATATAACAGGTTATGGAACCTTGGAGAGAGACTGTTTTCTCTGCCAAGATGCATTCCCAGTAAACTACTCTTACAATCTCTCTAGTGAAGAGCATCCTTCGCAGAGGAGGCTAGGTGAGAGGTTTGTGGACAACCTACTGAGAACCCTTGGAGAAGGGGTTCTTGCAGCATGGATGTAATGGCTGGGGGCACAGCAGCCACTGTGTGAATAGGAGGATGGATGTCACACATCAAGGTGGAGTGTGAGCAGGAGAAGAAAACAAACCCAGGTTCTTGACATCATCCTTGACCAGCTGGAACAGGCCTCACCTGTCTGCCTACAGACTTTGTTTTTATTTCTTAAAAAAGATAAGACCCTCTATGATATGTTGAGTTCATTAAATATTTTAAAATTCCTTTCCAGATTCACCTCTTCATGTGGATACGCCCCCACTTTCCCACATATCCTACTTACACACTGACATGCATATGGCCCATTAACAATCCCTGATCCTTAACACCCCAACATAAAAAAAAATGTTTTAAACTTTTTTTGTGTGTCAAGTATATAACTTAATTTATATAATCCCTTAAAATAATGGGGTAAGTATAATGCATTTAATTAAGTAATTTTGTGTAATCCCAAATATTAGAAGTTAGATTTTTTTAAAATGTTAGTATGAAATTTGAATCATGCACAAATGGAAAAAATATGCAGTGAATGCCTATACACTACTACATAAACTAAACAATTTACATTTTGCGGTATTGTCTTTATCACATAACTCTGACTGTCACTATTTGGGAGCTCTCCCCCCTACATGGCACTTCTAATAATTGGGTAGAACCCTGTGTTAGTAAGTGTGAAGAAACTTTGGTGAAAGATTAGTGTGTAGCTTTGCCAGTTTCCCTCCACAGATATACAGACCTGCACTTGTCTAGATGTGAGACTGCAGAGTATGTTCCTTCCCCACCTTTGTCCAAGGGCCTTCCAGAGCATTGTTCTCAAGGTGTGGTCCTGAGCTGGATCAGCAAAGGGAGTTGACGAAATGAGAGGGCTTCTGAGTTAGAGATTTTGGGAGTGGGCCCACCCATCTACCTTTCAGCAAGTATTTCTTAGGGGTTCGGAAGTTCGTTCAACCAGAATTCTCAAGGAATCAACCGCACAGTGCTGGGTGACGGTTAAGGGCTTGTATTATGCATCCCATTCTATAATTCACCTTGGTTGAGATGTAACACATGCAATGTTTTCTTTCTTTGGAAACACCATCGTGAGGGATAGTTTGTGACCATAATATGAAAACAGTGTAATCCTGTTGGGGCCAGTGGATCTGTTGTAGACCAAGTTGTAGACTTGGAACGCTAGAGAGATACTGTCAGGTCTTCTTAGATGTTGATTACCTTCATTAGTGGAACTGATTTGGCTGTCTACATAAAATGCCAAGCAACAGACTAGGCAGCTTAATATTTAAATTGCTCCCTCTACAGTGCTGATGAGCTGGGACAGGTGCGGCCTTCCTCTCAAGATGTGACAATTTCGGGGAATTCTTGCTTACATATTATTTGTCTTTCTCACTTTTGAGTCTCTATACAAAAAGGATGAGGAAATGAACTGTATGTAATTCTAAGATTCAGTAATATTTATATTCCAATTATTCAAATGTTTGGAAACTTCGGTGTTGAAACTTTTGTTCAAAATAAGTAAATGTATCCCAGTGAGTCATCCAAGCCATTCTTACTCTAGAATGAGTCTTTGGATGGAGAAAAGACAGATGAGAGTGCAAATATGAGAAGTATTAAGTCATTTCTTACAGAGATGTATGCACAGTTCTGTCAAGTTTTCTCATGGGAGATAGAAATGTACTTGTCCAGATAGGAAACCCCTGAACCTAACTTTGATCTGTAATCTAGATTACTTCATTCAAGAGAGAAGGAGCAGATGACCAATAATAGCAGAATGAGATGACTGAGTGGGTCAGGCTTGGTGGGACAAACCATCTCACTTTGCCTTGGATTGGGGGATTCACCAGGAGGTTAAAACCAGGGAAGTCAAGGGAGAATCTTGATCTGCATAAAATTGGCTGGTTGCTAAATTTTTTATTTCTCCCTGATGGGTTTTTACTGTAGACACGAGGTACCCCAGCAGCCAGGATGTCTGATCTTAACTTTGAGGTATCACCGATAGAAGCACGGGATTCATGTTTCTAAGTGGGACTAGCAGAACCTTAGGCTAATGAAATCAATGTCAGAGGCTTGTAAAGGGGAATACCTTTCTCTCTTTAAAGGAGAAAACTTGTAGCTTTTACTGTTCATAGATTCTTGATCATGAGAGGAGAAAAAAACACTGGAGGCAAAAGGGCTTCAGGTGGGCTGCACATCATTGCATATGGCTCTGTTTCTCTTTCATAAGTACATGCGGACTCCTCCCAGCACCTCCTCTAGAGCTTCTGAGATGCCTTAGGAAGAATGCTTTATTTTGACTTGTAACGTCTAGATTCAACTTTCAAAGCTCCATCACTTGCTGGCAGTAAAACTAGCTCAGTTGACTAAACTCAATTCCTCCCCAGCTTCATTTTCTGTCAAATGAAGATGGGAAGAGAACCACCCATCTAACAGCATTGCACACCTAATTAAGTGGGGCAGCAGATACGATGGAGCTTTGCTAACTCTGAAATCACTTACAAGAGTGTGGCTCGGCAAATAACCCAAGAAGCACAATAATCATGTCATTTCAAGCTGTGTAGTGGGATGACTGGGACCTTAGCTGAGATTGTTGTGTATACATTTTGTGGATAGCCACAGAAGCATTTAGGTGGTTGTCATCCTTGATGCATGAAATGTCATTATTGATCTATCCCCACCCTTCTTTCTTTATTTTTATAACTTATTTTTTTGTTTGTTTTAAATAAGTTTTTTTTTTAAATTGATTTCAGAGAGAGGAAGGGAGAGGGAGATAAAGATGGAAACATCAATGATGTGAGAGAATCATTGATTGGCTACCTCCTGCATGTCCCCCACTGGGGATCAAGCCTGCTTCCCAGGCATGTGTCCTTACTGGAATCAAACTGTGATCTCTTGATTCATAGGTCAATGCTTAACCACTGAGCTACACCGGCCAGGCCCCACCCTTCTTTATGTTTTAACTAGAGGCCCAATGCATGAAATTTGTGCAAGAGTAGGACTTCCTTTCCCCGGCTGCCGGCACCAGCTTCCCTCTGGCCGCAGCAGGCACCCAGGACCTGGGCTTCCCTCGCAGCCCTGGCTTTGTCCAGAAGGTTGGCTGGTCTAATTAGCATATTACACTTTTATTATTAAAGACTAGAGGCCCGATGCATGAAATTCGTGCAAGGGGCTCGACCCTTGCAGCCCAGGCTTCATCAGGAAGGTCGTCTGGAAGGACGTCTGGAAGGTCATCTGGCTGTCCAGTCTAATTAGCATATTATACTTTTATTATTATAGATAATGTAATATAATAATGAGCACTTGTTAACTTATACCTAGCCCAAGAACTCATTACATCTATGTCCTTCTTCCTTATCTCACTCCCTGTTTGTCCCTAGAGATAACCATGATCCTTTTACAGTCTTCTAGGATTTGCTTGTTTCACCTAATATATTATGATTTATCTAAATAATTTTATTGATATCACTACTGTATAATATTCCATTGTATGACTTCACTGTAGTTTACTGGTCTATCTTTTCTGTCAATGGGTGTTGGCCTATTTCCAGGTTTTCATAATTGTGAACTGAGCTATTTATTATAAGCGTCTTCTATATGACCCTTGGATCACCTGCCAGAAAGTGCTTCTTGGGTCGATGCAAGCAGTGGAGCTGTGGGGTCATAATGAATACAAGAGTTCAACTTCATAAAATGGACATTGTTAGCCCAAATGATAGTATCATTTAGAACTTAAATCAACTACCTCAGAGATCCTTTTACTCCCTTTTTAAAACATATTGCCAGTTGAATGGGGTGGGGTGTAAAAGGACCCCTCGTTGTGACCTCAGTTTCTTTCCTCTGGTTCTGTTGAAATTCAGCATCTCTTTATATGTTTACTAGTCTTAATTTTTTTTTTCCAGAATGCCTATCCTTTTTAGTATTGAGTTGTTTCCCTTTATCTTACTGACTTATTATATATCAAACTTACTTATAGGGCATATATTTAATATTTTGTTTACATGTGTGCATTCCATATACATATTTATAATATGTATTTTCCATGTGCATATGTCTAAGTATTCCTAATATGTGTTTTTAATATTAATCATTTGTTGGTATATGTATTGCAAATATTGTCTTACAGATTGTAGTTTTACTTCAACTTTGTTTGAAGTATTCTTTTTATGAATAGTAGTGTTAATTTTAACATATTCAAAATTTTTCATTGTTCCTTTTATGGTTAGTCCTCTTCTGTCTTCTTTAAGATACCATTTCTTTCATGAAAGGTCAGAAAGATACCCTCTTTGTATTTCCTTATAACGGCCTCCTTTGTTCTTTTGACATTTATGTCCTTAATTCATTTGGAATTATTTTGTGTGTAATAATTTGGAATTATTTTGTGTGGAATTATTTTGTGTTCCAAATGTTTTTCACATGAATAGCTCTTTTTCTGATTTCTATCCATGACAAAGATCCAAATGCTTACTCCATTTCTCACTGTCCTGTCCCGTTGTGGGTTTCGGCTTCTCGGTCCTGTGGTGTCTGGGGGTTTGGTGTGGTGAGTGCCATGCTGTGGGGGGTTTGTCATTCCTAATTCCTAGTATTCATGCAAGTCCTGATCCCTGGAGCCCATGTTTCTCTCAAAACCTTGCCGTGGAGGATTTAAAATATAACAATGCCCATATCAACCTCCAAAATTTTAGTTTTAATTAGTCTGGGTAGAGCCTGGGCATTAGTATTTTTTAAAAGCCCCCAGGAGATTCTAATGGAAATGCAGGGTCCAGAGAGCTGTTTCAGAGTTTGTGCCCAGAGGTGATTTTTAACATTGTGCTGTGCTAGTTTGCAGTCTTAGCAGAAACCCACAGGATGGTTGTAAAACTAACTTTCCCCCCTGATAATAAGTGAACAAGGGAATGCTCATTGCAAAGGAAACAAAAAGTACAGAAAAAATTGAGAGTAAAAAGTAATTCATAATTGCATAACTCGTTTTGTATATTATTGCAAGCTTTATCATAGCATGTATATTTATGTAGCTGGACTCACCTTAAAAATAACTATATGGACATTTTTCTATAACATTTGTTTTTCTGGATCACTTTTAATACTGCTTAATCACTTCAATACTAATCCTATATAATAAAAGCCTAATATGCTAAGTGTCTAGTTGTCTGGTGGGCCATTCAACCAATCAAAGCATAATATGCTAATTATATGCTAAGGCCACTCAACTGCTTGCTATGACGTGCACTGACTACCAGGGGGCAGATGCTCCTACCAGTAGGTTAGCTTGCTGCTGAAGTCTGGCGATCGGGACTGAGTGAGATGGGCCGGACACGCCCTGGAGCCCTCCCAGGACCCCTCCCCTGCTGGCCAACCTCCCATGTCCCTTCCCGGCCCTGATCATGCACTGGTGGGGTCCCTCAGCCTGGCCTGCACCCTCTCGCAATCCTGGCTGAGGGACCTCCCCCCTCCTGCCCCTGCCCTCCGGTGGCATGAATTTCATGCACCGGGCCTCTAGTCTTATTATAATGATTATGTATTGCCCATACATACACTTAACTAGTAAAAAATCTTATTTCATCCTGATGAAGGGTTTATAATTTTATTGTGATTGTAATTACTATTTTGGAGTGAACAAGAAATCGCATCATGGGCATCATAATTTAGAATTTAATAGTATTGGCTCAGAATCAGTAAGATCTGGGATCAAATCCTAGCTTTGCGACTTATCAATTATATGACATTAAGAAAATTATTCTACTATTCTGTGCTTCCTTTGGCTACTCTTTAAAATTATAATATTAATCCCTTCCACGTAGAACAAAATTGTTCACAAAATTAGATGAGATGAATCTGAATTGCTTCACACAGTGCTGAGCACATAGCAAGTGCCTGATTGATGTCTCTGTGCACACCATGTCTGGGGAATAGCAAGTCAGCCCGGCCCGCTTGGGACCAGGGTGACTGCCTGACCCAGTTTCTCTGGTAGTAAATGCTCACTGGGAGGATGACAGTCACCAAGCTAGACTCCTCCATTGTCCAGCTCAGTCGCCAGATGCAGAACTGCGCTGTTTATTTAAAGGAGAAGGTAAAAATCCTGCCCATTTCTCTAACAAGGGATGCTGTTAGCTGGCTGCTGACTCAGAGTTAGAATAATTGCTCCCTGGGATTCCCCATTCTTGTCGTGAATAGGTCCCTACAGTTGAGAGACAAATGCAATTTCTCAGCTATGGAACCAGGTGTGTACTCAGCTGGGGATCCGCCTGTTTGGATCTTCACGTCCTCTTGGAGCCCACAGGGCAGTAAATCACAAAGTAACAGCAAGCAAAACAAAGAGTCAGCAGGTGCAGATTTCCCAAGTGGAAGGGAAGGCAGTGAGGAAAGGGAAGCTCTGGGTTGGCTTGTCGGCAGTGGCTGACGCTGGATGCTCTTCTTGAAGGGACCACCTGTGGGTGAGGCACTAGACACATGCTCTAGAATGCAAGCCTCTCCAGCCCAGGGGTTGGGCTTCTCACCTGACTGCTGCGTCCCCAGGAATGGAGATCAGTGCCTAGTGTACCTAGAGTAGGTACTCCAGTCATTTGTTGATTGAATGCTCTCCCACTGCATTTTATAACACCCATGGGGCGGGGAAGAGAAAGGAAGTGCTTTTCTGAACCTAATGTGGACAGTTCCAAGGGCCTGGTGGAGAGGAAGAGTAGGGGAAAGCACCAGTGTCCTCTGAGCTCCTGAAATTGGGGGGGGGGGGGGGGCTGGCAGCGGGTGCACAGCCCGGTGGACAGAGGAGGCTTTGGAAAGGCATATGGGAATTTTCTGCTCAATTTTTCTGTAAACCTAGAACTTCACTAAAAATAATTTTAGAATACAATTTTTAAAAGTTGAAATAGAGGTGACGGTTCCATTCCTGGTCAGGGCACAGGCCCGGGTTCTGGGCTCAATCCCCAGTGTGGGGTGTGCAGGAGGCAGCCGATCAATGAATTCTTTCTCATCATTGACGTTTCTACCCCTCTCTCCATCTCCCTTCCTCTCTGAAATCAATAAAAAATATATTTAAAAAATAAAAAGTTGAAATGTGGTAATGAACCTGAAACCAGAAATAGGAAGACGGCAGACCCAAGAGTAGGGCAAGGTACTGAGAAGTCAATTTCTGAATCTCTGACTATGACCCCAGGAAAGACAAATAAAAATGATTTAAAGAGACGAATGTGGGTACATAGCACACTTCCCAGTGACTTAGGTTTTAACAAATGTATGCCAAAGCTAGAAGGGGGCAGAAGCAGACATTGCAAAACGGTGATGGAGACAAGAACAGTGCTCACAGCTTCAAGTCCAGCCTGAGTGGAGATTTGCAAAATGTGTTAGAGCCCATAGAAGAGTCTTTTGCACGTTTGCTTTAACCTTTTGTCGTGTGCACAGGCGGAATGTGGGGAGAGCAGTTTGGTTGCTTGGATTTGACCAGTGGTTCACAAACCGTGGTCCCTGGACCAGTAACTTCAGCATCACCTGGGAAGTTTAGAAATGCAAATTACGAGCCCCAGCCTGGACCTACTGAATTACACTCTGGGCTGGGGCCCAGCCTTGTGTGCTTTGATAGGCTTCCAGGAAATTCTGGCATCACTAAAGCTTGGGACTCACCAGGTTAGAACATTAGTCTTCCACCCTGTTTAGGAAAATCACCCGTGAAGCTTGTGGAGGACAAAACAAAAATGCCTAAGCTTTACCCCAGACCGATTACAATGGACTCTTGAGTCTGGCCAAGGATACAGGTTAAAGCCGCTTGGCGAATCTAGTGCACAGGCCAAGAACCAAATTCCAGTTCAAGTACCAGCAGCGCGAGCATCTCCAGGCAGAATCCTGGCCCTACCTGCTGAGTCAGAATCTGCGTTGTTCACAAGATGACTGGGTTTGAAAAGCATTTGTAAAGATAAGTTCTTGGAAGGAAATCAGAATCTGCAACCTGCCCCCGTTTTCTCTTTATTAGTCAATGTACTAACTCCTTTTAAAGTTAGTAAAAGTATGGGGCAGGAATAGGCAGGATGAACATATTGGCCTATGAGACATGAAGGGTAGTGAAGGTTCAGGGTCAAAGAAAGGCAGATGGTAGGCAGGTCACATGAGTGAGAGAAATGGGTGTTCTCTGAGACTTACATGCTTGAGTTGCCCATACCTCCTTGGGCAGTACTCACATTATTGTTCCTTGGCCAAATAAAATAGACTACTAGGTCAAAATCAAGGCCACGAACTAATGTTTGATCCCAGGGCTTAGTGATGAGTTTGGAAATGTGAGGAAACCAGGGCTTTCCTCCAGGTTTCAAGACTTGCCTGGCCTTCCCCCTCTCCCTATGAGGAGTCCTGGGGAATGGGCGTGTGCTCAGTGTATTGAGGTGGTGCAACACGACCAGAAAGTCAGTGAAGAAGGACCTTGGGGATAACTTATGGACCTGATTTGATGCCCTGGCAGAATTCCAGGCCAATGTCTTATTAAGACTTGGAGAGAAAAAGCCAGCCCCATAATTCACTCAGGAGTCATGAATGATAGGATTGTTGGTCTGACTTCTCTTCTGTGATGGAGAGTCAGAGACACCATATCTAAGTGTGTTGATTTCACAAGGCATGGCAGATGTCCTTCGCTTTGGTTTATTTCTTCTTAACGTTTTTATTGTGCAAAGGGAAATAACACACGCTGGTTATTTCTGCAGGTTTGTTTTGTTCTGTTTTGTTATGTTTGGGGGGTAGGAGGGGCAGGTTCTAGCAAGAGAAATGACCACACCCATATCCACCTAATGCACCACAGTCAGCGAAGTCCTGGGTCTCTGGTAGAAGCCTCCAGGGCCTGTCATTCCTGAATGTTGGCTGAGGATTGATTGGTAAGGTAGACTTATCACTACCCGTGTGTTTGGAAGGGTAGAGAATAGATGTAATTATGAGGATCTAAACAAACATTCAAGAGAAGGCACGCTAAAGCAAATTTACAACGGGATAATTTAATAGAGGAAAACATCTCAAATAAGAAGTAACACAGCAGCAGCAACTGGTTCAGGGACTGAGGGATTTTTAGTCCATTGGAGCCTAATTGCATTTATTTGTGTAAAACAGTGGCCAAAAGCCCTGCTGGATACCTTAGGCAGAGTTCATCATGTTGACAGCAAATCGGTGATTATTTTTCCCTGCTTATACCCCAGCCATTACCTCCAACACGGTTTTAGATTTTTGTGTTCAAACTTGAACATGTTTTGATTATGAAACAAACAAATTCAACCGAGTGGCCTGATTAATGAAAAGACCCGAATCTGTGCTCTGTCTTTATTGTGAAGATGGAAGGATAAGGATCCCAGGGGTGCGGGGGCTGCCCGGGATCGCACAGCTGGTCATGGTGCAGCTCAGGGCTCTAGCCTGGGGGTTCTGGTTCCAGTTCTGAATCTGTGCTTTCCTGCTATGGCCCCTCCCTGTGCCTCCCATCCTCCTTCAGGTGAAAGGGTTTCTGATTTAGACTGTCTAGCTACCTGCATCAGGCTCCCACTTTGCTTCCTGAGGAGGTGGTTCATCTTTGGATAGTAGCAGCTCTCTCCTTCACTGCCCAGGCTGAGTGTCAAGTGTTCAGTCTCATCTCTTCTCTTGATTACCTGAGTCTTGTCTGTCCTTAAAGACCCAGCTCCAAGCCCCCTTGACATAGAGCCTGCTACACCCACCGACTCAGGCTCCTCCAGCCCCCCTTTCATAGTCTAGAGCAGTGGTCGGCAAACTGCGGCTCGCGAGCCACATGCGGCTCTTTGGCCCCTTGAGTGTGGTCCTGGGCGACTCTATTTTGAAGAAATGGCATTAGAAGAAGTTTAAGTATAAAAAATTTGGCTCTCAAAAGAAATTTCAATCATTGTACTGTTGATATTTGGCTCTGTTGACTAATGAGTTTGCTGACCACTGGTCTAGAGCTCTTTAACTTTATATCCATCTATTCTTCCTTTCACTGCTTCTTTTACAAATATTTATGGAATGACTACTCCTTGTCGGGCACTGTTCTAAGTGCTGGGAAATTGCAGTGAGCAAAACAGAGAATGTCCTATCTTCTAGGTGCTACTGCAGAAGAGACTGACTAAATAAATCTATCAAGTCCAGTAATGATGTGTTATAAAGAAAGATAAAGCAGGTAATGAATTCACTCTGATGTGGCATGGCTGACTGCCCTGTTTGGTAGGGTTCTAAAAGACCTCCATCATGATGATGGTTAAACAAGAAACTAGAAATAAGTGAGGAAATGGAGTCATGCAGATATTTGGGGGAAAGAGTGCCAAGCAAGAGAAAAAGGTGGGAGGTGCTTGGTGTATTTGAGGAAGAGCAAAGGAACCTGTGTGGCTAGAGGGATAGACGTTCGTTGCTTTCTAATGACAATACTTTCTACTAGATCTGTCCTGTGGCTACTGGCACACTTTAATTCAACTATTGTGTGATGATGGGTGTTGTGGAAAATGTTAGAACTGCACTTTGAAGATTAAATTGATGTTTATAAAATATACATTATAATACATATTTATATACATAAAGTTTATAATATGTAAAATATACAATGTATATAAATAATGTCTTGCCTGGCCAGCATGCTCAATGGTTGAGCATTGACCTATGAACCAGGAGGTGATGGTTGGATTCCTGGTCAGGGCACATGCCCGGGTTGCAGGCTCGACCCACAGTGTGGGGCGTGCAGGATTCTCTCTCATTGATGTTTCTATCTCTCTCTCCCTCTCTGAAATCAATAAAAATATATTTTAAAAAACAACAGTGTCTTGCACATGGTGCTGTAGAAGCTTTAGCTTTTATCCTTGTGATGATCATGATCACTCTTAACCTCAGTTCTGCCCTGAGGATCCAGCCTCAGAGCAAAGGTCTTTGGCATCCCGCTCTTCCCAAACCTAAGTGGAATTGCTTTTGCTATTTCCCCTCACTCTTGGTTAGACATTTGAATAATTGGGATAGGCTCTTACGCAGCTTCTTTGTGAGAAAAAAAAAAATGTTTCTACTAAACGGCCAGAAGACAGGCTGGCTTGCTCATGTTCTAGGGTACAGACTCTCCTTTAGTGTCTGCCATGGAGAAGCACTACACACTTAATTTCTTTTTAAGACAAAATGTAACAAGCTTGCCGAAACCGGTTTGGCTCAGTGGATAGAGCGTCAGCCTGCGGACTGAAAGGTCCCGGGTTTGATTCCGGTCAAGGGCATGTACCTTGGTTGCGGGCACATCCCCAGTAGGGGTTGTGCAGGAGGCAGCTGATCGATGTTTCTCTATCATCGATGTTTCTAACTGTCTATCCCTCTCTCTTCCTCTCTGTAAAAAATCAATAAAATATATTTAAAAAAATGTAACAAGCTTGATGGGTGCTGATACTATTGGTGGTGGGGGTGATAATAGCTAACATGTATGGTAAGTTAGACCTATCAATCCTCTCAGACCTATGAGATAGGTAGTAATATTAACTCATTTTCCAGTTGAGGAAATGAGGGTTTAAATGCTTTATGTCACATTCCCCAGGACAGCTGGCAGGAGAGGCGGCCAGGTTTTATAGTAAGTTGTTTGTCTCCCCAACTTGAAAATGTGACTAGTCCAAGTTCATTTTTGTTGTGCTTTGCATTTCCCCCCATGGTCTATCATTGGAGGTGTGATTAAGGGAAAGGGAAAACAGAGGAATTTTCTCAGTAAGCTGTGGAAATGAGTTTCCCAGGTTTGCACACACATGACTTGGGCCCCAGGGAGCCGGGAGGCAGCAGGAAGGGGTCAGCGGATGCCAAAGGGGGAGTCAGCCGTGGGTTTTGTCAGTTACAGCAGGAAATTAGTCAGTGGGATGCACAGGGGGCCATTTAAATACACTTTGGATTTTGGGGGTCCATCCCTGAATGCTAAGGACCAGTATCATTCTGCAAATAGATAGTCTTTTATGCTTTGTCCCCCACGTTACTATTAGTTAACTCATGAGGGTATTCCCTGTTGCTGAGTTTTGGGAGCCTCAAATCTTAGTCTTGCCATCAACAACATCACCACAGACTCTGTTTGCAAATATAGACAAATGCTTTGTTAGAGTTATCTTTACTCACTTATGTCCTCTACGTTTGGCAGAGAGATTTATCTTTTCACTAAACTGTCCCCAGCTTGCTGTTTATTGAAACTAGTATTTCTTCTGTACTTTCCGTTCCCCCTGGCATTTTTGCTATATTTTTTGATGGGTAACTTGCTGAGTAAATGTCCGAGGGTTGTCAGGCTTCAACTTCAATGATGAAAAATCAGAATGAGTGGGTGTTCCTTTCTTTGAGGTCTGGCTGCAGCTGTGAGCTCAGGCCTGTGCCTTTAACAACTGTGGGCTCCATGGTTCCCTGGCTTCAGATTTTATGAAACAAACTGTAACTCGAAGGGGGAAAAACAACTAAAAATACTTATTGCAGAAAATAAAAAAGTTAACCAAAGTATTTTATTGATACATTCTTGGACAATATCACAGAATTGAAAGAGAATGGAAAGAAGGAATTTCTCAGCAAGGGTGTGTTTCCACTAAATTGGCACATAAGCAGCAAGATTAACGAAAGTACTTATTACAAACAGTAAAAAACATACATGCTTTTTTTTTAAAGTCCTTATCACACTGGTCAGTCATAGGGGGCATGAACAAAACCTCAAGACGTGAAAAATCCATATTCTTTTCTTCAAAGAGCTTGATCATTATTAAAATTATTGCAAAATATCCATATACCCTAAATAAAATAACAGAAGAGAACACAAATACAAATATTGAACGTATTATTAACATGTACTGTAAAATACATTACCGGCATGCATTCTGAACATCAAGACCTCTATTCAGTTCAGCCTATACCTTCCTTTCGCGTGACCTATCAATAGATAGGTGGGACCTACTAATCAGCACAGTTATTGGTCTTTAAGTATCTTTTTGTCTTAAAAAAAATAACATGATTTGCAATGGTACTATAATCATAATTATACAGTCGTGTGTGTATGCGGTTTAAATATAGATTTTAGTCCGCCGAGATCTTTTTAAAATTTTGTTTTAAAATTTCCCCAAATATTTTGCCGTCTGAGAGAATAGGGCTCTATGAAAACAGGGCATTCGAAAACAAACAGTGAACCGAGGTACAACATCGGATGGCAAAGTGCAAAAGTCCTCACAAACTGTACAGAAAATTTCAAAACCTTGCAACCTGGAAGTACATACGTAGAAAGACAGGTCAGCCCCGACAACAGTCACTGTGGCTCTCAGCGGTTCATACTAGAGAGCCTGGGTGGGACTTGAGTTTCAACACTCCCTTCCGTAGGGAAGGTCCAAAACTGCAGCCAAGTTGGCAGTGCTGATGCCAGTGACTTATTAAGCCAAGATAAAGTAGGAATATTTCATAAAGCAGCTGTGTAGGACACTTGGATCCTCTAACATTGGTTGTCCGGCTGAGGATGCTCCTCCAGTGATGGGCAGCGGGCAGGACCAAAAGAGTCCTATGCCAGGTTGGATGACGAAATAACTGAGGGTCGTCCTCCTCCGTGGTTCCAAGGAGTGGAACAGCTTAGATAACCAGGTTATTATAACTGACATACTTCTTTTTTGCAGCAGGGCCTGAAAGAAAAACGTGAAAAAGTCAGTGGTGCCATGACCCTATATTCGCAAAGGTAGAAGCAGAATTATATCTGTGATGACTTGGGTGCAAAGTAAAAATGGGGACGATGCACCATTGAGGAACTCACACATCACTTTGGACTCCCGTGACTATTTCTTCTCTGTTCTGAGGTGTCTGCAGCCTTCCTCTTTATGCTTTGTAACGTTAGTAAGGTTATCAGCGGGTATCATGCTTTCTAATTAGCCAGCCCTGAGCTGACCAGTAAAAGGCCCACCCATGCTGCACTGTGTTTTGTTATGTCTTCTTCTCCCAGACCTTCTCATAATAAAAGGCCTTTGCCTGGGAAAGATCTGTCCCGCATCTCTGGAATTTACCTGGGTTGACCAAAGATGAGGTCAATCAAAGTGCCTTCTCCAGCTCTGATTCAGAGTCAAATTGCTATAGATTGACTTTTGTAGTGTTATCATAATAAGTTGTAAATGGTAATTTGCAGACCTGTTTTCATCAAGGTTTGAAGCTACTTCAATCTTACATGTGTCTCAACACAGCCTACATCCCTTCCCCCCCTTAAATGCAGAATAAATTATTTTTACTTTTGGTACAGTGATTTCACCTTCACTCACTCATTCATTCAATCATTTATTCATAGAGATGTGCCGATTGCCTACCACCTGCCAGACGGGAGCCTGGGCACTGATGAGCAGCTGATGAGCAAATCAGACGCTTTCCTGCCCTTATGCTGGAAACAGACACCAAGACCCCAGGTATGACTCTGCTTTATGTCCTGGTTCTTAGTACCAAGCGAAACAGTTGCTGTGATGTGATATGCTCTTTACTCACGAAATCTTAGCAGTTTTGCATCCACCGCTGTTGGACACAAGGTAAGTTCATGTACCATTTACGGGTGATTTATTTTACTTACTGTTCTCAGATTCTAAATAGTACTGTTCATTTAACACACACAAGTAGCAAGAATTCTTCCAGAACTCTTAAGTAGGGATCTATCTATAAATTTGGAGGAACAGAGAAGGCACAAGAACACACTAAGAGGGGGTTTGTATCTACACTTTGAGTGATGCAGCCAGTGTGTTACAGATGCAATATAGCACATCTACATGCCACAAAAAGTCTGCTCTGATTTTCGGGATTCAAAATTTGGGCACTCCTGAGAAATGCTGACTTCTGAAGACTCGTTTCTCTAATAAATCATATTGTATTAATTAGCTAAAGTTAAAGGAAAAATAGAATTACATGAAACTCAGGGTTCCACAGGAAATCTGATCATGAGACTGGTCATGCTGCATCCTCCCTCATTAAACCCATGGCTTCAATTATCCTGAGTCTTCTCCAAAGGTTCCCTGTGTTATCACAGCCTTCATTGTCTTCAACAATATGCTTGGTTTGAGTATAAGGAGAGAAACTTTCTAAAGATGTTTTTTTTTCTTCTTTTACTCTGAAGCCTCTTTATAGTGTCATAGCTAGAACACCCCAATGGAAAGAGGCAACAAACAGTCCTTGTGGGCCTGTCAAATGCCAAGGTGTTAGTTATCCTCAGGACAAAGGTGGGGGGAACAAACCAACCCGGAAGCTTATACTGACCTAAATATCAGACCACCTCTCTGTGCGACTAAGCAAGATTGTTTTCTAGATGAGCATAACTATAGAGCAAAAAAAGCCAACCTTCTGAAATTCCTCAAACAGGGTCCTTTAAAACACCCAGGAGGAGTATTTGCCACACAAGTTAGTAAGTGAGAAATTGTCGCCCTTGCATTGTAAAGCTGAGCACTGGTTTGTATTAAACTATAATCAAGATGAAGTTACGTGTTAAAAAGTTAGAAATGATAATGATAAAGGAAATTCGCCAATGCCTGGCATGGATCATCGTGTGTTCTCCAGGAGCCTCGAGGTGAGTGCTGTTTATAATCCCCGATGTACAGCGGAGGGGTCTGGCTTCACAGACCCAGGTTCTGATTCAGCTCTGTCAGTTACCTGAGGTGGGACCCAGACCAGTTCAGTGACACTGAACTTCTCGGGGCCTTTGTGAAATGAGTAGAAAAATTGTCACCCTGTGGGCTAGGAATGGCATGAATGTATGAAACACCCGTTGCTCACCTGGTAACATAGTGCATAAATGTATTTTTAAATTATAAAGTTCTATACCAACGATTAGCCTCCGTACATGCTGCCTTCTCAGAAGAGCTTAGGGGCATTGCGTCGAAATAGTACTGATGGTGTGCAGGTCCTCAGATGGCAATTTTGTACTTTTCAGATCAATGTCCAATGAATTACAGTGTTTATTTTTAAACCATTATGGCCTTATGAGTAAATAAGTACTTCTGTGGTATCCAATGATTCCATTTATTTGAATAGCAATGCAGTTTATGGTCTAGAAAAGAAAATGCTTCACTCAAAATAGTTGTACAGTAAAACACTTGTGAAATAGACTTTTTTATTTTGAAATAGCTGGAATTTTTTTCTTATGAAGTTATAAGTTTTAAGGAGAAGGTATGATCCCTACTGAATTTTACATTATCTCTTGATGTGATGTTTATAATGAGGCAGGGTGTAGACCCTGGCTGTTGAATGACTGATGTGCCTTTGCTACTTAAGAAAGGTCAGACATTCCAACTTATTCTTCATGTTGGTCAAAATCAAACTCAATTGAACATTAACTTCAGTGAACTGGTTGTGTTCTCCTTAATTTTTTCTGAGCCTTTTGTCTCAAAGAAAAAATTTCATTTCTCAAAGTGTGGTATCTGAAACTTTTATAATCCAGATGATCAGAAATAAAGAAAAAAATAGAAAAGGAGGAAAGTCTGAGGGATAAGAAACACTGAATTATGGGAAACACTGAATAAGTAAAATTAAACACGCCTTTCCCCCACCACATATTCAATTTATTTTTAAACTAGAGGCCCGGTGCACAAAATTGGTGCACTCAATGGGGGGGCGTCCCCTCAGTCCAGCCTGTGCCCTCTTGCAGTCCGGGAGCCCTCAGGGGATGTCTGACTGACTGCTGCCTAAGCCGTCAGTCGGACATCCTTAGTGCTGCCAGGGAGGCAGAAGAGGCTCCCACCACTGCTGCTGCACTCACCAGCCGTGAGCCCGGCTTCTGGCTGAGCAGAACTCCCCCTGTGGGAGCTCACTGACCAACAGGGGCAGCTCCTGCATTGAGTGTCTGCCCCCAGTGGTCCGTGCGTGTCATAGCAACTGGTCATTCCGCCATTTGGTCGATTTGCATATTAGTCTTTTATTATATAGGATCATAAGGCATTCTATAGTTCATTGACATTATTCCATGTGTTCTCCAGAGCTCTTTTAAAAAAATTAAATGTGTATGTATAAATGTATGCATGTATAAGTGTGTATATGAAGTGATTAAAATAGCCACAAAAGGTGAAAACTATAGTCTATCACAGTCCAGAGTACAACACATGTTGACATATTGACATCTGTGCTTCGGGTGTCCTTCTGTCCATCCTGAGGAAATAAAACCTGGTGGGAACCCTTCCCACTTCCCCCAACCCCCAATGCCATCCTCCCCTCCTCCACCCACCAAAGCTATTATTCTGATGTTGGTTTGCATCCTTCCCAAGGTGATTTCATACTCTACTGCATGTGTAGCTGCCCATCAACTATAGATAGTGTTGCTTGTGCATCCAGATAAGAAGTGTTTTGAAATCTGCATCTGGTATCTCGGTTGCTTCCATTTCATTTATTTCTTTTTCTGGGGATTACTCTTATTCTTTATTTGAAGCATATTTCTTTGTCTCCCCATTTTGTGTGCCTTCTTGTGTTTGTCACTGTGTATTATCTAGATTTGCTATGACTCTCAAATTTGTTATGGTGGTTTTATGTTGGAGTTTTCTTGGGGGGGGGGGAGCTTAGTCGTGCAATCTTCCTGATCACCTGAGCTGGGGGCTCCCAGAATGTCTCCTGTGCGGGTTGTGGGTTCCCTCCCATTGTAGTTCAGTCTTGAGTGCTGTTGGCCTGTTCGAAGATGTGGTTAACCCTCAGGCTGGCTGACTGTAAGGATAGACCTTGATGACAGTGTATGAGCCCCTTTGCGGCAGCTGTTCCCTGAGGTGGGGTTGTTTCCAGCAGGGTCTGGTCCCTGCTGGGATCTCCTTTGGGGTGTGCCACTTGTGTGGTTAGCTGGATCGTGCTCTGGTGTGGTCTGAAGCCCACCAATGGTTGTGTTGGTTCCGGGTCCACTTGGGTGGGTTTCTGGTGCAGATTGATTTCAGACACACCCTGTAACCAACCTTGGGCTACCTGTCTAGAGCTACCACACAGTTTGCTATTTGTGGCTGCTTCTACTGGGCCTGGGTGTGCATGGGAGGTGCCAAGCTGTGTACAAGGGTCAGCTTCCTCCAGTTCTGAACCAGGGCAGATCAGCAAAAGTTCCAAGGCTCCCTGAGGTCCGCCTCCTCCTGTTGGCCACACTGCTACTCCCTGAGGTCATCTGGTCTTCCTTGTGAGCCTCCTGCAGAGAGACTGTAGAATGGGCTCAAGCTGGTCGCATCCTTCAGACCATTCCACAAGGCATGAGCTCAATAGGGAAGGTGGCTGGGATCAGGGGGATGGGGCTAGTGGGTCTTCTACTTGGGGGACAGCATGGTCTGGTACTCAGTGGGGTGAAAGTGGCCCCTATTTCCAGAGCCATACCACTCAGTCTATGCCAGAGTCTCTGACCCTCGCTCTCCTGGAAGGAGCACACTGCAGGTTCAGGTTGAGTGAAACCAACCTCTGCAAGCTCAGTAGGGCAGGGCCACCGGGACTCAGGAGGATAGATCACAATTGTTTCCTGTTGGGGGTGGAATCAGCCGAGCCTACAGGTGGGGCACTATATATCCTTCCCCATGCGCCTCAGCCACACAACCCAGCACTTGTCTCCGTCCCACACAGGAGCCTCCCAGGGAGATGTGCTCTGCACAGCACTCTGATCTCCCTGCGGGACTGAGCTCAGCAGGGTGGCACCACCAGTTGTCGGAAGGACCAGTCAAATTAGTCTCCAGTTATAGGGAATGGAACGGGCTGAGCTTGCAGGGCAGGTAAGAATGCCCCCCATGCAACTGTAACTGCACAGCCCAGTGCCCACCTGAGTGCAGGACAAGAGCCTCCCCGCGAGATGCACTCCAAAGGTCCCAGTTCGGTGCAGCAGTCTATCTCCTTGTGGGGCTGAGCCCAGCAGTGTGGGGCCACCGGTGGTGGGAAGGGCAGGCTGTGCATGCAAGGTAGGGAGGAATGGCTCCAGTTCCAAAAACTACATGGCTCAATTACTGTCTGAGTTTCCGCCAAGAAAAAGTGTGTCGTACAGGTCCCTGTTGGGTGCAAGGTGGTGTCCCCAGTAATTGTAGGACCGCGTAGTGCACTCCCCAGGCTGGTATTGTAACAGTAGTTGTGCTGGACCCTGGGAAGATGGCGTCTGGGTCTCTAGCAGCCTCTCTTCTCTCTCAAGCAGACTGAATCCCTACTGAGTTTCACTGCCATATGCTGTCAGGCTCCTCTTCCTGGCTTTGGTGCTCTGGGTTGGGGATCCCAGAGTGGGGTTGAGACCCCAAGCTCTTGGGAGGGGGGACTTCTGCACTGAGACATCTATCCCTCCACCTTCTCCACAGCTGCATGTGAGTAGGGGTGGGGGAGTGGGGAGAGGCAGCCCTTTCCCTGCCTCCATCTTTTCTTACCAGACTCGTCTATAAATCCTTGGTTATAATATTTATGTTCAACTAGCCTGCAGTTGGTTATTCAGGTTGACTGCCCTATAATTTAGCTCTAAATCTGGTTTGGCACCAGGAGCAGGTGAGTGTAGCTTCTACTTACTCTGCCGTCATCTTGGAACCCTCCCATTTCTTAGTTCTTGACCCTGCCTGTTACTTAAGTCATTTGTAACGCAGACCAAACTTTGGAATATTGGTTTATTGCCTGATGAAACTTGGCCCAAACTGACTTTCCTAGGAACCCATTCTAAGAGGTGACGGTGCTGCCCTTCCCCCACTACAGCTTCCCCATCAAGCACAGTTCAGAGTTATTGTAGCCATAAATATTTTAACTGAAAGGGATACTTCATATTACAGTTTGCAGTTAGTAAAATGAAGGGAAATACTTTTAGTCATTCTGTAATCAATGACCTGTTTCCTGCTGGTTGGTTTCATCAGTAAATGGTCCTTAGCTTATCACTTAATGGCAAAAGAGTAGATATTACCCTCAACTATTAGTTCTTATTCAGGGTTTCAAATAGGCCAGCAAACTTTCTGTATTTTTGAAAAGATACTTCATTTTGTAATGATTTCTCCTAAATCATTTTAAAATGACTTATGATCTAAGAGTAGCACAATACTCAGCCAAAAAGATGCAGAAGAATAAGAATGAAGAATATGATTGCCAAAAAAGTTGAGTCATTTACAATTATGCAGGTTACTCTGAATGAAAAGAAGAGAGAGAGAGAGAGAGAGAGAGAGAGAGAGAGAGAGAGAGAGAGACTTTTCTACATCTTTGCAGCTCCACCCCCAACTCTGCCACCACAATCTACCAGGAGAATGCCAGACTATCTGTCTTTATGTTAGTTAGTCAGACTTCTTGACGTAAGAACTTGGCAGTTAAAGAACTCAGGATTCCCAATCACCATTCATTCTAATCCACTTTCAAAAACCCCAAAATCTGAATTTGTGTCCATCCAGCCAGCCATCTAACAAAAATATTACTTAACACCTATGAAATTCTAGTCACTCTAATGCATGCCGACCTTGCCAAACAGGCTTGGAAGTCTGCAAGTTGTTTCTTTCTCATTTATTGTATAGTCAGATTATGCTTTAGCAGGTGCAGAAGGCTGCCATGTGCCATCAGCAAGGGGCTGGCATCTCCTTTGTTTCATTTTTCCTTCTACTTAACCTGATAAGGATAAGGAATGAAATCATAGGCTAGATTTCCATTGAGAGAAAACCCCAAAGTAAACTGGCCCCTTCACCAACGTTGAATGAGGGAGGCTGTTCAGTGGGTGATGGGGCACTGAGGCTGCTGGGACCAGTCTACCATATTTGCAGACAATAGTGATGCCATTGCAAGAACAGAAAAGCAGCAGCCTAGAAAACCTTAGAAAAAATGTGCCAAGTGCTTGCCCCATTTTCACCAGGGGCAGAGAGATGAGTCAGAGATGGCTCTATTGCTTGGAATTTGTGTTATAGTGGGATAAATGATGACAGCACCCGGAATAAGTGCATAAAGATATTCACAAGGGCCGATTCATTGTGTCTTAAATGGCAATGTTCTTACACTTGGTCTGGGAAGGCTTCTCAGTGCAATGGGCGTTCGATCTGGATGACAAAGAATGGGAGACTGTTGAAAGGAGGGACTCGTGGAACAGTGTGCTGTGTTTCCAGCCAGGTACCTGAGGGAGTTGGAGGGTGTGGGGTCTCAGGCTGGCAGGGTAGGAGGGGCCAGGTGATTACTTCAGTATACATGCATGTGGCCATGCTAAAGGCGAGGTGCCGGAGGTAAAGTGATGAAGAAGACACAGTTCCTATGGTTACTTAGCTTCCAAACAGAAGCTCATCCACAAGGCCTGAACACTAACTGAAGGCAGTGATGCACTGGGTCCTCCCTTTACGTTGCTGATAGGTTCTTGGAAACTATGACGTTAAGCGAAAGGACGTATAATGAAACCAGCTATTGCTCAGGCTAATTGACATGAACAAGAGTTTGGTTCCTAGGCATATTTCTGGCCACAAAAGCATCACCAAACTTCTAAATAAAGACCCAAAACACTTCTAATAGTCAACATTGAAATACACGTGAGCTAGACATACATTTAAGAAAGATGAATAAAAACAAGTTAGATAATGGTTTTCCAGCCCACTTATTCCAGTGCAGGGTCGGGTGGCTGGAGACTGTCCTTACAACTCAGGGTGCAAGGTGGGACCCAGTCTGGGCAAGACACCCTTTCATCCCCCAGGGCTCTCACCCCAACACGCACTCATCCTGGGACAATTCAGACATGCCAGTCCACCTCTCGTGCACATCTTTGGGGTGTGGGAGGAAACTGGAGTCCCTGGAGAAAACCCACGCAGGCAGGGGAGGACATGTGAACTCCACACAGACAGTAGTCCTGGCTGGAATCAATTGTTTTCTCATCTGCATTACACTGAAACGGTGTGGAACGCAATGATGATATCCAAGGACTTGCTGTAGTTGAGAGGCTGTGGAGGAGCTATCAATGGTTTTCAAGCAGAATCTTCATCCTTCTTGTCCCCTCCCTGCAATGTCAACCACCACTTCCTTAACTGGTTCCTTCTGCCCCTTGCCCAGTTGTAGATTCCAAAGCCCCTTGCCTCCACGAGCCTTTCTTGACCCCTCCCCGCAGACAAGTTATGTGTCCCTGCCCCCTCTATCATGGCCTCTCTACTTTTCTCTTGTCATATCTAACACAACAAGGGTGAGTCACTCATTTCTCATGTGTGCCTCCAACGGGAGCACTGTGAGTGTCAGGACGGACGAGGCCACTTCCCCCTAATGCCTAGGAACTGTGTAATACCGAGGAAGTGCTTCATATGTATTGAGTGTTTTGCTATAGAGGCGCTTCTGCTCTCGCATTGTCAGTCCTCAGAGGATCTTAGGAGAGAAATAGGCCACACACACACACACACACACACACACACACACACACCCCAAAAGTGGGAACTTGGCCGGCCATCTTTTTATTTCCATGTCTCCCTCGATGCCATTGTGTACAAAGCTAACCATTGCTATCAGATTTCATTTATAACTTTTAAGCCACAGCATCCTTTTCTCCCCTTTTAACATCCAAGGAGGGTCCAGAAAGCCTGGCTAACACTGACTAATCAATTTTCAATTCTGCCATGAAAACAGTCCATGAACGTTCTAGTGTTTCTTTAAAAAAATCTAATTTGTACTTTAAGGTATAAAGCATCAAGCAGAGGTTTACGGGGTTCCTAGAAGATCTATTTGAAGCAAATAGACTATATCTGTTTTGAAATACCTTTAAGCTTGGCCAAGTTAAAATCTGGGCAATTTGATCGAGGCCAAATAGATTTTGCCTTGGGAAAAGAAGGATGCACTGAATTACTGCATCAAACATTTCTACTTTGTACTGTAATGCACTTCGCCTGGGCATTGAAAAGCTTTTGTGTATTTTGCAATTTCAATGTATTAGGGATGAGAGCCTTCCAGAGCATATTAAAGATGCAGTGCAATGATGCATCCAAGATTGAAGCTGTGCATCAAAATCTGTCTTAAGGATAATATTACAAATAAGGCAATCGTGCCAAAATAGCAGAGTAGAACGCGGTGTTCCTAGATGAAAAGCTCTAGCTCAAATCCAGGCTTGGCTATTATCTTGGGTTCAGAGATTGAGTCCATTCATTCATTCCTTTATTCATTTATTCAACTAGGACTTGGAATTTACAACGTGCTAGTTGCTTGGTTAAAAACTAGCGGCACAAAGGTAGAGAAAAATACTCTATCTTTGATCAGCTTCTGGTTCACTGTGATTCAACACATATTTATTGAGCACCTACTATGTGTCAGACACTGGGATATGCAGGGGAAGGGGAAATACAGCCATTGGATCTGCAGTACAGTCCCTGCTTTAATGGAGCTTACATTTTTTTCTCTGGGGAGAGGCAGATCATTTACCAAAAAAAAGTAAATACATCCAGTTCTTGTTATTCACTGTTATATTCTACTTAAACATGCCAGAGACACTGAATTGGTGAATTGTGAATGCTTATCGCTCCTAGGAGGAAGGCAGGATTAGATTCTAGTGAGCCTTTGGTCACAACATTTTCATCAACCAATCGAGACATAGCCCTGTTTTATGTGTGTTTCTGTTTAAAGACACCTCGTATAGTATATGTTTCTGATTCATCACCATTGAACTCACAGCAACAGCACTGTAACTCCATGTCTGATGTATGAGCATATACGCACATTCAGTCCTCATTAACCAAGTTGGTTATTAAAAATTCCATGTTTTCCAGGAAGCTTTTATGTACCCAACACGCATGTTTTCTGTAGGCACATTACATCCTTCCTACACTTAGGGACCCTGGACAGCACATCAGCACTGTGTGTGTGTGTGTGTGTGTGTGTGTGTGTGCGTGTGTGTGTGTGTAGGGGGGCACTTTAAACAGCAAAATCACCACCCAGTTGTCCAAAAATGCAAAACACAGGTATTAACTAGACTGCAAAGAGGACAGTTGTTTACATATGAGAGAGCTGAGACAGGAAGCAGAGAGATACCTTGTTCCCCTCAGCTGTGAACGTATGTGTATTTTGCTCTCTGCCTACGTCCACACATGACTTCAAAAGCAGAAGTATACATTTCAGACTTACAAATCCGTTTTACCAAGTAGAAGGTGAGTTTGCAAATAATGAGGATCAGCTGTATAATGATGTTGGACAATACCATGCACCATTAGGCAGAGGTTGCTGTCCAAGGTAGAGGTGTATATAAGGTTCGGTGAGGATGGCATCTGATCAGAAACTTGAAGATGAGAGAGAAGCTATGCAAATATTGGATCATAAACTGAACAGCAGGTTCAATCCCTGAGGCTGGCATCTGAAAGGCTGGGGTGACGGGAGCCAGCAGTGCATAGACCTGGTAGTATTCATGAAGAATTCCAGCACTGGCAGGAGGTGCCATAAAAAATGTGTGCAGAGGAAGGGGTGAAACGTATGGCCTGATGAATTCAAACAAGGTTTCAAAGATAAGGACGTGTTGACCTGTCTTGAGCAATACATTATAGACATTTTCCAGGCAGGCCTAGGTATTGGGGGCATTGGCACCGAGGAACATTCAAATGGAAGACACCACATTGGTAAAGCCATATTCTTGAAAAAGCTTAGGGTTTGGAGAGAACAGCCAAAAAATTAACGAGTTTGGCAAATACAGGATTCATGCAGAGAAGAAAGAATCTTGGGAGAAGAGATCACTATCACTAGGGAGATTTAACTTCAGATCGCCAATGGTATTTTATGCTATGTACAGGGTTCTGGATATTAGGGTGAATTGTGAGAAGTTCACCAATATTTGGAAGGCTAGAGTGCTCCAACAGTAGCCTGGAAGATGGACTCAAAATGTGTTAGAGGGAGAGGATAATAATTGCAGATGGAAGATGGACTCAAAATGTGTTAGAGGGAGAGGATAATAATTGCAGAAAAGCAGATCAGCTAGGAGTTGATGGATTAGGATTATGTTTGTGGTCAGGAGAATTCTCAGATGAGCAAGCATATCATAGGGCCACCTGGGTCTGAAGCATAATCAGTACCTGCTACTGTTCCTGTCTCTTTCAACTCAAGTTCTGTACCTGTGCATGCATGCGCGTGTGTGTGTGTGTGTGTGTGTGTGTGTGTGTGTGTGTGTGATGTTTTAGGACTTGATTTATTCAAAGGAGCACTGCTAAAGATTATTAAGTGCAGACATGAATGAAGAGGCAGGGAAAGAGTTCTGAGTCTGGCTGCAAAGGTCATACAGAAAGAGTTTACTTCTCCATAACACCCATCCCAAAAGTACACGTGGGGAATGAAAATGGCATGTGGAGGCAGAGAGACCCTCATATAAGTCACTTGCGTTCTGGAATGTTCTTCCCCCAAATAATTTCAAAAGTGGAAATAGCTTCTCCTTCTTCAGGTTGCCATTTAAATATCACCTCTTAGGCCTTTCTTGACCCAATCTATAAAGTAGCACCCCCCCCAATTCCCCAGCCCCATTGCAACTTGTAATTTTTTATCATCTACCACTCTCACTCTCTAAGTGTTTTAATCCTATCTAATAAAAGAGTAATATGCAAATTAACCATCACTCTGTCACAAAGATGGCAGCGCCCATAGCCACAAGATGGCAGCACCCAGTCCTCTCAGCCCCGCCGAGGCCCCCAGTCCCAGGGGGGCGGCCACTGAGAGCAGGCAGCATTCTGCGCCCGGCTGCGGATGGGCCTCTGGCCAGGCCAGGGCGCAGATGGGCCTCTGGGCTGTGGAGAGCCTCTGGGCAGCGGGTGCGGAGCAGCCAAGTCCCGCAGAGAGCTACTGGTGCACAGATTCATGCGCAGGGCTACTAGTTTATTTATATTTTAATTTCTTTACTTGTCTCCCCTCTAGAATGTAAACTCTACATATACATCCTGTCTTGGTCACCATTGCATCCACATGACTTAGGACAGTGCCGAATATTAACATAAACAAGTAACATAATGGATGAAAGATGACCCTTGTTTTGGGATTAGTTAGAGCTATTGGCAAGGAGCCAACTTCCTTCTTGATATTCTTTCAAACTTCTGCCTTTGACTGCTTCCTGCCAGGAATTTTTCTCTTTCTTCTTAAATAATAGATGCAAAGTGATGAGGAACCTGGGAGACCTGCTTTAAGCTGTTCCTTAGAATCTGAAAATCTTCTGATCTTCATAGCTACTGGGCAATTCTTCTAGCACCCAATCAGAGGAAACAGGAGAGTTGTTTGTTTATCACAGAGAATAATCAGGAGTAACCTCAAGGACTAGTTGAGGGAAGAGAAGAGAGACTTTGCAATCAGGTAAAAAATGGATGGAACAGACCCCTAACTATTCTATGCCTGGGTAGAGACAGTGGATACTATTGGAGAAATGGAGGAATGCACGGAAATTGCTTGTGGCTTGGGTCTAATATGTATTAGCAAGCTTGGTTCTACAACTTGGTGCTCTCATGACCATTCAGAGAAACACAGCCTATGCCCAACCATATTAGGCTCATAGTTGTTCCCTATTTTCCATCTTCAGTGTTCTCTATAGGAATTCTTTCTTCTTTCTCATACATATCACCAGTCTATTACTTTGAAGTGAACTGAAATTACAGGTAGGTTATAGTGTACTTATGTTGGCCTTCAATGCATACATTAGGTTCAAGGAGTTTGACTATTTAATAATCCTCGGGATATCCGTCAAATTTCTAATGTTAAATTGATGGCTTATGGTCTTTCCTTAAAGGTGTTGTGTTTGCCGTGATGATGTCTAATGGACATGTCCACATATTCCTCTTTGTTCTTGGGTCACAGTGTTTATGATGGAACTTGAGGGATAGTAGGAAGAGACTAGAATTCCCTTCACCAGAACTCAGCAGGCGTCTTGTGGAAGTGAGCATGTAGCTGGATTAAAGGCACTGGATCTGGAGACACAGGATTGGAGAAGCAGAAGTGTTGCCTTCTATAAAGAGAGATAGAGATTGAAGACATGAGCCCACAGACTGGATGTTAAATGAGTTTAGAGAACGCCTTTGAACTTAGTTGGGTATGATGATATGATATTAATGTTGGACAATGTCTGTTCTTTGTAATAAGCTAATATATTTTGGAATGAAGCATCATGGTGTCTGTTGTTAACTTTAAAATGGCCCAAGACAAAAATACATAAAAGAGGCAAATATAGCAGCATGGTAACAGTTGCTAAATCTTGGTGATGGATTGTACTACTACTCTTTCTATTTCTCTGAGTGTCTGAAATGTTCCACGATAAAACGTTTGAGACCCCCTCATCTTCAAAGCAAAGTGTATGCTTCACAACTTTGCTGGAAGATAGCCCTCCTTCTATCTCAATATTTGCTACCAAGGAACAATACCCTCAAGCCAGTCTTATGTGTTTGTGAGGAGATGAAAATATATTGTGCTGTTTTCTGTGGCTTGGAGAGTAGAGCTCTGGTGATCCTAATTCAAGAGTGATCATCACAACAGACACCAGAGTGAAAGGCAGAGCAGAGGGAAAGGATGGGCAGAGAGAAACACAAGGATAGTCACCACTCAGCAGTATGACCTTGGGAAAGTTACTTTAACTCTCTGTGCTTCAGATTTCTCATCTGAAAATTGGACATATTAAGAGTACCAATCTCTAGGGATGTTCTGAGGACTAAAGTAATTATATGAAAGACACTTCGAAAGGGGTTTGGTATAATTTTACACAATATATTTTAGCTCTTATTTGCCTTCTTTCTGGATGCATTTGGAGACTCTCCCACATACCTAACACCTGACGCATTGTGTATGCATATGCTCTTCCTTGGAAGAAAGAGACCCTTCCAAAGCAGGAGGTTAGGCTGCCTCTAAAATAAAACGAAATTAGTTGTGTGGGTGCCAGCTCTCCGTGAGGAGGTGTAAGGAGTTATCAGAGCACCTACTGGGTTCATCCATTCATGGGAAAGGAATCTGTCAATCACTGTGAACAAGTCTCCACTAGCATCATTAGCCGCCGGTTCATCTCTGCAAAAGTGTGATAGTGAAATCCTGTGCTTTGAGAGCTTGTGTTAGTCAACTGGAGCCAAAGGGGAAAGTGGAGAGTTGTCAGTTTCTTTTATAGCAAAAATGAGAGTTTCTTACTGTATCGACAGACTTGTACATATAATCAATGGCTGCTGCAGCTCCCCTGTACAATACATGTCATCTCTGTGCAATATGGAAACTGGCAATCACCAATTCTAGGAGCCCTCATTGTAGCACTGTTATGTTATTTGCAAAATCAATTGCTGGAGTTTGTCAATATGCATTTATTTATATATTTAGCCATTTTGATTTAATAAGTTGAATATCTACTGATGAGTGCCATGGACTGTCAGTTAGATTAGCTGAAACAAATGATCCTCTATTCACTAGTCAATTTTGCAGTTAATAAGTGAGCTGTGTCTATGCTGATTAAAGCAGCATGAAGACCGGAGCAACTACCAAGTCAATTCTGTCAAAAAGAGTGCAACCCAAGCTATCCAGACATGTCTATGACATATGAATGTATATGCACATTGGGTCCATGTATGTCTATGATGTGTGAGTGTATATGCACGTTGGGTCCATACATGTCTGATGTATGAGCATATACACACATTCAGTCCTCATTAACCAGGTTGGTTATTAAAAATTCCATGTTTTCAGGAAGCTTTTATGTAACCAACACCCCAAACAATGTGCTATGGTAGTTTAATATATACAATTTGGCCAAAAATTGTGAGGTGAATCCTCATGGCAACGGTCATCATTGCTGAGATAATCCAGCACTAACCCCTTTTCTCTTGATAGTTCTTGTTTCCTGGAAGTTAAGAAATGGGTGGATCCTAGATGAGGCATTGGAGTACACATACTCTTGCTCTGAATGCAATAGCATTTGCTGAACACTTAAAAAGTGCTAGAAACTCCGCTAAGCACTTTATATTTGCAAGCCCCTTTACCACTTCCAGAAGCCCCGACGAGGCAGGTGCCAATATCATCTCTACTTTATCAGGGGGCAGCTGAGTTTCAGAGGGATTAATGACACATCTAATGTCAAATAAGATATTCTTACCTTTTCCAAACTACGGTTTTTGAAAAAGCAAGAGAGGGCTAGAAGTGGGGCTGATGTCAGGGGCCACAGGTACTTCTCATTCAACAAACATTTTCCAAGTGTGCAGCAGGTCTGGAATCAGGACAACAGCTCTATTGCTCATTTCTTTGTTTCTCTAGCACCTCTCACCCCTTGATTTCGTCCCTGGAGTTCCATACCCAATCACCATGAGTGTTCAGCTTGAAGGAACCAGTGGGTCCTGTGAGGTGCTTAGGGAGTCTCAGTGACTGAATAGGCTGTTGGGCACTTAGCTTCCAGGAGGCTGAGAAGCACTCCCCTAGGCAGTGATCTGCCCCACAGCGAAGCCTGGCAGGGAGAATGCCATTGTTCAGCATCACCTTCCTCTCCCCAAGCCAGTCAGTGCAGAACACATACTTTTCAAGGCTGGGAGGGGAGATCAGAAACAGACCATGTGATCACAGTCCAATCTTTAAATTCAGAGAAAAGGCTATGGCTTGGGAAAAAAGCTGAAAATTGCCCACCCTTTGCCTTCCCCTATGGAAGAGAAATATGATATTGCCTAAGTCACTGATGTGGGAGGCGATGTGAAGTTGTGATGAAGGAGGGTCTCTCATGTCAGCCTTCTGGGATTTCAATGCGAGCTTTTTCTTCACAAGTTGTGATCTTGTGAGAGATTTCCTAGCCCTCAGTTTCCTTGCTTTTATGTTTTTTGTTTTTTTTTACAAAATCAAAATGGTAGTGTTGGGAGGATCAAATGTGTTGACATGTATGTAATATGTTTAGTACAGTGCTGGACACTTGACATATTCTTGTCATCACCACCACCACTACTACCATCCTCTTCATCTCCTTCTCTCTCGAACAGCATAGTTATCATTGAGTTAGTCATTTAGGCAAAACGGTGGGATTCAGAAGAATAGTCATATTGAAACTATGCCAGGGCCCTGTTTGGTAGGATGGGTTCCTTTTATTGGATGTCATTTGAAAATGACACTGATGTGAGACTTAGAATTACCAGGTTTGCTATTCTGTACTAGAAAGTCTTTACTCTGAACTCAAGCTGCAGTGCAATCCCTTAGGCCCCTGGGAGGAGCTTTCTAATTCTCTTATAGTGTGTGAGGAGACTATAGTTTTTGCCAACAAAAAAACACAGCACAGTTAGAAGGTAGATTTCTATAGCACTTCAGAAGATAAGAGTGGGTCTCTAGATGATAGAGTTTGGATGAAGAAATATTTACATTTCTGGGAAATATCCATTGGTTTGGGTGACAGCAACAGAGAAAAATTCTTAAATCCAGGGTGTCCTGAAAATCTGGACTATGGTGTTGCTAAGAAGAATAGCACTTATTTTTTTTTCTGACAAGTACTTCTAAACAGTTACTATTCCCTGAGATAGTTACTGTCCCCTGGGATGTGTCACCTCAAACTGTCATAACATTCATACCATTTCCTGTCACCACAAGTATCCATATTGCTTGGAGCAAAGGGTCAAACATCAGTCAAAAGACAGCCATCAGTCAAATATTTACTGAGCTCCCAACATGAGGCTCAGTTCTAGGGTGGGAATGGGTGCACAGACATAGAAGGCATCACCCAGCCATCTCAGAACTTCTAAACTGGTGGAAAACCTGAACTACTGGAAAACACGCCAAGGTTGCCAATTTTTCGCCAAATTGTCACCCAAGCGGGCAAATCCTACTGGCCATTAGAAATTGGAAAGGGAAGGGATCATTTGCAATGACTGATTTTTTTCTTAATAACGATAATGGTTAAGGTTAACATTTACTGAGCATTTCCTATGCCTGACATAGCATCAAGCTTAAAAGACAGATTACCTCATCAACCCCCTGAGAAGGTGCTTTCATTCCCCTCATATTACAGATGGGAAAAGAGAGGCACAGAGAGGTTAAGCATAACTCCCAATATTGCACAGCTGACAGAACCAGGCCATCTGACTCCAGAGCCCATGTCTGACCCAGTAGAACCTGTTCTCTTACTTTCTCTTGCCCATCCACTCATCTTAGCAAATGCAAATACTGTAAATCAGGACAGGGGGGAAAATGAGTGAGTCTGGCTTGATGATACATAAGGTCCTTTCTGCTGGTGTGCTCTCATGTAAGCAGTTTCTAGTTGATGCAGTTATGCTCCTCTGATGTCACACGAGTGAGAAATAATAACACGTGGTAATAGATTTTGAAAAGCGGAGAGCAGAGGTTCATCCACACTGAGCATCCTGGGCAGAGTTTGTGTCCTGAATGCTCTCCTCTGTCCTCTCTTCCTCTGAGGAAGCTCACACCCGGAAGTAGAATCTCGCTTCTGTCCACCACCTATGACTCTCCCTTCCTGTTAACGATGGGGCATTGTACCTGGTGAACTACAGGTTGCCAACAGATGTCCAAAAAGAATATATCAGTTTTCAATGGGATGGGACTTTGATTTATCTTGGGCCCTTGTATTTAAATCCAGGTTTCTGTTTAGATTGTTATAATTTCTATATCTGAACAATATATCCATTGCTTCTCTAAGGTCTAAGGCAGGGGATGGATTGAAACACCCAAATGAAACAGCCTTTGGCTGAATGGCTGACTCCTTTGGTTCTCTGAGAGAGAAAAAAATGCCCGAGTTGTTTCCAGACCTTCTATAACCGCCTGTAGATTTCACCTGATTTCACCTTCCCAAGACTGCAGTTAGCAAGAGAGTTATGCTTTGCCTCTGTCTGCTGGCAAAGATTTTAGTCTCATTTTAATATATTTTTAAGATCAAAATTTTGGAAGGATTTTCTACCCATTTTTGATGATTTCAAAATGAAAACCCAATTTGCCCTATCTATAAGTCATCCATTTTTAGACAGGGAAGGAGAAATGGGTCACCAATCATCATGTTGAAGAGAAGAATGGGAAAAACCATTCCTTGTCAGGAAATGAATATACTCCCAAGGAGACACCCAGTGCTCTCACCTTCCACACCTGCAGTCTCTCTACTGTAGCACCAATGGTCAGAAAAATGAACCTGAGACCCTTTTGGAACTTACACCTGAGCAAAAAAAAAAAAAAAAAAAAAAGATGCTCAGCACGCTTCACCAACCAAGTAAACAGAATGGAGTATATATTTTTGAAAATAAGAATTTCCACTGTAAGAAATGAAACAGAGAGGGTATCAGGTAACTCCAAGTCAACCAGAAAATTCAATAAACCTCAGGCACCAATTTCCCTTGCTCACCACTTAATCAGAGTTGCTGAAATCAGTGTGAATGAATCCACTTTTTACCTGTCTTTTTTTTTTATGTCCTATAAACACAGCCCAAACATCAATTTCTGTAACTGAGCCAACTGTAGAAATATAATCCATCAGCAGCATCATTCAACTCATAGGACTGGGATGTCCAAATGGACCACATTATGTATTCGAGTTGGGCTGCTGCCTTTTATTTCTTCCCATTTCTGCGTCCTCTGTGGCACTCAATGGGTGAACTCAGGCAATCACTGCTCTGCCCATATTTTCTTTTTCATGAAAGCTTACAGATGCTTTCCACTCCTTAACATATGCCCCAGGCTTTGAGATGTTGATGTGTAAAGTACTAAACATTGGTATCACTTTTGCTGTAAATGGTATTGGATAATGGTCAATTTATAGATTCTGCTCCATATTCTGAAAGTGTTAATTCACCCTGTAGGTAGAATAAATGGAAATGAAGGCAATCAATGTATCCCAGGCCTTGGGTAGTTAGGGAATGGGTGTGGGGAATTGCGCAGGTGTTTTATGATGGGTCATAAGGAGACAGCTTGTGTGCCAGTAGTGGGATGCAAATGGGCATGGATATGTCTATCCCATGTGTTTCTGAACTAGAAAAACACCCTCCACAGCATGCTAGAAAGTTCTCCATTAGCCAAGGTGCCAGACCTTAGAACTAGACCTTGGGTTTTCTAAGATACTCCTGTACCCAAACACATGATTGGTTCCTTAAAAAGGGAGGGCCTGGTGGTGCAAAAGGAAGGATACCAGTCAGGAATCAGAGGGAGAAAAATGACGCTGTGGAGGGGAACTTGATTTCGGGGGGCGGGGGCTGCTGAGTTCCTGCCATCTCCTTGTAAGAGGGGGGGAAGTGAGCAAAGGAGAGAAGGACACACACACACACACACACACGTGAAGAAGGAATAGGAGACAAATTATTTTTAAAAAATAATAAAAGAAGGCTGAATTTGTGACCTTTAAGTTATATCTTTGTTCAGTCCATATATGCAGAATGCGTCTGAGTAAAGCATTAATTAATGAGACTCTGGAGCTAGACTGTGGGTGTCTGACTTCCTGTTCTGCCACTTATTGGGTGACTTGGGCAGGGTAGTTAACCATTCTTTGCTTCGGTTTACTTAACCATTTAATAAGATTAATAATAGGACCTACTCCTTGAGTGGTTCTGAGAATTCCATAAGTAAAGTACTTGGTACTCACTGGCACTTAGCAAACATTTACTATGCACTTGATGTTACTATTATATTGGTCCCTGATAACCATCATCCATTTGTTGCCTTCTGTTTCTTCCACTGATTTCTCTTTGTCAGAACATATTTGGAGACATGGGATAGAAATAAATTAATTACAAGAGAAGTGCTATCCATTTCATAAGAAATGTGTGGTGAATTCCTTTGCAAACTTATTTTGGAGCCATAAGGGATTCTAGAGATCTAGTTTGCTTGCTGAGGGACTGAATCTTTTAGTTCTGGCTGCTCTTCACTTGTACTTCCAACCTGGGGCATGTGTGGTTTCCCTTCGCTATTTAAGCCACAGTGTGGTGTTGGCTGCTCTGCCCTGGGCAACTGGAAAGCCCCTTCATCATTCTCCCGACAGAACAAGGTGCTTTGTTGGAGCTACATGGATTTATTCAGATTTTTTGAACTCATTGTGTTGGGTTTGGCCTCTGTGACTATCCCTGAGCTCCTTCTCCCCCACCAGCTCAGTGCTCCGCACCTCTCAAATCTGATTGGCACTATTTCCAGGCATTGCACAGTCCCACAGACCCAAAGAGTGAAGAAGCTTCCAGAGATGATGAGAAAGATCCTCCAGCTGGGCAATGTGGCAGTTATGATTTCACTCCCTCCATGAGCTCAGAGACAGGAGCTCAGAACTATCTTCTCTCTGGTTTCTCTTCCTCAGTGTGGTCCACGGTTGCTGTCCAAGGTGGACAACGGGGTCATAGGTCTTACACTCTGTGCTCCTTCTCTAGCTTTGACAAAAGCAATCTCCCATTGCCTTGGCCTCCCTTTTAACACATGGGTTGGTGAAAAGGACCGAGCTATGAGGAAACAGCCATGGTTCTCTGCTTTTTGGTAACCTGCACGAATACCTTAGGGACCTTGCAGGGGATCGGAAGATTATGGTGTTGCCTCCTTTCTCACTAGCCATCACCCCAGTTTAATTCAGAGATACAGAAACTACTCTCTTTACTCTAAAAGATTTTATGGTGTGCCAGTGATCTTTAATCATTCTTACTTAATAATGATCAACAAAGTCACTATCCCTACAAAGAAAATGAAATTTTCTTGTTATAGTTCCTTAAACTGAAGAGCATGCAACACTGTCTTTGAGTGCAAGTAATACTGACATTGAATATATGGTGTATCGGGCTCTGAGAAGCTTGAGATGCCTCCTTGGAAAGGGATATTGACTATATTTAATGTGCTACCATCACTCAGCGGATGCAGCTGCTAACTACTTTAGTAAATTTTATAATGGCCCCTCATGAGACTCTTACACCTGAGGAAGTATTTACTGCCAAAAAACAGCTGGGTCATAAGTAAAGCTTTTAGCTGAAGCAACTTATTTATATTCAGAATTGCTCAGACATCCCTTAAAAGATTTCCAAGGAAGGGTACACATTAATTTGCTAATTCCCTCAGGTAGAGGTTTGTTGTATAACTCCCCCTCCCCAAGTCTACTTTCTTTTAGTGTACAAGGAACATTTTTGAAGAAACAATCCCCTTATAAATGTGTTTTTGCTAACTTTTTTTTTCAAAAACATTATATGAATCAGTAATAAAAATACAGAATGGAAGCTACAGGATTGACAACAAAACACACAGAAAGCAGATTCAGTGCTTAAAGACACAGTAGCGGATAGCCTGTGTGTGTCATGCTCAATGATAGAGACATGACTCTGGATATTGGGGTTACTGAATGCATGTGCTCTACTGACAGTCCTTAAGAAAATCAGAATGCCACAGTTGGGGGAGGGGCTATTGGACATCCATTTACGGACTATGAACCAGTTCTGATGAAACAGTTCATTTTCTCCATGGAGTGGAGCAGGGGCCTAGTCATGTTGGAAATCAGACTATCTTGAATTTTAGGTGTCTATGTTTGTAGAGATGTTTGCTTAAAGTTCTACCAGTGAGAATAGCAGCTTGGTCAATGGAAAAAGTGTCCAGTCTCAATAGATGAGATGCAAAGCACTTTGACCTCTGAATCCAGCTCAGACGTGGCTCAGATGTTGGTAGATAGGGCTGCAAACTTCCCTGTGGGGCCATTCAGTGAGGAGCCCCGTAAAACCCACGGAAGCAGAAGGTGAGAAAGATGGACTATTTCTCTCTGAAATCCAAAGGCATGTTTGTGGTCCCGGGAAGAGCCTTGAATGCCTTGTTTTTGGCAAGATGAGCCTCTGTTCAGCCTCCGCTTTGGCTGGGCAGAGAAGCCACCAGCTGGGTGGCTGTTCCTTTGCCATTGGCCTGGGAGCAAGGTTGACTTAGCATTTTCCACCTGCACATGTTCATAGGTGGGAACGTAGCCATGCTTCAATTCAGAGGCTCCTCAACCCCATCACCCCAGGGGATCATCTTAGCTGTGGCTTGCGAGGGTGTCTCTTTGGACTTGGGAGAAAATGGACTTAGTTGTGGGCTTTCAGGATCCAACCTGTTCTTCAGGGGAGGACATTCTGTCCAGTGGGAAGGACGTGTTGGCGGCCCGTGGCTGGGACACACAGGCTGCTCAGTAGATAGACACACACATGAGTCAGCAGAAGGCCGATGGGGAGAGCACACTGGTGCCAAAGAGCACTTTTCAAACTAGGATGTGCCCATGAATCAGCACTTGGAGGTCTTGTCAGACTGTAGATTCTGACTCGGTGAAATGGGATGGAGCCTAAATGTAAGCATTTCTAACAAGCTCTATCCAGGTGCTGCGGCTGCTGGCCTGCAGACTAAACATCGAGTACAGCAAGGCGTTTGGGGCCTTTCTAGAAATTGACAGCACTGTCAGGTTCTGTTTATCACTCCTGGCCTTGATGCCACACTCAGTTAAAAGGAGGACTGGCACTTTTAGGAGACCATTCCACTCATAAAAGTTGAGGCAACTGAAATAGACCCAGGTTGGATGTTGTTCTTTGGTTTGAGATACTGACATGCTCGCCTCTATTTGCCATCATCTGCTGCGTGTGTTTAAAGAGAGCCTGTGCAAACATTTTCCTGCCTAGCGGAGTTTGTTTACTAAAGCGTTCAGCATAACCAAGCTTTCTGGACGGCACAGGTTGGTGGAGTATTTTGGTTTGCATTTCCAGCTTCATTCACTATAACCTTGGCAATGCGTGCTCATTAGCATGGGATCAGAAACACCTGCCTCCCAATTCTGCAACGCAAGATGGACAGCACAGGCCGCTCTGCATAATTCCAGGAGAAAAGAGATGCTGGGATGTTCTTTAAAAGTGCCCTTCTGTTTGTCCAGATCAGCTTCTTTACCAGGTCTGCACTCCTGCTACCAGGAACCAGGCAGATGAGGGTAGCAGGGGGTGGCTCAAGCAAACTCAAACCACTGCCAAGGAGCAGCACTCGTGGCCTGTGCTACCCACGTAGCCCAGGGACCAACGCCATTTCTTTCTTTAACAGTTTTAATCATTGGTATGTCCTTAACATGAGTTATTCCAAGAACTTTATTTGGCACAGATGCCTAGACTAGTCTATGAGCCAGGTTTGTTTGCTTTTTAAAAAATATATATATTTATTGATTTTTTACAGAGAGGAAGGGAGAGGGAAAGAGAGTTAGAAACATCGATGAGAGAGAAACATCAATCAGCTGCTTCCTGCACACTCCCTACTGGGATGTGCCCGCAACCAAGGTACGTGCCCTTGACCAAAATCGAACCTGGGACCTTTGAGTCCACAGGCCAATGCTTTATCCACTAAGCCAAACCCGTTAGAGCGAGCCAGATGTTTTACCAATGTAAAAACTACAGTTCAGATCTGGTAACTTGGTCAAGGCCAGAGTAGAAATCAAAAGTAAAACTGGAATTCACACTTGTGACTGCTCCCGGGTGGGTTCTTAACCATTAATACCCATTTGGGGTTCCACAGGGGACGAGGTATGGGTCGAATTTAGTCCCCCTCAAAAATTATATATTGAAGTCCTTACTCCTGATATCCATGAATGTCATCTTATTGGAAACTAGAGGCCCAGTGCACGAATTCATGCAAGGGTGGGATCCCTCAGCCTGGCTGGTGATCAGGGCCTATGGGGCCGTCTCACCCAGTCCTGATTAGGGCCCTTCAGGGCCAGCTGGCCAGGGGAAAGGACCACGGGAGGTTGGCTGGCTGTGGGAGGTTGGCTGTGGGAGCACACTGACCACCAGTGGGCAGCTCCTGCATTGAGCGTCTGCACCCTGGTGGTCAGTGTGCATCATAGCGGTCGTTCCGGTTGTTCGGTCGTTTAAGCTTTTATATATATAGATAGGGTATTTGGGAGGGAGGGACAAAGAAAGAAGATGAGAGAGGGAAGGAGATAGGAAGAGAGAGAGAGTGTGTTGTCCTAACAAAACAGGCCCTTCTGCTGAGTTCAGCTGGGGGGTCATTTGGGGCTACAGCACAATGTAACCAATAAATGTTATCAAGACTAAATACTCTGTAAGCACCGTTTCATATAATCCACATACACACACATGCTTTGAGGAAGATAACTTGCATCATTTTCATGTTATAGATGTTAAAAATTGAGGCCCAGAGAGGTGAACTTGCCCAAAGCCATCGAGATAGTAGACAGGGGAGCCCAGAGTCCATCTGCCTGATGCTCCCGGCTCCTGACCCTAGTGTGGTGGGCAGCAAGGCTTGTGCCACCTGGACAGCAGTGAGCCAGACACCATGGAGCTGTGAGTATAGTGCCGTATCCTGGAGCTTGGCCATGGGTCAGCATGGCGGAAACACTCATTGTAAGGAAGTCACTAACTGGCAAAGGCTGCAACTAGTCTCAGGCACTTGTTCAGTTCTTTAGTTACCATGCAGCTCACGTAGGTGCAGAAAGAGCAGGAAGGACACGGACTGTTTTTGTTCTTGGTGTTACTACATATTGAAAGTGCTAGAATGACTGATCGGTTTATGCTTTCCATGGACATATTCACTTAGAGCGCAGAATCTCTGAAAAGCGATGTGATTTCATAGTCATCAACGAGGGAAATGTTGGTCCTGATATGTAACACAGGGCTGATGCAGCAAGAGAACCAGGAAGGGAGCTGTGGCCCAGTCTGTGGTCTGTTCACTGACTCAGCAGAACGTTCCTGAAAGCCTTCTGTGTCTTTGAAGCATCTTGTCTCTGAGAAATCTTACTCTGAATAGAGTCAGAGGTCATTCAGGTCATATCACACTCTTGATGACAACCTTAGAGACTGGACTGCCACATGCTGTGCTCTAACCTACAGCCCTGACCTCATTCCCTCCCACTTCCTCCCTCATCACACTTGCCTTGTTGCCATTCTAATGCACGTCACCACCTCAGGACCTTTGCACTTCCTATATGCGTGCTGCACACTTGATGCTTTGAATGCCTTTCTAGAGATATCTGCATGGCCTGTGCTGTCTCATCATTCAGTCTCATCTCATATGTCACCTCTTCAGGACATCTTATCTAAAATAGCAACCCCTAGCCACACTCTATGCCCTAAATGATTTGCTGCACATGCATCACTTATTTTCCTTTCCCACTCAAACCTAAACTCTGCAAGGGTAAGGATTTCTCATGGATACCCTGTGCCTGACACTTAGGAGTCATCGCCCCAGATGGGTTGTGTGAGTAAATGAAACTGGGCAACCACAGAAGAGTGAGAGAGAGAGACAGGTACTGGGCTCTGGCAGGGCATAGGAGGGCTATTCCAGTCTTAGGTCAGAGAAAGCCTAGTAGAGTGCTGAGGTCAACATAAGGTTGAGGATGAGATGAGGGAAGAAGGGAGGAAGGTTCTTGGCAGAAACAGTGGTGTATTTGAGGGGATAAATATTGTTCAGCATGAATGGGGTGAAGATTATGACATTAGGGGTTGGGGCAGATGAACCTAGAGCAAGGTTCTTTCAAGAACTTTGTCCCGCATGCTGATGAATTGGGACAAGTGTACCAGCGCAGTGGGACAAAAGCCTGAGCCAAGAGAGGCCAGAGCAGAGCATCTCTCTTGTGGCTTATCTGGGCAGGACCAGTGCCCCACCTGTCCTCCACCCGTCTACTTAGGTAGATGCTGCCTGGCCTGGAATATTCACGTAGGCCTTAGATTTCTCCTCTGGTTCTGGCACTCTGGTTGGCTTTCTGATGTACTCCTGGTGGCATTTTCTGGCTCGGTCCCAGACACATGAGTGACAGGGTACAACAGGACCCCCGAAATTACCTGTAATCAAAATGATGGGTAATCCCGGTGATTACTATGTCTGTGAGAGACAGGTTTGCACTTGGTACAAAACCTTTGCTGCAGCAAAAATGGGTCCTGTAAGGTTTTCAAATTTGAGAGGCATTGTTTTTTAAATAAAATACCTTTGGCATTACGCATTCTTTTGTCCTGATAATGAGGCTGGTTATGGATATTTAATATACTTTATGAGGAAATATGCTGAACCTTTTTAAAAACAAACAAAAGTGAGAATGGATGCAGTCCTGTAATTCTTATACTATAGTATGGCGGGTCAGCATTGAGATTCTAGAGGTCCCTCCAAGGGCCCGTCTGAATTCTTAGAACACCCACAGGTCATGAGGAAGAAAGGGGACGTGGGTCAGGCGGGGGAGCAGCTAATAGCATCCCAAGGCTGAGTGTGGGGAGTGGAAATAGGAGCCACGGTAGTAGGATGACCCGTCTGCACAGATACCTTTGCTGCCCCCTGGATGCCAGCTCCCTGGTCTGGATAGAAAGGGTTCAGAGATCATGAATGAAACCCCTCCAACCTGACATTCTCCAAATCACTGCAGGGGGTTAGATAGCAGACATTTTCAAACTTGTTCAGAACCCTAACGCAAATGGATCCTAGTTGGCAACCCAAACAACCAACAGAGGACAGAGAAGCTGCTCTGGCTGATACAGAGGGAGGAGCCCACTGGGCCACCCCAGCCCCATACCCCCTGGGCCCCTTCATGATCCTCCTGTGTTATTTTTATAACGTGGTTTGTAAACTGGATGCACACAAACATCTAAAAATTAAATATGATTTGCATGTATTTATATATAATTACATTTTCATATTTTATATAAATTATGTAGATTTTCTGAGACAGAAGTCCAGCCTAATTGAAACCTAACCACACACTAACCCACTTGTCACCCAGGTATTTTCTTTGGCTCATGCCTAGCTGCTGAGTGAGCTGGGGGATATTATCCGACCACAGAGCATCATGCATCATGCTACCACAATGAGTGGTTTCCACCCTCCCGTACGGCCCTCCAATTCTCATCCAAATCATGCCTGGCCATCTTCCAGGCAAATGCTCTTGCTCCTGTGCATGGACGTTAGCTCTCTAAACACCCTCAATTTCCTGTTTCTGTGTCTATGAACTTAAATGTGCTATTCTTAGCTGATTTCCCTCTGTCTTATCCAACAGACTGTGCACTCCTACCCTGTCTACTCCTAGTTAGCATGTGAGATTTGAATCCCATGCTATCTCTCCCAGGAAGCCTTCCCTGACTTCCCCAGGCAGAATGAGGCCCTTTCTCTTTTTACCACTAGAGCACTCTGCTTTCCACACAAGCAACCAACCATTCTAATTTTTTCTTTTGCCATATTTGCTTACTGTCTGTACTATTATTTCACTGCTTTCTGTATACCAACTTTAATTTACTTAAAAGCAAACAAACTAGGGATTATTCTCAATAATAGTATACATAAAATGTGTGTTTAAAGATAAACAAAAGAACACCAAAACAAAAAACTAGGTATGTGTTACTGGGATTGAAGTTAAAAAAGGAAGTCAGAGACTCGGCGAGGCAAATAAAAATGACAGAGAAGAAACTTGTGTCCTATAAAATCTCATAATTATGTGAAATTAACCAAGACGAGTGCTCCCTGAGATTCCCAAGTTTCTATTATAAACACCCCAAACTTCCATTTTATAAATGTGGAAGGCAATAAAAAGCTTGCTTTACAAAGCGTGGAACATAAGAAACATTGGAGCCTTCACAGTGATACGTTCTTATTGTGATGCTACAGAGAAGGTCTACTCTGCAAAGAACAGTCAGGAGGCAAGAGGGTGAGACCAGGAGCATGTGGCACAGGAGCCCACCGTGCAAGCACTTGACCATGGCTCTGTCTTGGCGAGAGAGCCAGCAAGGGACAGAAAAGATTGAGGGGACTCAATTTCTGCAGCAGTGACAGCGAGTGTCAAATCAGCTCCTAGGAATGCTGTAGAGGCATCTGGCCTAAATGATTTTGGAAATTTCTGGTGGCCATAATGACTCCACCATCTGCTGGGTGTCTTGTAAATAATATTTTCATCGTGCTTTACAATAGATTGCTTCAATAAAGGAAATAGATGGCATAGCAGCAGCCATGCCAACTTAACATGGTGCTCTTGATTATCACACCATCATTTACTCATTATGTCAAGTGTCAGTCTCCATGGAAACTGCTCCCTTTTTTTGAATGGCAAAGTCTATGCAGTAGTTGTGCTGAACAGGAAATAGTCCTGCCTCTCTATGTTCTTGTGGTTCCTCCTCAGATGGGCGAAGGGAAGACCATAGACTCTGGCCCGCTCCCTGAGTCAGTAGGCAAGAAAGAGCTAAAGCAAGAAACTTGGGACTTGGAGGAAGATTACCATGCTGCAATGGAGACCAGCTTCCTTCTTGGGCAATCTCAAAAATTCATGTTTCCCCTAAGATGACCACAGGAATTAGGATTTTGAGTCCAGCAAGAGAGAATAGAGAGAAATTCTTAGACACAGCTTTTCAATCTAGTAGGTATAAAACTAGTTCTGGGCAAGGTGAAATCTAACCTTGGTTCATTTAATCTGCTTCTTATAAGAAAAATAGTCTATTCTTACAACCTTATACTCCTATTTCAATGCAATATTGACTTGAACTCCATTTCCACTATTGGTCACATAAATCATCAATTTTTTTTATGTCATTGGAGTACGATGTAGTAAAAAGTTTAAGTATGTCTGGTCTTTTGCTCTTGGCTCCTGGAATGTATTTGCTGTTTGCCTGGGTGCCTTGGGCTAGCCATATAGTAACAATGTGATTTAGAGTTGGGGCTTTGGGTCATGGGGTATCAGTTGGTCTGGAGACTGAGTGCAATCAATCAATCATGCAGATATAATGAGCCCCAATAACATCTTTGCACACTGAGGCGAGGGAGAGCCTGCTTGGTTGGCAGAGCTCTGTGTCATGTCACACATGGACGCCGGGAAAGTGATGCATCCTGACTGCATGGGGAGGGGACGAAGGAAGCTGCATATCTGGTCCTTTTCCCAGACTCTGTCCTGGTGCTCTTGGCTGATTTTAATCCCTGTTAAACCACAAATGTGAGTAAAAAGCTTTCAGTAGGTTTTTCTAGCAAATGATCAAATCTGAGAGTGGTTTCATAAACTCTCTAAACTTGCAATTAGTACCAGAACTGGAGACACGTTTGAGAACTGCTGCCTTTAAACTTTGTAGCTGGCCGAACTTCTTCAGACAAATGTAAATTACTATTGAGATTCTGCATAGGGTCATGCATATAACATATACAGATAGACATAGAGATACCTTTGCAAAGACCTCAAAATGATTGGCCATGTGCACTGGAGAATTCACCCTCTACTCCATAGTACAGGTAAGTGATCCAGGATAAAATCAGTTGCATTGGGGTACTACAGCTCTGCTAAGGTGGCATCCACCTACTTTATTTTTCCATGTCTGGGGCCATAGAGTCAGTCTGAGTAAGTAGGTAAGCACTACAGTCTGTGTCAGTGGGATTTCTTATGGGTGGAGAGGTAGAGTTGGAAGCGGACTCAACACCAAATCTGGTTGCTTTTACCTCTGAAATATTGCATTTGGGTACATCCATGGCTCTGCACTTTTCTTTCACTTCTCTCCACTTCCACTACCATCTCTGTAATCAAAGCCAACATCATCACCGTAACTAATAAAATACCTTCAAGCTGAATTCTGATTATTTGCATATAGCTATTGCTCTGCACACCTGCTAGAATGATTTCTTTTAAAAATGTAAATCAGATTATGTTTGTTTTTTTTTTTTTTGCCTCTTTTTCTTAAAAGCCTTCAATGGCTCCCCATTGCTTTTAGAACAAAGGCAAACATCTCTAATTTGTTTTGCTCGGTGTGACTTGGCACTTGTCTTCCTGCTTTATCTTGAGTCACACTTCTCCGCGTGCTCTCTCTCTCCACTCTAGCCACACAAGCCTTTGTGCAGTCTTTCATATTTGCCAGGCCTCTGCAACAGGACCTTTGCACATGTTCTTCCCTTTGCCTGGATGGCTTTCCCCATACTTTATGTTTACTTATATCCTCACATTCTTCAAGCCATTTGATGAAAGCAACTCTCAATCTCTGTAGATAAGTTTCATAGTTGTCTGTATTTCTTGTTCCCAGAGGTTTTTCACTGTTACAGTTTCACATTCATTAGCTACTAGGAGCCCAGCGCACAATTTGAAATCGCGTGGCGCCGCCCACCCTCGAGTTGCCAGTCTGGCCCTGCCTCCCTCCCTGCCCCTTGAAGCAGCCCTCACCACTGCTGATCAGGCCCTCCCCCAGCACAGGGCATGGAGGCCCCTGCTGCCCTGCCCCTGATGCTGTGTGCGCAACCTCCTCCTGTCCTGTTGACCCGTTACCATGTCCAGGTTAATTAGCATATTTCCCATATCTATCTATCTATCTATCTATCTATCTATCTATATATCTATATCTATAATTTGATCATCTATCTCCTCAGTAGACTGACTTCTTTGCATTTGGGTGGATCCATGGTTCTGCACTTTTTACAAGAGCATGTGGGCTTTAGCCCAGACTTTGTTCAGATAATGATTATAAGGCAGGATGCTAACAGCTGTCCCTTTGGGACTGAATATTGTTGGAATGAGTGACTATAGAGTAAACATAGCCTTTTAACATCATCATTTGCATGGAGGAGGTGCTTTCAAATGTTTTATTCCAGTGGATTTGTCCTGAGCCACTTTTTTCAAAAAGTGTCCTTGAAATCCAAGGACTGCATAGTAGGACAAGGTACTGCTATCTTAGATTCCTGTGATGTATAGTGTTAATGCATCTGGGGGATTTAGAACTGGGGGAATCAGTTAAAGCTTGGGGTAATCATATTGATTATGTATAGCAAGCTTAAGTTTTCATGAAAAAATAATTGAAAATATTAGGGTTAATTAAAATTTCTTTTTAATCCTCACCCAAGGATATGTTTTTATTAATTTTTAGAGAAGGATTAAGGAAGAGAGAGAGAAAGGGAGGAACATGGAGATTCCTCAAAAATTAAAGATGGAACTTCTATTTGACCCAGGGATCCCACTTAAGGGAATGTATCCCAACAATCCTGAAACACCATTAGAAAGAACAGATGCACCCCTATGTTCCTAGCAGCATTGCTTACAATATCTGCAATCAGGAAACAGCCCAAGTGCCCATCAGTAGATGAGTGGATATAAAAAGATGTACATTTACACAATGATAATACTATATAGCTATAGAAAAAGAAGGATCTCTTACCCTTTGAGACTGCATGGATGGGCCTGGAATTATTATGCTAAGCGAGATAAACCAGGCAGAGAGACAAATATCACATGATCTCACTCATATGTGGCATCTAATGAACAAAATAAACTGATGAACATAGGTCCAGAGACATGGAAGCATGGAACAGAAGGACAGATCTCAGAGGGGAGGGTGGTCAGGAAGATATTAACCAAAGAACTTGTATGTATATATGCATAGCCCACGGACATGGCAATAGTGTGGTGAAGACTGTGGGGGTGGGGCAGGAACCACACTCAGGGGGCTCAAAGTAGAGGGATGGGGGACATCTGTAATACCCTCAATAAAAGTAATTATTTTTAAAAAAGTAGACTTCATGTTGGACTAGTATTTGCATTAGTTTAGCTACTACTACCATCTTTCTCTTTTGAACTTTTAGATTTTTGAAATTTCATATGAAAAACAGAAGTGAGACTGTTCATAAGTCACACACCTTCCCCCTCCCTCCCGTTATTATTTAAGAACCGACTTACTGTTAGCAACTAGATGAAAATCTGCAGTCTGCAATTAAGATCAGTATATATGACAGTGTAAATGGGGCTTGAGTACTTTATTATTTGTCTTTTTATTACTGAGGTGCCTTAAACCATCGTACTTGCAAGAAAACCTAAACGACTCGTACGCGTAATTACAACTTGCCATATTTTTATGTTTTCTGCTGAGACAGAAACACCTTCAGATAGTAATAGCCACCTGAATTATGCCAAGTTTTCACATTCACTGTGTAATTCAATTCAACAATGACTCGGTGAGGGTCGATTCACTGAGAAGACTCACACTTGTCAAAGGAGTTAGGTTTGAAAGTCCGTGTGCCTGGCAAGCATTGGGCATGTCAGAATTTCCCTTCACAGTCTAGTCAATCCACATTATCCAGAGTGTGGTCCAAAGACCAGTACCATGGTCAGCACCAGGAGCACCTTAGAAATGCAGTCTAAACAACCCAGTGAATCCACAGCTACGTTTTAACAAGACCCCTGGGTGATCATTTGGACATTAAACTTTGAGAAGCCCTGACTCACATTATTCATTAATTCGTAAGGCCTGCCACTGTGGAAGCCGAAGAGTCCAGAGTTACTTACTGGGGTTCTCTTTGCATTTTTGCTGAGGCTTCACTTCCCCCTCGGGAGTGGAGGCCTGGCTCTAGATTGACTGAACAGGGAAAGCAAGAAAAGCAGGCTTTCTTGCCTTCGCTTCCTTCTATCATTCCACCCTTTTTTCCCATAGACCCCATGTGTCTGAGTTCACCTTAGTTGAAAATGCATGCATTGCCACTCCTGCGGCGTTTTATATATCAGCCCTGAAAGGGATTGGCACCCGCCATGGGCCAGGGGCTGCGCTAGGAGGTGGTGACACAATGTCAAGGAGGAAAAACACCTCCTATCATTATGGAACTTAGCGTGGGGATATGTCTACTTGGAGATGGTTATTAGCAGGCCTGCATGGCAGGAAGAATACTGTGTTCTGTTCAATATCGTGTGCAGTTGCCAAATAATTCTAGTGAAGAACACCTCCTGTTAGGAATCCCTATAAACTGACCCTCCACTCTAGGCTAAGAGGGCATTCTCTGAGTGAATATCATCACCAGAGTATCTACACTCCTTCTCCAACCCTAACCAAGGCCAGAGGGGTGGAGTGAAGTTAAGGCAATTGCATGCATCTTCTGCATGCGCCCCCAGCCCCAGGCCTGCAGTGGCCAAGGAGAATCGATAGTGTTGAGAAGAAAAGCAACTTTCAGGGAAGGCTGGGCGGCATGCCAGAAAGGTCCTGTCTGTAGCTCTGCCAAAGCCCCTCACTATTTCGCAGGCCCAAGCACGTCTCGGGCTGCTTCCGGTGCCAACCCAAGCTGGATATCAACGGTCCCCAAACAGTCTAAGCAGTGTCATGCTCCTGTTCCCTGGAGGAAAGGGGTGGGGATGCTTCATTGCACTGCCTTCTTGGGATTTTATCAATTGCACTTTCTGGCTGATCGCTTTCTGTTCTGTTAACATCTGTCTCGGAGAAGAAGAAAGCTTTGTCACTTCTAAAGGAAGGAGTCACCCATGAAATGAGGGCTGATCACCTAATCCTGTGATCTGAGTTTCTTCCTGACACCTCGTAACTGCTTACATTCATGCCGGCTGTTTGCTGTCCTTAAAATGCCACAAGACATTGCTCAGTGTCCCTTTCCTCCCCCAAACAATGCTTGGCAGATGTTTGGGGTTTGATGTCTTCCCATGCCTTTCATCAGAGCAGAAACTGCGCTTCTTGGTGGCTGTTCTCCCCGCACAATGGCCGGGAGGCGCTCTTGCTGTATAATGATCCATCATGTTTAATCAGAATTTGCAACTTCCCTCCGAATGAAAGGAACAAAGCTCATATTACAGGACATTTATGACTAAATCTATTTACTATTTATGAAGAATTTAAAAGCTTAGCAATCTTCTTCCAAGACACACTGTAAAGCTTGAAAAAACCCCAGCTGTTTCAAATTTCAAGTCATTAGTGGAATGCCTGAACTAGACTGAAGCGTTCTACTTGAGTATCTTTTTGAAAAAAACAAAGCTGTTGAAGACAATGTTCTTTATTACCTATTTCCCCACTACCACGTGAGCTGAGGGCCTGTTGCTCCCAGGAGAACTGCTGATGCAGAGGCCTGGACCCCACCATTGCAGCCTCCCAGTCCTCCCAGTCAGAGATCACAGTGAGATGGGCTATGGGGGTCAGGTTTCCGCCTTGAGTTGAGGGAGGGTCACAAAGTGGCCGGGAGGTGCTCTTGTTGAAGGCAGATCATGGTCTTATCTGAACACAAGAGTCCCCAAGAGTTCCCAGGTAGGTCTGACCTCTCCAAAGTCCTGAATGATTCTCTTAAACACCGAATGGGAGGGGACACCAATTATTGATGTCAGCCATGCATCAGACCACATCCTGGGACCTCGGCATATGCTGTCTCACGCAACCTCCAAAGAACCTGGTGGATGAGGGACTTCAAATCTCCACGTTGACAGACTAGGCAGCTGAGAGAGGAAGATGCTTGTGTCAGAGTTATGCCACGTTGATTCGAAAGCCCTTGACTCTGACCTGAGGCTGGCTCTCCGTCAGAGACACAATGTTTGTTTCTTCTGGTATCATAGGACTTTTCATGGAAAATCGAGTTATTCTTAACAGAAATCCATATTAAAAACTAGGATGTTGGCTAGAAGCTTGGAGCGACACTCAATTCCAAATGGTCATGGCAGTTTTGTAAAGAGGGTAAGCAAAGAATTCTTCCTAATCCTTCCCAGTGACACAATAAAGAACTCACTGGAAGCCAAAACAGGTCACAGGGCAGGAGAAGGCTCAGGTTTGAGGACTGCATGGAACTGTACCCTTAGGTCAGTGTTTCTTCCCCACCTGAGGTACCGTTCTGAATTAGATCGTTTGAAAACCATCTTTTGTTTTATAAAAGTGACATGTTTATCTTAGAATGTTTAGAAGGTGCATAGATCTTTTTTCCTGTTTATAAAAGTTCTGCTCTGAACATATATTCCTTGGCTTGAAATTTTGTCCATTTAGGGCCTTGGGAGAAGAATATTTCCATTTTTTTCACGTTGCCAAGTGTCCAGTAAATGTCCCTACAAAGTTGACACATTGTGTTCACACTCAAGCAGCGACAGGGAATCTGACATGGGAGCTTCTTGAGAAAACTGGGTGCTCAGTGTTCCCCCAGATTCAGAAGCTTTCTTAGCTGAAATGAGGCTTTGAGTTTTGAGCTTTCAGATCAAGGATTGGCTGCGTTCCAGGGAACACTGGGCGAAATGGTTGCCTCACTTTGGCACTGTTCTTAGGGAAGATCCTTTGCTATCTGCAGCTTTAGGATTTCTGACCATGCAATGTATAAAGTCTGAGAACACATCCTGTTCGTAAGCTGAGAACTGAGAAGCCTGCCTTGTTTCTCACAGAACCTCCTAATGCTTCTTCAGGTTATGTTTTCTGCTGCTCCCCACTGGTTAAACCGCAACTGGCCCCTTTCTCTCTGCAGGGTTCTTTCCCACAGCCATCAGAATAGAATTTCAGGACATTTGCAGTGAGTTCCAATATATTTTCTCCTGCCTCACACACCATATGCTTGTCCATTGGTTTTCAACTGGGGCATCTGTGTCCTCGGAGAACATCTGACAGTGTCGAGGGACATTTGTCTAGAGATGTTTTTGATGTGCATAATGGCAGGCTGGAGATGCTACTGGCAGGTAGTGGTTAGGGGTCAGGGGTGCAGCTAAGCATTCTGTAATGCAACTGTGTAGCCCCAACTACCACTAGTGCCATGGGGGAGAAGCCCTGTGGTGTCACTATAGGATCTGCCTCAAACATTCCGTTTTCTTATCACTGCAGGGGGCACTACAGCGGCCAGAAGCATGGCCTCTGGCCTCAGAAGGCTCAACTTACTCCTGGGTGACTTTGGGAAAGTGATTTGAAATCTCTGTGCCTCACTTTCTTCATCTGTAAAATGGGCCTAATGCCTATCTGATAAGGTTTTTATGACTCAACGAGCTCATACTAGTACATGTTAAGTACTTGGAATAGTGTTGGGTTTCAGAAAGTACTCAAGATCTGCTACCTGACACGGCTGCTAATGATGCTGCCACCAGCTCATGCCCTGTGACTTCATATAGGATGGTCCTTCTGTCTGGAACACCCTCTGTCATGTTGGCCTACTTTTTAAGCCACAGTTAGAATGTCTCCTTGTCACCCCATGAGAGCGAATGGCTACTCCCAGGCCTCTTTACATCCTTCTATGGATCTGTGTATCGTGTCTGACAGGAGTCAGACGCTCTGCCTTCTCTGCACTGTGAGCTCCTGGAGAAGCTGAGGCCGGTCCTGTCTCGGTTCTCTATGCCCAGGCCCTACAACACGGAAGGCCGCATAAATCACCCTGGTTGGTTGGGGGTCAGGCTCCATTGACAGGAAGATGAGTAGAGACAAAAGAAAGACTAAATTCTCTCTTTCTTTTCAAACTGGATTTACTCTCCTTACTAAGCCTCACAAGGCTATTTGCTTAACAATAAGAAGCCCAGATTTCAATTTGGCACATGCAGTGTCTTTAAGCCATGCTCTAATGGTGTTGGAAGGCGACAGCTTAACAAAGTGCAATACAGAGCCCTGTTTCCTCCCATCACACACAGCACACGCCTCCCCTGGCCTTGGGCACAGACACAGCAGATGTTGTTATCTGGTGTTGATCCACTTCCTCGTCTTCAGCAATCTATCTTTCTTCTCCATTCTGGATTGGGCTGTTCCCTTTCTGAAGATACTAGTAAGGTCACCAGTGGCTACTCTTTGCTGGTGATCATCTATAGGTAAAATAAAAACATTTTGTTCCCCCTCCCCCCCTCCCCCCGAATGCACTATAAATCTGAATCTTCTATAATGAGGGATTTCTCTCTCCTTGGCGTAAATGTGAACTTGTCAGTCTAAAGATACTGCAGGTTTTCATAAAGAGATGCTTGGGTGTGATGGGTCCTTAAGCTACTTCTGTCACTAATACCTTGGACAATTTTCTGAACCCCCTGAGCTGTAGTTTGTATATCTACAGACTGTATCGCCGCCTCCCTCAGTGTGATGCCCTGTGGTGAATGAGATGCTGTGTGTGTGGGCATATGAGAAAACAAAACTATCAAATGTGTATAAGGGCAAGCTGATTGTAACAGTGAATTGATGATGATGTGATTTTTTAAGAAATTGTCTATATTTTCCTTTTTATCTTTTTCTGCTCTTCTAAAACATGGGGTCATTGATACTACTTCATTGACATTATTTCGTGATCAATATAATCCATTTTGTGTTTTGTGTTTTTTTTCTTAAAAAAATGGAGTGCTTCAAAGTTCAGAAATAGAAAGTGGCAGTTGTTACTCTCCCTCCCCCTATGCAGCCGTTTTATAGCTTACGTTCTGGAAGGAGCATCGAGATGCTGGGAGATGCTTCTCTTCAGGGGCATAGAGCTGGCCTGGGGGTGAGGGTAGTGCACTGGCTCTTGTTCCTAACTTCCCACGCTGGCTTAATTGCAGAAGTTGTCCCCAAACAGAAACGGATAGCGGAGATCCCTCTAAACAATGCCTAACATTACTGACTGTCCGTGACCCACACCGAGTGTCTGCTTGGCGCAAAGGACAAACCACTTTTCCTTTTGGCCTGTGTTCTCCCTCATCCTTAAACACCTGGTGAGGCACCGGCCAGGCACTGATGCCTGCAGCTAGCCACACACAGGCCCAGGAAGACATGGTGATTTGACTGTGAGCAAAAGGACCAAGCATTTTCCAGCTGACATCAGATTTCCAAAAGTGGCCAATCACAGGCGAAGTGCCTGGCAATGCTGTTTGAGGTTGTGCCAAGGCCTGTGTTCACGCCCTTGAACACTGAGCTCGGCTTTTTGCCCTTGAACAACATGGGTACAGCATGTGAACAGATACACGGCTGCCGTCTGGGTGGTGATTCAGAAAACCATCCTCTGTACTGGCTACAGGGTCCCACTACCAGACACGTGCTGCCACCTTGCCTACTTTCCAAGAATTATGTGCAACTTCAGAATCCGCCGCCACAGAGCCTTATAAATCATGTATGAAAGGAATGGAGGGCATCTTCCCAACTGAGAGAAAACCGTTTTTGGAAAACATTTTGTTGTTAGTTCACAGTATTTATTGCCCACTCCACAATGTAAACCACTGTTTAGATGCTATAAAAGAAATACTCCCAAGAAATGGGCCCCACGCTCTCAGGGAGAGACTGTATTTTCAGTCAATGGAGAGTGCTAAGAACAAAAGCTATCTATCTCTGCAATAAAGGAAGCTCTCATTCTCCTGTTTACTATCGCTAGGCGATGGCTCAGACCTTTTGCGAAGATGGCGATGACCTGTATCTTCGCTCACTTTGTAGTTACTAATATGTGTGTCCACTGAGCAGTTGGAATGTGGCTAGTGCAACTGAGAAACGCAAGTTTTAATTTTATTTAATTCCAACTAACTTAAATTTAAACAGCCAAGTGTGACTAGTGCCTACCATGTAAGCTGAGAAGCTATAGCTCAGTTGGTAATATTCATAACTAGAAGAGTAGCAGCTAATTATTGAGCATTGTATTATATGCCAAGCATTGTATTATGCATTATATGCACTAATTTTTTTATTTTTTAAAGTCTATTTTTATTTATTTCAGAAAGGGAGGGAGAGGGAAAGAGAGAGATAGAAACATCAATAATAAGAGAAAATCATTGATCGGCTGCCTCCTGCACTTCCCTCACTGGGAATTAAGCCCGCAACCCAGGCATGTGCCCTGACCAGGAATTGAACCATGACCTCCTGGTTCATAGGTCTACACTTAAACACTGAGCCACACCAACAGGGCTATATGCGCTAATTTAATCCTAATGAACAACTCTCGGAGGCAATTGCTAATATCATACCCACTTTACAGATGAGACAACGGATGCACAGAGAGTAAGCACTGAGCCCACATGACAATCTAGAGTAGGGCAAAGTTGGATTTAGCACCTCGGAATAAGGGCTTTAGCACCCTCAGTCTTAACCTGTGCACCAGCCTGCCTCTCCATAAGATGACGGCGAATTTATTAACAACAAGGTCATTGCGGCACGGGTTATGTCAACCCTTCTCACTACCTGATTGGGCAGAAAGGCAGGAAAACCACCAAAGCATGAAAAACAATTTAAAAATAGTAAACTCTTTTGAGGACATCAGGGCTAAATAAATTCCGAGTTGCCCTACTGAGTTGCTTGGAATAATTGCATAAGGATGTGTCAACTCCCTTTGCCTACACATCCTGTGGCCCACTGAGCACAGGAAAAAAGAAATATTCCCCCCGCTTTCTGTTTGGTGTTGTCATGGAGATGCAGCCTCAAACAAAGATGGTGCTGTTTTTCGCTCCAGTAATAGAGTTCAGCAATTAGCATCATCTTTATTTAGTCTGCAACACCAGTCTGGAAGATCTCTTGAGAGAAGACCTTGAAATAGCTTCCCACAGACAGAGAGGACTTCCTGGGAACGTGGTGAATGCCGCTGGTGTGATGAACCTGCATACACTTAAACAAAATCAGCCTGTTTAATATCCTGAAAAATGTTCTACTGTGTGATCGCCATCACATCAACACCATAGTGTGGGTGGTGATTATCAGGCAAGATTCTCAGTAAGAGTTCCCGAACCTGGATGTGTCTCAGAATCCGTGGGGAAGAGCATTCAACCCATGTGACATTTTGATGAGCATCAGGGTGGGGAACAAAGGATTTAAATTCGACCAAAGTATAAACTCAAGTGCATTTCAGATTTCTTCTTGGCACATTTCTGGCCATAAATCGGATTTTGAAATTGGTCCTTGGTATTTCCTTACAAATCTGGTACTAACAGGTGGTAGTGATTGAATTTAAACTCGCCACCATGGCGACCGTGCTGCTATCTCGAGGCCTGCAGTCAAGGGACTACGCGCTGTGTTAGGAAATTAAATGAAGGCTGAGTGTGTCTAGATGTGGTTTCCTGAGGGGCTCCTCTGAGAGCGCAGTAACATTTCGGCTTTAGGACACCATTGCTCTAAAACAGGATCAATACTAAGCAGGTTGAAGACTAGACAGGAGAGGTATTGATATTTCCATTTGAAAATCCTGCAGGTTTTTCAGACGAAAAATCAGAGGCAGGCCGATTACTTGGCACGCAAACTTTATTGTGGATAGTACAGCAGGAGAATGGGTACAAGAGATGGCAGGGCAGAGGATCAGACTGGCATCTCCAAATTCTTTCCTAGAGGGAACACAAGCAGAAACATCCAGTTAATTTAGGGGACACCATGGCAACACTGCTGCCTACCATCCCAACACCCCAGATGCCGAACTCTGGTCCGAGAGCTGTGCTTTCTGTGGTCCTCACAGCCATCAAGTTACCCACCGAGTGCCCCGAGGCACAGGGAGGTGTCAGCATTCAGCCTGCGTGGCCTAAACAATGGCCCCACACGCTGGTCCCCTACTCCACTTTGTTCTCCTTTATATGGGCTTCAGGTAGGAGCCCCCATTAGGGCTACTGTCCCTGCTACTTGACCCAGAATCCACTAAGAATTCAGTACTCAGGGGGAGACTGGCTTTCTCAGGGGTGCGTCAGGGTAAGGATTGCTCCCCCATTTGGTGGCATTGACATCATTCTTAAAGCCCCAAGAAAAGGTTCCAGTGGGCCAAGATCTCAAGACTTGTTTCAGTATAATGTTTCCTTATTTTGGACTACTGAGAGAGGACATTGCTGGTACGTGGTGAGGACCCCCCCAGGACTAAGCCCATACTGGAAACGGTGCAAGGTCTGTTCCATTCATTGAATGCACTGGCGGGCTGGGTAGCAGAGCCTCCCTGGGACACTTAGAAGGATGCAAAAACGATAACTTGCCTGGGACAGTCGCCTGACTGTGGGCCAGTGCAGATGGTCAGTGCGGTTGCACTTTTTCACCTGAATGGAAACAACAGCTCAAGTCTCAGTCTGGACTTTGGCAAACCACGGGAAATGCAAATGCAAATAAAATTTGCAAATATGACAAGAATGAGGGAGAGAGGAATTACGTTCCCAGAACAAAAACCTAGCATTTTTTCATGCTAATCCTAGGTGGCCAGCTTAATCAAATTTTTAGCTAACACAGATGATAATGAGCCTCGTGGCCAGTGTCTTTCTATAGCCTTGCTATGATGAAGGGAGCAGAGAAGAAACAGGTGATGAAGCTGTGGTGGGAATTAGCTTTTCACATTTGTGGGAGAGGAAAGTGTCCCTTTTTAATGCTACCAAAGCCTCTTCTGGATTTGTCCTTTTCTTAGGTTTCCATGCCAAACGCCATCACTGTATGCAGAGGTGGTGTCTGCTTAGAGCCATCAGTATGTGATGCTTTGTGATTTTAACTGTGAACAAGCTGCGCTCAGCCCTGGATGACCTGTAGGTCTTGATTATGTTAGTGGATTTCAATGACTTCTCAAGAGTTCAGTATTTCCATCTCTACAAGGCCATGTTCTTTGAGGCAGGAACTATACTCTTTAATTTTCAGACCATCAAAAGAATCCAAGAGTAGGTGAAATAGCATTAAGTAGTCTCATCATTTGCGGTATCATTAAGAGGGAAAAAAAAAAAAAAAAGGAAAAAGAGGCCACATCTCTCATTCCAAAATGGACCTGAAATCAGATTATGATTTTCAACTTGAAGCCCTGGAGGGCCTCGCTCATCTTCAGGAAGCAACTGAAGAGAACAACAAACAAATGCTGATTAGATGGAGGATGCAGACGGAAACGTTTTGTCCAGTTCCACTCAATTTCAGAAAGATCTATTGGGAAGGAGTCTGGCCAGAGGACCCGAGTGCAGGCACCCACTGTGCCACTCATTGGTGTGTGTCTCTGGCAACTTGCTTCACAGCTCTGAGCCAGGTGCCTCCTATGCTATGTGGGGACAATGAGATTTGTCTCAATGGATGGCTGAGCACTTTGTAAGGCTGTAGCAATAGGGATGATACGGTGCAATTATCATCATGGTAATTGATATTGTTGTTATTATTAAATTTCTGTAAAGAACGATGCCAGGTCCTTTGAAGACTGAGATGAATGAGCCTGGCCCTCCATGGAGTTCTCCTTTTGAAGTAAGCTTGAAAAATACCAAACTTCAAAGTATCAACGAAGATCTCTGAGAGGTTTTGTTAATTGATGTTGTTGCAGTATCCTGGTCTCCAAAGGAAACCTAATGTGTTTTCACAAGCAAAGATTAAGGGACTCTATTGCACTCAGTCATTTTTCTATCACTCAAGACATATCCCAGAGCTGTTATTTGTACTTAAAATGCTCCTCGGCGTGCCAGCCAACCTGAAGTTACCTGTCGAAGTTAATCACATGGAGTGGTTCATAGATCAGGGGGTATGAGCCTAGCTGTCCTGCAGCAGCCTGGCTGAGTGACGGATGGCCTGGCCTGTCAATTCCACCAAGACAAAAGCTATTAATGAGCCATTACAGGACCACAGTGAGCCATCTCAAAAACAGGGCTGGTTGTGCAGCCAGAGGAAAGGGCGCCTGACTTCCTGGGCAATCTAGGTGTCACCCCCCGCAACTCTGACGGCTTATGGTAGACAAAAATGCACCCACCAAAAAAGAAGAGAAAGGAGAGCCAATTAAAACAGAGACAAGCGGGGACTAACAGTGCTACACACAGCCCTTTGTAGAGGAGGGCTTTCATTTATGTGTCCCATGCCATCTCCGTGGTATCCCAGCAAGGAAATTTGCTCCCATTTTATCCAAGAGGAAACTGAAGATCAGGGAGAATGGGACTCAGAGGTCCAGGAGGCGAGTGAGCTATGCTACCCCAAGTATAAGAGTCAGGGTTAGGGCCCTGATCCAGTCTTCCTTATCCATGGCCAGAGGGAAAAAACACACAACAGGACATACAAGGTCATAACCAATAACTTGGACCAACACTTACAGCAAGTGGGATTGCTGATTCCTGTCATGTTCTTCTGATTGCTTGGGTCAGCTCAGCAAGATCAGGCTTTGGAGACGTGTCCTCGGGCCTCTTGATGCAAGCTGGGGTCCTCTGAGGTTACCCTGAAAGAGGCAGAGACATAAAGGTAATTCAAACCTAATTTTAAACTTGAAAAGAAAAAAAATAATGAGAATGTTCATGTGGATCATTAAGAGAAATAATGATTACCTTTGGTTCCTAGAGAAAGTTATTTTAAAATGCATCCAAGTTCCATTGCACAGCCAAAAAAACCAAAAAAAAAAAAAAAGAAGAAAAGAAAAGAAAAGAAAGGAAAACAAATCCTCGAAGCTGAGCCATGTCCTTAGGAGGCAGAAACAAGTCACCATCACTTGAGTCCAGAGAAGATGCTCATTCACAGTAATTGGGAGGGAAGGTTGTAGAGATTAACTGACCTTGGTTTAGGACACACACTGTTTCTTTACAAATGCAAATGATGCTTGGGGCCTAAAAGACAAAATCTGTCCTTAATACCGGTCTCTAAGAAAATGCATTAATAATAATAATAATGATGATAATAATAAAACACCTATTGATTGTTTATGTTTTTACTGAAGTAGAAGCTATAGTCATTTAAGCAAATACTTAGGATCCATTTCTAATGGTAACTTTGAAATCCCGGTGCCCTTTGAAAGAAAAATGGTGTAGATAGCCGTTGTCCATAACAGGAAAGAAATAGAAATAAAACTTGATTGGTTTTATACATGGGGTTCACTCATCAAAGGTACATCAACTCCACACCTGCAGACGCAGCCCTGCCTGGCTGGTTGACAGTCGCACATAAAGGCAACAGCCTAGGGATGACACTGTGACATCAGGGCTAAATGTTGCCTTTCCAGGGCACTGTGTGCGACCTTAGAGGTCTGATCTGGGAGAACACAATTGCTGAAGCTGTAGACTTAGCGTTTTCTCATTCTTAATAAGTACCCATTCTGAGATATTTACTGGGTATGTACTACCTCCAAGGTAAGGCTAGGGGCCTGTGGTATATGAGGGTTTGTACTCCATTCCGAGCTCATTTTCTAATATTTGCCAGGCCCCTTGCTAAAGGCGCAGGGATAAAGGTGATGCGGTCCCACTATGCGCAGGCTGCTTCCCACGTGTCATGCCCTGAACACCTAATGCCTCAGCCGCACACTGCTTTCTAGTCCTGGGACACCATATTCTTTTGTTCTCCGGGTTCTTTCTGCAAACGTGTGTCCTGCGTTGAGTGCCCTTTCTTTGTGGCTGCCTGGGGTCCTTCATCTTTTAAGACCAGCTCCAACCACACCTCCTGGTGATGCTCTGTTCACATAGCTCAGCAGCACTCACACACCTCTCCTAAGGGCCCTTGTCACTCTGAATTATAACTGCTTACCTTGGAGTCTTCCATCAGATCTGGGCTACCTGAGGGTACTGTCCGCTTCTGTCCCTAGTTCCTAGTCAGTTCAGGGCTGACCCAGAGGAACAGTACTCAACAAATGTTTCTTTGACCTCACTTAAGATTATTCTTCCAGTTACTAAATCCTGGCCAGGTGTGCCGTGACATGCTCACATGTAAAACCTGACACTAAGAGTTTGAACAGGAAGGTTTTGTTCCTTAAGCATTATTAGTTTTGCTAAAAAGTGTCCTTGTTTTTCGCTACCCTGAGGAAATAAATGGCATTGTAAAAATGAGACTGCATGTATTATAACCTAACCTATGGGCCACCTTTTCAAAAGTAATTTGGTCGTTTGACATCATATACCTCCCAGTGAGAAGGAACAGAAATAATGTGCTTGTATTTTTTTCAAGTTCATCTTGCCCTTGATGTTTACTTTCATTTTATATTCTTTTCCATCCAGTTATTCATCATAATAGTTTATATTAAATAAAACTCCCCCCCCCAAAAAAAAAACAACAACCCACAAAACTTGACACACTTTTCATGCCTTTGGGGTATGGTGTGTGTGTGTGTTTCTTTTATGCTACAAACTAGTAGGAATTCCAGCCATGTGCACTTTCATCCCATTCTTTAAGTTCAACTGAAGTGGCAGAACAGAGATGGCAAATATTAATTGGTTTTTGAGGCTGCTGAGATTGTAAACCCCAATGAGAGAAATGATGGCATTTCACAGAGCTCTTAGGCAGAAAGAGATATGCCGAAAAGATTTATAGCTGCATTTATTTCTAAGGTGATTTCATGTCAAAGGTCAGGTGACATATATTCTTCGCTATGCTTCACTTACAGAATTTCAGAATGGATTTTAAATTGAGAGAGTCTCCAGTTAACTAAGAAATATCACAGTGAATGTTAAGGAGGAGAGAGAGTCTCGACATAACAGAAAAGTTGGATGTACAGTTCCCAAATAGAAATGGTGAAATGACCTCATGATGGTAATTATAGAAAATAAGAGATTATTATTGTTTTATAATGCCATTTAATAAATGAAGGAAAGGTCAATTCTAGTATAACCAGTGTACTTGCTCGGAAGAACGTACCTTGTGAAAAAATACTCAGGGCTAATAAATGTCCATATTTGCTGAATTAAACTCTTAAAGTTTTAAAAACCAGAACACCATCCTCTGGTTTGAAAATTGACCTCCTAACAAAATAGTCAGTTTCCTGACCTGGTGATGAAGCCAGATTAATTGGGCTTTTTTTTTCTTGCTTGCTTAATTGCATTTTAAAATAAGTGTCACCAGATTGATAACACTCTGCGGAGTTGTCAGATGCAGAAAAACATTCAGACAAAAGATGCAGGCGGTGTTGCTCCGGCTGCTGCCGGGCCCAGAGTGCGTGTCGAAGGTGGGTGCAGGGTGTGGGGTGCGTTTTCCAGCCGCGTCAGGTTCTGCTCTGTCTCAGTCTGAACCCCAACAAGCAGGTGTGGATTTGCTCCTTAGGGTGCGCCTTTGCTGATGGTGGGGGGTGAAAGTGAAGTCTTACTAGCGCCATAGTATGGAAGTTCACTCTGGAACCTCTAGGTTTTTCTCGCCTGTGTTGTTTCCCTGAAAACAACCGCCTAGAAATGGGTTTGAACACATAACCTAAAGCTTCTTTCATGGTGCTCCCAGCTTCCCAGTCTGACTGTAACCCATAAAAAATGGTACCCTCCCTCCCTGCTTGGAACACACTTAACTTAGAGTAGCTTCCATTCCCCGTGGTTTTTAAGTAGCTATGTTAGATGTTTTTCATTAATTTGTAAAGCCACCTCTAAATGGGCAGGAAAGGGAACACCGAGTCAACATCCTTGAAACAAGACAATTCTAGCAAGAAAGTTTACTTCTAAATAGCACATCCTAAAAATATATATTTTTTACTGAAAGATTGACTGGGGACCACTTTCATCTTGCACCCTTTCAACCAAAAGGCATCAACTTATAATGGAGCTAGCGAGAATTTTTAATGGATCAAGATTAAATCTATCGTTTTTACCCAGGGAAAATTCCTTCTCATTTATTCTGAGGCAGTCTCCTGGAAAAGGACTATTAAAGTGATGAGCTGCAGTGTTTTGACAAGCACTTGTACTGCAAAAACTTGAAATCTCACTGGAATACAGTTATATAGTCACTGGGAGAAGAGAATGCCCTATTTATAAACTAGGACAGACCATGTTGATATGGAGAAAGGAAAGAACCCTGTGAACAATACGTCTGAAATTACAAAGACTGAGGCGCTGGCATCCATCTCAAATCAACAGAAAATGTAGTTACTCTTTGAAAGTACTCTTGTCTTAGAGTGCTAAATGGATTAAAAAGAGCAAGCTATTGTTTGTACTTAGTAGACCATTACAGAAACAAAGATGGAAGAAACATAGCAATGATCTAATAAAAGTTCCATGTTAGCCACATAGAAAAGAGAGACTAGCCACATCCTGAACCAATATTTCCCTCTCCCATGGTATGACCTCTCTTCTCTCTCTCTCTTTCTCTCTCTCTCAATCCCTCTAGAGATAGGTCTCTCTATTTTATAAGCATAATAGGAGGTTTAGAGGAAATCAAAAGAAACCCTTTTATTCAAAGCCACCACATGCTTTTAATAACTTTACTCCATGTTTTCTACCATTTATTTTCCCTCCGTTTGGAATACCCTGCCTCCAGCTGGATAGGATACTTGCAAGTGTTGTTTTCCCCTATGTTACAATATTGCTTAGGCTGAAGTAGGGAGGTAATAATATGACCACTAATATTCTTCCATAGTGATATGTAAGCATCAATGGTGAATCAGTTAGTATTCTTATGGCAGTTCGTCCCATGTCCAATTCACACATTACACCATTCACTGTGTTTTTAAAGCTATTAGTTTGAATACCCTTGGTATTTATTGGTGATTCTTGGGTCTGGCTAACGTTGAAATGCATTTTTAGAGTCCTGTGGTCTTTTATTGGACCTCTCCCAGCTCTGTGAAATGAGTGAAGCTGGTTCAGTGTTTCTCCAAGGCAGAACTAGGAGCCACAAATCATCTTCAACACATTATCAAGCTCAGCCAGCAAACCCCTTTTCTTTTTCTTTTTCTTTCTTTCTTTCTTTCTTTTTTTTTTTTTGCTTCAAAGAACAAACCAAGACCATTTGGGATTTAAGGTGGTAGGGACATTCATTGTTTTTTGAATGAATACATTTCTAGGAAGGTATACATTTCTTTGAATGTATTTAATAAAAATAAACCAGAACAAACACTTTTACTAGGCTTGTAAACTATCGCCCTTCTCTCCCTGTAAGTTTTCAAAATTGCCTTCTAAAACTAGACTGTGAAAGCATACATCTTAAAAATAATCTCACACCATTGGTAGTTGTAAAGTAGAGTATGTAGCAGAATGACCAGTGCTAATTCTGCCATAGTCGGCTACCTTTTCAGGAAAGACCAATGCATACACGCTCATACAGATGTTCTCCAGAAAACACATTAGGCATGTGGCTTATAGCAGCTCCTTCTACCAAACTTAGTTAACAGATCATCCTTAAAAACACGTTTCTTCACATACATAGATGTACAGGCAATCATGCACAGTTTTCATGGACACATTTCTAATTCTCAGTAAAGACAAGAACACACAAATAAATAAAAATTGGATTTGTCTTACCTTTTGGAAAGCAGGCAAAAGCTATACTGTTGGTGGGATAGTGTACCAAGTAACAGACTTTTGTACACTCTTTCTTACTGGTGGTATACAGTCTACAGGAAAAGTAAATATATAGGTACGTATAAAATAAATGGTCAAACAATATTCCTTCTCATTCTTTTGTTTTTTTCTTTTGGAGAAGAGGCTGCAATAGAGACCATAGACATCATGCCCACTCTTTCAGTGGGGTCACTAGCCTTTGGTAGACCAGTTCACCACAATTCGGGTACCTCTGAACATGGGAGTACTGGTGCCTCTTGGTTTAAGGCAATTTGGCTTGACTTGCTTGAGGTGGAGCAGTTGAGAGAACCAGCCCCCAAATAATTTATCTGTCTGGTCAGAGTTGTTTTCTTCCTATTGCCATCCCTTTTATCCGCAGCCTGTTCCAGGCATGCTGACCAGCCTGCATGGCTAGTCCAGAGGATGAAGCCAAGAACACAATGCTGAGAATGCTAGGGCTGTAACAAATGAGGAAGCAGCACGTAAACAAAACCAAACCATAACAAATTTACACAGCACAGGCATGTGTTCCAGAATTTTCCAGACATTGTTAGTTGTGTAGGCTTAGATGCGCATATCCATTTTACAACAGGTGTTTTCTGTGTACATTTTTAAATATATACTTTATTGATTTTTTACAGAGAAGAAGGGAGAGGGATAGAGAGCTAGAAACATAGATGAGAGAGAAACATCGATCAGCTGCCTCCTGCACACGCCCTACTGGGGATGTGCCCGCAACCAAGGTACATGCCCTTGACTGGAATCAAACCTGGGACCCTTCAGTCTGCAGGCCGACGCTCTATCCACTGAGCCAAACCGGTCAGGGCTGTGTACATTTTTAAATCAAATATTTCCTTCTTTGAGAAAGCACAAAAGTATTTATATATTTTACCATACATGCAAAAGTGGTAGTAAAGAAAAATAACATCAGAATACAAAGTTAGCCCTAGCTGGTTTGGTTCAGTGGATAGGGCGTCCGCCTGCCAACCGAGGGGTCTGGGTTTGATTCCAGTCAAGAACACTTGCCAGGGTTGTGGGCTTGATCCCCAGTGGGGGGTGTGCTGGAGGCAGCCAATCAATGATTCTCTCTTATCATTGATGTTTCTATCTCTCTCTCCCTCTCCGAAATCAATATAAAATATATATTTTTAAAAAGATTACAGTTATATGTAATATATCTTACTATAAATTTTCTATTTTAGGTGCAAATTATTCTTCTTCTAAAATGTGCTTCACCAAACAATATGCATATTGGTTTAAACTAGTCTTGTACATGGTGTCCTAGCATATGTCCAGCCTGTATCTCAGTGTCAAGTACTCAGTCATACGCCCCCACATCCAGGAAGGGAGTGTGTCCCAAGTGTCCACCTGCTTGACATCTCAAGTTGCTACTGACCCCCCAGAGGAAACTAACTCGGAACAGCCCAGGGACTTCAGGAGTTTTTCTGCACGGCCTGGGGATAATAGCTAGCAAATGGATGCTAGTTTAGCACAAAAGTAGCTTAGGGCTCCCTATCGCTACCTGCTACCTTTACGAGGAGAGTATCTGACCAGAGGATAAGTCACATCTTCTGGTTCTGACCCACCCAGGTGAGAAGGCAGCAGGTCTTACCCACTCATCTCAATACACTCACGCTGCCTCAGTTACTATTATCCGTCCAACTAGACAAGGGTCCTGGTGGCCATCAATCAGCCAAGTCCCAAGCACAATCAATTTGCCATGAACTTACATCTGCCAGGTCAACGATAAAAAGGTGCCCGGCCACATGGCAAATGCAGAAGCCAGACCAGAGCTTGAAGTGCCCTGATTCTTGGACAGGGATGTGGAGAAGGCATCATGGCAGCCAGGTCCAAAGCATTCCAAACTAGGTCAGGCTCTTCTGATCCTCTAGCAACAGAAATCTTGTTTGCATAAATAAAAATTCAGTAAGTCGCTGAGCTACACCCCTCCCCCCTGCCGTTCTGCAGTCAGTGCCGAAACCAGCAAGCATGGGAATATCTAAGGCTCCTAGCTAGCAGATGCTCTTTGTGTATTCCATCCAGAGAGAGGTTTTCCTCTCAAACAGTAGCATGTTAACGGAAGAAGTAACCTAAGAGGAAAACTGCACCTCTTGGGGAAGAGTCAGGCTGTGCCAGGGCAGTTTTGATTTCTGCTCCTGGTGAGCCAGCGGATTTGGTTTTATGTGGACACGTAGCTGCAGTGGCGTTGGATGGGCAGAAGCGCACATGCACCAGGTGGCGGCGGCAGGGATGGAGCAGAGCTGCTGGAAATGAAAACACGGAGGGTCGAAACATGTTGGGACTATGTGCTCAGAACAACCATGAGGAAGGGGAGATTTCTGTTTCATTCTTCGCTTTGTTGTGCATGCTAGAAACTGCACTTCTTCTCCAATCCCCTCCCTCAGAGAATCGTGTACAGAATTTCCCCGTTGGAAAGACACATTCCTTCTCCAAGTGCCTGGCCTGTGCGTTTGTTTTCTTTTACCCAGGCAGCTTAATTTCAGGAAATATTTTCTTTGTCTCTGTTACCAGAGCTCAGAAATTTGAGATTACCAGAGTTGTATTTGACATTTAATAAAATATAGTAGTAATGTTCCCTCGCACCAGAATAGTCTAGTTGTCTGTTTCATGAGTTGAATTTTTCACTACTGCTCTTTCCCTTCCCGTGTACATTTCTGCATTGTCAGGGCTGGGTGTCCAAGTCTAATTGCTCCCTGTGATACCACTGTTTCTTTCACAGTGATTCCTTCTGGATCATTTGAAATAACTATTTGTTTGCACTTTGGTCTCAGGTCAAACGTTTCATTTCTTTAAGTGAACTTGCTTCAGATCATCATCACTGCTAAAACTTGGGGAGATGTGTCCAATATGGGCTCAAACTGAGTGTCCTAGAATGAAATCTCAGCCTGTTGAGAGAATTTCTAGAGCTGTGTTGTCCGATATGGTAGCCATAGCCACAGATGGCTATTTAAATTTACACTCTTTAAAATGGAGCAAAGTTAAATGTGTCTTTCCTCATTATGTGGCCACTTTTCAAGTGCTGAATAGCCACAGGTGGCTAGAACATTTCCACCACCACAAACAGTTCTGCTGGGCAGATTTTTATCTGGATAATGTCATTAAATTCCTCTTTGGGACTTTTGCGAGCTGGGCCATCAGAAACCCCAATGTTTGGAGGTACATGAATTTCCTCCCATGGTTCAGCAAATACCTAGTTCAATTCTTTATGGTGTTTAGGGAGTGTCTAGACGGACAAGTCCAAAAGAACTAAATCAGTTTTTCAAAATCTTTTGGACTGATTACGAGATAGAGGCTCTATTTGATTTATCTTTGTGTAGGCACCAAAACAACCATAATGACAACAGTCACCAAAACCTTTTCAATGGAAAGGCACCCAATGCATTCCAAATGGAACACTTGTTGTGAGTGATACAGGTAATAAGGTGTTTGGGTTTTGAGTTAGTAGGATGCGGCCTCTACCCGGGCAGCCTTCTTTGAGCGCACGTTAATCCTCTCTTTATAGACAACACTTCAGGCAATAATACATTTCACAGCACATTTAACTACAGAGTCTGCCACAATACATCATTATATTCTTTATACGCAAGTATTACCAACTGTGGAAGCCAAAAGAGTAAGTACTGTGCTGGAATTACAACATGCCACTCACATCCCAAGAAACAGCAGCAAAGAGAAACAAGCATGGATTTGGGAGTCAGACCTGGGTTTCAGTCCCACCTATGCTGCTAACTAGATGTGTGACTTTGGTTATGTCACTTAATCTTGCTAAGCTTAGGTTTCTTCAGTAAATGAGAATCATAACCCACATTCCACAGTTATTGGGAGGAGTAAGATAGTCCACAAACGACATTATGCGTAATGCCCATTTCAAAGGACAGTTGATGTATTATTATTAGTAGTAGTAATATTAGTAGTATTGTTAGTATTAGCATCATCATACCCCAAACAGCTTCAATAGGGATAGAAACTAATAATTAAAAGTTAACAGCAGTAGCAATGTTGTTTCAAGCTAATTATTTTAAGTAGCATAATACTGAATTGTCCAAATGAAAAACTTCTAATTTGGTCATTTTTTTCAATACATTTAGAGTTTTGACTATATTTTCTGCTTATTGATTTTAGGCATATCTTGATGTGTATGTGTACAAATATAAATGTAAATCAGTTATTAGGATGTCTCCAAGGATAAGGTTTTTATGAAATGCAAATTGACAAGGGGTTCTAGAATAAAACTCTGTAGAGGTATAAATACGCAGCTATATTTGTTAATACAAGTATACATATAAATAGATGCATAGGTATGTTCATGGAAATATTTCTTTTTGTAAATTAGTTTTATCTACTTCCTGGTGTTCAGTTAGCCTTTAACTGCACCAGCATATCTACATAATAATACACACGGAAATGTACTTTTAGGCAAAGATTTTGTCTTTCAGGAATGGAAGGAAATTAACACTTAATTGCTCGACTATTTTCTAGATGCATGATATTTCATGACAGTTATGACATAGATATTAAGCTTTAGGAAAGCTCAGTGGGTCTCAAAGTCACACAGCCAGTGAGTGGCTTGGATTAGAACCCAGGTCTGTCTCAGCCTGAAGCCTCTTCCTACATCACATTGAGTCCCACAGCAATCCGCCATCCACTTCTCTCCACTGACCATTTGCTCTGGAAACCCAAGGTCAGAGCCTGTTCATTCTGCCCATTCTGGTTCTCCCTTCTCTCAGGGTGATGTGTCTCCTTCCTCTCCCCTTGTCCCAGAATCTCTTCTATTGAAAAGTCAAAGGGAGGTCTACCATAGAGAAGCTAGAAGATATGAATTCTTAAAGTGTTGTACAATATTCACTCAACCAACCATTTAGAAATGGAGATGTGCCAGATCATGGATCTCTCTACAGTATTTGTCAGGATCACACTCCACTGCCTCCTGGTTTTTAAAGATATCTCTCTCTCTTGTTGCAGACATAAAGGATTGCTTTATAGTATTTAGACTAGGAATTCTTTTTGCTTGGCAATAAGCCTTTGGCTACAACAAAATCGGCTCGTAACTGAAAAACAGTATATCTCCAGTGACTGAATGATAACCTGAACCCCCCTCCACTTTAAAAACAGGAAGTGTCATGAACACTTGTTTCTACTTCATTCTATATGAAACTGAACAAAATATTTCTAGAAAAAAAATTCTAGAAGTCTCCTTTTTAATCTGAAATTTACTATAACATCAGTATTAGTAAAATTAGAATTGGGAATTCTATGCATTTAACCTCTGGATAATTTTTTATGCCTACCTTATTTAGGTTCATTTGCAGGGGTGAACAAAGGCTACCCAGAGGTTACAGATATGTCATGTAGCGTAACAGATCTGACATTTAATCCTTGATCCCACTCAGGATATTTAGTTTGCATTGAATGGAACTCTCCTGCGGTGATGTGGGAGATGTCTTTCCCACATGGGAATGCCATTCCCTTGTGGAGTCTGGGCCGGTACACTTGGATGAAAGTTTTCCAATGTTTTTGTGTCTTGACTAAGCTGTGATTGCTTAGTAAAGAATCATAGCTTTCTCCTCATTCATGTTCCAGTGGAAAGAAGTTAGGATTCTAAAATTCTTAAATATTCTAATTTCATTCCTGCTGCTAGAGATCAATCTGGCGTTAAAAGTTTTCCTAACCAGGAAGTTGTTCCCCTAACAGGAAAGGATCAATAAAGGTGTTTGTTGGGAAGGGTTGGGACCAGAGAATGAGAAGCAAGGGGCAGGGGAGGTTTCCCACTTCTGAAGCAGTGCCTCCCACAGGGTGAAAAAAGAAAAGGGTGTTGAGAATAAGGCAGGACTCTTAGGAGAAAATGTTAGCATTCCTCAAGACAACCCAAGTCACTAAGACAAGAATGGTTCCGGTGTTTCTTCCAAGAAAGGCAAGCATACACCACATTCCGAGAGCTTCCTGATGCAGCATAGGGAGAGGAAAGGAAGGAAGAGGTACTTACTGTTTGGATCTACGTTTTCACAGAGTTCTGTCTTTGCCTCACCGTTGGGTCTGTCACTAGGTTTGTGTGACAGCCGTGATGACATGGTGGCTGCTGTGACTACTGCCTTGAAGCTTCGCTTCCGTTTCTGGACATTGAGTTCAGGGTGGAAAATGATGATGTACACTTTCGGCATGTATAGCATCCCCAGCGCCACTGACGCACTTAGGTTCATGGAGATTGTAAGCGTGGTGGTTTGTATGTAGAGCTAGGAGAAACAACACACAAGACACTATTACAAATAAAATGACCGCAGAGGGAGTCTTAACACTTAACGTGATGTCAAGAATGACTATGGCTAGGAGAGAAAGCATAGCAATCACCAAGGGTTTCTGATTGAAAAAAAAAAAAAAAAGACAGGATGACTCTGAACATTTATTGGAGAGTTTATGCATATTTTTATTGTTCGAATGCCATTGGGAGAATCCATGTGCATGCTTGCCCTGGAGAAGTCTCCTACATAGAATTTCAGAGTAGACCCAGAATCAGATTTGAAGTACTTTTAATCAGAATGGCAATTGAATATGAAAACAGGCAGATCATGGAAATCTGTAAAACCTAGAGTAAGGGTTTTTATCCCCCATACTTACACAAAATGATTAAACTCTACATGACTTGTTGATACACAGAGACTCTAGGGCCTTGTGTGAAAAGTCATTATGTCAATATACACTGAGTGGCCAGTTTATGATCTCTGAATGCATAATAATCTGGCCACTCAGTGTGTACATATATATATTAGAGGCCCGATGCATGAATTTGTGCCTGGGTGCAGTCCGGCCAGCCTGGCCAGGGGGAGGGGACATGAGCGGTTGGCTGGCCTGCCTGCTGGTCGAATTCCTGGTCAAGGGGACAATTTGCATATTAGCTTTTTATTATATAGGATATACACTGAGTGGCCAGATTATTATGCGTTCAGAGATCATAATAATCTGGCCACTCAGTGTATATCAATATATGCACTTCCATCATATATAGTGTTTCAAAGGGGTTCACCTTCACTATACCTACAAAGTAGTGACTAAATTTCCCTGGAAAGTAAGCCCTTCTTGCTTAATTCTGATTTTAAAAATACCAACAGCAAGGGACCAAGATCTAGTTAATGTTGGCTTGTCCGGTTTTTTTACACTGACCAATTGCTAATAGGTTGCAAAAGCTCCTTCTGACATTGTTATTTGTGGTTTGGATAGTGACCAGAGCTATCCATGTCTCCTTCTGCTTCCTTGGGAATTCAGTCAAGCAACCACTCACTTACTATTTGATGAGTTAAATTCTTGTCTGGCCTACATTTGAAAAGGTGAAGGTTGAAGGGTGTAGAGAATTGTCAGATTAGTGAGGGAAAAACTATAGATGACTTGGTCCAGTTGTGTTTATAAAGTGCCCTGTCATGATCTGGAAGTGCCCCCACGATACATTTAGGAATATTTGCCTGGTACATGACTTATCAAAGCTATATGAAATGAGAGGTGATGGATGTGTTAATTAACTGGATTGTGGTAATTATTGTGCAATGGATCTTAAATCATCGTGTTGCATACCTTAAATATCATGTTCTATAACCTAAATATATACATAATTAATTTGTCAATCATTCCTCAATAGGCTGGATAAAAATAAACATCTTTAATTTGTCAATCATACCTCAATAGGCTACATATATATAAACAGATAGGTAGGCCGATAAATCAATTAAATTTTTTTAAAAAAGAGTGACTAGCTACCATAGTCTTCCATGTTAGTGGAAAGCCTAGTTCCTTGAGAACATATTGGTCATGATTTCCATCAACTTTGCCTTTGCATCAATCTGAGGATAAAATCCCCAACTTTAATGGATTCTACGAGGCCACGAATCATCTGCCCCCTGTCTACTTTACTGACCAATTTTTCACCACTATCCCCCACCTCCCTCTCCAGGGCACCATCTGAAGGGGAACTTGAAGATGCTGTGCTCACTCAACCATAGATCCTGCATTCGTGCACACGTGCAGTTTTACTTTATTCTTGTTTTCATTTGTTAGGAACGTTCCTCCTCTGCTGCTTAGAGCATCCAGCCAGGCTGCCTCCAGGGTTGGCCAGCTCCTTAATTCTCAACAATCTGTTTTCTTTATATCATTGGTTCCCATTTATAATTATACTCCCACTACGCTGATCACTTGACCATCTGTCTTCCCAACTAGGCCATAGCTCTAGGCCTGTGTCCATGGTGCAATTTGTATCTTCAGTGATGGCAAACAGTAGGCACTTAATAAATACATGATGAATGAGCTCATGTGTTTGTATGATAGACACTTTTTCCTACCTATGGCTGAGTGGTCAAACAGCCTTTCTCTAAATATACTGCAGAATTTCCATGTGACCTACTGGCTGCCTAGACCTTTCTGATCTTAGGATAGAACCTAGCAGATAGTAAGTACAGCAAGTCCTCAATGTTGTCAATAGGTTCTGCGACTAAGCAAAATGAAATATAAGGAAACCAATTTTACCATAGTCTAATTGATATACACAAGAGTTAAGCTCCTGTGGCATCTCATCAATGTTATAACAAAACGACATTGAGTGAAATGCTATTATTTAAGGGCCTGCTGTACTATGAAAGTATTGTAAAATAAGTAGAAAGATTGGAAGGCTCTGGTCTACAGGGATCCCAGAGGTATTGGTTTATAGGGATCCAACCCCATTAAATCCCAGGAGGGAAACTAAGTCACTGTTTCTTTGCTACTAAATGGGAGGCTCACTGTTGAGCTCTGAGTGTTCAGCCCAGTGTCAACTTTAGTACATTCCTTTAGCAAGTTGCAACACATTTATTTTTAGTCTCAGCTAATCTGATGCTTACTATAAAATGCTTAACTCTATTTCATCATGGGTACTTCACATCCTTTTATTTAATCTTCCTTACTATTTCTTTAGAGATGTAAAGGCATCGGTGTCCATGGAGGAAGGTCTTCCCCACCTGGTCAGTCCTGATGGCCTAGGCCTGTGGGAAGGATGCCAGGTGCCTTGTAATTCCTGTGGGTTTTGATAATTAAGCCTTAATTTTATCATCAACCCAAATGTTCCAGATCCAGCTTCTACTGCTTGGCTGAATGTGGCTTTCCTAATGTTCATCATGCATAATCCAGGTCATGCAACTAACGAGCTTTGAGGCAAGGGATTTGGAGTCCAGACAGCCAGGAGCTTTGCATAACATTCTTGAACAGTAGTTTTCCTAAAGTCTGATGCATAGAATGCATACACATATTTTCTTTGTCTCAGTTTCCTTATTTATAAAATGAAGATCATAATAGTTCCTACCTTATGGGGGTTTTGAAGATATAATTAATATATGAAGAGTGATTAGCAGAATGCCTCGGAAATAAGTACCCATGAAATGTCAGCTGCTAATATTTACTTCCTGGCTGATAAATATTTTTTAGGTTGTGGGGGTGTAGGTCTCAAGATAAGGCTTCCTCTGTACCTACTTTTATATATTTTGAATGTTTTATATATGTCTTATTGATTAACTAGGTTGTAATGTCTAAAACACCACACCTATTCATATCTTGTCTGAGTGAAGTATAGCAGCACATAGACTATCAGAGTACATACACAGGAGTGTACTTAATTCAGTGCCAGGCAGAGCCCATCTGAATATGCTCCATGCATTTTCTCATCTTGAACTAAAAGTTCATTGTCAGATACAGTGTGAATTCATATCATGAGATCCCAGTGTTGCTTTGTAAGTATATGTAGTTGAGTTCGCCTTGTCTAACTCTCAATTTCAAAGATCCTAAATAACGTATACACTTGCTAGATAGTGCTCATGAGCAAACGTTGAAATTTGCCAATTCTTCTGGGTAAGTTTCATAATCAGTTTACTTGAATATTATTTTGAGAGATTTCAAGTCATGCTGGTAATAATTTTAATAGTGACAAGTTTTAAACTGTAAAAATCAGAGTATTCTCACTATTGTCCAAAGAATAAAGAGAAAAAGAAAGAAAGCAAAGAAAAATTCACAAGGCCTGTAGATAAATATAAAACTAGAACTATCAGGAAAACACCAATTTCAGATTTTTGGGTTCATCAAAATGGTCTCATCATTTCTAATGATGTCCTTAATAAAAAGTCTGTACTATAAAAATTATCCAATAATATACTTATATTAATGAATTACCACCTTTAATTTATAAAATTAGCAAAATTCTGGGACTATTTGGTGGGGTCAAATCATTAATATGAGTTAACTAACTCATGACCACCTGCTGTCCATTCCCTCTTAGTTGTGTTTTCAGACAGGCTATGTGAGTCACACCATACTTTTCCACTATTTATGCATTCATCCACTTATCCATTCAGCATTTTTTATTGAGATACTGCTAAATAAGACTGCATTGACCCAGGCTTCAGGCACATTATGAAGATGGTAGGCATGATTTCCTTTGAAAATACAAATACATCCTGACGAGAAAGAGGTATTAGGGAACACTTTGAGTACAACACAAAGTTCATGTTTGCAAATATGTGATTTCTTCCACAAGAAACACTAGAGGAACACAGTCAACTGCACCCAGCTGAACCCAGCTGTGCGGGGATATATGAAATGCACACACACGCCGACGCCTCGAACATCTGCCAGCTCCCCCCCCTGCCGCAATTTCACCATGAATCACAAGCAGCAATCTGTTTGGCACCTGCTTCCATGAGCAAACATCAGGCTTTTTTATTTTTTAAGGTACAATGCCCCATTTATTGTGATACTTATATATTTCTTAGCCATCTAACATGTATAAAACCAGGCCACCTTTTTTATTAGATTCCTACCCGTTTTTAAAATGTCACTGATGATGTTCTTGAGTATGTGTCCCCAACCCATTTTTTCCATAATTTCTGTGTTTATTGCACAATATTGCACAGCATGGTGATTTTTAAAAACACATATGTCACCTTATAGCAGAACTGACTGGATAATGAACACAGTGTCTGCCACAAAAGTATGTGCTTATTAAATTCTGGTTGAGCAAAAACTTCTACACTTGAAGCAAGTATCAGGTATGATGAATATCCTTGGCATTCAACACTGTTTTAAGAAAAGCTCTTAGTCTTTTGTTGTTGTTAACTACTATTAATGTGCCTCTGGCCCTCCTTTCTAGGGTGGAGATAATAGTACCTACAAGGTTGTTGTTAGCATCAAACGGGCTCACAATTGTAAAATGTATATAAAGGTGCCCGGCATGTAGCAACCACTCAATCAGGGGTGTTAGTATCACCGGTTTATTTATTGGCTATAACATAAAATAACTTTTTTTTTTTTTGCTTTTTTAAATGCAATCTTAATACATTTAAAAATGATGATCTTCCTTATGGATTCCACTGAATGAAAGCCTGTTTTATGGAACAGCATCTCATTAAGTTGGCTTCTATTTTGTTTGAAAGTATACCCACACCATTATTTTATCTGTCATTGACTATCTTATGAGAAGTAACTAATTTTGTGTTCCCAAGTGACAGCTGAGAATTGGGACAAGAAGGCTTTATGCAGTCTTCAGGTGGGATGGGACAAGTTTCATAATTCTCATGACATCCCACAGTCTGTGAAATAAAAATAAAAAAATTATCTGATGCAGTCAAAAGAGGAAGGGTGCATTATTACTTGACAAATGTTTGGAACAGTCATGTGACTGCATGGAAATAAAAGTTCCTGGCAGTTAAGGCCACTATTTTCTATCTTTACCGCCAGAACCTCTTGCTTCCTAATTAGAGTAACCATATTTTTGAAAAATAAATACTGACACATGGCTGGGAATGCGACAGAATGTTCAAAATTGGGACTTTCTCAGTTATCCAGGGGTCAACATTCTGAAGGCTTTGCCTTAGTTATGAAAGGATACATGCTGATAAAAGGATTCAACATGATGATGGGGGGAAATGCTGTGTGTGTGTGTGTGTGTGTTTCAGGAAAGGGAGACTTGCATCTTCTAGAAGGATGGTATAATGAAAAGAACAAGATCTTTGTTTTCAGAACTGATTTCAAATGTTGGCCTTGGATAGTGGGTGGGTGACTTTGGGAAGCCACTTCGAGTGACAGACTGAAAATCCAAACCCTAGCAATTTGTTACAAGAGTGTCTGATATAAAATCCCACCTCATGTCACCCCTACCTCTGAGACCTTCTGTTCTGAAAATTAAAGGAAATCGTGTGTGAAAAGTAGTTGGCTCAGTGCCTGGTACATGGTGGGTGCTCAGGAAATGCAAGTGTCTTTACTAGAGTAGAAGGACCCAGCGTCTGCTTAGCCCTTCTATCTGTGAGTGAGTGGTGTATAAATAGATAGGTGATATACATAGAGAGATACACACATCAAATATGATGGGACGCACTCTGTGGACAGATGCCCAGTATAACATTATAGATAATGGAGGAGACTAGATGATTCTTACACAAGACCTAGTTCTACTGTGTTTTGATTTTCTCATTTAGTATCTCCGGGCAGACATGATATTAAGTCTGCAGACAATTACATTATTTACTTGGACGGATGTAAGACAAGTGCTCCAGGTGAATGCAAATCGGTTCTGGAACATGAGATAAGTGATTATGTCATGCTTGAAATCACCTACATCTCAGTTCTTTGCTCTCTTGACCAGAAGCCTGAGGCTGTCTCTCTTCCTACATAGCGAAATCAGAGATGCTGTTATTCCAATGGACTGCATCCTCGGGGAGTTGACTGTTCCACTCCCCGTGCCAGCCACCCTGATGCGCGGCAGGCCACTTCCATAGACAGTTGTAGGCAAATCACTTCTCATTGTTCTGGACACACACGGGCCCAGCCTACACACACTGATACTCAGAATTTCCTTCCTCCACCAGCCTTCTGACCCCTCAATTTTGATTTCATGTGTCTCCCCCTCCAACTGCAAGGTAGGAATGTTATTCTTTTCCACAGCTAACACTGGCACCATTTGCTCTGTTGTACTGTCTAAAGGGTTACTTACTGTTCCTTCTGGTTGGAGAGCCTCCCAGATGTTAGGTCTCTGCCGTCAGTGATTTAGCATATAATAAGGCAAAGCATTTCCCCCACAGTCAGCCTAGAGAGACACGCTTCTGCCAGATCCCATTGGCTACCTTGGAATCCTTGGCCATATTCATCAAGACCGAACCTAACAGCCTTTTTGTAGGAGGCAATTTCAGATTGTCTTATAATGTGAAAATGCTGGCTTGCTCCTCACTGGGGAATACACCAGGTAATATGCAATGATGTTCTGTATTACTTTGCAAGTAAACCAGTGGGTTAAAAAAAAAAAAGTCTGAACTAATTCTGTTTCTAAAGTTGTCATTTGAAATATCCCATTGGTATAAGAGCAAGGCTGTCTAGTTTTGCCAACTTTTAAAGTCATCTTTGTAGTTCTAATAACGATAAAAAGACAATAATCAAATAGAAATATTGATGTTAAATCAATAGCTAAAAGAAAGAGACAGTTCTTGCATTTTTTCCGGGCACATTTATTGTGTTTTAATTTGGACTTTCATTCATTAAAATTGGACCCAAGTGTGTCATTGATGAGAAGACAATGTCAGACCTACAAAAAGAACGTGTTCTGAGCTCAGCTTTCAGTGCCTTTGGCTTTCTGGTGAACTTGGGCAGGGTTTGATCGTCATAAGCATCCAGCTTTCTCTTATTGGCTTGGCTAGTATTTTTCCGGACTTTCTCTGTTCCTTTGGTCTGTGTCTCTCCCATCTTGCCTGTGAGCAATGGCAGCTCCCTCCTGTGCTTTGGGTTCTCCCTTTCCTCTCTTGTCTTTGCTCCCCTGCTTTTCTGCGAACACTAGTATGTCCACATGAGCTTGGAGGGGGGCACCCCCTAACCTTTGCCTTGCCTGCAGAAGGTGCTGAGATAGCCATCAGTCACTGTGCTAGGTGGTGCTCCTGGCTGCAGGGCAAACCACATTAACAGCTGGAAACCAGGCCATCGAATTGCCGTCCAGTGAAAACTGCGCTGACTCCCCATTAAGACTCCCAGATGTGTAAGGGTTTATGCCCCAAAGGAGCAAATAATTACAATGGGATTCCCCAGAAAAGTAGAGGCAAATGTTCATCCAGACTATGCCCCTGAATGGCACAATGAGGGCTCTGAGACTGGGCCGGGAAATAACACCCATCCCAGCAAGAGAGAGAGAAAAAGAGTGACTCAGGGTTTTACCTCCATTATAAGATCCATTTTCCTTTCATTTTTGTTTCCAAGCTCTAAAAAGATCCATTTCCTCCCCACTCACTCTCAAGGGCCTGCCGTCTGGCTCCCGTTTTACCTCCTCTGAGTCTGCCCTTTAAACCTTCCTAGACTCTTCGTCAGACCTGAGAGGTATTGTCCAGGTCTCATTTCTCCTTAAAACTCAATGCTAAAGTGGTTTAGGACTTTAAAGTTCTGGGGGGGGGGATTCCAGCTGTCCTACTGCATTAGTTCAACTGCTTCACTCTTTCGATGAAGATAAAATGCTTAACGTAGTCAAGGAATTCTCCAGCCCTAACTGGTTTGGCTCAGTGGATAGAGTGTCGGCCTGTGGACTGAAAGGTCCCAGGTTCGATTCCGGTCAAGGTCATGTACCTTGGTTGCAGGCACATCCCCAGTAGGAGGTGTGCAAGAGGCAGCTGATCGATATTTCTCTCTCATCTATGTTTCTAGCTCTCTATCCCTCTCCCTTCCTCTCTGTAAAAAAAATCAATTATATATATAACTCTCCAGTGCCCCCCTCTGCCTTCCTTTGTCTTCTCTGTGTCTTTCAAATGCACAATATTCTGGCCATCCTCAAGGCTCTCGCTCATCTGTTCTCTCTGCCTTAGATGCTGTTCTCAAGCACCTGTAGCTGGCTACCTCCTACCTGTCTTTCGGGTATCTGCCTCACTTCCTGGAGGAGGGCTTGCTTCTCTGACCTTCAGGTGCTTATTATGTCCTTATTCTCTTGCCTGCTTATAGAACAAATTATTTCCCTTCATTACAGTCATCACAACTTGTGATTATTCATTCATTTTAGTGTTTATTTAACAGTGTCCCTTCCCTAGACTGTCCCGAGAGGGCATGGACCGTACCTTTCCACTTACTGGCCATAGCTCCTGGAGCACAGGAAGTGCTCAGGTAGAGCCGCTGCTCAGGGAGCGAGTACAATCTAGCAAGGAGACACTGCGAAGCCAGGAGCAGTGGAGGGTTTGGCACGTGCACTAGGGTTGCGGTCAGTTCTGGACGAGGATGGGCCCCTGCTGCTTGCTGACAACTGGGGGATCTTGTGCACCTCGCTTCTCCTTTCGAAACTTGGAGGTTGATACTTAGGAAATGACGTGAGAAATGGCACAGAGCACTGGCCAGGAAGAGATGACCTGTAAGTGGGCCATCCTTCTTAAAATCTAAAGCCCTGGTCAGAATGCCGTATTGATAACATTCATGTCTGTGTAGCACCTGACAGTGTAGCCGTGTGCTTTGGCTCTGAACAATATTCGTTTCCATTTTCCCAGTACTTTTTCCTCCAGCCATTTTCATTGGCTTCCCTTCATCCTCCCGCCCTGTGACAGCACAGGCCTCTGGAGCAGCCAGGGCACTCAGAGAGAATAAACAGAGGAGACAAAACACAAAGATAAATGGTCCCATTCTGGTAACGGCCAGAATATTTTGTAGAAATCAGCACACTGGACTCTTTCATGTCCCTTGAATGTGCCGTGTTCTCTTCTGCCACAGGGCCTTTGCATATGACTTTCCTTTTCCCTGGAACATCCCTCCACCCCATCTGTCTAACCAAAACTAGCTAATACCACCCTGGTAATGAGCACTCCAGGCAATCAAAATGATTGTGTGTGTGATTTGTATCTGTTTCACCCACCAGGAAGCATGTGCATTTAGCTCACTGTTGTATTCCCAGAGCCTAGAACTGTGGGTGGCAAATATAAGGGACTTAATTGACACTTTAAGGAAGGAAGTCTTGGGCCCACAGAGATTCCATTTGGGATTTTTCACTCCATCTCTGCCATTATCCCAGAGAATAAATTCAGAAGGGTACCTGAGGGAAGGAGAGAGTGTGATGTTCCTGTGAATTTACATCCCGAGGGAGCACTTCCCCACCTGGCCTAAGGGAGGGACAGACTGTGTTGTCCTGGGGTTTGCCACCTGCATCTTCTAACCTCTCTTTCTTGTACTGATGAAACATAAAGCATAACTATCAATAATGAGTCCTTCAGAGCCTGCAGCAACAATAAAAATCAACAGTCCTGCCCCCTTTGGAGAAAAGGAAGCTTTTCTTTCAAAACCCTTGGGCCAACACCCAGGTTAGCATCTAATTATCTCCTCTGTGGAAAAAAATGAAATGGTTGCCATGACAACTCAGTGAAGAGTTCAGGGTGTTTAATTTTTTTTTTTTTTACAGAAAGCTGCTGACTTGGACTTAACTGAGATCATAGATGCATTTTATTTTGCAATTCTGAGCCCTCTAGGAGTTTCTCTGAATCATCAATAAATATCACTTTAAAAAAATTCACCTTCTTTAGAAAGTGTGATGGCTCATCTAGGGTAATGGTAATGAAGAGGGCAGCAGGAGACAGATGAGAGAGCTATTAGGAGGTGGAGATGACAAGTGGATGGAGTGGATGGGAGGAGTCAGGGTAAGAGAGGAACCAAGCCATGAGTCTGTGCATTCTATCTCCTCTTGTGCAAATGCCAGGATGTTATCCTAAACCATAGCAACATTGTACAAACCCCTGAGTGGCCTAAGCTCTCCTTAAAAAAAAAAAAAGTTTCCACCCCGCCCCAAGCAAGGGTGGACTGGCTATAGATCTTTGCAAGCAAAATGAATTGATATGAGCACAGCTGACTCCTGGGCCCCCTTCGAGAGTGCTGGGCCCAGAAATGTATACCAGCTTCCCCTCCTCGAACGTTACCCAAGGGAGCCCTGATCTAGCCTCAGCTACCCGGAGCCAGTTCTTCACCATCAATTCCTTTTATTGCTAAGATTTTCTCTCTTCAGGTCTCTACCCTGCATTTATTCCTATTTGGAATTCCTAACCTGCCCTTCTTAAAAAATCCACTTTCTTAGAAAGGATGAAAGAGATCCATAAATTGGTTAAATAATGGGCATATGAGTAAACTGCTATCTCTTTACACCAAGAAAATATTTGTTCATATATAGAGTCTTTAGAATTTAAGAAAAAATATTCTTAGATAAAAGTATTGTTTCATCAGACTCTTGAAATGAAACCACATCAAACTTTGATATAATTCTAAGAAAAGTGGATGAATGAGTCTTAAAACATAATCTTAAAGGCACAGTCTCCATTCAGTCTTGGCTCACAGGAACACCGGGCATTTTTTATGGGAACACGTATAAAACTGAAATGTCTACTTAGCGATGTCTACAGAGATGTCAGGCCCACACACAGAGAGCCCCACAGAAGGAGGTGTTTCTGAGGAGTTGCTGCTCCCTGATGCTGGTGACGTCAGCAGCCCACGGCTCTCGGCCAGTGGTCCTCTTTGGGAATTGCCCTGGCTGAGGGGTCTCATACAGCCTAAGGTTCCACCTCCTTCCCTAGGGAAGCCGCCAAAGAATGCCTGGGAGATGCTGGGGTAGGGAGGCTCAGCCCTTCGCCCCAGGAGGAGCCAGCTGTAAATCAAATTGCATTTTGTAGAGTTTTATATGAGTAGGGTCCTATAATATGCACTCTTTTCTGTTTTTCCAACATAATCATTTTGAGATTCACCCATATTGTTGAATGTATTTGTGGCTGAGTAGTATTCCATTGCATGGATTTACCACATTTACTTAACCATTCATCTGCCAATGGACACTTAGGTTGTATCCAGTTGGGGTTGTTATGAATGTCATATACAAGGCTTTCCATGTACATATTTTTCATTTTATGTTTCTTTGGGTAAACACATAGAAAATAAATGGCTGGACCATATAGTAGGTACATGATTAAAGGTTAAGAAACTACCAAGGAATTGCCCAATGTGGGAATCGATCATTTTACATTCTTTTCAGCAGCGTCTGAGAGAGAGTTCCAGTTCCTCCGAAGCCTCTTCAACACTTGGCATGGTCAGCCTTTTGCATGTTAGCCACTCTAACATGTGCAGGAAAATCTCATTCTCGTTTTAATTTACAATTTACTAGGAAGCCTAGGTACTCAGCAGATTTCCACGGGGTTATTTGCCACTTGTATGCCTTTGGTGACATGTCAGTTCAAATCTTTTGCCCATTTGTTTTTTATTGGCTTTTTCCCTATTGCTAAGATGTGAGAGTTTGGGATTCTAGACACAGGATCTGTATGAGATATATGCTTTGCAAAGTTCTTTTTTCCCCCCTAGTGTGTGGCTTATCTATTCATTCTCTTAATTCTGTCCTTTAAAGAGTAGAAGTTTTTAATTTTGGAAAAGTCCAATTTTTCAATTTGCTCTTTTATAGATGGTACATTTTTTTGTGATATCTAAGAAGTCTTTGCCTAATTGAAGGCCACAAAAAATTTTCTCCTATCTAGTCTAAATGTTTATGGTTTGGGGATTTATGTTTAGATCTATAACCCATTTGCATTAAATTTTATATATAGTACCAGGTACTGATCTAAGTTCATTTTTGGATATAAAAGTCATTCTAGCACAATTTGTTAAAAATGTATACTTTATCCAAACACCTTCCAAAGTGTGGGGAATGCAAGTTTGGTTCCTGTCTCAGTGAGATCTTGTCATTATGGAGCCAGCCAGGTTTTGATCAATTGTATAGGTTTATAAGCTAAGAACCAATCTGTTTTATAGGCCTTCAATCAGCATTAAACAAAAACAGGTGTCTCACTTATATAATGGTGTGTACTCTGTGTGAACAGATGGGGCTTCCAATAGGTGATCACTTTACTTCAGACAGGATGTGTGTTTATACTCTGCGAGGAGAATTCATGCCTGTTGATATTCTAGTTGCCATCAGGCTTGGTGCTATGGAACATTACATATGAGACTGATATCAGATAATCACAAACTGGCTATCATTGGCGTCACAGGAGATGCCTTTAAACGAATATTGCACTCTGCTTTAACTCAATACACCCCCCTTTCTCCCTCCTAGGATCTCCTATCCCATAGCTGTAAAACAGATATCTGTAAAATATTATGTCCTTCAAACTGCATGCTGTACACTGTACTCCGCACTGCAATGTTCCTCATTCCTTTGCATCCTGAGTATAAAGGTGTACTGCAAATTATGGGGAAGCAGCAATATTTATTTTTGCTCCTGGGGAAAACTGCCAACATTCAGCAAGTTTCAGCTAATGTTCACCTCGTTTCACTTGACTCAGAGCAGGTCTTGAAGGGAGACAGCTAGACAGAAATATGAGCAATTCAGACAAAGGGGTATTCAGTTACTAGTTGGAGGAAATGGAAGTACTTTAACTATTTAAAACATTTTGCTTTGCAGAAATTTTAAAATCTTTGCTAAAAATGCAAAGAAATGTTTGGTATCAAATGCCCCAACATTATGTTTATTTTAAATGTTAGTGTTAACATTTTTAAAACTTCCTTACCTTATTATATTTTCATAAATTAAAAAAAAACACACAAAACAAAATAAAACTGCTGAAATTCATGTAAACAGAAAGGGATGGGAAATTACTGGAATAATTCAAAGACTCAAATTGAATCTAGGTCACATATTTTACAGTAACCATTTGATGATTTCATTTTATTTGGTGTTTGCCATTCTGTGGACTATATTATAAACAATAATATGGATTTTCCTAAGATACGTTATCACTATTTACAGAATCCCCCCCCCCCCCATCCCTCCAAATGTTCCCTTTAAACTGTCTATGCAGCATTTATCACAGAGGGCATCATTAATGTTTTTTACATTAGCTCTCTCTCTAAAAATTGACTGTGAGTCCATTTCACTGGCTTTCGTACATTCCTGTTCCGGGGAACTCTTGCTGTGGCTCACTTTTGTTGGCTGTCACAGATTGAATGAGTGACAAGATAAGATGAAGCAAACCAAAATTATCACCAGCTTCCATCTAGGCAAAAGGCTACAAAATATGACCATGGAGCCAATCTTCATTTCTCAAGATCAAATAGTTCAAGTTTCACACAATCAAATGTTTTTCCCTCCCTTACTTTTAGAAAAGTCTCGATTCAAAAGACATATAGTGTGCATTTATTGTGGGCCTTAATACTCTATTGTCTAAAAGTATTAGGAATTTATTGAACTAGGTCTATAAAATTTCACCATGAGAATGAGCAAGGCTTAAAACGTCAAAGATTCATTTACATTTTAGGCTATGGATGTGTACACACATACACGTTCTTCCTTCATGAGGTCATAAGGAATGCCTTTTGATGCACATGCACTTAGGAATTATAGAGGAACATAGACCAAATAGTGTTTTTCATCCTTTGCAATTCTGGCTCAGTCATTGTTTTATGGTTGAAGTCCTTGGTGACCTAGCAGGCATGGGGACACATACCTGGGGGCAGAATGGTTTCCCAGAGCCTCACCTCATTATTTAGTGGGAGTGACCTCTGGAGAAATGAGTGGTTGCTGTAACTGCCAGCCTGGTTAGTATACCGAGATCAGTCCTCCTGTTCTCATGGGTCAGGGGTGTCCCTCCTCTCCCATCCATTGCCACAATGGACTCTGAGGCTTTCTGAAGCACATGTATTCATTCTGAAAGTCCATCCCCTTAATGTTAATAACTAGCAAAGTGGTAGACAGTTACTAAATGTTTATGTTCTTTTTAATGGAAGGAATCTTATCTTTTTTCTTTGCCTTGATATTTCACTACTCTGCATTTCCTCAATGGAAATTAACATCAAATGAAACTGTCTCCTCTTCCAAAGCACGTTCTACCTACTTTCACATTTCCCTTCTATGGGATGGGTAAAAACAACACATGCACATCACAGATGAACCTGCCCACATGTTTTGTATCTGATAATAGAGTCATCATTTCCATTGGTTTTTACCCACGGTGTACTGACACCATGAAGGGATGACAATCACTTCACTATTACCTTATTTTACTCTGAATTCTAGCTATTTTCTTTTCTACTTTCTTAACATTTTCCTCATTTAGGGCACTCTGGTGATATTGGAATGGAGAACTCCAGAATCACACTACCATAACCCTAGTGCTACGGGGAATTGTGGACTGAACAATAACACATTCTGGCCATTATTTCTGTGGATGTGGGAGGCATAGAAAGTATGTATGACACATCGAAAATAGGCTTTATTTTCTTACACACAAATATGCCATTTCTTTGGCAGTTGTTACCTGGTCAGACACATTAGTTTATATAGAAACTGTAGATTTTCTCTGATTTCAAAATACCTTTTTCTTCACTAAAAAGAAATACTTGTTATGTTCCCAGTAGCCTAAGTGTTCAACTGGCATTAGTCAATGTGAATTCACTGACCAACTCAATCACTAGGAATTTACCCATTTAGAAACCAACCATCATAAGGTGCTCTAATGCTTTCAGTTCATAGAGATATCCTTATGTTTTAAGGCAGAGTCTGAAAGCCCCAATTATTTAATTCGTTTTTCTAGGACCTCTTCTAGACGAGTTTTTTAAATGCTCTACTTTTCAAATGACATTTCTTGGGTAGGTGGTAATTTACACTTTTAAGTGGAGGCATCATGTAGCCCGACTCAAATATAAATGCATGCTGATGTGTCCCTAGAGATGGGGTTTAACCTGCCGATGACATAAAACACTACCTGCCTTTCTGCTGTCTGCCACCACATACACACACTTCATACATGTCATTTTATTGGTGCTAGGACATGCACATTTAATAACACACTCACACTTTAATTTATAGACAAGGTGAAAACAAATCTAAAGGAAAGACACCCATGCCCTGGCGGACCACCACATAATCTCTTCGTATGTTGCTGTCATGTGCCAAGGACAGTGCTAGTTCCCTTTCTAGTAGCATTACTTTCATCATCTGAAATAATGTTACTCTCATAGTTGGGATTGTAAGTCGAGGTTCTTTATGTGACATGGATATGGTTTCATAGCCTATAGGTGGTGGGACCCAGATCTGTCTTACACATGGATTCCTTATAAAGAAACCATGAAAACAGATACAGTTATCTTTGGACTTCTCCTCATGTCCACGATTTCTGCAGAGGGCAAGGATTTCTATTCACAGTAAGAAGTTGTTACTCCAGTTGGAACCCAGATGGTGCTTTGGAAAGCAGAGGTTCATTCTTAGTCTCTTTCCTGTTATTAAGTCCTTGGCATCTAACAGTTGTGACAATTGGCAAACCGGAACCGAGATGATAATCCCCCAGCCAGGGCATTGCCCTGTTTGAATGAGACAGAATGCTGCATTTTCAAACCAATAAGAAGCCATTTGATTACTGGTCAGTATAGTGGATCAAACTGTTCTCTCTCTCTTCCCCATGACAGTCACCTTATTTGGAACCAGGGTCTCTCAAGAAGAGGACATCTTGGATTAAAGTGGGTCCTAAATCCAATGACAATCCAACGATAACAGGAGAAAGCACAGAGAAAGTGCCGTGAACACAAAAGCAGAGGGTAGAGTGACTTGTCTACAAGCCAAGGCAGCCAAGGAATTTGCTTGCAGCCAACAGATTCTAGGGCAGAAACATGGAACAGACTCTTCCCAGACCCTCTACAAGAACCCAAACTTGTCAACATCTTAATTGAGAATTCCTGGTCTTCAAGACTGTGAGAGAAAACATTCCTGTTGTTTTAAGCCATGGAGTTTTTTCTGATGAATTGGCAGCCCTAGGAAACTAGTGCAGCCAGTCTGGGAGCTCATGCAAACCCTAAGGGTCTTCATGCGCACAGCATCATGGGGATTGGTTTTTCTTTCCTCCTCCCCCTCCATTGTTTCCTCTCTGCCCTCTCCTCCCTTCTTTCTTTTCTTCTTAGCTCAGGATACCATAACCAAGTACCATACATTGGGTGGTTTAAACAACAGGACTGTATATTTCACAATTTGGGAGGCTGGGAAGTCCAAAATCAAGGTGTTGGCATGTAGGTTTCATTCTTAGACCTATTATCTTGGTTTGTAGGTTGCCAGCAGGTCACATGACCTAATCCGTATGTGCAGGGGGAGAGAACAAGCTCTCTGATGTCTTTCCTTATAGAGCACGAATCCCATCATTCGGGTCCCACCCTCAGGACTTCATCTAACTGTGACTATCTCCCAAAGGTGCCATCTCCAAAGATCATCACATGGGGGTTAGGGTAGGGGGTTAGCACTTCAATATCTGAATTTTAGGAGAGGCACAAACATTCAGTCCATAACTCTCCCTTCTCTCCTCCACCTACTTTGGGTAAACTTTACTGGGGTATAATTATATACAAAAAATTACCAATTTTAACTGCACAGTTGTGTGTTTTGGCAAATATGCAGTCATATAATTACCACTACAGTGATGATATAGAATATTTACATCATCTTACAAAGTTCCTTCATACCTCTTTACAATCAGTTCTCTTTCCTAGCACCTGGGCAAACACTGATTTGCTTTTTGTTTTGTTTTGTATTAATCACTACAATATTGTCTTTTCTATAATTTCCTAAAAATGGAAGCACAGGGCATGTTGATTTTGGTGTCCAACTCCTTTGATTTAGCTGCTAAATTTTAGCATAATGCTTTTGAGATTCATCCATGTTCTTGCATGTATCAATAGATTGGCATTTCATTGCATGGATATACTATCATTCACCTGTTGATAAACATTACTGGTAAGGTTGTTGGCAGTTGTTGGTGATTATACATAAAGCTGCTATGAATATCTATGTACAACTTAAGGTGGACATGTTTTCATTCCTTCTGAGTAAATACTTGGGGGTATAATTGCTGGCTCATATTATTTAATTTTAAAAACTGCCAAAATATTAACAAAAGTGGCTGTTCAATTTTGCATACTTCTTAGTAATGCATAAGTGTTCTACTTGCTCCATGTTCCTGCCAACATTTGGGATTGTCAGTCTTTTAAATTTTAGTCATTCTAGTGGGTATGTAGTAGTATCTCACTGTGGTTTTAATTTGCATTTTTGAGACAGATTTCATACTTCTAATCCCGCACAGATTCTCCTTTCAGTCATTCCAAAGAACAGAACTGCATGCTTCAGATCATTCTTAGGTTAAGATTTGGTAACTTAGAACTTTGAACCAATACAATGCAGGAAAATAGATGTACCAATCATGGCACCTAATGTCTATGTGCTTATTATTAGCACTTGCCCACAGAGTCATCCTGAGAACAATTCAATCATATTTGTTAAATGTGCTTCTGATTCTTATGGACAGGGGATGCTGGGAGACACATCTTAATCCTTACCAGACCTCAGTGATCCTATCTCTAACATGAAAGGGTTGGTCCACAATGGTGGTTCTTAAACATGCATGCATACAAGTTATCCAGGATCGAGTTAACAAAAATTAAATGAAAATTCAAAAAATGAAGGTTTACTTCTAGCCTCCCTTCCCTTTAGTGCAGTGGGTATGGAATGAAAGCTGGAATTTGGCATTTTTAACAGTTTCGGTACTTTCTATACTGGTGGCCCTTTGCCTGTAATTTGAAAGTAGCGTACCTAGATGCTCTCAGGTTTCTTCTGACTTTGATATTCTGTGAAGAAATTGAGATAATCAGACTTTTCCTCAATTTTCCAAAGAAACTACCTTGTAAATAGGAAATGCTTAATGAATATAGGCTGAAAGAAATCATTGATGGGGAATCAATTTAAGTAATTAAATAATTCCATTGGGCTGAAGCAGACAGCCCTAGGAAACCTTTACAAAAGTATCCATGGAAGGGAGGATGTTTCTCCTCTCTCAGCTCTCTGACTCCCATTAAGCATGATCTGAAATCTTTCACCCGGCTCTATCACTACTGATGTTGGGCCATGGCCAACGGACTGAGTTTCTCTGAGACAGTTTCTTCATTATACACGGGTGTGAGGGAAGCCTTCATAGGATTGCTGGTTGGGAAATAACTGAAGAATTGAAATAATACAGACGAAAGGCTGAATACAGCACTTGGCATTTAGAAAATGCTCAGTATATAATAGCTACTGATATTAGCTATTATTATTAGAAGGAATGACAATCCCTCTTCCCCCTTAGCTATTACAGCTTGCTCCCCACTTCTCACGCCCTCTTACAAGGACTACAAACAGAGAAAAGAAATGACCCCATCCAGTCTGCAGAGGGCCGAGGGGTTGCAGTGTTTGGAAGGGGAGGAAGCTAACATGACTAGGGCTTAACTGGTGATGGTGTGGAAATGAGTCTGTGAGGTTTACTCTTCAGAGGCTTTGGGAAAAACGTCACTATATATATGGGGGTGAGTCATTAGAGAGGCTGTGGGAATAGGCTTGGTTGGTCCTCACATCTCAGGGGATTTTGAATACAATTTTCTGCTCTTCTGCATTAAATCTAACTATTCCCTTTAGGTCTTTATCAATAAGCCAAAGCAAAGCTACTATATGTGTGTGTATGTGTACAAAATTTTATCATCAATTGACTTGGGTTTGTTTTTGTTTTACTTTATTTGAAATAACCTACCCTGATGTCCTTGTGGTTGGAGAGTCACATGCTGGGCTTGTCTTTAGCCAATTTATTTTTGCTTAAATGACTTATTTCACAGAAGTGGAACTAGAGGCAATTGAGGCAACTGGTCCCTATAGGAAGGTCCCTATATAAGTTCATTGACTTCCTGTTACGCTGTAGGAGGAAAGGAGAAAGATAAAAGTGGGAAAAGGTGGTACATTTCTAGTCTTCTTAAGTAGTAGAGATGACCACAGATAACACAGAAATGTGGACAACACTGTGGGGTTATTTTCTACTACAGCATTGGGAGTAAAGCAATGGACAGTGTTTCATAGAAACAATAAATAGTTCATGGCTAGAATGTTTGAACCTTTACTATGAGCCAGGCACCGTGCTCTGTACAACGTGATTTATATGTTAGCTTATCTCAGTGCCACAATATCAGTCCCGGGTAAGACCTATGGGCTCAGAAGGAGGGGACAAGGTCACATAGCTGGTTAATGGAGGAGCTGCGCTTTACACCCGGGCTTCCCAGTTCCAAAGCCCAGGTCTCACCCTCTTCACTGGACTGGAAAGGAGCTGCAGTGATGAAATAGAAGTGTTCTTTACAATGCCACACCAGTCACTACTCTGACAGACAGCGCTGGTTCTCTCTCTCGGCTACTTTATTAATTCAAGACAAAAATAATTTCCAGGGCCGTTCATTCATAAGCTAAGACAGAGAGAAGTAGAAATAGCAATTCGAGGTGGTGATGCTTTAATTGTAGAGATTGCACAGGGCTAAAGATGTCACCCAACAGATGTGGGAGTGATGGGTGAAGCAGTCACACCTTCCCTTGTCATTCTTGTGTGGAGTGGGCAAGTTTGTTTGTTGCAAGGACAGACTGGAGTGCGGGTTCTGTGGTATTCTCACAGTGTTCATTACTTGCAACTTATTTATGTGTCCTGTGTTCTCCCCAAGGGTCTTTGAAAAGAGACTTATCCTACAACTATCTGAGCTTAGAGAAAAAGACCAGCAAACAGCAAAATAGAGGAAGGGAGGACATGGTCTAAAGAAGAACCTAAGAGAGGACAGCTACTAGCTCTGAGCATTAGAGCATGATTCTGAGTTTCCTGGCAGAGAATGCGAGAAAACAGAAGCATATGTCCAATCAGGGTGATTTGAGAAAGCGGGTGGTGGGTGTGGAGGCATCCCTGGTCTAAAGCCCTGGCCCCATCGATAGGTGAGTCACTGGTCCTGCGCCTTTCTCTGGCCATATTTATTCAGAACACGTCAGCTGTTGGTACCCTGACCTAGACTTCCCCTGCCTCAGGTAAATGCACTGACCTCCAGGGCTTTATAGTCTATATTTTTTCAAATGTTGGCCAAAATATTCTATATAAGATCTTGTCCAATTCCAATGGAATGAGAGGCACAAGAAGGGAGACAAGATCTTCAATATATTTACCAACATGGGCCCTTAGGTTGAACCATATGCCATGCAAAGGTGCTGGGTCAGAGGGTGGGACTTCCTCTTCCCACCTGCACTCTTACTTTCACTGGCTTGAGCTTTGCTCACACTGTGAACTTGCCACATGGCCACTTTCTGGGAAGCCTCCTCCTGTCTCTTGTCTCTGAATTGCTGTTTCTTCTGTAAAAGTGAAAGGTTGGGGTCAATTCTTGCAAAAATCCCACAGCCCAGCATATTCACAATCACAGCCACACGGACTGAGCACCTCTTTTTCTTGGTTGAAATTTCCTCCAAACAGCAGTTCCTTGCACGGAGCGGGACTGGGGATTCTTTCCCAGGAGCAGATCTATAAAGAGATGTATGCAAATAGCGCTCCGTTCCTCTCTCTCTGCCACCAGCCTCCTCAATTACAGAACAGGAGCTTTGCCAGTTCGCCGGACTTTTAGAAATTCACCTCTCTGGTCCAGCAAATCAGGCATTAGGAAGCCTGTAAATAATCATCTTATTCCCACATCTCTGCAACAGCCGAGAGGCTGGAGCTGCAAACAGATAAATTGGCAGTTCACAGACAATGCAAATGAAGACTGAAGGGCTATGTTTGCAGGGTGCATTTGGAAGTAAAGGCAGCAGGGTTTGGGGGTTTTATTGGAGGACCAAAAGACAGCCCCCCTTCTTTCTCTCCCTCAGGTTGTAAGCTGAGGCTTTCATCCCTTTCCTAGCACGAGGTCCATGGGTAGGTTTCACTTTTTCAGATGCTAAAGCTAAATTCTAGGAAGGAGAAAGAAACCCTTTGGGTCCCTGCACTGCGGGATTCTGTCATTTATCAGAGCAGATGCAAGCTGTATAAACACCCTAAGCTATTTAAGTTTGCTGTGTTGAATGAAAACGAAGCTGCCTTGTTCTCCCACCACCACCACCCCAGTTTTCAATTAAAACTAGCCCTAGCTGGTTTGGCTCAGTGGATTGAGCCTTGCCCTTGGCCTGAAGGGTCCCAGGTTCAATTCTGGTCAAGGGCACATGCCTGGGTTGTGGGCTTGATCCCCAGGACCGGGCACGCAGGAGGTAGCCGATCAATGATGTTTCCCTCTTTCTCTCTCCCTTCCTCTCTGAAATCAATAAAAATATATTTAAAACAAACAAAAAACAGGAACGAAAGCCAGAAAGGGGGGTTTGGATGGGATCAGGAGCCGCTCCTTAGGAATTTTCGTTACCATCCTTGCTATGATGTTTTTAGGACCCTCTGACTCTGTCTGTTATTTTTAATGAGGATGAGTATTGCTATGGACGTTGTTTTTCTCAGTCTAGTCTTAGAAAAATGACCTTTGCTGCTTGCTCTCTTTAAGACAGAAGACTGAGCTATAGCAATTAATCATTTTCTACACCTGAAACAATTAGGGCCAGAGCCTCAACAGGTGACTAAATGAATGCCTTCTGCAAGGTGTCAGAAATACTCTTTAGCAACAGGAAGGATTATTTAGATTCTAAATTTTAGAAGTTTCCATATGGCCTGATGAGAAGAATGGTTGTGTGTGTGTGTGTGTATGTGTGTGTGTGTGTGTGTATATATTTTAAAATTGATTTCAGAGAGGAAGGGAGAGGGAGAATCATTGATCAGCTGCCTCCTGCACGCCCCCCCAACTGGGGATCGAGTCAGCAATCCAGGCATGTGCCCATGACTGGAATCAAACCAGGACCCTTCATTCCGCAGGCCGACTCTCTATCCATCCACTGAGCCAAACAAAGCTAGGGCATCACCTTTCTGATACAATAACCAAGCAGCCTGGGTCTTGTTGAGAGAATGAGGCTCTCTGCGTGGTGTTTTCTGCACAGTGACTCACTCGTCCCACCACACCTTAGGAGAAGGGCACCAATGGTACCACCAGGGGTCTGATGAGAAAGGGGGCTCAAAAAAGGTGCAGAGTATTCAAGGTTGTAGGGCCGGGACTGAGGAGCCAGAATCCACACCTGGGGTGTCTTCCTCCAGACTTCATGTGCTTATAGCGAGCCAGATCTTGAGAAACTCTAATGTTATTTAATGTCACTGGCTTCAAAATATCATTAAATCATTTTTCAAATTACCATATTTTCCTGATGGAGGATAAAAGGCTTCCCTCCTTTACTGAATACACTGGAAATGCAGACATAAGCATTCAAATCAAAATAATGGAGGAGAGAACATAAAAACAAATAACTCACCCTATAATTATACCCTCACATTTTCCATTGGAAGCCTACATAATGATGGGCTGTAATCATTATAAAAATAACAATCTATTATCACCACTATGAAATTAACAATCATTACAGAATTCACGTTGGCCTCAAAAATCTCTCCTTATTAAAGTACCATCATCCCTGCCCCCCCACCCGCCCCCTTTTTTGAACCAGTAGTAGAAATAAGTTTGTGTGGAAAGTACATAGGCCATATATATATGTGTGTGTATATATATATATATATATATATATATATATATATATATATATACATATATATATATATATACATATATATATATATATGTATATATATATATATATATATATATGAAAGCCTAAGTGACCAGTAGGACCGAACAACCAGAACAACGCGTCGCTATGATGCGTACTGACCACCAGTGGGCAGACGCCCAACGCAGGAACTCCCCCCTGGTGATCAGTGCGCTCCCACAGCCAACCTCCTGCAGCCCCTTTCCCTGGCTGGCCAACCTCCTGGGGCTCCTTCCCCCAGCCGGCTGGACCTGATAGGCCTCAATTGCTGGCCAGGCCTAGGGACTCCACCCCTGCACAAATTCGTGCACCAGGCCTCTAGTATTATATAATTAGGGATAGATTGGGGAAGGAGGATGGTAAATAGTTGGATTCAGTCAACAATCACTTATCTATATGTCAATACTGCTCATCTCCCCAAAAGAAGGACAGACTGGATCTGCTAAAAATGTCATGGTGTAAACATAGTCATTGCAAGCAAATAAGCAAGGTGGTGGCAATGTGGGAGCGCTTTTGCCGTGTCCATGTACCTGTGTGCAAATACCTCTGTTCCTTGAACCACTTAAACAAAACACCCACCACCAAAACAGAAAATTTGTCTTTCTTCAAAGCTTTGCCAAAATATTTGTTTTACCACCCAGTCAATTGAAACACACAGTAACGTGAAGAGAATCTATTTCATTCAAGGCGGTCCTTTTCCTGTGGAGGGACTTGGCACTGAGGACACACACACAGTCCCACGTGGTCAGGGTGAAAAAGTAAGTGCCTCCTGTGGTTTGTTCTTTTAACCAAAGACCTGGCCACTCTGGCTTTGGGTTGTGGGGGACTTAGGTGTGAGTCTGGTCGGTGAATACCACACTCTGGCTTTCACCAACTCGCAGGACACATACCTTTTTGTAGTGTCACTAAACCTGTCACCTTGGGAGAAAGTGTCCCCTGTAGAAAGCTTGTCTTAGGTGAATCTGGAGACATTGGTGATAGCTTCAGAGGATGCAAGTTCTCTGTTCAGGCTCCTAGGGAAATCTACCTCTTCTTAGTCCTTTCTTTTCTCTATTAAAATTTCCCCCTTTCTACCTGTCCCCCAACCACAAAATAACAGTTTTTCCAATTGCAAAGATCAGAAATAAAGGAAACTACACATAGTTAATAATTTAGAATCATGGCCACATTAAAGAAAATAGTTAAAGGATTCTCCCATTTCTTTCTTTCTCAAAACCTCCTTAGGGAACTCTGAGGATAGAGAAAGATTACATATTGCTTTGGAGATCCTGCCACACAGATAAGCTTTGTCCTACGTTATTTTTAGGCTGGCTAGTAGGCAATTAATTGGGGCATTGTTATAAAGTGGTGTTTGGGCCTGGGACGCTTCAAAGGCCACATCTCCCCTTTTGACGAAATTCTCTATATGTAGGACCAAATAAATATAAAGCAACATATATAATATTGTCACATTTCCATTTATTTAAAATTATAATTAACATGTAAATATTTGCTTCAGGTATACAGCATAATGATTCAGTCTTCCTATACATTGTGAAATGAACACCATAATAAGTCTAATTAACATCCATGACCTTACATAATTACAAAATTTTTTTCTTGCCATGAGAACTTTAAAGATCTACTCTTAGCAGCATTCAGATGGTGCAGCATAGCTTTATTCACTGCAGTCACCATGCTGTACCTCACATCCTCATGACTTACTTTATAACTGCACGTTTGTACCTTTCACCCATTTTCCCCACACCCTACCCCTAGCAACCACCAAACTGTTTTGTCTATGAGCTTTTATTCTTTTTATATTTCACATATAAGTGCAATCATATAGCATTTGTCTTTCTCAGACTTATCTTACTTAGTATAATGCCCACAAGGCCTATTCATATTGTTGCAAATGGCAAAGACTTTAATATTCCATTGGATATGGATATATATATATATATATATACCACATTTTCTCTATGCATTCATTCATCAATGGAAATTTAGGTTGTTCCATATCTTGACTATTGTAAATAATGCTTCTATGACTATGAATGGTCAGATATCTTTCTGAGTTAGGGGTTTTGTTTTGTTCAGATAAATACCCAGAAGTAGAAATGCTGGATTATGAGGTAGTTCTAGTTTTAATTTTTTCAGGAACCTCCATACTGCTTTCCATAATGGCTGCACCAATTTACATCCCCACCAACAGTGCACAGGGGTCCCTTTTCTCAAAGCCTCCCAAGCACTTGTCATTCTTTGCATTGTCGATAATAGCCATTTTAACGCAGTGAGGTGATATTTCAGTGTAGTTTTTACTTGCATTTTTTTGATTAGTAAATTTGAGCACCTTTTCTTATACCTCTTAGCCATTTGCATGTCTTCTTTGGAAAAATGTCTGTTCAGATTTTCTGCCCATTAAAAAAAAAAAAAAAAACCACACCTGTTTTTTTTTTTTTTTTTTTTGGTATTGAGTTAAATATTTATATATTCTGGATATTAATTCCTTATCAGACAAATGATTTGTAAATATTTTTATATCATTCTTCAGGTTTCTTTTTCATTTGTTGTTGGTTTTCTTTGCTGTGTGAAAAATTTTTAGTATGATGTAGCCCAGTTGTTTGTTTTTGCTTTTGTTGCCTTTGTTTTTGTGTCTCAGATTAAAAAAATTATTGGCAAGACCTACGTTAAGGAGCTCCCTGCTAATATTTTATTCTAGGAGTTTAATAGTTTCAGGTCTTACATATAGTTTGAGTTAATTTTGTGTATGGTATAAGATAGGGGTCCAATTTCATTCTTTGCATGTGACTATCTAGCTTGCCAAACACCAGTTATTGAAGAGACCTCCTTAGTCATATATTAATTGACTATATGGCTCGGTTTATTTCTGATCTCTTTATCCTGTTTAATTGATCTACTAGTATGTATCTGTTTTTATGCCCATACCATACTGTTTTGATTGCTATAGCTTTGTAATGTAGTTTGAAATCGGGTGGCATGATGCCTCCGTCTTTGTTGTTTTTTGAGATTGCTTTGGCTATTAGGGTCATTTATGATTCCATACAAATAGTAGGTTGGTTTGTTCTATTTCTGTAAAAACTGCCATTGAAATTTTGATAGGGATTGCACTACATCTGTAGTTCACTTTGAGTAGTATGGTTGTTTTAACAATATTGAGTCTTCTAATCCATGAGCATGGAGTATCTTTCCAACTATTTGTGTCTTCTTCAATTTACTTAATTAATGTCTAATCGTTTTCAGCATATGAGTCTGTCAAGTCCTTGATTAAAATGAGTGCGAGTTATTTTATTCTTTCTGATGCAGTTGTACATGCAGTTGTTTTCTTGATTTATCTTTCTGATAATTTATTCTTAGTGTATAGTAAGGAACAGATTTCTATATATTGTATTTGCAATGAATCCCAGACTCCTCAACGTAGTCCATGCTGCTTCTGCACAATCTAGCCCCAGCCTCTTCTGCTGCCATTCTTCTCTTCACTAGCTATGTCCCAGCACACCAGCCTTTTTGCAGCTTCTCTAAGAATTCAGTCTCTTTTCTGGTTGCGTTAGTGGGGCAAGGAGGCTTAGGTGTTGTGTCAATGTGTTTGTAAACTTCTTTCTGATAAACGGGAAGGAAGGAAAAGACTGGAAGTGCATGCACCCATTGTTCCCAAGATCAATGATGGTTCAAAGCTGACCAAGTAGTCGGGCCGTAATTAGTCAGGGACCTTTTGATGTGGAAACAAAGAGAAAAAATTCTAGACTGATTCTTACAGGATAGGTGTCCACACCCACCCCATCATACCCACTGGGGTTATTTCCTTCCACCTACATAATCACCATCCATCCATCAAAGTGCCATTGAGCACTGTGGGAGAAAATGAAATGCCATGGAAATGTCAGGACAAAAGAAGGATGCAATGGACAGCTCACCTGTGAAAGTATACACTGAGTGGCCAGATTATTATGCATTCAGAGATCATAATAATCTGGCCACTCAGTGTATGATAGTAATTCAATGCTGAGACTCAGGCCCTTTCCTGCCTCAGCCCTTGAAAATGAACTTTGGGATACAGACTTCACGACTCCCAGAGAAGTGCTACCCTGATTAAACAGTTAAGCTGTGGAATTATACTTCTTTAGAATAAGAAGGTGTCTTTTTTCTTTTTACCAGAAAAGGGTTTTTAATCCAGAACCATTCACTATCCTCAGAGATTCTAAACTCACCCTCCCTCTTCTGATATATGCCCATAGCTTTTCCCCTGATTGCCCCCCCAACCCCACCCCCTAATCATCCCAGAGCAGAGATAGGGAGAGATGTGGCTGCTTCGTCAGGCACTGGAAACCAGGCAATGACTGTTGACAATGAACAAGCAAGCCTTTGGCCCCACATGTATTTCAGGACACTAACAGGGCCTATGGAGAAGGCGGCTATTGGATCTGACAGGACTAAGTGCCCTGTGGTGGCTTGAAAATGGACGGTGGCCCACCCACGCAAACACCTCTGAAGAAGCGGAAAAGCAGCCAGTGTGACAGCTGTGCCACGTGGACCTGGCATTGATGCAGAGACTTTTTCTCCTCACTAGATTGGGACCCTACTCATCAGATTTAAGTCTAAACCCAAGGGAGAAAAAAAAAATGGAGTGGTATTCTGATAGATACTTAAATGTGTTTATGAGCATTAGCAAAAAGACCCTCTGATTCAAAAACAACCAATCAGATCTCCACAGACAGACAAAATAGCGTATTTATGCAGGAGCGGGGTGTGGTAAATTCTGTCTCAATGTACTCCGAAATAGCAGGCGGCATTGGACACCGAAAGGGAAATTGGGGTCAGATTGAGGAAGATTACCACCTGCAGAGGCTAAATGTAAAGGCTGATCGCCCAGTCATAAACAGGCCCCCCAGTGCTCAGAGAATTCTCCCTCCCAGCAGCATACAGAGCTCCGCAGCGACTCACTGCGCTCCAGGAGCCACGTTGCATGTCTTATGACTGTGCCTCGTGGAGGTTAGCTTGTCATTTGGGTTTCGTGGGTCTAGAAGACAGAATGTTGACTTTTATTTTTCTACATTTTTCTAGGGGTTGGCTGCAGGAAATACGGTTTCTTTGGAGTCAGCTTTGTATAGTCTCTTTGATCCATCCTCTGAGTTAAGGGAGGTTCGAGGGTGAGGGAAGTTGTCAGAGGTGCCTGAGGCAAGGTCTGAGTTATCCTCCCTGCCTAAGGTTAAGAAAGGCTCATCTGGGGGACGGGGGCAGGGAGAGCCAGAGTCGGGGAGGACTTAGGGATGTGGAACCTCGCTCCTTTTCATCCCCCACTTCCAGGCTGAACCTATAAGCTGAACAGGGCTTCTGAGGAAAGGCGCACCTGGTGAGAAGGAGGCTGTGAGGGCAGCCATGTGAGTCCAGGCGGACATCCAGGCAGAAGGGTGACTGGTGGGGAACTCAGCAAGGACCAAAGGAAGGTTTCTACCTTCCAGTCCTCACTCAGAAGGGAGAGTGGAGCCAATGGGAGTTCCTCTGGAGAAAAGAAACAATTCTCTCTATAGACCAGCAAATAGTAGGCCAGTGGTTGGCCAACTGCGGCTCGCAAGCCACATGCGGCTCTTTGGCCCCTTGAGTGTGGCTCTTCCACAAAATACCACGGCCTGGGTGAGTCTATTTTGAAGAAGTGGTGTTAGAAGAAGTTTAAGTTTAAAAAAATTTGGCTCTCAAAAGAAATTTCAATCGTTGTACTGTTGATACTTGGCTCTGTTGACTAATGAGTTTGCCGACCACTGGTATAGGCTACTGATATACTGGCCAAGTGTTGGGGGCAACTTTGCAGATTACATGGGTCTAAAAATTTATCTGGGTAAATTCGGATAACTGATACCAAAGAATTTTCTATGGTAATTATCAGGATAGATGGTTCCCACTCATTTTCCCCAGTTGACCTTCCAGCACTACCCTGTCCTAGACTGTGAAGTAAGATAGCATTTTACAATATTCAGCATGGTGAAGGATAAAGGGTTAGGAATAAAAAGGTAGAAAGCACTGTTCCTCATTTTCTGTATCTTTTAATATTCTGGAAACTTTTCTGGAAGGCAATTGAATTATGTAGAGAACTTGACATAAAGAATAAAGAAAAATCATGCTAGTCTCTGATATATATTCTCTGATATAATATATATATCTCAAATGGTGGCCAGGAGATAACTGAGGGGTTAGGTCTGTGCTATTTAAATGATTTCCGAAAATTCTATTTTTAGATCTGTAGTTATAGACACATGTTCCTGCATGTCTGTAGTTTCATCTCAATTCTTCTCTTGTGTTCTATTGGTACCTCGGCATTACACATACTTAACTTTGCTTTAGAACCTCAACAAGGGTCTTCTCCCTCAGAGGACTATCCAGTCACTTCTCCCATAGGAAGAAGATGATGAGGGAAGGGACATTCTGCATCTACTGTCAGTGGGTAAATGGACTTTAAAAGTAAAAAATAGCCCCTCTCTTCACCATGGAAAACACAGACACTGGAGTAGACAATTATGATAATGATATTAATAAGTTCTTCCTTTTATAAAGTTCTTTTACTTCCATTATCTCTGACCCCCGCCACACAATCCTACATTTTATAGAGCAAGACACAAACACTCTCAACACTTAGACCAAGTTTCTAATCTGGTAGCCACCTGCGAGCTCCTGACCCACAGAGCAGCATACACAAGATGTTCAAACATTCTCAATGAATTACTAACATTTAAAAGTCCTAAATATTCATATAAAACTTGAGGTTTCCAACTTCTCTTTAAATCTCAAGACCTGGCCACCATTTTCTACAGCTTGGTAGGGGTGACCCTCCGTATGCAGGACATGAGTGCTTTCAGTTGTCACAGTCCCACTGTGCACTGCCACCCATCACTGCTGGCTCTCTGCCCGGTCCCCAGAGTGGACACTAGAATTTGCAAGCCAGCATTCTCCAAGAGGATTATAAAGGTTCTTAAGCTCATATGCCCAATAAATGGCAGAAGCAGAAATTGAAACCAGAGCTCTGATACCAAGTCCATCTCTCTTTTAGTCTCCATGGAGAGACCCTCAAGCAGAATGAATGGCCTGATTTGGATGTTGGAATCCCAAGTATGGGACCCAGGATGTGGTGTGACTGAAACACTAGTCTGTGCAGAATTGTAAGGAGCACTGTCCTAGGAAGTTAGGACACCTAGAGTTCTCCTTTTTCTAAACTAGTCTGCCTCCCTGCCATTGGATAATCAGGCTTTGGGCACATAGAGTGCTGTGCTCTCTGATCTGAATGATACAATATTTTGGGATCTTACATTTATTCATCATTTGTAAATATGGGTTGATAATATTTACCTTTTCTATGCTACTTGGGTATTTGAGATTTTCCTCAAACATTTATTGAATGCCTCCCTTGTAAAATGTACCATGAGTGAGTATGGGGATTCAACATCATATTTAAGAAGTGGTTATTCAGTTGAGCTGTCCAAGTGAGACTGAGCTGTGGGCTAGATCACCCTAAAAGTACTTGGATTTTAATTTATACAGGAAGAAAAACTTATTTGGAGTCCAGAGGAACTCACATGATTCATATGGCCTTATGACCCCATACTTTTCATGGCAGCCATCAAATATAGTCAGTTTCACTTGATTAAAGGTCTTCTTTTCCGAAAGCAACTTGAAGATTTTATTTTCTAGACAATGCATTATGAAAATAGGCAGCTACTCACATGTCAGATTTTAACCCTCAGATTTCATGTTTGTATGAGATGGAGAATAGCTGTAATACCCATCCTCGTCCTTGAGAGTGTGAAGATGCTTGTACCTAAGTTTCATCTGACATCTCTCCAACTGGTTTTTTGAGATCCTTAGGGAAATAAAATGTATTAGCTGTAGTCTTCTCTAAAATTTTGCAAGTAGACTGAGTACTTGCTACTCAAAATGTGGTCCCAGGACCAAATGTACAGGTACTTCCTGGGAGTTTGCTCAGAATGTAGTTTTTTAGGCCCAGATCTACATTGAATAGCATCTTCCAGATTAACTCCTAAATACATGAAAGTCCAAAAAGGCCTGAGTTATGTTCCTGGTAAACAGTTCTAACTCACTTTATTGGGGTAACCATTTCCCAATAAATACATATATCAAATCATCATGTTGTACACCTTAAGCTTACACAATGTCATATGTCAATACTAGCATATCCATAAAGCTGGGGGGAAAAACCCAGTTCCCAATATGGCTGATCTGGTTTGTAGATTTACATTATAGGGATCTTTAGATGCAGAAAAGCTAGGCAGCACACTGACCTGCCTGAAAGATGTTAATGTTTCTAATGAAATTTCCCCCCTTCTTGATTTCAAGTAAACATGCTGGGAAAGTATGGGGCACAAAGAAAGTGGGGGGAAAAGACACTGCAGAAAAGAATGTTCTCATAAATTTATAATGATTCTGTATGTATTAAGGACATGAACACCTTGCCTTTTATGTGTTATTTTTCATTTTTAGTATTTGTTTTTGTAACATTATCTGAATCTTCATATTTTTATGTAATCATATCATTGGACAGAATTTTCTTTATTATTTTCATTATGGTGCAAGCAGTGATCCTCAATTTGGTTACACACTGGAACCTCCTGGAGAGCTTTGAAAACTACTGTTGCCTAGATTCCCCCCACCTCTCTTCTCCCAGATATTCTCATTTAATAACCAGGCCATCCTACTTGGCATCCGGATTTTCAAAAGTCACCCAGGTGATTCTATTATGTAGCCAGGGTTGAGAGTCATTGCCCTAGAAAGTCCTGCCCTGTAGAAAGAGCAGATAACATTTAGCTCTAAGTACTGCTAATTTTGTCATGGTTTTATTCTTTACTTGTTTCTCTCTTTAGTTTATGAGGTGATATTTTTTGAGCTCAACCCAGGACATATTTAAACTCTTTGAATAATATTCAAAGTTCTCTCTTCCAACTACAATTCCTCTTCTATCTTTTCCTTTTGGTTGCAACAGATAACTGGTGTGACACATTCCATATAACTTATTATTGCGGTGGTAAAGGGGCAGGAGGTAAGATGACAGAGGTAATAAGTGCAAGAAAATTCTGCTGTAAAAGAGATTAGCAAGAAGGGATTGGGTTTACTGCTTCATTTGTGAGCAGCCACTAGTGGAAACCTAGCTTTTGGACTAAATTGGTTAATGATTAACTGAGTAAACTATTCAGTTAGATAGACTCAAGCACAGGCTTGACAATAATTACCAGAGAGGCCCGCAGAAACTTCCTTCCCTGTCATTCCAGAGTCTCTATAACTCTCTTGTTGAACAGTTGCTCTATTGTTAGTAGTAGTAGTCCCCTACAGAGTCTCAGGTGCTCTGTGAATGGACAAAGGGGCTGTCAGAGGCTGACACATCTCAGGGTAATCTTTGTGATGGCTTAGTTATAGTAGAGGTCTTTCATTGCATTGTATGATCCTGACTTCAACTTGGAGACCACAGGAATGCCCCTTCCTCACACAAGCAGGTGGCTTTGCAGCCTAATTTCTCCCATTTTCTGTGCCCCATTCGATTGTCACCCAGTCCTAAGACTTTAGAAGCTTGAAGTACCACACTCTAGCAATTGTTATAAATAATACTTATCAGCCTTCCTTTAGATTCACTTTACTTATAAACTAACAGGGAAAGTAGTATATATTTTCCTTCTAAACATTTGGCTAAATGGCATTCAGACTTTAAATTATTTAACTTCATTAATTCAAGATCAAAGATAGTTTTTGACATTTCTGTGTTTGTAACATCCACAGGGTCCAGGGCATGGTAATCTATCCCCAAGCCTATGCTCACATCAAAATGCAGTTTCACTAAACAAGGCATTGGATAAGATATTACAGACGTCGTTCTGCCTTCCTCTTTACATCATGCCCAATAATCCCATCATCCCTATAAAATACCTGTCGGGGGCATGTAGTCTCAGGTTTCAAATTCTTTAAGGCAATACCAACATGCCTTCATAGAGCACTCCCTGAAATGATCTTCCTTCTTGATTGTGGAAATAGTCTACATTCAATGACAGTGGCATGGTAATAGTGAAAAATGGAGCTGTCCAAACACTGGATATATTTTTTACTCAGAAAGAAAAGGGGGAGCCATGGGGTTTTGTGGGACAATAAGAACCTGAAGAACCAGGGGGCTTCCCACCTCTATCTCTTCAGGTTGTGCTCTTAGGAAAATCTTTTAGTTTGAGCTTTATTTTCCTCCTCTGCAAAAGATAATGCTGTCTACCTTAGAGAATCAACTCAATTAGTTGCTGTCAAAATGCATTATAAACTGCAAATCACTGAAGAAAACCGTGTAGTCGTTATTGCATTTAATAATGGTGAAGGCCCTGGGCCTGTGGAGCGTCTACTTCCTCCATCACTGAATGTGTTCCCAGGACACTCTGAAAGCCCATTAACCTTTGCAGAGATTAATGTGTGATTCTGGGACTTGGTTTTACCATCTGCTAAAAAGATGTGTGCCTTTTTGAGTGAGGAAGTGTGGAAATGAATGAGGAAGAGGTGGATAAGTATTGAACTCCTAACGGAAGATTCTTTGAGGGAAGTTTTCTTTCTCTCACTTCCTTACCCTGTGTCTCAATTCTCTTGGGGATGTCAGTGAGATGTCACCCAGCTTTGCTCAAGAGGACACTCCCTATCTGAACATGGTAGTCCCTGCAGGGAGCAAATACAGCTTTTGGAGTCTGATGAGATCATTGTCAGAATTGTCTGATCAGGTTCCGTGGCTGCAGCCTGTGACTAAAGAGTGTGGCAGAGGGTCCCCTGGGAGAGGCTGCTCAGAAACACGGCCTGTCACAGTCTGTGCCCTTGAGATTCCCCACTGAGAGTACACTATCGGATGCTGTCATTTCTGTAGCAGGTTCACATGCTGCGGTGACAGGGCACAACCACTGTTCCGGTTGACCAACCCTGTCACCACGGCTAGTGGTCCACCATGAGGGCTCCCGGTTGGGTGCATCAATGTTAAATGAACTCAAGTCTTGATTCAAAATCTAGGTGTGCCCCCTTTTGACCCAGTAGGGGGCATGCTCTAGCCAAGCCATGTTAGAATGTGGTTTATGGACATTCTCTCTTTCTTTTTTTTTTTTTTTTACTGCGTTCCTTTAGATCTTCAGAGAGGCTTTATGTCTGACCGACTTTTTAATAGGGATTGATGCCTGGCACTTCAAAATTTGCTGTTCTCAGGGAAAGCTACTCAAGAAAGAAACACCACATACCCCTTGACTAAATGGCTGGCCAAAGGTGATCAATTCTTTTGTAGGAAACACATCCTGATCAAGACTACTCCCAATACATCTCTTTCTAGTCTAACTCTTCTTGTTTGGGGGGACATGTCTACAAATATTCATCTTCCTAATCTCTCCATCCCCCTTACTCATGCAGTTCTGCTCACCACTCTTTGAAGCCATTTGGGGAAAACAACAACACAGACTACAAGTTTGGGCTGCTTCGATATCTTCATGCCTTGACCACTAAATTAAGGGCTAGCTCCATAATCAAACAAAGACCATTCCAGGGTATGCTCTCTGAGGAAATTATTCTGTTACATACACTGTTAGTTTTAGTAGATAAAATGCTTAATGTTTTCATGACTTGCCAAACACCCTGACAGATTTGCAACCTGATGTGGGGCTTGGCATGTTGCACTGAGAAGTTTGTACATGATCAAGTAGTCAGCACATGTTCTGAGCTGATTACCTAGCACTCATATCACCATGACTCTGATATTCTCTGTATCTACACCCAACTACTGTGGGGGAAAATATTCTATGCTAATGGGGCATCTGTGATTAGGGGATTCTCTAAAGCATCTGGACATCTTTAACTCGAATACCAAGGTCTATTGCATATTTTTAAAGATGAAACTGCTGAAGAATACTACCACCTTCATAATCTGTCTTTCTAGTTACAACCCTGTCTCTCTAGTTCAGTGGTTCTCAACCTTTCTAATGCCACGACCCTTTAATACAGTTCCTCATGTTGTGGTGACCCCCCAACCATAAAATTATTTTCGTTGCTACTTCATAACTGTAATTTTGCTAATGTTAATGAATCATAATGTAAATATCTGTGTTTTCCGATAGTCTTAGGTGACCCTTTTAGTGGTTCTCAACCTGTAGTTTCCGATGGTCTTAGGCGGCCCTGCTAGCGGTTCTCAACCTGTGGGTCACAACCCACAGGTTGAGAACCGCTGCAGTAGAGCCTAAGACCATCGGAAAACACAGATATTTACATTATGATTCATTAACAGTAGCAAAATTACAGTTATGAAGTAGCAACGAAAATAATTTTATGGTTGGGGATCACCACAACATGAGGAACTGTATTAAAGGGTTGCGGCATTAGAAAGGTTTAGAACCACTGCTCTAGTTACTGCCCTGATAAAGACAAGCAGGTACCTGATTATTACCTTCACTGAGACCTGACCCTTGGAATTGTTTCAGCATATTACATAGAAATGTTCTCCTGTTTGAATGAATATGTATTAATTTAACAGACATTTGCAGTGTGCTTACTATGTCCAGGCACCATTAGACTCTCAGAAAAGTAAAGATGAATGGGTCAGAGTCCCTGTCTTCATTTAGTGAAGTCTAATGGCAGAGAGAGACATGGACAGTCACTCCTGTTATCTTACCACACTTTCCTTCAACAGCTAGGACCTGGGAAGTGGAGCAAGAAAGGATGTTATAAAGAAAGTGAGACTCAAGTTAAATCTTGAAGAATAGGAGTTGGACAAGATAATGAAGGGTATTTCAGGCAAGAGTTAACCTTTTGCACTCGGATGTCGAGTGTGACTCGACACGGTTAGCATTAGAATAAAGGAATCTAGAAAAAAGCAAGCAAGTGCAAAGGGTTAAGTATGCCTGAAGATGAACAACCTATAGTTAAAATGTTGCCAAAAACGAATTTTGAAGAAATCCCCATTCTAAGATTTGCTAGTTGTGACCATGTAGCATATTTTCAGAATAATAAAGAAGTCAGATGTACTTCTGTGGCAGAATGAATTAGCTCATACAGGTTTGTAGCAAGTCTGACTCTTTAGATCAGGATGGTGTTACACGGAGGACTCTGGACCTTAGGTCAGTACAAACAAGGATTGAATTATCTACTGAAGATGCTACATGCAAAGGCAGTAGGACAGTCTAGCTTTCCACTGAGACATAATGAATTTCAACTTAAACACTAGTGACCATATCATCTAGAAAAAGTTAATTAAAGATGCCATTTCATTAAAGAGTTAGGCTGGGGTGACAGCCACATGCCTCAAAGTTCTTGATGAAACACAGCGTTCAACATTCCTCCAGTTCTGTTTGGCTTCAGCCACTGGAGAGATTTAATTCATGTACACTGCCCCATTCTCTTCATGATTTTTTAGTGCCTTCTACTCACTGCCAGTTGTTGTTTTAGGAGTAATAAATTCCTGGCTACTTCCTCTCACTTTTATTCCAGAAAACTATTAATACCTCTGCTGATCTATATAGTAGTCACCAGCCAGATGTGCTATATAAATTTAAATTACATTTAATTAAAATGAAGTATTTTATTCCTTAGGTCCATCAATCACAGAGTAAGTGCTCAATAGCCCCATGAGGCCATGGCTACCAGAGAAGCAATGCAGATATAGGACATTTCCATCACAGAAAATTCTATTGGGCAGTGCTAATCAATGAACACCCATGATCAATCCCACTTACCCATTTTATAAAAGTATTAGGTTATGCTTTTCAAGAGCTCTTTTGTATCGTTTTACAAACTATTGATGTCTGTGGATAAAGCATTCAAAATCTGGATAATTTACCTTTAAACCTTGTAAGATCTACAGATTTTCTGGAGGAGAAAAATGCATAATTGAATCCTAACCCTTTCCACCTTTAGTGAAAATTTGACAATGTGTTTAATAGCATATTCTTTCAGTTTGCAAATGGGAAAAATACTTGTCGATGTTTTTGTTGCTGTTTCTTTAGGAAACAGGTTTCTAATCGACTCAGGAAAAAATAAGATGATATGTGACAATTTAGTTGGTTATAAGCAGTTGGTGGTAAAGAACACAGATGAGAAGTTTGGATACACTGCCTGGCATAGATTAAGATTACTATTTAGTTCTGAGCTGAAAGCTATTGCTTCTTTTAGAGGATTATTTCATTATCAGTCAAGTCATCCAAACGTCACTGACACACAGAGAATGAAGGGAAACAGGAGATGGACTTTTGGGTACGATAGCAAATGTCAGTCCAGTGTTGGAGTTTCCATGTACCTGATTTTATTCCAGGTGAAATGAGATCTACAATGCTTTTTGAATATTACCTAATAGGAGCATCTTTGTGACCAACATGCAAGCGTAACACATAAGACAAATCAAGATATTTTCTCTTAGGGTACCGGCCATGCCAACTGTTATACATACAATCCAAATGCAAGGAGTAGGACTTTGCTAATGAAGAGAGAGCCCTACTTATTGGAATGTAATTAAGTTGATGAGAATGATCTGTAACAAAAGAAGCAAAATGAAATAATTAAGAAAAGGTCACCTCAAAAGGGTCTTGTTGATAAATACAAACAAGTTAAAGTAATGGGATGCCTTGTAGGGAAAGAACATCGGTGATCGTTTTGGAAATTTTTGTTAGCATCTTCCAGGAGGCGGTTGTGCATCACACACACTATGAATCTAGTTGCTCTGGTTTTTAGACTCTTTCAGTGGTGGAGGATCAGAAGAGGTTTCAATATTGAGGTTTACAGAAATTCCAGTTATTTCTCTCTGTTCCTTACTACTTCCCCCTTGTTCACAGCACCCTGTTCTGTACACTGGCCTTTCAGTCCTGGTTTGTTCTCTCTGCTGTTCTCATTAGCAGCAGTGTGTATTAATGAGTAAGACAGAGACTGAAACAAAAGTGCCCCATTTCAAATCCTGGGTCCATCCCTTGCTAGCTGTGTATCTTTGGACAAGTTAGTAAACCTCTCTAAATCCTCTGTTTTCTCAACTATACAATGAGGATAATAATAATGCCAACTTGATCAGGTTGCTATGAAGATTAAAGGAGTAATAACAAAGAGTTCTTGGCATGTATGCCATCATTTAGCAAAATACTGCAGCAGTAGCTCATATATTTTGGTCCTATGATCATGATATAAATGAAAGTCTCTTCTACTCTTACATTGGCGTGGACCAGCACCTAGCAGAGATTAATCCATACTTGTGGATGACTAATGGATTGATTCCACATTCTCTGGCTGATCGATCAATCAAGAGACCGTTCTATTTTCTGTTTGTTTCTTGAGGTCACCACCTTTGAAAGGACTGGCTATCCATTGCAGGTTTCTCTTGCTCTATAATTACGTTTTATTTTGTTTTGTTTTTTAATTCACTAAAATTTATTTTAAAAAGTTTAAAATGAGTTCAATGTGAATAGTCATTAAGTCCAGGCTGAGGAATAGGTGATAGACTGATGGTTGTCAAGAAGAACAGATGAATTTGGTAAATATATAGGAAGTAGAACATGATATAGAACATGATATCTACGTGTAAGAAGTTATTTAAAAAACAGGCCCAAAATAGACTTGTTTATGCTAAGCACACATAACTTAATTACAGTTTCAGCTCTCCAAGAGATGGGAAATTAAACCAGTCAATCAGGAATCACCTGTTCAGCACTAATTAACTGATCTGCCTGATCGATTGAGCCCTGCCCTCCCTAGGGAAAGTGACCTTGCAATAACCAACCCACTTTTTTCCTAGTATAACGTGCTTGTTCCTGCCCCCTTCTGCCTATAAAAGTCTTTATTTTATACAGCTCCTTGAGCTCATTTCTTTCTGCTAGATTGGATGCTGCATAGCTTATGAATTGTTGAATAAAGCCGATAAGATCTTTCCAATTTACCCAGTTGAAATTTTTTCACAGTTTGGTGGCAGTGATGGGGGATCCAAAAGAGACTCTGATGGCTCAAGGACAACAAGGGATTGGCACCCGTGAAGCCTTTGAGTTCTCACTCGAAGTCTCTGTAGGTAAGTTCCTCTCAGATCTGAGCTCCACTGTCTTGACATTTAGCTCCATCTAATTGGCTTTCCCATCCAAGTGTCCATGGGTCAGTCTAGAGCAGGGGTGGGGAACCTTTTTTCTGCCACAGGCTGTACAAAATTATCAACTTAAACATTAGCCTGCTATATTTGCTCAAACAATTAACTCACCCCTGATGCCTTGGCAGGGCCAGACCAAATGATTTCGCAGGTTGAATGTTCCCCACCCCTGGTCTAGACTGACAAGAGGCTCTGAGTGCCAGCCCTTAGTTAGTCCACAGTCCCCATGCATTGGGGTCTGCTGGTTCAGTCTGCACCAGCTAAGGCCTTCTCTTGGCCAGTATTGTCTCTTTAGTTGCTGCTGATGTCCATAGTTCCTCAGTTACTGTTGGTTTCTATTTATGTGGTAAAGAAATAGCATGTCTATTATTGTTAACTAGAGGCCTGGTGCACAGAATTTGTGCACCAGTGGGGGTCCCTGGGCCTGGCCTGCGGGATCGGGCCAAAACTGGCTCTCCGACATCCCGTGAGGGGTCCCAGATTGTGGGAGGGTGTGTCCAGCTCATCTCGCTCAGTTCTGATCAGCTGTACCCCCGCAGCAAGCTAACCTACCGGTCAGAGCGTCTGCCCCTTGGTGGTCAGTGCACATCATAGGGAGCGGTTGAATGGACGACCGGACACTTAGCATATTAGGCTTTTATTATATAGGATAAGCCCAAGTTGCAAAATTGATGGGCATGGGTCAGGTACTTAAAACTTGTTAGGGTGCTCATCATCTAACTCTAAGGCTCCCATGTTAGGATAAGTTGGTCACTTATGGGTTAAATTGACATTGGGCTACCTGCCAACATTAAGAAAATGTCCATGCAATAAGGTACACCCCTGTAGGTATAAATCTGACGCCAATAGACCCAAGGCTTAGCCAAAGAAATGGGATCAAGTCTCAGTGAACTGATCCACTACTTTCCAGCACAATTGCTTATTTCATATCTAAAGAACTATAATTCCAGAGACTATCAACAAAAATGTCAAAATCTCACCAAGAGAGGCTAGATTTACAATGGTGAATGTTCCAACCAGACAAGATGGTTCATTTAGGAAATACACTTGAAAGCAAGGGCTCCTGAATGAAACAAACAGAATGCAATACCTATTTAATTAGGATGCAGAAGCCTCCAAAAATCTTCCAGCTAAAATAGTTTCATTGGAAGATTCATTGCTATAGCTAATGAAAAAACTAAAGACACAAGATGTACCCAAAACAAAGACTATGAAACTGATAGGACTCTTACTTCTCCTCTATTCTCCTTTACCTGAGTACTCAGTCAACTAATCTGCTGTCTGAATTGCCTTTGCGCTCTGAAGAGACTGCAGGACCATAAATTAAAGTCTCCCAAATTAGTTTCTATTTATGTGGTAAAGAAATAGCATGCCTTACAGACACCTCCCTAAAAACCCTCTAGGGTTGATAGGACTCTGAGGGGTTCTTTGATAGGCTGCTGTTAGCCCCTTAAAAAGCCAAGGGGAAAGGAAAACTACTATTAATGGAAAACCTTGCCAAATTCTGGTAGGTGCTACACTTTTTGAACTCCACTCACACCAGAGCTTGCGGATGGAATCCTGGGAAAACTGACAACAGCCAGTAAAAGGTGAGAATCCTCCCCAGAGCCAGCTCTCTGCAGGACCTGTTCACGAGAGAAAGGTACCATCTCTCATTGTTCCTTCCTTTCCAAATCCAGACCCATTAGTGACCGATCCTTTCTCTCCCAGGGACAGTCCTGAGAACATGGCAACTGTCAGGCAGGGGCCCCAACACTATGACTTGACAGAAATGTGGGTTGCACTCTATTTGTAGTTGGGGCCCTACCGACTGTTGCCATTTCTTAGGGAGTTGAAGTCTGAGATACACTCCCCAAAATAGACAATCTTAGGAGGTAGTATCTTTTGTACCCTCTTTGGGGATGCCTCTTGTGTCCAAAGGGTTGTTCAGTACTCCCAAAAATATTTACTGGTTGTCCCAGATTAAACCTGACAAGATATTTGAAAGAATAGAGTAGCTCTATGGTAAGAAGTTGGCCAAATCGGAAGCTGCTATTCAGAGCCTGATAGGATGTTGTGTAAGCCTTCCCTGCTAAGCTAAATTCAAAGTATGTGTGCAAGACAAAAGCTATAAATCTAGAACAAAGAAATCTTTTGATTTTTTTTTTATCATAGTGAAGGTCTTTTCCTTGAGAAAAAGAAACAAACTGGAAACAATGTAGTTGGATGGGTGTGTCAGCCTCTTGCCACCCAATTCTCTGAGGAATTAACTGTCTGATAGACTGAGTCTTTACAAGGAAAGAAATGCAGGTTTATCCTATTTATCTAAAAAGGCTTGTCGATATCATAAAAGATCCAGACTCAGAGAAGGAAAGTTCTTATTGCTGAAACTTACATTCTTTCTCTGTGCCTTTTGAGATATAAGTATTTTGCCTGGTCTTACCAAGGAACCAAATTTAATTCTTACCAAAAGGGGAAAAAACGCTATTTGAAAACTAGGTCTATGAAAAATCTTTGCCCCAAGTTTTAATAAAAAGTTTAAGCCAGCTGAGCAAGTAACCTTAATTTTCTCCATCTGCCAGATCCAACTGGTCTTTTATAAACTAGTAAGTTTTTAATTATCCTACCATCACATGGCTAAAATTGTAAAATGAAAGCTATACCATCTCTTTGTCCATGGGAATGTTTGTATGTCTATATATACATTACAGATGGGTAATATTTTTTTTTATCTCTGGTACTGCCAAAATTAACTTGTAAAGAGGCATGTATTTAGACTTAACCAGTATTAAATATGATATTGTTATTCTACCAAGGTTTACTAAAAATCAAATAAGTTCATGTTATCTGTTATAGAATTTGTCAGCAAGAGAGATACCTTAAGAGGATAGTTAGTTGTTTAACGGCTCATGAAATTTTCATGAGTAATCAAAACATAATTGTTAAGAACAACAAGCTAAATAGATGTGTCAAAAAAGTTTGTAAATAAAGTTTTTAACAATAATCATGGTATGTCAAAAGATCACTTCTAAAATATTTTTGCTAACTACAAACCTTAAAGTTATATTGATATAATTCAAATAATGGATATTCATTGAATATCTAGATCATTTTCAAATAAAATAAAATATTGAAACATTGTTGAATGCAAGTTTATCCACTTTTCCCTGAAGAACTAGAGGTATTTGGGTCTATTAGAAACATGTTTTGTGCCACACTAAAATATTTACTATGAAGAATATACTACTAAAAATTATGAAATGTACACAGTGGGACAAAAGCAGTTGTACAGTTGTTCAGATGGAAACTAATATAATACAAGAATAAACTGTTTCATGTACTCACAACTGTAAACCTACTTTTGCTCACCTCATATTTATAAACCTGCCATTCACAAAACACTAGTGCAGCAGACAATTGCTTGCTTCTTAGTTTTCAGTAGGAATTAAAGATTCTAAGGGTAAATACTTCTAATTAATATATATGTAATTAAAACTACTTAGTTGTTTCCTTTCATCCTGATTATTTCTATGTATAAAAAATAGGTTAGGAAAGAAAAATGATGTTGTAATAAACTGAAAAAATAATAGGACAAAATCTAAATGGATATAAAAAAGTTTTGTGGAAAAGCAGTCTTGGGAAAGGAATTTTATGTGCAATCAAGCTGGCAAGGATTGGAGTGAATTTATTTAAGGTTTAAAAAAATAAGTTTTAATATCAAAAGTATACTGTTAAAAACTACAATTTGTTGTTCTGTCTGCTAAAAGGACAACATTTTCTTTTGGGCCCTAGGAAAATCTCAAAAGATTTCTCTCTCACCTAGTAAGATGTCAAATAATTAGGTTTATTTGATACACTTAATTATATGGGAAGCATTATCAAATAGAACCTTAGATTATATTTGTATGAGTGTATAATATACTAATGATATGCTAAGGCTACTCAACCACTGACCACCAGGGGGCAGATGCTCAACCGGTAGGTTAGCTTGCTGCGGGAGTCTGGCTAATCGGGACTGAGCGAGATGGGCCAGACACCCCCTGGAGCCCTCCCTCACATTGGTGGGGTCCCTCGGCCAGGCCTGTGCCCTCTCACAATCTGGGACCCCTCGGGGGATGTCGAAGAGCTGGTTTCGGCCTGATCCCGCAGGCCAGGCTGAGGGACCCCACTGGTGCATGAATTCATGCACCAGGCCTCTTGTGTTATTATAATAATTGTTCTAGAAACTGTATGAAATTCCTAGAAATCTGATATGTCCTAGTGTTATCAGTCATAAGTGCAGTTATCTTAAAATGTTACAATTCACAGAAATAATCAAATGTCCTTATCAATTCCATTATACTGCACTCTCAGCATTTCTTTAACCGTGGGTATTTTTAAGTCTTTTGTCATTTACAGACAGATATTGTTTTACTCTGAGGCTTTTGTAAAAGTGAGATTCCTGGGAAGGACCCTCCCTGGTACCCTGGACACTACTGCTAGAATGCAAGGTGTCAAACTGATGAAGGCTCCACCTGCCATCCGGTCCTTGCAAACCCTGGAAACCTCACAATGAAATTGACTAAGAAGCGAAGTAGCTGACATCGAGGTAGACTGCTTCTGCCCAAGAAGTCAGGTCAAGAACATTTCTTTCCATTCCTCCTCCCCTCTATTAACATTTTCTAAATTTTTCACTATGATGGTCTTTATAAGCCTTTTTGTCCACTTTTAGCCTTCATCTGACCTGGACAGATTATGCCATTGTTCACATATCTCAGGCCACTGCAAAAGGGCCTTAGCCAACCACCAAGCGATGGTTGGATTTGCCAAAATACTGGTGACCCTATAGTCTTTTGCTTGTCACAAACTTCTCCCTGATTTTCAATGCCTCAGTTTCCCTGGAACAAACTCAGCCCCCTATATTTTGTGCCAGACTCCCTAACTCTGGGGTGCTTTTCCCCTCTCTGGTTAACAACCCCTACAACAGGAACCTCATGTCCAGCTTCTGTATGAAGAAAGGGAGGTAATACAAGGCTCACGTCTCTTAAACTCAGAGGCCTCCAATGCTCTTACTTTTCTAGTCTTGAGCCGAAAAATTTGTGATTCAAATTACTTCCTTTGGCAGATACATACTCATTGGGAATTATCCTGCTTACGGCCATCTCCCTGGTACACTGCATTCTCTCAAAAGCTTTAAATGCATGTTCACAGCTGCTACCCACCAAGCAAATGATCTCCCTAAAACCAGAGCAGCAGAAAAGGAATGAACAACTTCATGTGAGGCCGACATCACAACCTGTAAATACCACAGAGATTCGTCAAAGTGGTGAGAACCGCAGAGTGGTAGCTGGGAGTAGCACCGAGGCCATAAGTTTTGATCATATCCCACAGTTAAGTCAGAGATTGATCAAAGGGGGAGAACTGTTAAAACCAAGACAAGAGACTCAAAATGGAGTTGCTTCTGCTGTCCCACATAACTAAATCAAGACTTATCTTAATTACAGTTTTGGCTCTCCTAGAAATAGAATGGTAACCTGGGCAATCAGGAATTGCTTGATCAGTGCTAGATTAGGTAATCTGCCTGCTAGAACCCTGCCCTCTTCTAGGAAGGTAACCTTACAATAACGCACTTTTTTGTCTATTGCAAGTTCCTTGTTCCTGTTCCCTTCTGCCTATAAAAGTCTTTCATTTTGAACAGCTCCTTGGAGCTCATTTCTATCTGCTAGATTATATGTTGCCCAATTCATGAATCATTGAATAAAGCCAGTAAAATCTCTAAATTTCTACTCAGTTGAATTCTGTGTTTTTAAAATTAATGTGATTTTTCTTGATAGCAATAATTAAAATAATTATGGCCATAACTATCTTTGTTTCTGTCATTGGAATTAGGCTTTACTTAAGTACATTAATATGTGTTTAAAGCATTCTACTTTGACCCCCATTTTACAAATTGGCAAACAGTCCCCAAAGCACTATTCACATGGATCTTATCACTTAGCCATTTTGATTTTGGGCCATCATCGTTTCTTTACTTCATTACTTAAGATTAGGTTTTGCTGCACATTAATTTCCTTGTATTGATGGGGTTATCCCAAATTGTCTTTGGCCTTATCTTCCTTTACTTTCTACCCTCTCTCATCACCTACCATAAGTCAAACATGCAAAGAACCTCACACAATAGAAATAATAATAGTTCTGACTTACTCTCCACTCTATTTCATCTATGCCAACTAGATCTTCTATGCCATATGGGGAAATCGGTTGCTTTTAAAACGTAAGCCAAATCATAGATCTTTCTTACTTGAAACACACCCAAGTCTTCCTATCACAGGTCCCTAAGCCCTTCATTAATGGACCTTTGCCTCCATCTGGCCCCTCCACTCACGCTGGCCTGCTGTGGTTCAATGAATGGATCAAGCTCTACCATGCTCTTTCTGGAACACTCCTATATTCCATGTTTTACATATCACCTTTTTAAAGAGATTGTCCATAACCATCCAACCTAAATCCATTCTATAAAACTTTCTCTCAGCTAGTGCCATATTTGTTTCCTTTGTGATACTTATTATAACTTAAATATACCTACATATACATATAATTTTTGTTAGTTTTATTATACTTTAGCCTAGTTCATCTATAGGAAATTTTGCCCTAACCCACCTGTGGGATATCCGGCAATGTCTGGAGACAGGTTTAGTTGTCATGACCAGGGAAGGTGAGTTGCTATTGACACCTAGTGGGTAGAGGCCAGGGATGCTGTAGTACATCCTTCAATGCCCAGATCAATTCTCCCCCTCTCCACCCCAACACAGAACTACCTGGCACAAAATGTCAGTCATGCTCAAGTTGGAAAACCCTGGTCTACTCCCACCAGTATAATGAAAGCTTCATGATCACTGTTGTCCCAGAACCTAGCAAATATCCTATCAGGTGAATGGATGAATTATAATAAAGAAGAGGGACAAAACCTCTGACATCTAGAGTCTGTATAAAGGCAGAGGTGTCAGATGCCACCAGGAGCCCCATTCTGTTTGGAGCATCCTCAGCTGGGATCCTCTAACATTCCCCATTGCAGGCTACTTCTACCTGAGACACCAAGAGTTCCTCTGCTGAAATCCTCATCTGTGCAAAGCCAGGGATTGGTCACATGACAGACTTCCCCAAAGGTGCCGACTGCAGGGCACAAGAGAAAGCACAGTGGGCCTGGGCCACTGCCTGCTCACTGGTGGTCTGTGCGACATCCACCCTCTGTACTAGTTTGTCATTGGAGTGGCCAGTTATATCCCTGCAGCTAAAAAGACAATGGTCTCCGCCATGGCAGCCAGAATGCTCACAAGCACTTGGCTCTAAATCAGAGCACAGGTCCAGAGGGGACTGGAATGGCGACTTCACAGTAATTTCACCTCTTACAACACCCGAAGGTGCAGTGCGGATTACATTTGTCATTTCTAGAGGAGTCCCATCACCATTTGGCAAAGAATTCCCCCTTTACCTATTGCACTGGACACTTGGTGGCAACACAGATGAGAAACTATGTAACTTGCATCAAATGTCCCTGAGTGGCGCGGAACGTCACCTATCCAGCTACTCCCTGAGGGTCAATAGTTTTCTACCCACTTCATGTCTATTACATTGTGAAATGTGGCATGTGCTTAACTGTTCTTGATACAGGGTCAGGCTGCCCTCCTATAAAAAAGGTTATTTGACTGCACTTATAATATCAAATGTTCTCATTGGAAACTGAGGTTGGCTCTCCGAATTAGGGGGAGGGGGGGTAGGATGAGGCCACCTTCTAATGAGTCATAAGGGACAAGCTATGCTTGTCTTCCCTGTGCAAGTGATTTCTAGAAGCCTTCAGCACAGTTAGAACACACTCTTTGATAGCGGTGGTCTCTTTCTCCTGTTTTCTTCCCTCTGTCTGATCAGGAAGAAGTGCCTCTGGCCATGCTGTCAGTGTGGCATGAGTTCCTGCCGCAGATCACCACGGAAACCGGGTTTTTGTAAATCTGCACAGCACTGTCCAGGAGCTGAAAATACGGAGGCAGCTCAGTGGGTTCTGTTGTCATGCTTCTTTGTGCTGGTCAGACATAGCAGGGAAGATGTTTTAGCTTAATAGAACAAATAGAAAATTCCTGTTCCTCCACCCTACAACCTGTATTCCTAAAGGGGCTTTCTTTCATGAGTCTCCCCCACCCTCAAATTATTGAGCCTTGAGCTTGGAAATCGACCTTGTCATCTGATGTTTTAGTGCTAAAAATATGCAGAGTATCAAGCTTAGGTATGACTGACTGCACCTCGGGCTGAATTTTATGTGTCGCGTTATACTAACAATATGTACCTTGCTTTAAATATCATCTAATTTCTAACTCTGAACAGAGTCTAATGATTAATCCAAATTAAACTACTCCAAAGCCAAAGTGGTATGTGTTATAAAACATCGAAGTGAGCTGGCTGAAAATTTTTAATTTTCCCTACTTATTAGCTATCTGTTCTGGGAATAAATTGAAGGTGCTAATTTCCTGGGTTTAAAATCTATTTTAAAATGCATTAAGCTGCGAGAGGGGAGGAGGGAAAGGAATGTAGATAATTTTCTCGTCTTTCAGACAGAAGGAACTTGGTTACTTTCAGAATGGTGCTGGCTTTTGAGATACTATTTTAGAGTTCATGGCAAACTCCTATGATACTTAGCATAAGGCAGTGCTTAAAGCCCTCTAACAACTTGTTATGGAGTAAATTGCCCGCCCCCCCCCCCCCCAACCCTCATTCACATGTTGAAGCCCTAACCCAAAATATGACTTTATTTGGAGGTAATTAAGATTAAATGAAGTCCAAAGAATGAGCCCTAATCAGATAGGACTGATAGGAAGAGGAGGAGACAGCACACACAGGAGAGGACACAGGGGGACACAGCAACAAGATGGCATCTGCACACCAGAAAGACACATCTCACCAGATACCATCCCAGCTGGCACCTTCCCCGCCTCCAGAACTCTGAGAAAATAAATGTCTTTGTTTGAACCACCCCGTCTGTGGTATTTTGTTATGGCAGCCAATCTTATATACAATCTATCCAATTCTCTTCTTTTGATAGTTTATTGCAGTACAATCTCATTTACAGAGAGGTGTTTCCTGGGCATTTTTATCACCCTGGGAAATCCGATACTACGTCATGAAAACAGCTGTCCCAAAGCACATGCATTTTGAGCAGCGATAGTCACTTCCTTCCTTAACAGAGCTTTTATAAATAATATCTACTAGAATCCTCCTGTCTTTTCTAGATTATAGCAAGTTTGAGGGATAGGGTTGGTGGAGATGTGGAATATATATCCCCATGCACACTCTAAACAGGATTGAAGTAGGGAGTGAACAAAACCCAAGAACAACCATTACCTAAAGGCCAGTAATCTAAGGGCTACACAAGTAAGTACCCACTGTGTGGCCTGAATAATGCCTCTGCATGTTCCTGAGGTGAGCAGTCTTGGATCCCCATGCCAACATGGTGGCCAGGACTTGGGCCAAATTCTGGGAGCACACTAGGTTTGCTATCAGTTTTGATCCACTGTCCTAAATGCCCCTCAACTAACTCTCACTGGATGATGAACCTCAAATGCTTCCTCCTCTAAGAAGTCCTCTCTGATTGCCCAAGCCTGAGTTAGACATAGAATTAGTGAATTGGAAGTACCCTTAGAGATTCACAATCTAAATGACATTATTTTACAATGAAAGAAACTAAGGCGAGGGAGATTGCATAGGACCAGGACTCCTGGCCCAACACTTTCCTCACCTCAGTACACTGAAATATTTATATCCAAATAGTTTGTAAGTTGTAACTGGAAGAAAGAAGGGGACCAGTTTGTAATGACTGCTAAGTGCCAAGTAACGGGAATACAAACATACAGGAGAAATGGCTCCAGGTCCCTCTGAAGGCATGGCCTGGGCAAGCTGGGAAGTATTCTGGAGGCTATGAGAGGAAGAACTGTATCTGAAGATCCTGGGCTGGCACACGGTAGAGCCTCAGGAAAAGCATGTAGAATAAATTAGCTAATATCTATAATATCATCCAAGTACACACCACTTCTTTTAAGAGGAATGTGAGATGACCCTAAATATCTTGATAGGTCAAGAAATACATCCCTCAGTTATTATAAAAATCTTTGGAGCTGTGCTTGAGGGGTCTCACATAGAATGATAGATGTAGTCTGCCTATGAGAAGGACATGCATTTGGAGAGGTCAGAAGGCAGAGTGTTATGAGATGAATTGTGCTCCATAAAATTCATATGTTGATCTCCCAACCTCAGAATGTGACTATATTTGAAGATAAGGTCTTTAAAGAGGTAATTAAGTTAAATGAGGTCACTGAGGTGAGCCCTCATCTAATAGGACTGGTGTCCTTAGAAGAAGAGGAAATTTGGTGCAGACATAAACGGCACAGAGGGGGAATGATGATGAGACAAAAAGGAGAAGCCAGCCTCCTGAGAAGCCAACCAGCACCTTGATCTCAGATGTCCCGCCTCTATAATGTGAGATAATACACTTCTGCTGTTTAAGCCACCTGGTCCATGGCGCTTTGTTATGGCAGCCTAGCAAACCAATACAGTTGGGTATGTGTGCAAGTTTTCCAGTAAGTCATAGCCACAAGCTTTCAACTCTGACAAATGGAGATTTTCACACTACATGAATATCTGTCATGCTGACCTTTCTGTACCGACAAAGGACAATTTTATTGTCTTATTTTCTTATTTCAATAGAGGATAATTATTTCCTAAGATATCTAACTTTAATAAGCTAACAAGAACATTTGAAGCAGGAGACATGATCTATGTTCTACATCCACAGAAAGCTAGAGCATTAATTTCTAATCAAGATAACTTTTTTTTTAGATTGATCTGCCACTTAACACATGTGCTTGATTTCAAACATATGTTGACCAATAAGAGAGAAAAAAACAACTAGCTTTCTTTTTGGTTTTGCAGTTGTAAACGTGAAGTGACCAAAATAACACTGTGTGCTTTATAGCTTTTCCAAATCTTTTCACATTTCATTTGATTGGAACCACAATCCTTTGAGTAGGAAGGATAAAGTTCCAATTTATAGATGAGGAAGCTGAGGCTCAAAGACTTACTGAAATAGCCTACGAGTGGTTGAGGAGGAACTGTAGTCCAACGATCCTTCTCCCGACCCAACTACTGACCTTCTAAGCCAGCCAAGGAAAGAGAGCAGTTATTATCTAAGAGTTTCTAGAAAGAGAAAGATGAACGGAGGTGTTTGTCTAGGCTTTTGGACCTGGGCTGCTATAAAAACAAGCTAATGTAGGTCCTGACATGACAAATCATTTGGACCTCCTTAGGGGCTGATTTGTGCCTCTCCCCCTCTAATACATGTGATGAAGCCCTAACCCTCCTGCCTCAGAATATGGCCTTATGTACATGTAGGGTCCCTGTAGGTGTAATTAGTTAAGATTAAGTCATACCAGAGCGGGGTGGGTCCCTAATCCAATATAACTAGTGTCCTCAGGAAAAAAAAAGAAATTTGGACACAGAGTGATGCCATGTGAAGATGAAGCAGAGTGTGGAGTAGTAATGCCAGCTGACCACCAGAATGGGGGTGGGGGGGCGGAGGACGAATAGGTTCTTCCTCAGACTCCAGAAGAAAGCAACCCTAACGACACCTTGCTTTTGGATTTCTCGCTTTCAGAACTGAGAGACAATAAATGTCTTTTGTTCAAGATACCAAGTCAGTATCCCTTTGCTGGAGCAGCCCTAGCAAACCAATAGGTCCTGTGAGCAAAGCTGCCCAGATGACGAGTTTAGAGCCAACAGGACCTGCCAGTGTCTGGCACGGGAACTGCAGCTGTCTCCTCAGTCCTTGAGGCTGCAATTTATCCACATAGTCCTACAACCTCAATTTCCTACCAAGTAGAATGGTGAGCTTCTAACAAGTACCCACTAATGAGCCACAACGTCAAAGTCAGGCGCTGGGAGGAAGGGGCCAGGGCTCAGATGGCAGGGGCCTCAGCGTAGAGAGAGCTGCCCCAAGAAGCCAGCTCCTGACATGGGTCCGCTTTACCTCCTGTGGTCTAACCTCTGGACCCACTCCTCTCCTAAAACAGCTCCCCTTCTCCCTAGAAAACAGCTCCATGATGCCTACCAAGGTGCTTCCCATAGTCTTGCAACAGCCTTTCTCTCAGCAATAACAATCTGCAACATGCGTGTCTTCTCCCTCCTCGTCCTGTGTTAATCGCATGTGTGTGCTGATATTGTCAGCAAAATGCATTGATGCACATGGCCCTCTTTAGCCCAATGTCTGTTTGCAAGTCCTAACATTTCAACTGTCTACAGCACATTGCCATTTGGATGTCCAGTCATCGCTTCAATCTAAACCTATAAAGGCAGCAGGTACAGAAGACAGAGCAGAAGCAGAAAGAGGAGACTTTCCTGTCCCAAGCTCTCTATCCCAGAAGTTGTGTAACTCTTAGAAAACCATTTTTGAGCCTCAATGTTCCCGTCCAAAAAAAAAAGCGCAAATGATTTGTAAGGGCTTGTTCGGCTGTAAAATTCAGTTATTAAAAAAAGAACCATCTATTTTTTTGCTAGAATTTCATTACTTTTTTCTTATTCTGCAGACTTTGAACTTTGGGTTCTTCTCATTACTGCTTTTTCCAGCAAATCGTGTTTATTCCTTTGAAAGGCCCTCTGCAAGCATTTGACTCCAAATTCCAAATTTGTTACCACCAGCTGGCCCTTATCACAATCTGACACAAGTTTTTCTGTCCTGGAAACTTATCCCACTGCCCACTGTCTGCAATGATATGTATAAATGGGCCTTCCCAAAGCTTTGCTTTCTTTTCGTGCACAAATCCTTCCAAGGTTGCCAGGCAGGTGAAGTTCAGACTTTGAAAGGACACAGTGGACCAACCAGAAGATTATCACTAATCTCATCTGTAGTTAGAATTCTAAGATATATTAATGTTTACTGAGGCTCTAAAATGTTTCAGACCCTAAGCCAGGGTGTTCCCATATATTATCTCATTAAGTTTTCTTAACAATTCAGAAACAGTAGATTATATCCCATTTAGTTCAGATAATTATATGAATAGCCTAATCTGTAGAGCCCACAAACTCTTCTAGTACTTTCCATACATTAATATTTTGTAGTGTTTGAGAAATATTATGCAAACCAAACTCAATGTATAGGTCTTGTTAAGAAGTATTAGACATTCCTATATTATCAGATACTAGAGTGCTCATACCCAGTTGTAATTCCATAGCTATTTGAATGCCAAATATCAATGATCTGCAGTTTTTCAGTTTCTGAGAATGTTACATAGATAGGTATATTTATGATTTCCTATGCAGAGTCCTACTTCAATCCTTAATTCATGAAATGCACATGGTATCTCTCATGCTAAGATGACTTCTCGGAGAGGCCCTCCTCATCCTAATATGAAACAGCAACAACCGCACCGGATCCCTTGACCTGCTTTATTTTTCTCCATAGCAATCATCGTTAGCCTACTTTCTCTGTCTTTGCTCGAATGTGACCTCTAAGACTGTTGACTTTGTTTGGTTCATTATTATATCTAGTTTTCAAAACAACCTTGACATTATCACCTCTATATTATAAAGGGCTGATGTTCAAAACGGTTTAGTGACTTGTGCCAAGAATCTAACCCAAATCTGATCAACGAGGCCCATGGATGCCCCATAGGCAGTTCGATAAAGTTAACATGTTCTTCTCTCTGGAACTCCAGCCAAATCCAGTTCTTGGTTGGAGTGGGACCTCCTACCTAGGAAATTTTGTACCTTGCTCTTCCAGGTAATTTGGCTTCTACTTTTTTTTTTTTTTTGGTCTATAGAATAGACTTCACCCATCTTGTAGAGCCCTCTGCCTTTCTCTGGACTTGCAGATCCTGGGGCTCATTCTGCCATATATGCATATTCTTTTGCTTAAAAGTTTCACTTGTGTACATCTGATCATGGAGGATCCTGCTGGGCCCTCATTTCATGCTTGCTGTTCCCTCCCAGGCATGCCCTTGGTATAGGAGGTGCTTCAAGACAGATGGTTTACTTGATTGGGAGTCAGCCAAGAGCAGGTTGACTTCATTGGCCAAACTAACCAGTACAAAAGCCAAAGTTTATTCCTGCATTATGTGCATTTGGCAAACCTGAACTTGGGGTCACTCATGGCCTAGCTTTATGAAAGTTCTGATAAAGGGAGTCCAATATAGCACTTAATAAACTGTAGTATGTTTTGGTAGCAGCAGAAATTAAGGTAAAGGAAGCAGTGTTCATCCCCCCAAATCTTAGTGAAGACACCGGATGAGTAGAAGAAATCACCTTGGAGAGTGAATGGTCTGCACGCTGGTCCCTTTCAGCTCCTCAAGAGTCACATGCCATCCTCCACACCAAGGCCTTGAGTAAGTCAGTACCTCTACCTTTCACATCCTGACTTTGTAATGTGGCAACTCTCCTAGGCCAACCTGCAACATTTCTCAGATTTGCCTTCCCTGGATGTTTCCAGTTAAGGTAACTAGGCCACAAGGGAGGGTCTTGCGTGAGATTTAAAAGACAAATTGAAGCACCACCATTTGTTAGTTCATGTCCATAATTAACTTATCCTATGAGCCTCCATTCTTCTGGATCCTCCTTCATGCAGGTGTGGGGTGTGGGTGTCTAGCTCCATGACATACCACCAAGGCCAGAAGTACCACACACCAACACAAGTATCTGTCAGCCCTTATGGGTTCCAGCTTGTCCCTGTCATCTCCCATTTTACACCCTCTTCCTTACTCCACTGCCCGACCTGTGGGCTTCAAGTTCCAGCATCAAATACCAAGACAACTATCTGACAGACACTGCTTCACCGGCTCCCACAAATGCCTCACGGTCCTGCCACTCATACTGAACCTTGGCTAAGTCTTTCATGTTTCAGCCCCATCCTGCTTGAAACTAGGTCAATCCTACCCTGTTCTATGCTCCATGGTTCCACATCACTCTCCAGAGCACTCATCACCATTGCAATTTTCCATTTACTTGTGGGGTTAGATAAAGAATGGCTACCTCCCCTATCTGACCACAGCTCTTGAAAGCAAGGGCCATGCTCATGTCACTCATTGTTGTACCCTTCACTCACTGTATGCATTCAACTGATCTTTATGGGATGTATGGACATGGAGCAGATTTGTCCAAAGCCAAGATGGTCCACTGCATTTTGAAAGGAAGGGCAACATGGCACAGCAAGGACAGTATGGAAAGGGAAGTTTCATGGCTAGATGTTGCTCATCCTTTTATCCCACATGCCTACCACAGAATATATGCTTCACAAATATATACATTGAATTACATAAACTGAAACCCTAATGTCCATCCCTGGGCTATTTACGAAGTTCTGCTCTAGAATCCTGAGAATAAGCATGCCCTGGTGTACCGATTTGGGGTAAATCATCTTACCTCTCCAAGTATCAGTTCTCTTATCTGAAATATGGAAATCACCACACCTTCTTCCCAGAACTGAATACTCAGAGAGCTAATAGATGTAGACATACACTTACAAAGTCTGATGGGGGGAGAGCATTTCCCCAGGTCATAAGCAAAATTTAACAACCTCTTCCTACTTTATCTCAGTCCAATCTATCTGTTCTACTTGCTTCTCTTGGTGACAAACCCACCAGGATTTCAGTGGTGTAAAAACATAGCTGTGCTGCCACAGTTAATGCCTGTGTCAGCTTTTCCCATTTTCGAGAGCTTGGTGTGTTAGTGGAGCCTCTGTGGTTTCATCATTGCTGTAATTGCTGTGAGCCACCACTCCCTCCCAGGATGTGGGTTAAGAAAGACATGGCTGGAATATACAATAAGCACTTCAGCTCCCTGTCACTCTCATTGGACAGGGCTAATGCCATCCACATTTTACAGGTGCATTCTGGTAGATGCTAATTCCATCTATGATTCTTTTGGCAGGGTCCAAGTTTGTGTTTAATTAACTAAATGACCTGAGCCATCCAATTCTTGTTGCTACCAATGTATCACAATTAGAGCAAATGGTAGCCATGGAAACCATTGGCTCCATCATAATTCCTAAAACAAGGATGGCTTACATTTGAGCCCAACCAATTCGCGACTCTCCACAGCATACGTTTATGGTTATTGTTAAATGGGGATTTGGTCACTTTGGAATGTAATGTGCAGCTCCTCATTTCAAATGAATGCCATTAGAAGGAGTCTGTCATTTCACTTATGTCTGCCAAGTTCCAATCATTCCCAGATCCCTCATATTTATGTTCAATTAGGAAGATTTGCAGTCCATAAAAAAAATGGATATGAATGCTCTGTGGGGGTGGGGAAGTGCATCCCTTTTTCCATGATATAAAAGGGAGAAGATAAAAATCTGTGTTGAACTAAATCTGTGACGACCTTGAAATTAATTATTCACCTCCTCCCCTAAGGTGGGTTGTTCTTCCACGTCCTTGTGGCTAGAATATTCGTTTTGGTGATTTTACCACCAAGGTCTGCCCCACCAGAAGGAAAAGAGAGTTACCCTGTGGGAATTCTGGACAAAGCTGCTGTAACAATACCGGCAAGGAGATGGAATTGCCTTCTCCCAAACAGAAGTTGCTAAATGGTAGTTTACAAATTGGGTCATTTTAAAGCAATTTCTATACTCTATGACCATATATAAAAAATGAAGAGAAAAGTAAAATTCTACATTCCTCTACCAGTATGTAAGTCGTTTCAGAAATAAAGCCAATATATGTCTACGTGTACCACGTATAGAACACTCGGGGTGGCCCCAGGCTGGAACATGGCCTTGTTTGCTGTAAGTATAAATTGACTGTACTGTCATTCTACTCACTTCCCACAGCTCTGTTTCTGGGAAGAAACTATGGTTTTTAAGTCATCATAGTTCATTGAGACACTCACTTAATTATCTAAAATCCTGAAAAATAACCTTCTTTCCCCAAAAGGTGTTATACTTAGTTGAGTTGCCAAATAAAATATAGGACACCTAATTAAATTTAAATTCCAGATAAACACCAAATGCATTTTTAGTATATGTCCCAAATAGTGTCTATTTTATACTAAAAATGGTTCACAGTTTACTTAATATTCAAGTTTAATTAGGCATTCTGCATTTTTATTTGTTATATCTGGCAACCCTAGGAGCAAGATTTTTGTAATTTCTTTTTTACAGTCCTCAAACACTATAAACACTACTAATAATGCTAAGGGTCTCTCTCTCTCTTTTTCCACTTCCTCATACTAGTGATGAATACTCAGCTTTCCTCAGAGGCCAGGTAACAAAGGGAGTGGGCAAAGACATGTGGGTGAAGGAAATCTAAAGACCGCTGGGGTCTTTGTGGTCTGTAATCAGTTGGCTGCCCTTTCTAGAAGAGGGGACAGAATTTTAAGAAAAATGGCATTGGGCTGCTGAAATATTTTTCCAACATCTGCCTCACTCATCAAGCACAATCAAGGCCAGATCTGATGGAAGATGAAGAAAGTGAACTGAGACTATAAGACTAAATGTTATGAGACTACTCTCAACAGTAAAGATTTAAGAAATGAAAAATAGACAAGTATAAAAAAATGTTATGAGACTATTTTAAAAAACATAAGGCTTATTGTAGGGCTGCAAGACATTTTTTCCAAGGGAGACCTTTCTGATAAGAAGTTGCCTTTTAAAAATCCACCTGAGTAAACACTCTACACATTGACCCCACCATAAGTAGGCACGTGTCCCATGAATAAATTTGCTTCATTAAAAAAGAAGTCCCAGCCCGGCTGGTGTGGCTCAGTGGTTGAGCATCAACTCATGCACCAGGAGGTCACTAGTTCAATTCCAGGTCAGGGTACATGCCTAGGCTTGATCCGCAGGAGGGAGCATGCAGGAGGCAGCCAGTGGATTTTGATGTTTCTCATCGATGTTTCCATCTCTCTACCCTCTCCCTTCCTCTCTCTCTCAAATCAATAAAAACATTTTTTAGAAAAGAAATCCCAGTGTAAAAATCAGCATAGGGAATACAGTCAATAATATTGTAATAACTATAGTACCAGGTGAGTACTTGAATTATCTGGGGATCATGTCATAAATTGTATAACTGTCTAACCACTATGTTGTACACCTGAAACGAATATAAAATAACTAGAGGCCCGGTGCATGAAAATCGTGCACTGTGTGTGTGTGTGTGTGTGTGTGTGTGTGTGTGTGTGTGTGTGTGTGTATGTCCCTCAGCCCAGCCTTCACCCTCTCCAATCTGGGACCCCTTGAGGGATGTCGGACATCCCTCTCACAATCCAGGACTGCTGGCTCCCAACTGCTCGCCTGTCTGCCTGCCTGATTGCCCCTAACCCCTTCTGCTTGCCAGCCTGATCACCCCCTAACCACTCCCCTGCCAACCCGATTGCCCCTAATTGCCCTCCCCTGCTGGCCTGCTCACCTCTAACTGCCTTCCCCTGCCAGCCTGGTCACTCCTAACTGCCCTCCCCTGCTGGCCTGATCACCCACAACTGCCCTCCCCTGCTGGCCATCTTGTGGTGGCCATCTTGTGTCCATATGGGGGCGGCCATCTTGTGTTTTGGAGAGATGTTCAATTTGCATATTACTCTTTTATAGGATAGGATATTGAATGAAAAAAATTAAAATAAAAAAATTAAATTAAAAAATAACATGTTTGCATTTTTAAAAAAAGAAATCCCTGGATAACTTCCATGTTTTGTTGCTCTTGCTCAGAAGACCTATGAACAACGATAGGAGTGGACAGTGATCCATGCAGGACTGACCGTTTCAGAGAGGCTTCTGAAGTCACCCCTAAGATGTTCACTTTGTTCCTACAATGAACTAACTCCACTAAGTCAGACTGTTTAGTACCCAGGCCCTGGGTATCTCACTTTGGTCCTCCCTGAACCTCCTGAGACCAGTCAGACCTTTCTATGCAAAGACTGACATTTTCCCACCCATTTCTTGCTAACTTCTAAGTGCCCATAGGCTGACTCAGAGCCATTGCACTGTCCAATTTAGACTTTTATTGACACCTGACATTTAAGTAATATCCCAAATCCTCAATTTCATTAGGTAAGGCCAATTTAGTCTTCACATTATGTTGATAACCTAAATTGTTAGCAGGAGCTGTGTCATCACTAGGGAGGATAAACTTGTCTTCAAATGACATCTAATTACCTTCATTAAGGACGACAGCATTCCGTGACACGTATTTGCAAAGTGGGCAGACTAAAATAAACCTCAAGCATCTTGCTTCCTGCACCTTCTGCCTCCGGCCTGCCTGTGTCTAGCAGTGAACTCTCTCACATTATGGTCACAGGAAACACTTCACATACTCTCCCGCTGAAGATACCATTTTCTGAAAGTGACTCCTTTTTTTGATCCCTGGACCTCTGATGATAAAGACTTTTCGAAAGCTGCACTCTCAAGAGATTTGCATTTTCCTAAGGGACTGAAAGTGGTCATTTCTGCTTGCAGTTTAGTGTCCATGGTCAAGAGAACTGGACCTTCAAATGGCCTTTCTGTATTATTACCAGGAAGCAGCTGTGGCCAGGTCCCGCCCACTGTAATTGTTACCCTCCAAGGTATGTTCTCCTAAATCAGTGAGTAGATGGAGTGGGTGAGTGAGAGCTCCTGGGAAAGAGATGGGGTTTTGAGTTGGTTACTCACACAGAGGAATCTAGGTTACAGTCAAAATAGACTTCTTTTTTTCCAAATGATAAGAGAAAGGTTATTTAGAAAGTTACCGAAGTAGCAGAAGTGAGCCAGCTGGGCTGTGTAGGCTCAGGAAACAAGTTCCAGAAGCAACAAAAAAAGAAGGGCCCTTGGAGCTAAGAGAGGGAAAGGGAAAGGGAGAGCTTTCAGGGGAAGAAGAGGTGGAAGGAAAGGTGCAGGGATCGTCTCTAGAGGGGGAGGCCAAAGATAGACTTTTTGAAAGAAGGTTCATCCAAATTCAGTTCAATAGAGTCTGTTCTTACTCTATGTGATATTTCATTGGGTCCTTTAAAGTTACAATTGGCATCAGAAAATAAACTAGTCAGGCCTGCATTAACTGAAACAAACAAACAAACAACAACAACAAAAACAACTTGCTCCTCTCTCCCAGCTTGTCTCTGACCACTCAGAAAGCAGTCCATTTCCTAAATGCTCCTTTTGATTGCCGAGCACACAGTCTTGATCGCTGAGATATTTTTGGCTAGCTAGACCCAGTATTTGGAAATAAATGTGTGCTGTGCAAGTTCCGGACGCCAAAGGGCTTTCTAAGTAAGAACTCATTTAAGGATCACACGACCCTGCTATGTAAAGACTATAATTGCTCCATTTTACAAATGAAGAAACTGAGGCCAGAAAGGTTCCGTGATTTACTCAAATTACCCACAGCTCCTTCATGTGGAAATGGGCTTTGATTCTTAGTTGTACATGAGAGAAAGAATGAAAGGAAGGACTGGATCAGCCAACAGTGACTGTGCGCTTGCTGTGTGCCTGCCACTGGAACTAAGCGTCAGCCACTCTTCTCTTCAGCATTCTGTGCTATAGTATTCCTCCCCTCTCCACCTCCTCACCCTCCCACCTTTGCATGTGAGACACCAGAAGGCACAAGACAGGCAAAGCAATTTGCCCAGGCACCACAGAGCAGGATCAGACTCTTAAAGGCAGTGTTTGGAACCCTGCTCCCACCAGTGTCCCGAGGTTTACTACTAAATTGAAATGGTTTTAATTTATATAAAAATGATTCCTATTCTTGAAAAAAATCAACATTTGGAATCGCTCATCATAGAGACTCCCCCAAATCTCCAGACTCTTGATCTCCAGTGAGATATTGAGGGTCTTGCTGCTTTCCCTGTCACTTAGCTCGCGCGCCTCTGTCAAGGACCCTGTCCCCTCTGTCTCAGAGTTGTTTGCTATTTGGTGGGTTTTCCTCCCTTTGATTTATTTTGTGTTCTGTACTTGCAAGAATTCTTTATATGTTCTCTTCTCTTTGGTTTGCTAACTAGACTTTTGCCCATTCTTTCAAGCTTTTGCTTTACGGTTCCTGAGTTATTATTTTCTTAGAAAGTTCTTCCCATCCCGATGTTTTTCAAATTTATATTATAAATAGAGATATTCTTTATTTTAGCTGTCTTATCTCTCTCCGGTTTCCCTTTGTGCAAGATGTGAAGTATGGACTGAAGTAGTTTTTCCTTCTATAATGGACATCCAGCTCGTCCCACATTATGCACTGAGCAGAAACACCGTTATTTCTTGAGTTGCAATGACACTATGATTAGAAACCCAATTTCCCCAATACACGTGGCTGTTTCTGTACTCACTTCTATATCCCACTGCGCACTGTATCCAACCTTACAGCAGTATCACAGCATTTTAATTACGTTGGCTTTAACAGTGATCTTGCCATGTAGCCTGGGAAGTCACTGATATTGCTTTTCCAAACTTGTCTTTATTATTTATTTTTTTCTCCCCGATTACCTTTAGAATTGGTTTGTCTAATTCCATTAACATTCTTATCAGTATTCCATTGAATCTACATATTAATTTGGCACTGAAAATCCTCCTCTCCAAAAGTCTATCCGTCAATTCATTCAATTTTTTTTAAAGCACTGAAGTCATCAATTATGGCAATAAAACTGAAGAAAACCTGTTGCCAAATTCATCAGTAACTTCAGGATTTTCCATTGTTTTTGATCAAATGATTTTTGAGGTCCATTTATATGTCTTGCCTACGTCCTAAAAAGTATACTATAAACATGTAGGAGAAACCGAGCTATACCCATTTGCTAAGGAGAGCAAAACATACAGACAATAAACACATGGTCCAGAAGCTAATGAGCTCTAGATGGTCGTCGCAGCAAAGCTCTGTGGCTGGAGTCAGGAAGGACTGATTATCTACACCAGGGGTGGGGAACCTTTTTTTCTGTCAAGGGCCATTTGGATATTCATAACTTCATTTGAGGGCCATACAAAATTACCAACATAAAAATTAGCCTGCTATATTTGGTCAAACACCTAACTAACTCATCCCTAATGACATGGCAGGGCCAGACCAAATGATTTCATGGGCCTTGTAACGGCCCCCGGCTGGACGTTCCCTGATACACAGAGGATGGGAATTTAGCTGGGTCCTGATAGACCTATTGGAAGGTTTCAGCAATGAGTGAAATCACTGAGGTATCAGCTTATATACATTCTGAGTTAGCATTTTCGGATTTAAAATTTCAAGGATAGTCTATGTTACAAGCACACGAACCACAGGTTTATGTACTTGAAAATATTCTAAGCTAAAGAGAAAACTTTATTTTCTTTGTGGGGAGAGTAGAACATTTAGTGTAGAAAGTGCTGGATACTTTCCAACTTAGGAGAGTCAAAAGTTTGTGCACAATGATGCCAGCAGTAAAGTCTGTTAGCATAAGACATTGTATTTTCTGCTTAGAAAGTAAACATTTTTTTATTTGACCTTTAAGTAGTAGCTAAATATAGTATCATTAAAAATTACATTGCAGGGCATGCTTGCTCATAGCATACTAGGTTCTTCATTTCAACTCTTCCACTGAAGATAACTAGAGAAACTGAAGGAAAATTTTTTAAATTTATCTATCTGGCTATCTAATCTATTTTAAGACATTGAATGAGTTAAAAAGGCAGAGAAGAAATACGGGGAAAGGATCCTAAGAAAAGCAGCAGGGGGCGGGGTGGGGGGAGTCAGAGAAGTAATTCTTGTATTCTGATAAGTTTGTTGTTGGTTTTTTTAAAATTTTCCCCTCTTCTATTTTTTTCCCCCAAGAGCCATCTGCTTATTATGGAAAACCATATATATATATATACATACATACACACACACACATATACATACATACAGGCTTGGGTTTGAGATCTTGAAGGTCCTAAACTAGGACTATGGACTACTTAGAAATACACCAGCATTCATAGAGAATAGCTTAGCCTTGCTTAGTAGGAAACATTCACCTTCTATGGGGAAAATATTATCTACTTCTAATTATCTGTACGAATCGCCTGTACAAATATTCAGTAGGTATTCATTATTAGGTATTCAAGGAAATGGGATTTAAAAGTGAATAGGATTAATGGCAGATTAATTAGGACACAGTTCGAAAGAAAACAGATGAATTAGAAAATTATGGAAAATAAGAGATGCATTAAGACATTCCTAGTTACTTAAACTTAAGAGTTTTAGTATAAATTGAAAGTGAAAATGGGAAAGAAGTAATATTTAAGTAGATAATGGCTGAGAGTTTCTAAAACTGATAAAAGATGATGAAAGAGAATAAAACACAGATTCCAAAAGTGCTAAAAACCCTATGGCATAATGGGCGTGCACGCGTGCTCGTACACACACACACACACACACACACACACACACACACACACACACACACGGCTTATGAAAACCAAAGAGGAAATCTTGGAAATCATGAGAAGGGAAAAAGAACAAACATAATACTTTCAAAGGAGAAAAAAATAACTTATTTCTCAATAGAAAAACAATGTAAGTCTAAGACCACATAACACCATCTTTAAAGTGGAACTAAATTTCCAAACAAAAAATAAGGTGCCCACTGTGTATGACACAAGCAGAAGGAAAACCGAGTTCAGATCACAGTTGAGAGATTTAAGAAGAAATGAAATCATAAGATTTAAGAAAAGAAAGGATCAGAAAGAACAAATAAGTGGGTATATATAAAGGAATCTTAAATTTATTATACAGTAATAGTGACTTTGGGGGTATAAAATGCAAGACTGCAATAGCATTTAAATAAAGGAGGGAATTCATGGAATTGCTATTCTAAGACACTAGCATGATCAGAAGAAATGATAAAAGCAACAATTCATATTAGAATCCTATTCTAGAATACTTGTTGTAATTGTACTAAAAACTCAAATAAAAGGTTGATGCAGGAGAGTGAAAGGATATATATATATATAATGTTCCTTTCTTGCTGTACTTTGGATTAATGAAAAATGATAAACTCAAAGTGAACTGAAAGTAAAAGATTAAGCTTACCTGATAAGATTATAAAATAATTTCTAACTGCGCATTTTAAATATAAGGGCATGGATATTTGAAAGTAAAAGGATAAAGAAATATAACTTCCTCTTGAGCTCTTGAAATTCATTTGGGGAGTGGGCCAGTCAAGATCATGGATTCTAGGTTTTTACCACTGATTTCTCCAACACAACAACTATACTGAGGAGTCAGGGACAGAACGGAGGGGGCAGGGGACTTCTGGGATGCTAGAACTATTCTGATTAGTAATTTGTATGCTGGTTATCTGGATGTTCATTTTGTGAAAATTAATAGCTGTACCTATATGATTCAGGGACTTAATTTATCAGCTAGTTACTTTTTTAAAGTAAAGTTTTCTACCAAGGTCACAGTGGTATCAGAAATTTTAAATACAGGGTAGGGCAAAAGTAGGTTTACAGTTGTTTATATGAAAAATAATATAATAATTAATAAATAATAATACCAGAATAAACTCTGTGTTTCACATACTCACAACTGTGATCCTACCTTTGCCCTACCCCCGTGGTTGGCAAACTGCGGCTCGTGAGCCACAAGCGGCTCTTTGACCCCTTGAGTGTGGCTCTTCCACAAAATACCAGGGCCTGGGTGAGTCTATTTTGAAGAAGTGACGTTAGAAGAAGTTTAAGTTTAAAAAATTTGGCTCTCAAAAGAAATTTCAATCGTTGTACTGTTGATATTTGGCTCTGTTGACTAATGAGTTTGCCGACCACTGCCCTACCCTATATAAAAATAGGTTTGCCCAGACTTTCCCAATACCTGGACTTAAGTATGGTATGCAGATCAGTCAAAGTGTCAAAACATGAGATCTTGATGTCAGAGGTTGAGACGTAATATTAGTATCTTCTGAATTAGTTTAGATGATGCTAGCACACAATGTTTGTCTGGAAGGGGTCTTAGAGAGGAGACTAAGGCCCAGGTCACCTACTTGTCCAGGCACAGGACATGGGTTAGGGAGAATGCGGAAAGATGTTCTTCTTTGTCAAAGTAGAATGTAAACATTCTTCAACTTCTAGGGAAAAAGAGCAACTCTGTATGTATCCTGGGACTGTGTGGACATTTTCTCCTTCACTTCCCTGTCCTGGGAGAAGTGGTTGCCTTATATTTATTTTCTGAGTGTCAGGGATAAATAATGTCACATATTTAGAGTGATCATCAAATGTCCAGTCACCATCTGGACTAGAATCTAGCTGCCTTTCAAATGTTTTGTCAGCTATAATTGAATCGTGTTGAAATATGCCTGGCATATGTGCATTACGGTTGGAATGTTCAATGCATAGAATAAGTCTTAGTGGAGAACAATAATGGAGGCATTTTTTATTGACAAAATAAACCAAACACTTCTATCTGAGCCTTTAAGCAAAATCTCATTAATCTGGTAGTCACTGATTCCAAACCCACATTCATTCAGACTAAATGAAATAGGAAGAATTTAACTCAGCAAATGAAGAGTATTTGCTAGGTAAACTGAAAGGGTAAATGTATTGAAAATTTGTTTTGAAGGTCTTTACATCATATAAATACATTTTAAAAGACTTAGAGACACCAATTATATATTCATGTTGCTGATAATTATATGTTCATATTATCTGTTCATTAAAGCAGCTCATTAATGTACTCTGAAAGAATAATTGGTTTAAGTTACTATGCATATTTAAAAGAAATGAAAATCTGCTTCCTTAAAGATAAGCAATGGCTCTTTCACTGAATCTAATTGGTCTTCTCCACAAATTAATTCAAATTCACACAGTTTCACTGAAGTTGTCTTTAAGACAACTTGGTGCCAAGTAAATTACTTTCTGTCTTCTAAATCTTCCCAGAAATTAACAGGTCTGAATATCTAGCTCCAAAATCTTTTGTAGTCATCCATCCAAAAGCCCTTCTAACCTTCCTCTTAATTCTGCTATTTTGTCTCTTCAGCTGTCTTACTTTCTTCAAGTTTAATACATTCCATTTCCTCCCAGAGTTAGAGCTTAGTTCTTCGTGATCCTTTTGAACTTGGCCACTCACTCTAAACCAGACCTACTCTGACTTGAACAGTTCTGGGAGTTTCAACCCTCTCCAAAAGCTGGGCTCTTCTTTGACTTCTGCACATCTTAGCCCAGGGCCTGGCATATGAAATACATATCACTCAATGATTTTAAACACTTTATAATATTATCTCAATTTCATTCTGAAAACAAACTCGGGAAGTAGCTGCAATTATTTGTATGCCCATTTAATAGATGAAGAAATTGAGGCACAGAGAGGTTTAATAAACCCAAGTATTGAGCAAATGTTGGGGCCTTTGAAGTCTGACTCTGGAGCTAGGCTCTTTACTGCTAAGCTACCATCGACGCTGCCATTTTATTAATACCATGAACACAGATTACACTCCAAGACTTTAAAAGGGTGTAGGAAAGCAAAGCTACACAGATTAAGGGATGAGTCTAAGAAAAGTCAAGGGACTTCAAGGTGACAAAATTAGGATGCAAATTCCAGGACATTGCCATTGGTACAAAGCTCTTTCTACGAGGAGGAACCAAGATGGCGGCATAGTTAAACAACTAATCTGCTGCCTCACACAACAATTTCAAAAATACAACTAAAAGACAAAAACATCTACCACCCAGAACCACGGGAAAGCTGGCTGAGTGGAAGATTTACAACTAAGAAGAGAAAGAAGCACCATCGCTGAAAAGCTGAGGTACGGAGGCACGCGAATCGGGCCGGCGGCGGGCGGCTGGGTGCGCGGCTTTTCTTCAACCCGTAGGGAGACAAGCTCCCGATCACTGAAATCCAGTTTCTGGGGACACTCGGGGGACCCAGGCACCTACGGGGAGAAGCTGGACTCTCGGCCATCGGGTCGGAAAGTGAGAGTGACTTTTTTGCAGTGGTGCGCCCAGCAATCGTTGTTTACTGCGCTGGAGCGCGGGGCGCAGGGACTTGGAAACTTGGAAAGGCAGAGACGGCTGACGGCAGCCATCGCCGTTGGCCACGCCCCAGCCTAGTGACGCCCTGAGACCCCGCCCTGAGGCCCCGCCCCGCACATTCTACAAACCCGCCCCGGCTCCACACAGCGGCTTTTGCATATAAATGGCCTGTTCTGGAGCTTAACCAACTGCAGCTCCAGTCAGACTGCTCCAAAACCGCCCAAGCAAAGGAGGAGAAAACTAGCCCTTGCTGTAGCTCCTGCTGGGGGACACACAGTACACAAGGGTACACCAAGAGTGTCCACCTCAAGTAACTGGGAGGCTGACCCGTTGAACAAATAGGACACCTAGTACACAAAACTACCCTACCAACTTAGGGAAGCAGAGAATATGAGAAGGCAAGGAAACAGATCACAAACCAAAGAAATGGAGGAGAACAAGCGACTGGACATAGAGTTCAAAACCACGGTTATAAGGTTTTTCAAGAATTTCATGGAAAAGGCTGATAAATTCCATGAGGACCAACTAGAAATTAAACATACACTGACTGAGATAAAAAATATTATACAGAGACCCAAAAGCAGACTAGAGGATTGCAAGAATCAACTCAAAGATTTGGAATACAAAGAGGCCAAGGACACTCCTCCAGAGAAGCATGAAGAGAAGAGAATTCAGAAAGTTGAAGATAGTGTAAGAAGCCTCTGGGACAACTTCAAGCGTACCAACATCAGAATTATGGGGGTACCAGAAGAAGAGAGAGAGCAAGATGCTGAAAACCTATTTGAAGAAATAATGAACGAAAACTTCCCCCACCTGATGAAAGAAATAGACTTACAAGTCCAGGAAGCGCACAGAACCCCAAACAAAAGGAATCCAAAGAGGACCACACCAAGACACATCATAATTAAAATGCCAAGAGCAAAAGACAAAGAGAGAATCTTACAAGCAGCAAGAGAAAAACAGTTAGTTACCTACAAGGGAGCTCCCATACGATTATCAGCTAATTTCTCAACAGAAACCATGCAGGCCAGACGGGAGTGGCAAGAAATATTCAAAGTGATGAATAGCAGGAACCTACAACCAAGACTACTCTACCCAGCAAAGTTATCATTCAGAATTGAAGGGCAGATAAAGAGCTTCACAGATAAGAAAAAGCTAAAGGAGTTCATCACCACCAAACCAGCATTATATGAAATGCTGAAAGGTATTCTTTAAAAAGAGGAAAAAGAAGAAGAAAGATAAAAATTATGAACAACAAATACATATCTATCAACAAGTGAATCTAAAAGTCAAGTGAATTAAAAATCTGAGGAACAGAATAAACTGGTGAACTTAATAGAATCAGGCATAGAATGGGAGTGGATTGATAATTCTCAGGGGGAAAGGGGTGTCTGTGTGGGGAGTATGGGAAGAGACTGGACAAAAATCATACACCTATGGATAAGGACAGCAGGGGGGGGGGGAGGTAAGGGAACAGGAGGGGTAGGAACTGGGTGGTGGGGAGATATGTGGGGAAAAAGGAGAAACAATTGTAATCTGAACAATAAAGATTCATTTAAAAAAAATAAAAAAAAAAGCTCTTTCTACAATAGTCTTTATGGAAATTATTAATTTCTTTAAAAATTGTCCATAGCTATTGATTGATTAATGATTTTGTACTATCAAACTGTGAATTAACTTTCAAATCCCACCTCTCTAGACATACCTTCTCTTTGTAAGATTAGGTGCATAAAGCTGTGCTTTTCTATCTTTAATGGGCACACACAGATCACATGAAGTTCTTGTTAAAATACAGATTCTGGTTCAGGAGTCAGGCCTAAGATCATTCTGCATTTCTGCAAGGCTCCTACATGTGCCAATATTATTAGTCTAAGGGTCCAGATTTAGGAGCAAGGACACAGTTATTCCAGTTCTTTGGGCTCCATTTTCCATTTTCTGTCATTGGAAGGCTTGGCTTCCGGAACTAAAAATCCCCATTGGACTCTAGTAAGTCTATGACAATTTCACTTGTTTTCCCTGGCCTTTCTCTTCTAATTTCTTTATCCTTTTGGCTGACTTTCCAACTTGTCCCATGGAACTAACTAAGCAGAACCATGTGATCTACAGTGACCTGGGAGGCAATGACTGAGTAAGAACAAGAGCCCCTCTCCATAGCACAACCATGGAGGGCTTCTCTGAGCAGGTGACTTTTGTGCTCAGACCAGAGGTGTCAGAGATACTTCAGAGAGTTCTGTACTGATGAGGAGGTCATATAGAAATAAAGTGAAATAGCAACTGAGCATCATGTGTTCCAAAAATAGAAAGAGAAAGCGTGGTGAGGAGGGCAACACACTGGATGAGCATGGTTCAAGGAGCAGGGACCATGCCCAGTGGGTCCTTGCAGTCTTTAAATTCTGTACTTTCTACATAGAGTGGTGGATGCAATGAAAAGCTACTAGAAAGTTGTGATTGGGTAAAAACATAGTCTTTTACATTTCAAAAATCACTTTCTTTTATGGAGAAGAAAGGATGGGGATGAGGATAGAATTGGAGAACCCAGTCCAGAGCTGCCATGGTGGCTAGGAAGGATGGAGGTGTGGACTCAGGAGGTAGCAATGAAGACCAGCAGAGCCACAGGTTACAGATATATTTTGGCGTAAGGACTTGATCAGAGGCCATTTCCTCTTCCCTAAAGGGTGTTCTGCATCCCCATGTTTCCTTTCTAAATTCCCTGTTTCCTCCTCACCACATCACACATTCATCTGTATATCATAGCTCACTCTTCTCACTACCACCCTTCTCTATCAATTACATGCCCCTGGATATAATAAGACAACAGTTTCCTATAATGATTATTCATCACTATTGGTCAGGCACTGTTCCAAAAATGCAATTGGATTATTCCATTTAATCCAAGAAGGTAAGTACTAATAGCATCTCTACTCATAGATGAGGAATATGAGGCTCAGCAAACATACTATGCACAAGGTTTGGAATATTCATACACATTTGCAGAATTAAATTAAAGATGATCCATGAGGAAATGCACAAGTCCTTTCTACATATTCTCTCAGATTGCTTTGCATACAAATGCTATATAAATATTTGAGGTTGACAGTACTCCATTGACTCAGCTATGTCTAGGGAACAAAAACACTATTAGTATACATTCAATATCTTTTTAATGACATTTGTTTTTTAGTTGCTCAGTTGAGGATGGTCCAAGCACAGTTTCAGCTAACCATATCCTGTTGGTTATAATCTTCCATTCCAAGGCGCACTGTGATGACTACAGGAGAAAACAAAAACAAAAGCAAAAAGCTTGCACCTCTAAGAACATGTGGCCCTGGGGGTGATCTGGAGGCTGTGAAAGGTGAACATTTAGATTGCTACAGGGACAACAGAATAGGCCAGATGTAATGACCTGAATCATGATTAAGAAACGAAGTCCCAAAATGCTTCTTGTGCCTACTCCATCTTGTCACCTTTGCCATGGCTGGCTTGCATTTTCCTGTTGCTTCTTTTTGTTAGGCAATTACCCACTGAAACCTAAAAATTCTCCCCAAATAGACAGGAGGTCATTTAGTTCTGAGTAGTAATTTCATGGCCATTGCCATGTATTTTAATAGAAATTAGAACATAAATGAAAATGCCTTATGACATGGCAGAGATTAGAAAATGCAATCTGGTTGTTTCATCTGCAGGGTAATTGCTTCATTGGACTAGACTGAAGCCAATGTCAGCAGGGCTGCTGGAAATTTCTGGTAACGGACTGTCAAGTCAACTGGTATTAGAAGAGTATCAAAATTACTTTGTAAAGCATCTCTATTAAGACTAAATCTTTATTCATAGACAATTCATGAGTGGCTTTGCACATTTTTAAAGAAATAATTCCTTGAGGTAACTGCCACCACCAGGGATCAAAATCCTACACTATTTTAGACTTAAAACAAAAGCAACCTTTTAACCCAAGTTAGTTGGCCAACAATTCTTCCAAGTGCCTTACATTCAATAAGAAAAATGCTTAATTGTACTTGTTGAATGACCACCCCTCTTTCCAAAAAGCTAAAGCATAAACATCAAGCAGAGGGTGGCAACAGCTTGAGTCTATTTAAGTAAAACCAAGTCGACCAAGAACCAGTGTTAAGGGACTAGGGATCTCTTTGGCATGAATACCCAGGAATAAATGGGACAGTAATATTCCAAACGTCCTTCCTTCCTGCCATCACCTGTTTTAGTTTTCCTGGTTTAAGGGAGTGGTTCTCCAAGGGATTCCCCACATTGGCTGGTTTCGCTTTAAATCCACCACCACTCACTGTAAGTGGGCTCCTGAGGTTACCAACCCTCAGACCATATTGCCAGGCCTATTCATTCCATCTCTCTCGGTGACTGTTTCATACACTGTCCCCTGTCTATAAAACCGCAACACCTCCATTCCTGACCTTCATTGGATGGCGTTGCTTTCTATTTCATAGAATAGAAGCATCAGAAAGTCATTTCCACCAGCTTCCAACCCCAAGTTTACCTACTTACCACACCTGTGCCCGTGAACTCTGCTTTCCTCCTGACAGACATGAACTGCCCTTGCCTCCACGCGTGTTCAAGAGCTGCCTCCTCTCCCCTACTTGAGAATATAGTTCCAGCAATCTCTGCCCCATCCTGTATCATCAATTTTTCCCTGTCTACTAGACCATCTGCATACACATATCCTATCATTTCTCCCTGCATTCAATTTTATTCACTGGCCCCACTCTCCTCACCAGCTACAATCCATTCCCCTGCTTCTCTGTAGTTTTGGAAATCTAGATAATTTCTAACTAAGATATGGTAGTGTACTCTGACTTACTCATTTTTGTCTCTTACTTAGCAGCTGAATGTTTGAGCCCTGTCATTGAATCATTTTTGCCATTTGGAAAAGTTGTAATGGGCATGTGGGGTGGGAGAAAGTTCAATGTGATTATGAGCTCTGTGAGTCTGTCGAAATGCTGGTGTATGACAGGGAGTCCTCAACTATCCACTTCTCCAGTTTTCTCTATGAAACAGTAGCTATTTACTTTGGTTAAAACTTAGTGAGATTATACTAAGTCCAATAATTACAGGGAAATAAAACTGTGTACTAGTATATGCTTCTGTGTTTTTCATAGAAAGAGTAGTTGGTCCTCAGGCTGTGGCAATCAGGGTGTTTTGTTTCATCTCTTTTACACTCTAAACTTTATGATCTTTATGTACCTTACAATCCTTTACATTCTTTAAACTTATTGAGGACTCTAAGAGGGTTTTCTTTGTAGGTTGTAGCTATCAATATTTACCATGTTGCAAATTTAAAGGAACCATTTTCACAAATATAATGATTCATATGAAGCTAGTAAAGATGAAAATATTGCATATTAATAACAGTAATAGTCTAAGGTTAGTTATTTTGTTTGTTTTTTGTTAATCCTCATGCAAGGCTATTTTCCCACTGATTTTTAGAGAGAGTGGAAGGGAGGGACTAGAAAGAGAGAAACATGCATGTGAGAGTGACACATCCATTGGTTGCCTCCCACATGTGCCCCGGCCAGGGCTGCAGATCAAGTCAGCAACCAACGAACGTGCCCTTGACTGGCATCAAACCCAAGACCCTTCAGTCTCTGGGCCAATGCTCTATCCACTGAGCCAAATAGACTAGGGCTAAAGTTAGTTTTGACCTTGTGACCCTGAGCTCTGTCCTAAAATAAAGTGTCAATTTGTTCCTGATCATGAAAGAGCACCATGATGGACACAACTTGGAGAGTGAAACATACCTGTCTTGGTTTATAATGCCTGAATCTGAAAAGCTATTAATGTGTTAAAATATTAGCAAAGCTTCTTCAATTTTATTGGATTTATTTTCTTCTTTTACTGCTTAATACCTTCAGCTGCAATATGAATAATTAGTCTTTTCGGCCTGGCCTGTGGGGATCAGGCTGAAACCAGCTGACACACCCCGTAATCGGGCTCCCTCCTTTCTGGTTCCGGGGTGCTTTACCCAAGAACCACCACTGCCAAGTTACATTGTGCTTATAGCTACCAGTCAGATGGTCTGATGCTCGCTTAGCCTTTTATATATACAGGCAGTCCTCAGGTTACGTAGGACTCAACATATGTCAGTACGTCGTTTCGTGGTTATGTCGCCATCTCCCATTTATTTATAAAAAAAAAAAAAGTTCCATCATTTTGATGTATATACATATGTGCTTTATGTTTTTTATTATTTATTTACCACAAGTAAAGGTCAGGAATTGTTATCTTTCTTTTATGTTTTTTTTTTTTTTTACTGTTTCACTTCATTACTGCTGTGTATGTGCTCCATGTGAGTGACGTAGGTGCTTATGTAGGTGGGTTCTGACTTACGGCGAAAATCATGTTACGTCGCGCCTGTAGGAATGGATCTCCGACGTAACCCGAGGACTAACTGTATAGATGGCCGTGGCCTTTGTATGCTTATTCTTGTATTACATTGTCACATCTTAATCAAGAGTATAAATCAGATCTGATAATTAAGGTTTTTTTTGCTCTCCCCAAATGAGATTTTTAATGTAGTAAAATATGAAAACTTTCAGGATATCTTTTATACCTAAAACTGTCTTGAGAGTTCATAGAAGGCACACAGTATCACGAAGATTTGTTCTTCACCTTATAAAAAGAGAGGAAGTGGAAGTAATTTACTAGTAGTTCATTCATGCTATCACTTATAGGTTGCATGGGAAAAGTCAAATTAGAAGAGTTGCTGGGCCTTCCCTAGATTGAACTTGTATAGGATAAATGTCATCAATACATTATTCAGAAATTATATATATATATATGCCTTAAAGTAAGTTCCTCACTGCGTATGTTTCTATTTCTCAAAGTCATCTTTCTCTGATGACAGTAGGCAATAGCAGTGTAGTGGAGGTGTTGGTCAATGTGGCCCAATGGCTGTTTCTATGAAGTTTCACTGGAACTCAACAGCCTATCTGTTTATATATTGTCTATGGTGTTTTTGCACTATGATAACAGAGCTGAGTAGTTGTGACAGAGATCTTTAACCCCAAGAGTCTAAAGATTCACCCTTTGACCTTCTACAGAAAAAGTTTACCAATGGCTGGGATGCTGTATATCATCCATAGTTTCAGTTATTATTTAAAGTGTTTTCTTGGCCAAAGCCTCACATCTTTTATTTAAATCTAGTATTTCCTAGGACAATGGATTTAAGTTAGGGATACAGCCATACCTATGGGGTTTTAAAAAATGCAGATATGTAGGGCCTACTGCAGATGGACTTAATCTCATTACTTGACGTGCTTACCAAATAGTTGCTATGCCATTGGTATCCATGTATATGATGTCTCAGGATTATTATATGTTATCTATCAGGATGTTTTTTTCTATAAAATTATTATTTTTTTTTTAAATATATTTTATTGATTTTTTACAGAGAGGAAGAGAGAGGGATAGAGAGTTAGAAACATCGATGAGAGAGAAACATCGATCAGCTGCCTCCTGCACACCCCCCACTGGGGATGTGCCCGCAACTAAGGTACATGCCCTTGACCGGAATCGAACCTGGGACCCATGAGTCCGCAGGCCGACGCTCTATCCACTGAGCCAAACCAGTTTCGGCTTCCTCTATAAAATTATTTTCATTTATTTTTTATAAATGATAGTTAGCATCTTTTCTTTGCAAGTAGCATTAATCATTATTCATAGGGACATTTGTCTAAAACTTCTTTGGATTGGCTTTGCTATCTTGTTTTGCATGCTGCAGAAACAACTAAATTTCCTAGTGAGTTGCAGTATTCTCAATATGAACTCTATTCAGACCTTACACATTTGAAAATGGCCCATAATAAATAACCATGGCCATTGTAAGTCTCTTTGTTTTCCTCTGACTTTCCTAAAGGCTTTGCAATCAGCTATAGTCCCTCTCAGAGCCCCGAGAAAAAGGATTGTATCAGACTTGGATGGCATCATTTGGACAAAACCAGGATTTCCAGGACTCTTTTTAATAAAAAATCAAACAGCTTCAAGAGACTACTACCCAAGAGTACAAAGGAACAAACATTAATTACCTAGGAGTGAATGAACTAATAAGGGACATTTTATTATTTGTTTGCAATATTGTTGATGTTGGCTTAATGTCCTATTATTTGAATAGATAAGGAGTCCCTTTTCTTTTTTGTTAAGCTATCTGTAACTCATAACAATGTGGTAAGCTCTGCATTTGTAAACTGAAATGAAACATCTGATTTTCACCTTTTCACTCACTCTCCCAACTCCGATTCAGAAACTTTTATTGAATTTACTTACTTCACATGACTCTTAGTTGTTTGCACAGATTCAATATTAGTCTTCCCCATCCCCTTTTACCGAAATATTGGCTATGTGACCAAAGCCTTGCCTGGCATATCATATTTGAGGATGACGTTCATTGAATCAGGAATAGCAAGCCACTTTCAAAGAAGTAAGACTGACTTTCATGTGGGATATGAAATTGAAAGTAACAAATGAACAAACAAGGAAAATAAACAAACAAAAACTCCTAGACACAGACAATAGCAAGGTGGTTCCCAGAGGGAATGAGGGTAGGGGGGTAGTAAAGGGTAAAAAAGGCCCAATATATGGTGACGGAAGATGATCTGACTTTGGGTGGTGGGCACACAATGTAATATGAAGATCATGTATCATAGAAATGTACACTTGAAACCTAGATGATCTTACTAAACAATGTCACCCCAATACATTTAATTTTAAAAACTTGACTTTTATGGACCCCTCACAAGAACACTGGCCTGTACCTGGCATAACAGAGGCTCAGCATTACAGGTGGTAAAGAATATCACTTTCTGACAGGGCAGAAAGATTTGAATAATTTGGGAGACTTGAGTAGAGAGAAACCCAAATTTATAGATACTGCAGGGAAATCTGGTAGATTTTTTTGGACGTGGCCTTCTAGCTTCAGAATGGCAAATGTTAGGGACTTTCAAAGCCCAGTCTGAGATTTCTTATGGAAATTTCCAGCAAAGCCAACTTAAGCTGACTTAGATAGCAAATTAATACTTGCTGCACCTATGTAAATAACCAAACCAAGCTACTGAGACCAGTCTTATTTTCTAAACAAGAATCATCTCTTTATTTTTTGAGATTACTATTGGTCAAAAGCAGGGAAGACTATAAAAAATTGGGAACAAGCCAATGATTCTGATGTTTCCAATGGAAAACGATGTACATTTTAGAGCAAGGCATCCTAGATTAGCTGATCTGTATCATAGAAATAAGCCCACATAATCTTATTAAGCAGTGTCACCCTTTGAAGCCTTTCAACTATTTCATACTCTTTACCTTATAGTTAACTCACTGGAGTGAAAAATAATCCTTTGTCTATAGTCAAACAGATAAATTTTGTCTATTACGTCAAAGAGTCGAATTGCCCACCCCTTGGCAAAAACCAACTTTGTGTCTACTTGCATATTCATTTCAACTTTTCTTTATTGTATATGAATTTGTGCTTCTTTGATTTGCTCTTTGAATTGGTTACAAAAATCTCCCGGTGCCCTCATTATCACAGTGTTATGAGTTATATAATAAAATCTTAAACATGTGCATTAGCATTTTTAAAATAATTGCTTGCAAAGTTGGATTTTTTAAATAGTACCAAATTAACTTGCATCCCACCTCCCTACTTGATTGAAACCTATGAAAAATGCAGTAGCGAGGAGCAAACAAAAATCTTATTATTCTAGAACTTACATTCTAAAGGAGGGAGAGGAACAATTGATAGAATTTAAGTGCACAAGTCACCTAGTGCATTTGAAGGTGACAGTGCTAGGAGAGATATACAAGACACCATCTCTATGAACTGCTGCTCTGGAAATAAACTCACTTGCACAATTTTTCTCTGGGAGGTAGCAGAACCTAGAAAGATAACTTTTAGAATTCTAGTGTTATTTGTGGCTTATCAGAAGTCTTGATCTTTGTGACATATATAATAAAACAGTAGAAAATCTGGGGCTGGGGGGCACTTAGAAAAGCAAAGAAATAATTTCCAATAAGGTACATACCATGTTAACCAGTGATAACCTTCCCTTCCCCAGATTACAAAAGGCAGCTTCAGATATGTGGATGAGATTTTTGATTTGGCAGATAAGATAGATTTTTTTTCTTTCATTAAACAAGTCAAGTTTTGCCCTTGAACATGTGTATGTACAGGTCTTTGGGAAAGAAACCTGAGCTCTGTTGTACCAACTAAAAATAGGTTGATTTAAAAACCCATATGTGCCCTAACCGGTTTGGCTCAGTGGATAGAGTGTCGGCCTGCGGACTCAAGAGTCCCAGGTTCAGTTCCGGTCAAGGGCATGTACCTTGGTTGAGGGCACATCCCCAGTAGGGGGTGTGCAGGAGGCAGATGATCAATGTTTTTCTCTCATTGATGTTTCTAACTCTCTATCCCTCTCACTTCCTCTCTGTAAAAAAATCAATAACATATATTAAAAAAAATAAAAATAAATAAAAACACATATGTGGGTATTAGGGCAACCTTCAATGGTGGTTCTAACTAGACAGAATTTCTTTCAGAAGTAGAGTCTACATCACAGACCCTTCAGAAATCACATTGCTGCGATTTTACGTCTGATTTACCAATACAATTAGTTCACAAGATATCACCCTGTAGGCAATAGGTGCTTTGCTTATCAGAGTAAGTTACAACTTTTAAAAGCTTGACTGACTAACTCATACCCAAATGCCAGCAAGCCTCTGGAAACAGTGTAGGTGGTTGGATTACTCATAGGTGGCAGGTATGGCAGAAAACCCTGATTTTCTGCTCAAAACCTCAAAGCATGAAACTCTTCAGCTTCAAAGAATTTCACATTGACTGCTAGCCTACCTTAGAGAATTCTAATTTACAAAAATGTAATTTCATGTGAAATAACTTTCTTTATTATGAACAGTAGCAGGCAAATTGCATCTTCATAAAGATTTCTATTCCAAGAGCTCAAATCTCAGGAAATCAATGGAAGGCTAATTATGCGTGAGTAGTCCCTGATGCTGAAAGCAAGCAGGACACAAGGGACAGTGCTGGAGAGATATGAATTGTTACCTCTGTGAGATAGTATCTCTCCTTCTGGTAGTAGGCATATGAATCTGTCAGTAATTACAGGGAGAACCATTCTGACATTCAGTTCTTTCTTTTTTATCTCTTCTGTAGATGATAATCAGAGAGATGGATGCTGAATGAATATGAAGAATAAAATATGACAAAACAGAAGAGCACTGTGTTCAATCCTGGTGCTCATTTTGTATCCTTTCTTTCACAGTGTGTAAAGCCGATTCACAGTGTGCCACCTGACTCGGGCGGGGGTGGGGGCATAATTCAGAGGAGTGGAATGCTGCTACCTCCCTGCATGTGTTTGTGTGAAATTCCACTCTCAAGGCACCCAAAGCAGGTCTGCTTATAAATATTATCTCCTTACAGACTTGCTCTCCCCTTATCTCCTTTCCCAGAGATAAATGCTGAACAAACACGGTGATTTTTTTCCCCTGCGGATACGTGTCCTCTGATGAGCCTCCCTAAGGAGCTGTGGGTCCCTGGCCCTGCTGGTTGCCTACCCAGCACTTCTCCCTGCCTGTTACCAGCACGGCTTATTGTTTGTACATGTTTTAATCTGCCCCACTTGGGCTGCCAGGATGGACACTGATCAGTCTTACCCATCAGGACGTGGCAGTCCCCCAGCCACTACTCCTGGTCCAAGGAATGACAGTCATTCTAATTTGGCTCAATGAAATTGAAGGGAAGACTCTATGTCCTGTGGTAGCTGAACAGAGACCGAGAAGCCCATGGCCTCAGTTGCCACTGGTGGCATCTTGTGAGCGTGACTGCAGACAGTAGGATAGAGACATAGAAAAAAAACCTGAATTCTTGATGACTCATGGAGACACTGATCACACAGTGCCTGAAGCCTGACCACCGCTGGATTCACGAACACACATCCTCTCGGTATTCAAGCACCCTGAGTCAGGTTTCTGTTCTTTGCATTCCAAAAACATTCTAATTAAATGCCAGGCATAATGTACCTCTTCTCCAAGAACTGATCGCCCCCAGGTTAAGTCAAGTAACTAGATCCTGAATGAAGGCTTATCACCTCCAACCTTCTATGTTTGCATTTATTCACGCAACAAACATTTATGTAGCACCTGCAGTCAGCCACAAACTTTGATACACAAAACCAGATACAGGTCCGGCTCTCTAACATATAATCTAATACAGATGTTCTCAAGCTTTTGGGTACCAAAGGCCTCTTTGGAAGTCTGAGGGAACCTATGGACCTATTCTTAGATTACTAGAGGCTCGATGCATGAAATTCATGCACGGGGGGCGGGTCCCCTCAGCCCAGTCTGTACCCTCTCCAATCTGGGACATCCCTCTCACAATCCGGGACCACTGGCTCCTAACTGCTCACCTGTCTGCCTGCCTGATCACCCCTAACTGCCCCCGTCAGCCTGATCACCTCTAACCACCTCTGCCTGCTGGCCTGATTGCCCCTTACTTCCCACCCCTGCTGGTCTGGTCACCCCCAATGCCTCCCTCTGCCAGCCTGGTTGCCCCTAACTGTGCCCCCAATGACCTGGTCACCCTTTACTGCCCCCCCCTGCTGGCCTGGTTGCCCCTAACTGCCCCCCTACCCCTGCTGGTCTGGTCGCCCCACACAGCCTGCTATTCAGTCATTTGGTTGTCCCTCACTAACCCCCCTGCCAGTCTGGTCACACCACACAGCCTGCTGTTTGGTTGCCCATCTGATTGTTTCGGTCGTGATGGCCCCTGGCTTTTTTTATATTAGGATTACCTAGGATAAGATACATAGCATTACAAATGAAGCCAGATAAGTTAACATACAGTTATCAAATTGCTATTAAAAATTGTGACATTGTGACTTACACACACACACACACACACACACACACACACACACACACACACATGCTTCTTTGTTAATGCCTTAAATAACAAGATAAAAGCAATGGGCTTAATGGCCTGCATAACTTTGAAGTAATGATGAGTATAAATGACATTTTGAGGTAGCTGCAACAAGTATAACATGGTTTGAATATGTCTGTGATATTTTTTATGTCAATTTTTTTGTCTAAAGTTTTACATGTCTCCTTTTTCCCCAATTGACTGCCCCCCTCCACCCCCAGCCATTCCCACCCCGGCAAGCCCCTACCGCCCCAGTGTCTGTGTCCATTTGGTTGTGCTAATATGCATGCATATAAGTCCTTTGGTTGTTCTCTAACCCCCACCACCACCACCACCATTTGTCTCTAGATGGATCTATTCTTGTTCATCAAATTATGTTGATCATTATATCCCACATATGAGTGAGATCATGTGATATTTATCTTTCTCCGACTGGCTTATTTTGCTTAGCATAATGTTCTCCAGTTCCATCCATGTTGTTGCAAATGTTAAAAGTCCTTTCTTTTTTATAGTGGCATATGTTTCTAACTCTCTATCCTTCTCCCTTCCTCTCTGTAAAAAAATCAATAAAATATCTGTGACTTTTTTTAACATGTGCAAAGACCCTGTGGCAGAACAAAACATGGGAAGTATTAAGGACTAAGGCTAGTGTGGTTGGATCACAGGGTGATGGAAAAGAGGGATATGAATGAGGTTGCTTTGGTGGAAAAGGCTTCTCTATCTCTCTCTGTCACACACACACACACACACACACACACACACACACGCACGCACACCAAAATAACTGTAATAAGGAAATAGCACATGAATGGGCTGAAATAGCACATGAAATGGCAATGAAATAACTATAGAAAAGAAATTGTAGATACAGTTTTTGAAATGAATGGGTCTATTGATCAATTCAGTTAAACAAGAATTTTCCCCAGGGACACTATAATCTATAGTTGATTATAATAAAAAACCTTGGTTGAGAGGGTATGGGCAAATTATAAGACATTTTCCCAGTGAACTGAAGAATCACAGGCTTGCAATGATGTTAAATCCATTTTATGGATGGGGAAACTGATGCGCAGAGAGAAGAAATAATTGCTAGAAGCCACACAGGTAGAGCTAGACCTGAGCCCTGGTCCTTTACCTGTAATCACTGCACGCTGCTGCTGCAAACACCCAGCTCAACAGCACAGGCATAGCCAGGTCATTTGTGTTGCTTACCAGGAGCTTTTATTGACAACTAAGAGCTCTAAGGAGAAATTCAAACAGAATTATCAAAATCTAAACTTGTCCGACTGCCAGCCCCATCTCCCCACCTCAACCCCTGGGATCGAGAATGAGAATTTTATTTGGTGTGTCTCTCATCTATTCTACATTACTCTGTGATAAAGAAAATCCATTTCCCACTAAATTACAATTGCTTTCTCATTCTAACAAACACTATACCCCTGGTACACACCAGAATAAAAATAAATTGATTTTTAAGTATCCCTGAAAAAAAAAGCCCAACAACAATAAGAAGCATAAAAATCGTGGTGCCATTGTGTGTCTTTGGAACAACGTAGCTATGAAAATGGATTCCGTCCCTGGAGACAGCCGTTGTACCTCCATGAGGGCAATGTTTCTGGGCAGTTCAGTAGCTTAGAAAAAAACTTTAGTTTTCCAGACAGTTTGCATACATAATGCTAAAGGACTGTGTGCTTGAACTGTTGCTAAGAAAATAGGACAGTTAATAAAAGAGAGGGACTTTTGTAGGGTCTCGACACTCCTTTTCTCCTCACTGGAAACCCTCACAACCCCTCTATGTTAGGATCTGAAAACTTAGCACTCAACAGCAGGTAAGTGACAATTTTATCTAGGGCCTCACAGGTTCAGGTGGCCACTGATCCACCGAGATCCTATGTCAGTTACTCTCTGACAATCCCTCCTCCATCATCACTTCCATAAAGACTGCTTCCTTACGCAATGCTTTGCTGGTGACTGAGCCAGCCTCCGTCCTCTGATACCGAAGCAAGCACAGTTGTCCCTGCGTCAGCCTAAAGCTCCCACATCGAGTGTCAATGCAGAAACTGAACACTCATGTTCTGAGGAGCAAGATTCCTCACCACTCACTGAGTCGCAGAAACTGAAGTTTAAACAGATGGTCACCACCTATCACCACGTGGTGCTCAAAACCTCTCTGAGGATGCACAATCACCAGTGTGAATGAAGCGAATGTATTTCAGTGTCTTGTTCAAAACAAAGAACAAAAGGATAATTAAAGTTCCAAGTGCTTAATTTTGTATGGTAAACATTAATGTATAATAAAACACAACAACAAAAAGCACCTCTAAAAATAGTGAAAAGAACACGTATGTAAAGATATTGAGATGTAATCAGTGCATTGTGGGAAATGTAATTTACATGCATCCCACTGAATGAAATCGATGCTGCTACTGATGATGGGCCCCTAGCAGGTCACTTTAAATCTGAGTCTCTTCTCTCATCTGTAGAATGAAAGGGCTGGACTAGATTATGTCCACAGTTCCTTCCAGTTCAGATATCCTATGAGTAGGGATTCTCTTCCAAGAGGCATACATGGAGATTTAAGAAGGAAGAAATTAGGTCCCTGCACTCTTGCCCTTTGCCCTCATGAACTCCAGATGTCTCACTGCATCCAAGCGTGTAACCCTTCTGGAAAGGCAGATTCACGTTTCAGGTCAGCACTGACCTCCTGTTCATCACCAGTGTCAGCTCTGGCAATATCACTACTGATGGGAATGCTGTTTTTTTTTCCAAGAAGTATCTGTGTCTAGGCCACTCTGAAGTGCGCCTTGTTCAATCCAGAATTGCCAGCAGGATTTTCGGAAGCTTGAGCAAAGGGTTAAATGGATTTTACTAAGTGGATTTTACAATGGTTCCAAGGATGAAAAAGTCCTGTATGATTTAATGTCACAGGAAGGACAACTTCAAGACCTTTGTAACCAAAGCTCATGATCGAGACCCCTTTTATGGTCATTGATACAACTGTTTTAAATAAAGTTTCTTTCCTTTATTATAAGGATCTGAGCATGTGGCTTACTGAGGAGGCTCTCTCAGTGGGCGGGGCATGTAAGCTGAATGTGCCTGTGCGATCCAAAGTGCAGGTTGTTGGCGACCGTGTATGCTGCGGCACAGACAGTGCTCAGCAAATGTCTGTGGACTCCCCGACATCTCCCATCTCTCTCACTCCTCCCCTGCTACTGAAACCTCAGAAGCATGTGCTGCAGAGAGCATAGCTAGAGGATAGACATAGCTGCCCAACCTTCAGGACACTTCCCTTTGTCTCCAGCCACTGGAATATGGGGATTTGTCTGACTGAGTCATACCCTAGCCTGTACTGACAAATGCAAGTCTTCATATTGACATCTGCCCAGGCATTATGTGGCCACTGCTCCTCCCCACTAAGGTCCCCAGCATTGTTTTCCTATCTGTGATAGGTTAGATAATGCTGAGTGAAGAACAGAATCCTGAGATCCAGACAAGGTTGTGATTTGCATGTATATTTCATGCTTAACAAGGCTTTAAACCCTGCATGAATGGTCAAGGGAATTTGTCTTCTGGCCTTCCAGAGAACAAATCAATCAATCAATCAATCTCTCTCTCTCTCTCTCTCTCTCTCTCTCTCTCTCTCTCTCTCTCTCCATGGAATTAGGAAGTGGAGCCTCGCTATCTCAGCTATAACAAGGCTCTGTTGTCCATCCCAGAATGTCCCCTTTCCCTCATATGTGATATGTGTGGCTTTCTATCCTAGGTTTCCTCCACTCCTGTATCTGCCAGCACCATAAGATGTATTTTGAAAGTTGCAATTCTAAGTCCATCCATGGATCCAGCAAATAATATACTTTTACATTTCATCCTCGTGTAAGAAAACAAACAAAGATAAGGTGAGCCACGCCAAGGACAAAGGGATCCTGGATCAGAAGCCTTACTATGGACACCATTCACTGGATGGTGATACCATACCTTCCACATAGGCAAAAGCCACAGGAATTGAAGTGCTAAAACCAGTATGTTCAATTCTAGTCAAGGAAGATAACTGACCAGTCCAACAGACTGCAGGGGTCAGAAAACTAAGGCCCTGAGCCAAATCTGCTCTGTACTCAGACTACTTTCATATGGCCTACAAGCTAAGAATGGTCTTTACATTTTTAAAAGGTTTTTCTCTATGTGAGTTGTGTGTGTGTGTGTGTGTGTGTATGTGTTGTGTGTGTGTGTGTGTGTGTGTATGTGTGTGTGTGTGTGTGTGTGTGGGTGTGTGTGTGTGTATGTGCGTGGTGTGTGTGTGTGTGTGTGTGTGTGTGTGTGTGTGTGTTTAAAATCTTTATTGTTGCAAGTATTACATATGTTCCCCTTTTTTCCCCATTGACCCCTTCTAGCTTGCCCCCACCCACCACACCAGGCCTTCACCACCCTATTGTCTGTGTGCATGGGTTATGCATATTTACATGTAAGTTCTTTGGTTGATCATTTCCCATCTACTCACCTACCCAACAAAGCTGACTAATAAAGGAACAGGAGATGGAAGGGTGAGAGGAAGGCTAAAGGAAAGGATCTGGCACCTCAGTGTGAATGAGTTTAACAGATCATGTTAGCCCTCTGGATCCTTCTCATCACTGATTCATCTTAAAAATCACCTCCTCACTGAAGCCTTCCATGGCTACCATATCTAAAGTAGATTTGGTACTTTTTCCAGGTGTTCTCTATTTCAATTTACCTGTTTTAGTTTCTTCAGGACATATATTACTACCTAAAATTATCTGTTGATTATTTTTTCTCACTAGAATGTAAGTTTCATAAAAACACTGACCTTGTCAATTTTGTTCACTGTCCCCAAGGCCTAGAAAGTGCCAGGCACAAAGATAATATTCCTAAGTACAATTGACTAGATTATTTCTTTGCAATAGAAGGTACCAGAAAATATATGATGAGAAAATTTGGTCCAGGTCAGAAACACACACACACACACACACACACACTAGGAAGGTCAGGAACTAGAAGGCAACTTTACCCCCACCCCCCTTTCCACAGTGATGTTGAATTGACACTTTTAACCCCATGACAGGTCAGGTAATTCACCATCTGCTGTTTTTTTCTAGACCACACATCTCATCTTGCTTGTGGTGTGAGGGCTCTGAGCGTTGAGGAGAGACTGCAGATGTTTCAGCAGAGGCCCAGATGGTGCTCAGAGAAGCGTCTGGAATCTCAAATCAGCCTTGGCTACAGCTCACCTCTGCTACCTGCTTTGATCTGCAATGCTTCTGATAGGTTTCCAGAATGAATACTGCCAGAAGCTTTCTGGGAGATAGGTTCAGAAGTCCTGCCTTTTTAGAAACACACCCTGCAGTTAGACTAGCCACTTCCATCTCTACATGAAAGATGTTGATAAGAATAGGAACCCTTCAAAAGACAAGACAAGGTTAATTGCTATAACTTAGGCTCTTGGTTAACTAAAAAATTTGTATCTCCATCGTCTCTATTCCCAGTGTCTAGCAAGTGGCAGCCTACAGGTACAGCTGTGCAGGCTATGAACTAGACAAAGCTGTGAAGTGGCATTCTAATCCCAGTCTTTGTGAACAGCAGCCCCTGGCACTGTGCAGGATACAACCCTCCATTGTAATCCTGATTCATGGCATATGGCACACCAAGGTGCTCTGTAAAATGTGCTGAATAAATTAGGGAGATAGAAACCTGGGAGGCTCATTAGTTTTCTGGGAACTATATCAGATGGCCGCTGGGCAGGTGGGTGGAGCCTGAAGTGTCCACATCTTTTCGGAAAGAAGGAAGGAACTGGGATCTGTAGTCCAGGAACATTGCCTATAGGATTTGTTTACTTCAAGGAAGTTATAGAACTTCGCCTAGCTAATTGATCTGATAAAATGGGTTCCCCAAAGGGAGGAAGATGCAATGCTTATGTTGTGAGTAAATCAATTTTGCTATAGTTTTTTTCATGTTGCTTCAGTTTTTTTCATTCCATGGATTGGATCAAGAGTTCTATAACATGTGCAGATGCTTATAAAACTTCTATCTGGTCTCTCTTACTCTGCTTTTACCCCCTTACAGTTTTCTCCTTACAACAAATCCAAGTTGTCTTTCTAAAATGTAAATCAGGCACTGAAGCTCCCTATTATTCCCCCATCTTGCTCAGAATGAATTCAAAATACCTGCATGCACATTTCCTGGCCCAGCTTATATTTATCAAGTCAATTACACTCTCACCCGAGTGACTTGCCCTCTGCTACGCCATTTTTTTGCAGATTTCAGCTTGAAAAGTACCTTCTCCAAGACCTCCCTGACCATCCCCATCTAAAACAGAGGCCCCTGTAATATCTATTTCAGACCCCCCTTTGCTTCTCCCATTTCTTCTTATATTTTCCCCATTTTTTTCTTGCATTTTGTCTCATTGTACTACCAGAATGTTATTCCCATGAGGGTAGAGATTTATCTGCTTCATTGTTGTGTCCCCCAAACCAAGAAAAGTACCTGGCACATAGTTGGTTTTAAAAAAATATTTGTGAAATGAATGTTTGAAACTGATAACTGTCAAAAACAGAAACCTGGATAAACACACAAAACCACAAAAAAAAAAAATAGAAAATTACAAGCCAATATCCTTGATGAAAATAAATGCAAAAATTCTCAACAAATATTAGCAAACTGGATTCAATAATACATTAAAGGATTATACACTATGACCAGTGGCATTCACCCCAGAGATGCAAGGATGGTTCAACCTCCATAAGTCAATCAATGTGTTCTATTACATTAACTATGACAAAAAGTAATCATCTCAATAAATGCAGAAGAATCATTTGACAAAATTCAACATCCTTTTATGAAAAACTCTCAATGAAGTAACTATAAAAGGAACATACCTTAATATAATAAAGGCCATCTATGACAAAAACACAAGTAATATCATACTCAGTGGTAAAAAGCTGAGAAAGCTTTTCCTCTAAGGTTGGAAACAAGACAAGAATGCTCACTATCACTACTTCTTTTCAACAGACTATTGGATTTCCTAGCCTCAACAGTCAGACAAGGCAAAAAAATAAAAGGCATCTAAGTTGGAAAGGAAGAAGTAAAACTCTCATTAGTTGCAGATGATGGATTACCATATAAAGAAAATCCTAAAGATTGCATCAAAAAACAGTTAGAACTAATAAATGACTTCAGTAAAGTTGCAGGATACAGTGGCAATATACAGCAATAGGTTGTGTTTCTATACACCAATGACAAATAATCAGAAGGAAAAATAATTTTAAATCTAATTTACAATTGCATCAAAAAATATTGAATACCTAAGAATAAATTTAACCACAGAGAGGAAACAGCTACACTGAAAATTGTAAGACACTGAAGAAATTAAAGAAGATACAAATAAATGGAAGGATATAGCTTGCTCACAGATTGAAAAAAATTAATATTGTTCAAATGTCCTTACTACCTAAAGTAATATACAAATTCAAAATACCAATGGTATTCTTCTCAGAATTAGAAAAATTAATCCTAAAAGTAATATGGAGCAACAAAGACTCCTAAGACCCAAAAAACCTCGAGAAAGAACAAGGTGGGAGGTATCAGGCTCCCTGATATCAAACTATACTACAAAGCTACAATAATAAAAACTGCCTGGTACTGGCATAAAAACAGATATATAAATCAATGGAATAGAATCAAGAGCCCAGAACTAAATCCTTGCTTATAATGGTTAATCTATAGCAAAGGAGGCAAAATATACAATGAAATAAAGACAGTCTCTTCAATAAGTGGTGTTTGTAAAACTGGACAGATAAATGAAAGAAAAGAAATAGAATCACTTTCTTACACCATATACAAAAATAAACTCAAAATGGATTAAAGACAAAAATATTGGATCTAAAATCGTAACACTCCTAGGAGAAACATGGACAATAAGTCATAACTTTGCTCTTAGCACTATTTTTTATATGTCTCCTCGAGCAAGACAAACAAAAGAGAAAATTAACAATGGGATTATATCAAACTAAATATGTTTTTCACAGTGAAAAAAACCATCAACAAAACAAAGAGACAACCTACTGAATGGGAGAAGATATTCACAAATGATGCATACAATAAGGGTTAAATCTCCAAAACATATAAAGAACTCATACAACTTAACACCAATCCAATTAAATAATGGTCAGAGGACCTGAATAGACATTTCTTCCAAGAGGACATACATATATCCAACAGATATATAAAAACATATGCAATATCATTAATCATCAGGGGAAAATCACAATAGTCAGAATGGCTATCATCACTAAATCAACAAATAACAGGTGTTGGTTAGGATGTAGAGAAAAAGGAACCCTTGTACACTGTTGGTGGGAATGTAAATTGATACAGCCACTATGGAAAATAGTGTGAACTTTCCTTAAAAACATTAAAAATAGATCTACCATATGATCCAGCAATTCTACTTCTGGAAATATATCCGAAGGAAACAAAAATCACTATCTCAAAGAGGTATCTGTACCTCCATGTTCATTACAGCACTTGGAAACCACCTACCCATTCATCAATGGATGAATGAATAAAGAAAATGTGGTGTATATATACAATGGAATGTTATTCAGCTATAAAAATGTAACCCTTCCAACAACAGGGATGAACCTCGAGGGCATTATACTAAGTGAAATCAGACAGATACAGAAAGACAAATACTGTATGATCTCACTTATATATGGAATCTAAACTAACAACAACAAAAAAAACAACAACAACTCATAGAAATAGAGAACAGATTGGTGTTTACCAGAAGTAGGTTTTGGGGACTGGTGGAAGGGGTCAAAAGGTACAAATTTCCAGTGTTAAGATAAATAATTTCTGGAGATGTGATGTACAGCATTGTGACTATAGTTAACAATACTGTATTATATTCTCATCACAAGGAAAGAAAACTATTTGAGTTGATGGATGTTAACTAAACTGTGGCAATCATTTTGCAATACACGAGCATATCAAATGTGTATACCTTAAACTAATACAATGCCAACCATATATCAATACAACTGAGGAAAATGAGATATAAATATTTACAATTTTTTAAAAAATCCAACCCTACCCCCCAAAAAAGGATTTGATCAGTTTAGACATCCATTTGCAGTTCCTAGGAATATCCATTTTTTCATGCATTCACTACCATGGATTTTTTGTCATATTTACTATTCTGAAGACTAAAACTGGGGTGTGAGATTGGACATTTTTATAGATTCATTGCAAATTAATTTCAATAAAGCTCTTTCACAATAAATTAATTCAGTTTAGAATGTTTATTCATCTAACAATGCCTGGTCATTCTTGAAGATCAATCTGGTCTGTGTAGTCTTTATAGATAAACTCTTCCCAAGACTGATCTCTTTCATTTATTGCTATAATTCTCCTTTCCTATGGCTTTATATTGTAGCACTTTTCACAGATATTAGTTTACATGGCTCTCTGTGATTTTAAACTATTTATTGATGGCAGGGTCTGTATCTCACTCTACAACAGATTCATTCATTCATTATTTCATTCATTCATTTCACAGAGATTTATGGAATACTTATTAAGGCCAGTCACTGGCTGGGGCTCTAGGGATCCAGAAAAGAACCAGAGTGACCAAGTGCTTGCATTCAAGATACTTATATTTATGAGGAGACAATAACCAACATCAGTTAGTGATGGATAATGACAGTCAGAAACAGAACTTAACTGGGGTGGAGATAACTTAACTTGGATGGAGGAGAGTTAAAACACTCCTTTGTAAGCTGAGATCTGAATGATGACAGAGGCAGTTTGAGATGTTCTGGGTGACGAAATCCTGGACAGAGGGCACATCTGTGCAAAGGTCCTGGGAAGGAAACTGTCTCAGTATGCTGAGAGAAAGAAATAAAATCCTAAGACTGAAGCAAAGTCAATGAGAAGGAGAAGGAGAAGCAAAAGAAATGAGCCTCAGAGATGTAGAAGGCAGCAGTTCACCTATGGCAGGAAAACAACCTTTTTTTGGTAAAGATTCAGATCAAAAATATTTTCAGCTTTGCAAGCCATATGTCCTCTGCCTCAACTTCTCAAGTCTGCCCTTGGAACCTGAAAGCTGCCATTGGCAGTGTGTTAATGAATGAACATGGCTGTGTTTCAATAAAAATTTATTTATAAAAACAAGCAGCTGGTTAGATCTGGCTGGTGACCCATAGTTTATGACCCTTGATCTTAATCTCACAGGCTCTAAAGAAGAATTTAAACACTATTATTCCAATGGTGGCAGAGAGGCGATGATGATGATGATGATGATGATGATGATGATGATGATGATATCAATGGAAGCCACTGGAGGATTTATTTTTAAAAGGGAGTGATGTGATTTGCAGGTGTTGTGGTCCATGGACCTGACATGTAACAGGAACGTAAAAATCACCTGTTAAATAACAAGGCCATGCAAAAAAAAAAAGCTATTTTAAAACTCTCTCCCCTAGAATATTAGCTCAGGGGTGGTATGCCACTGGAGGGAAGAAAATGTCATGATGGGGAACAAAAAACTGTCCTATTTGCTTTTTCAGTACATCTACTAACATGCTTTCTTAAGACCTGTGTGATGGAAGGCACTGGATCAGAAACCTGACTGTTTGTTCTAAGCCAAGCAATCAATTGGAACATAGAGCTGAAAGGAGCACACGAGGCGTGTTACAGACAATCTTCCGCTTTAGACACCTGAGGACCCATTCCTGAAGCCAGTGCCTCTAAGTCAGGCAGATGGGTTGCCAGCGTCTTCATTAAGGAATCACTTCCTTACATTTTCTCTTCCCAACAGCTGTAGTGGGAACTGCCTTCTGTGACAACATGAAATGCAGAGCTCTGTATGAGGACCCAACATTTAATGAGCGTGTGTACCAATTATCCACACAGCTCTTAACCCTGGAACCAGGAAGTGAAGTCTTCTCAGACACAGGCTTTCCTAGAGTTTTCAGTTCAATTTCTGGGTGGGCAGTTTGCCTCTCTCTGCTGTTTGTTAGCTTTTTATGCCAGGTTTTCAATATTGGAAAAGCTGAAGATTCTGACCCTATTCCCCACTGCACTGTAACCAGGAAATGTCCCAATTTAAAAACTAATATAAAAGATCCAAGGTCTTATAAAACACTTACCACTATCCCTGTCCACCCATCCGGCAAGGATTCTGGGAAAAGGGGATTAAAAACTAAAGCAAATTTTGCTACACAAATTGGAAACATCTATGTGGTTCCTTGCCTCTGTTAAGTGTCTTAAAAAAAAAAAAAACCACAAGAAACTTCAGGATCTGAAACATTAAACAAAGAGGAAATGATATGATTTCTGAGTTAAAACTAAGTGCTCCATTCATCTGGTATTTGGTCCAGCATCAGGCAGCAACCCAGGTCTCATCAACAAGGCAATTTGGCCGTGGAGTTTCAACCCAGTCACTTTGACAGGGCACTGGGAGATTACCAGGCAAACAATGGGATTGAAGTACTGGGAGGCAGATTCAGCCAGCCTCAATATCCGGTCTTGGACACTAACATCCAATAATTACAAACTGATCTGGGGCTTTAGGTCTGTTTGCCAGAATTTCCCAGGTGTGAACAACTGACACCTTATATATAAATCAAGCCTCTTTGGAAACAATATTAGCTTCCTGCAAGTGATAAGTCAGAAAAATGCGACCACATCAATGATCTAAGTGAAGATTAGAGAGTTTGCAATACAGAAAAGAAAATGGGACTCTGTTTTAGTCATTCAACTATCTACCAGAAGATTTTTACTGATGACCCGCTGTGCCTGAGGTTCCCCCTTCAGGTATATAAAGACCTTTGAGAACCTCAAGGAATTGCTCATTTAGTGGCACTGACTTGTATTTTACCTTCTTTGCCACAGTGTGCTCTCAGCCTTGCCCAACAATTCTTCTGTTGATTACTTGTGTTCCTTTCTCTTCCCTAATACCTTCACGTGGCTGAGACTTGAATGCGAAAATGCAACTTTTGTTCAGAGAAATTCCACACGAGCCCTCCTTGAAGTCTGTAATTGGATTTTCATTTATTTAGGCTATTTCACTCTCTGATGCACTGACTTATCAATTGCTTTGTGACCAAACCCATTCAGATCTGGGAAGCCAAATGTGGTGCAGAGCTGGGGTAGAGAGCTACCGAAGACATAGGTTAATAAGCTGGGGTATTAGAGGGTACATAACCTCATAGCAGATGTCATGCACTCTGTATTCTCATACCCAAGTGCCAATCAGCTGAGAACAGCTGTATTCGTTAGGAAATACTTATGGTTCAAAAGCCAGAGAAATCCAGTATCCTTGGAAGAAACTAAAGCAGTGGCAACACAGTGACAATATCCAAATCAAGGGAGACTGTGTACGAACAGCATTTCTAGCATATACGTAGATACTCTTCAAAACCATCTCTAATACCACAATACATAACATAATTGCTGTATTGTAGCCTCACCCGTGGGCCCCTCTCTGTACTTGGGGAGAGAGTGTGTACATGGAAGGCAGTGTTCCCAAGTCTCTTTCCTACTATGACCTTATGGAGCAGAATTTTAATTCCCAGGTCCCCGCCAACATTCTATGGCGTGGGAGGTGTGCTGGCCCCTTTACTGAACAGGAGGAGAAGGGGGTAGTACTGCTGGCTATCAGCACTGATACAATTTTTTTCCTTCAAGAAACTGTTCTCAGTCTTCCGCATCCCTCCGGTTCTATATGCTATTATGGGTCTAAACGTCTGAGCAGAGGAAAAGTCCCTTTAAATCATCATTGGTAACCACTTTCTGTCTTCCAAGAATAGAATTTTACATATTAGTTTTAAAAGATTCTGTACTCAATTATACATATTAAGTTTAAAAGATTCTGTACACAATTTCCCCCACACCGCCACACAATGGTGTCCTACACTTCAACTCAATCCTGACACTATTTACCCAGAGACAACATCATATTCCACAGGTTAAGGATTCAGTCCCACAAGACTGCTCCCCACCTAACTTCAGATGCCAATTCCAAGTCTAGATTGTCACCTGTGCTTCTGACCTACCAACCAAGGATTGGAGGTTCCAATCGCCCCTTCCTTAGGTTCGATTAATTTGCAAGAGCAACTCACAGAACTCAGAGAAACATTTTACTTACTAGATTACCAATTTTTTTTTAAATAAAAGGGTGTAACCCAGGAATAGCCAGATGGAAGAGATGCATAGTGTACAGGTATGGGGAAAGGATGCAGAGTTTTTGTGCTCTCCCAGCTCACCACTCTCCCCAAATCTACAAATGTTCACCAACCCAGAAGCTCTCCAAATATCATCCTTCGTGTTTTTTATGAAGGCTTCATTACAGAGGCATTATTAATTAAATCATTGGCCACTGAGAATGGATTCAACTTAGAGGCATTCTCTTCTCCCTGGAGATGGTGGTTGGGGGGCGTTGGACTGAAAAGTTCCAACTCTGTAATCACGTGACTGGCTGTCCTAGCAACCAGCCCCCATTCATAGATATAGTCCAAAAGTCATCTCATTAACATAACAAAAGACACCTTTATTACTCTTATCACTTAAGAAATTTCAAAGGTCACAGGAGCCTGTGACAGAAAACAGACAAACACCAAATATATATATTTCATATTATAAATAAAAATATTATATGCCCTAGCCAGTTTGGCTCAGTGGATAGAGCGTTGGCCTGCGGACTAAAGGGTCCCAGGTTCGATTCTGGCCAAAGGCACATGTCTGGGTTATGGACTAGATCCCCCCCAGTAAGGGGCATGCAGGAAGCAGCCAACCAATGATTCTATCTCATCATTAATGTTTCTATCTATCTCTCTCTCCCTTCCTCTCTGAAATCAATAAAAATATATTTTTTAAAATCCTATATAATAAAAGGCTAATATGCAAATGGACCAAACAGCAAAACAACTGGTCACTATGACATGCACTGACCACCAGAGGGCAGACAATGCAGGAGCTGTCCCCTGGTGGTCAGTGCACTCTCACAGGGGGAGCGCCACTCAGCCAGAAACCAGGCTCATGGCTTGCGAGCACAGCGATGGTGGCGGGAGCCTCTCCTCAAGGTAGCGCTAAGGAGCAGTGAGCCTGGCTTCTGGCTGAGCAGCACTCCCACAGGGAGCTCCTGTGGGGAGCAGGCTTAAGCTGGCAGGCAGACATCCCCGAGAGGGCGTATGCTAGGCTGAGGGACCCCCCCCACCCCATGCATGAATGTCATGCACTGGGCCTCTAGTATATTATAAATCACAGTATTACAGCTATCATGCAAACTGTTACTCATAAGCAATGAATAATTTTTGTAAAGCATAACTCCAACAGTGTCATACTTCACTGCCAACTCACTGAAGCACACTCCTCCCTTACCTAAAACAGTCAAGTATACAGGGTCCTCCAAGATTTCACCTCTACCCACCTCTCCAGAGTTGATCTTGTCATCCCCTAATCCATATTATAGCCCGTACTTATGATTTCCCAAATACATGACTGTTTTACCTTCTGCTTACCCTTCTACCTATGTGGGACAGAAATGTTTTGCTAAGGGGAGACTATTGTGGAAGGATATAGTTATTTGTTGAGCCTTTACCATGTACCAGAGAGTGTCTGAAGCCTTCTTTATACTCTAATTCATTTATACAATTCTAGTTTTATTACAGATGCAATTTCTAGTTTTTGAATAAACTATGCAAATAGGCCAACAGGTATATCAACACTTGATGATTAAGTTTCAAGAGAAAGGAGAAAGAGGAGAGAAAAGAAAGGGTTTCTGTGCAAAGCATTTTTTCATGGTTTTATTGATGTACACTTTGTTAAAAAAAAAAAAAAAAAAGGCAACAGGCTTAAAATGGAGTCACCTGTGCTAAGCCCACATCACCAAACTGAGACTTAATATCTAACTTAATAGCTGTTTCAACCTCTCCCAGGAATGTAATCTTATGGAGTCAGTCTATACTAGTCAATACTAGTAAGGTAATCCATCTGATAAACTGCTGTTTTCCCCAAAGGAAGGTGACCTTGCCTGAAACAATCCACTCTTTGCTTGTTTGTTCAGTTATCCCCAAGATTACAGCAGGAAGCAGAAAGGAGATGGTTAGTAACTTCCTTGTCCCCACCTCTTCCACCTACAAGTCTTTGATCTTACACAGCTCTTCAGTGCTTCTTCCTATTTGCTAGATGGGATGCTGCCCAATTCATGGATCATTGAATAAAGCCAATAAGATTTTAAAATTTTACTTAGCTAAGCTTTGTTTTTTAACAAATCCTATATAATAAAAGCCTAATATGCTAAGTGTCCGACCATTCATTCAACCGTTCGACCAGTCGCTATGATGTGCACTGACCACCAGGGGCAGATGCTCCAACTGGTAGGTTAGCTTGCTGCTGGGATCCGACTGATCAGGACTGGGTGAGATGGGCCGGACATGCCCTGGAGCCCTACGGCAGTCCCTCCCCACCCCAATTGTGCACCGGGGGGGTCTCTTGGCCTGGCCTGCACCCTTTCACAATCCGAGACCCCTCGGGGGATATCAGAGAACCAGTTTCAGCCCAATCCCCGCAGGCTAGGCCAAGGGACCCCACTGGTGCACGAATCTATGCACCAGGCCTCTAGTTGATATAAACTACACATATCTGAAGTATGCAATTCGATCAACTTTGATATATGTATACATCTGTGAAGCCATCACCACAATCAAAATGAAAGAACCCAGGAAAATTACACATTCAAATATATATAATGTTTAGGTTCAGAGCACCATAGAATGATGGGGAGGATAGGCTAGCTCCTAGGACAAGATTTCTTGTGCTTTGAGAAAAGTTCTTTCTCAAAATGATAGGTGGTCTCTGATGCACTGACAAATGCCACAGGACAGAGGTTTGTTTGATGATCCTGGTATTAGTTTTAAAGGTGAGGCCTGGGTCCTTAATGATGGATCTCTTGGTGGCTGAAGTCTCAAAGTGAAAAACACCTAATGGAGAAAGTGTGCTCCAAGGAGCACCCCAACTGGGGGCAGATTCAAGGTCTCTTGTTGAATCTTCCCTTTCAGCAGAAATTTCTCTCTTTGGAGTAACTCTGTTCAAATCTCAATTGGTCAAGACCTTTGTTTTAATGTCATAAGCTCTTTGCTTATTCTAGCTCTGTTCAGTTTCATGCAAGCTCTTGATTTTTACCTGCTGAACTAGTTATTCGTGCTGAAGGAAGAGACTAAGATGATGAAGGCTCCGACTATCCTAGGTGACTGCGCTGGAACTTAGCTGATACATCATAAGGGGAGAAAGGCGGACCGCACCACCAAAGGCATTGGCTAATACCAGCTGGTTTCAGAGGGCTGTTTAGAGTGAAGTTACCACCAAGATCACAGCAGGAGGCAGAAAGGAGATGGTTTCATATGCTTCTGACATAACCAGAAACAGACAAAGTAAACAACAGAAGATCTCAACCACCATCTGCATGCCCATCAGAGCATGGGTGCACAGCCTCATATAAACTATTGGAACATTTCTCTCCACTGTGTTTAGATGGACTCCAGAAGCAAAAATAAGGACTTTCTTTTAAAAAGAAGTGTATGTGTGTGAATATGTGCATATTTATACATCTAGAAGTAGAGACATCAGACTGTTAACAATGAGTCTCTCTAAAGGATGGGATAATGGGAGTCCTTTTTCTTCATTTACATGCTATTTGTAAAAAGGTTAAAAAAGAAATGTGACTTTCATGATAAAAAGAAAAAGATCCTGGAAAGTTCTGAATAAACAGCAGGTTTAAGGTGTCTGTAGGGTGTCTCAGGTTTGGGCTGGGTGGCCTGTGTCCTTCCTACCTGAAGGTGCTTCTTTTCCAGGTGGCATGCAAAACTCTCTGAATAGATGTATCCACAAGCCAAGCCTTTGTTTCTCATGGAAAAATAATCTAGTCCTCCAACAAACAGTGTCACTATATAACAATGGGATATTACCACAGCTCACTAAACCAACTAGCTCCTACTATGCTACCGCCCTACCACTGGCGATCTTCCCAAGAATCATTAGTCACCTAAATATAAATTCTACAACCAGGAATCATTCTTCTACGGCTTAGGCTTACATTTTCCCTCCCTGGCCATGTTGCAAGATACTCATCCTAGTGGGTAAGGGTTAGCAATGACAAATAAACAAGATAGCATCTTCCTTAACAAGAGGAAAAATAAACCATGGAGGTTGATGTTTTGCAAGAAATAAGGAACACTCCTCATACTTTATGCTGAGCTAATAAACTCAACTGATGAGAAATTTCACAAAGATATACATAGCATAATCAAAATAAATTAAATTCCCTGAAACAGTAAATAGTTATTACTGAATTCACTGCCTAATTGTTTTCCCCCTATTTTAATGAAATTTTTCAATTTGAAACAAAACTGTTAAACCTAAACAAAAAAGGAGCGGTTATGATTCTGTATGTTTGCTAGCTTGGTAAGAATGCCTTTTGCTGTGATCTCTTCGCGGCATTTAGCAATTTGTCACCTTCCACAATTTAAAGTCCATGGTTTTATGTCCATTAAATATAGGGTGTCCCCATAAAGGTATATGTACACTTTGAATAATTATAAAGGAAGTGTTTATTAAAACATATTTCATTTTTCAAAATTGAGCTGCTAAAGTGTATATACATTTTTTAGAACACCCTGTATTTTTAAATGATCACTCATGCTTGTCTAGTCATATGCCTGTTATTGAGGTGTGTGCATTTTCATATAACAATTCCCTATTCCCATTTGACAATTCAGTACCTTTGTGCCAATCAACCACGTAGAACACCATAACCCACTGAGGGTGTACAAAGATTAATAAAAGTAAAAAGCTCATTGCTTGAAGAAAGCTTCATTTTTCCTATAGGCCAGTGCTACCAGCACATTGTCTAGAACAACCAGAATCAATGAATTCAATTCCTAAAATTTTGTATCATTTACAGGTTTTTTAATGAATAAACTATACCCCCTAACCTTCCTGAAAAGATTCATAGTCATGACTGGAAATGGATAGAAATGACAAATGACATGGTAGACACATAGATCGTCAAACATGCATTACAAAAAGGCTCATCTATAAAACAACCACAGTTATTCCTCCCTTTTATATGCCTCAAGAATAAATTTTTAAGAAAAGGACTTAATGTTTCCTAACCTCGTGCATGGGGAATTGTGTTTGTTTTCATAAGAAAATGATCATTACCTCTACAGGCTTGGATGTGCACATCATGCGCCATAAAAGTTCAATGGTTATGGACTTACCTGCATACATTTGGAGACATTTTTTTCCTTCTTCTCTCTATTGCATTTCACTACCCTAACTCATATTTTACTACCCCCTTGGCTCAGGGATAGGTAGAAGCAATAAAACGAAAGTCAAGTTGGTTTCACAGACAGTAAACATGCATTATGAATTTGAAACATACCATCAGATACATATTATGCTCATTGAGCATATATTTTAGAAGAACTTCCTTCAAGACACTTTATGACTAAAACCATAATCTGGAACCATTCACTGTCCTTAGCTTAGAATTCTGTGTGGTTTCATGAGATGTTCACTTTAAAAAACACAGTCTAAACTTATAGCTTTTGAATCAAAATATAGGTAAAAGACATTTTTAATTGCAAAACCAGAAAAATACCATGAATCCTTTACACAATGAAACAGAGAACAGAAGTAACAATAAAAAATAAGATTCAACTAATAGATTAAGAAATTTGTAGGCAATCCTAGTTCACTCTTTGTTTGCCCCACTTAAGGAACTAAGGCCCTGAATGTTTAAGAGACTTCTCCAAAGTAACATGGGATCAGGCTGGACCCCCAACATCCTAGCTTCTAATCAAACTATAACTATGCTTTCTCCTACAGAGTGTTCAAGTTAGGACTCTAGGTCTCAGTTCTGGCTTCAGCTGTATCAACATGTCAGACTGCCTTCACCGAGGGAAGGACACCACATCTTAAGATCAATATATTCAAATTGCCCAATTTGCATGTACACAAAATTATAGCCAGATGGGGACGGGTATAGAAGTCAGATGTACGAATCACATACACCCAAAACCATCACCTTAGTATTGCCGTATTTGCATGCATGTCGAACCTGCAGCTAGTCATACGTGAATTGCACTAAGAATCAACACATTAGGGCTGCCTAATTTTCAGATGCATAAAAACTTATAATTATAGGTGGGGATCATGTGCAGTGACCATATTTAAGACCAACATATTAGGGCCCACTAATTTTGAAAACTTTGAACTTTCCCAGTTTGGAGATACTTATTCTTGTGTGTGTGTGTGTGTGTGTGTGTGTGTGTGCGCGCACGCGCGCGTGCAAATTTGAGTCTCTGGTATCACTCTGAAGCACTTGATGTGATTAATATATCTAACAACACGAACAACACATATCTCAGAATGTCTCCCCACAGTTAAGAGGTACTGAGGAGAGAGTAAGCAAGCTAAGAATGACCATCCTTATCCTGGAGGATGAGGAACTGTGGCCCCCTTCTCCTGTCCCTCAGAAATATGTGTGTAAATAGAGAGAGTGGAGAATTAATTATAGGAAGGTTTAATTTGGGTAGATTAGATCATTTCATGCTGGATAATCTCTTGCTACTTTGAGTAATTCTATAATAAAGTAGCTGGAAAAGTCTACCACTGGTTGATTCCAAGTGGCATAAATATAGCAAAGTTCCCTGTAGGTTATAGACTTTTGTAGCTTTGAGGCTGCTCATTTTGGATTTCTCTACTCTTAGGAATACCATTCTGCATATATAAAACCCCTTGCTCTATACAATTAATTTGGTTTCCATATTTACAAAAAGGAACACATTTGAAATGCATGGTGTAGGGTGCATTCTCACTTACCTTTTCCGCCGACTGCGCGGTGCCAAAAAAAATTGGAATGAAGGCAAGCCATACTATACATGTCGTGTACATGGTGAATCCAATGGGCTTGGCTTCGTTAAAGTTCTCTGGGACACCCCGAGTTTTGATGGCATACACAGTACATGTGACCATGAGGAGAATGCTATATCCCAACGAGCAAATGATTTGCAGATCTGTGATGTCGCATTTGAGAACTCCCCTGGCCAGCTCGGGGTTCATTGTCTTATGCTCATCATAGTCGACGATGATGTTGGGTGGGTCAACGCCAAACCAAATGAAAACACCTAGAAGCTGAACTGATATCAAACTTGAAGTGATCGCCAGCTGTGATGTCGGGCTGATGAGTCTGGGAGCTGTCACTGATTTCTTGCCCTGCTCAAATATGCGGTAAATCCGATTGGTCTTTGTCAAGAGGGCCGCGTAACTGATGCACATCCCCAAGCCCAAGAACACTCTCCGGAAGGAACACACCGCCACGTCCGGCTTGGCTATCATCAGGAAAGTGATGATGTAGCAGAGAAAGATGCCCGTCAGCAGCACGTAGCTGAGCTCCCGCCCCGATGCCCGCACGATGGGCGTGTCATTGTAGCGGATGAAAGTGGCCATGACAAAGATGGTGGCGATGATGCCCAACATCGCTAAGAAGACGGGGATCACGGCCCAGGGGGAATGCCACTCCAGCTTGATGATGGGGATATCCTGGCAGCCAGTCCGGTTCTCATTGGGCCGCTGGTCGTAAGGGCAGTGCTGGCACGTGTTCTCATCTAACTGGTACTGGTAGCCGTCACACGGCTCGCAGGTCCAGCAGCAGGGAGTTCCCTTCTGGGTCTTCTTTCTTTGGCCGGGTTTGCAGGGCAGAGTACACACGGAGTGGGGGATCTCCCGGACTCCTTTACCCCACTGCATGTCCTCGATCTGCAGCGTAAGGAACACGAATGCAACAGCGCATTATTCGAGAGAAAAGAGAAAGAACAATAGCAGCAAACAGTCATAAGAGAAGTATTTGACCACCCGATGAGGTCATGTAATTTACGCCTCTAGTAGGATCTACAACCAAGATTTGACTCCCTCCCAATCCATTGCAACATCCTCACCATTTACGTTGTTGTAGAGTATGTTCCAAACATACTTGATTCTAAGAAATTCCTGTGTCAACGTTAAAAAATATAAATTCCTTGTCCCCACCCCTGACCTCCCAAATAAGAATATCTTGAAAAAGAGCCTTTGGATCTTTACTTTTAACAAGTGCCCTGGGGAGCCCTATGATGAGATAAATTGAGAAATACCCACATGCTCTCTACCGCCTCCTCCAGGATAAATGCAAATGTCTCAAACCACAGCAAGAAACACACACACACACACACACACACACACACACACACACACACACACTGAAATAATATAAAAAACTACATTCATCTCCCTTATTAGGTGCTTTAAAAATTGTTTTAAGATTATTTTAAATTCTATAGCATCACTTCCATTTTCATTGAGAAATTGTGAAGCAGAGTCAGCCTTTCATTTCCTTTATCACCCAGGAGTGAAAAGGCTCACTTTGAGGGCTTTAATTCTAGAGGAGGATATCCTAAGAGGTCAGGAAGCATTTGATCAGAAAATAATACGGTCTGGAAACCTTTCAAGGTTGGCCGTGTACCTATTTGGAGATGAAAATTAAACGAAAACACTCTAACTCAGAAGAGGATAGACAAGTGTTTGCTTAATTAGAATATTGATTTTCTGGAAGGGAATCCATAATCAACAGTGTTCTGAGAAATAATGACATTAGCAATACAACGCTTTACTATTGGGCTGGAATTCATGGTGGTGGATACTGCCCGGCTTTGCCAGAATGGCAGCTACTGTTCTGCTTTCCTGAGGCCACTTTCTCAGAGCTCTCTTCTGTGTTTTCTGTGAAAGTTACACTGAAGCACCGGGGCAGCACACAGGGCACAAGCGTGGCCAGTGAGTAGACCACAGTGGGTCCCACGCCTCAGATCCACCTGGAGGACTTGTTACAACCCAGTATGCTGGCCCTATTTTCTGATTTTCAGATGCCCTGGGTATGGGATGGGGCCTGAGAATGTGTATTTGCAACAAAATCTCAGATGCTGTTGCTGGGCATTCTCTAGGGACCACACTTAATCCTCCACTGATATAGTCTCCTCCCAGAGCCTGGGTCAGGGATGGGATTACCTTGGAATGGCACAGTATTTAATTTCATGTTTTTTACTGAGATTGTACAGATTGAAAATCTTTGTTTTTGTTGGACTTGCAGTTTCCAGCATGTAGGGATGCTGGCTGGTGCTTGTGGCTACAAGAAGGAAGAAGTTTGTCAGGAAAAGAAGGGAACACAAAGGAAAGAAATGCAGAGAGTTGAAGACAAATGTTACTCTTGAGCCTGTTTGAGCCACTGGATGTAGCTATGCCTGAAGCAGGAATTCCTGAGGCTGTGCCATTATGTAAGCTAGTAAATCCTGCTATGCTGAAACACTTTAAATAGCATTTCTATCACTTCCAACCAAGTGTCCTAAAAATTATATATGTACTAAATAAATAATTTCAGCATCTACAACTTGCAAAAGATACACCTCGCAAATTAATGAGAGAATTAATTAAATTCCAATGAACAAATTTGGCTGATATTCCCCATGCCCACTTAATTGAATTTTTAATCCAGTTGAACCAAAAATAGGTGAGAAAGATACTAGGAAGTCTGAGGCTTTTTTAAAAGATAAAAATAATTTTAAGAGATAAGGGGGAAAGAAAATTAATTCATAGCTCATCAGAATTTCACTGCTGTGTTAAACAGGATGTAATTTATAGCGGGATGTGATATTTCTATCAAACTTGAATGAGAACTACCTTGAAAATCTAAATCAATGTAGTTAACTCTGAAAAAAAAATATGGCTTAGGGTTTAAACATCATAAAATATATCCTTGCAATGGTTGAATTTAGACTTTAACCAGAGGCCCAAGAATATTCAGATGACTCATATGCACTCCTTTGCCTGAATACGAAACCCAAGTCAGCACTAATAAATCTAAGTATAAATAAAATAAAACTAAATATAAAACATCAATATTTTTTCTCTCTCAACATCATCATTTTGATGTAAGTAAGTCACTGGCAGCCATCCCCAAATCATAAAATTAAGGAAATCTTTTGTAATAAGAGAGAAAAAGACACACATTCACTTTATAAATGTCAAATTTTGTAACCTGGAATCTAAAAAAATTACTATTAATACAGATGTTTTCAAATGTCAAATTAAAAGGTCCTATGCATGATTAATAAGAGAAATTTAAAAGCTGCAAGTGAATTTTATTAGCTAAACTTGAGGTTACCTATTCCAACATAAGTGGATACTAATATGCCATGATTAAACTTGATCTTTGGGAACAGATGTAGGGATCAGACAAATATAGGCACAAATAATCATTCTGTCATATTCCACAGTCCATTTTAAATGTTGCCAGCTCACTACTTCTAGTTCCCCTTGATTAAAATAAAATGCCTACAGTGCTGAACAGCTTTCCCCCCTCAATTTACCCAAATAGATAAGAATTGTAACTACAAACACTGCATTGACTGATTACTTAATTTGTTTTCAATTTTCATTTAATGTAGATCTCAACTCAATTTAACTGTATATATTAAACCAACAAAGTTGCCTCCTGCTCCAAATGAACAACAGTCTAATTTACTTGCTTTGCTAACAGAAAGCATTATTGATAATATAGGGTGGGGCAAAAGTAGTTTACGGTTGTATGTGAAGCACAGTTTATTCTTGTATCATTTACTAATTATTGTCTTATTCTCTGTACAAACAATGGCAAACCCACAAAGGTACCAAGTGACCTGTCAAAGTTTCAGTAAGTGAGAATTTTGTTAAAGCAGCGCATTTGACTTATGCATACTATACCCACATACACAAATTGAGTGCTTTTTTCATATGAAGAAACAGTCACCTGCAAAAGACTATAGGCAACTATTTAAGGGAGAATAATAATTTAGCGCTATGAAAAACACACACACCATAATCTCAGAGGGCTAGTAGGGATGCAAATTTCCAGTTCTTTTCTGAACTCTGCAACAAAATTGTCTCAGTTAGCTGGAAAGCCTAACTTATATGGATAGGTGGACCAATGTTTTAGGAAAGAGAAAATTATAAAGTTCTGGTCAATGAAAGCAAAAATAAGCCTGTTGTGAAATCCTAGGAAAATGTTCTTCGTTCTTAAAACAGAGACACAGAGAAGGGATATGCTGTCTTCAGACTTTGAACTCTGATATGTACAAAAATAATGTGAGGAACTGCAGCAGCCATTCTGTATCCATGAAGAGGCAAGTCTAAGGAATAAAGCCAATATGCTGAGAATAGCAAAAAAAAAAAAAAAAAGATAAAAATAATTTGTGTCTCTTTGACAGCATAATTATGTCACCAACTTAACCAACTCTATTGACTGGTACCTCTACCACTGAATTTCTAATGTGAAATAACTAGTAGCCCATTGCGCAATATCATGCACAGTAGCCCACCCACTACTTCCGCGGGAGCTGGTGGGAACCGCAGCGCATCGCCAGGAGCCTTGCTGCTTCCATGGGAGCCATGTGGCTTCCGTGGGAGGCGGGCCCGCCGTCGCCTCTCCGGGCCTGTGCTCGGCTGCAGGCCAGCCCCCATCCCCCAGAGACTCTTCGTGGCTGGGGCATTGCTGTGGCAATGAAGCAAGTGTCCCACCCTGGCTGCTCTGCACCCGCTGCCCAGAGGCCCTCTGTCACCGTGATGACGAAGCAAGCATTCTGCCAGGCTGCTCACACTGCCTGCTCTTAGCAGAAGCCCCCCCAGGACTGGGGGATTCTGGTGAGGCTGAGGGGACTGGCCGCCAGCATTTTGTGGCTATGGGTGCCACCATCTTTGTGATGGAGTGACAGTTAAGTTGCATATTACCCTTTTATTAGATAGGATAACTTTCCTTAATGTTTAATCAATTATTTTTTAAACTAGAGGCCCAGTGCACGAAATTCATGCACTCGGGGGGTCCCTCAGCCTGGCCTGCACCCTCTAACAGTCTGGGAGCCCTCGGAGCATGTCTGACTGCTGCAGAGGTGGGAGAGGCTCCCGCCACCACCACTGTGCTCATCAGCCATGAGCCCAGCTTCTGGCTAAGCGCTGCTCCCCCTGTGGGAGTGCACTGACCACCAGGAGGCAGCTCCTACATTCAGTGTCTGCCCCCTGGTGATCAGTGCACATCATAGCAACCAGTCGTTCCGCTGTTCTGTCGATTTGCATATTAGCCTTTTATTATCTACTAGAGGCTTGGTGCACGAAATTCGTGCACTGGGGGAGGGAGGGGGCGGGTGTCCCTCAGCCTAGCCTGCACCCTTTCCAATCTAGGACCCATCTCACAATCCAGGACTGCTGGCTACCAACTGCTCACCTGCCTGCCTTCGTAATTGCCCCTAACTACTTCTGCCTGCCAGCCTGATCACCCCTTAACCACTCCCCTGCCAGCCTGATTGATGCCTTCTCCTACAGGCCTGGTCACCCCTAACTGCCCTCCCCTGCAGGCCTGGGTCCCCACCAACTGCCCTCCCCTGCAGGCCTGGGTCCCCCCCCCAACTGCTCTCCCCTTCAGGCCTGGTCCCCCCCAACTGCCCTTCCCTGCAGGCCTGGTCACCCCCAACTTCCCTCCTCTGCCGGCCTGGTCACCCCTAATTGCCCTCCCCTGCAGGCTTGATCGCCCCCAACTGCCCTCCCTTACAGGCCTGGTCCCTCCCAATTGCCCTCTGCTGGCCTAACCGCCCAAAAACGCCCTCCCTTGCAGGCCTGATCCCTCTCAACTGCCCTCCCCTGCTGGCCATCTTGTGTCCACATGGGGGGCAGTCATCTTTGACCACATGGGGGCAGCCATCTTGTGTGTTGGAGTGATGGTCAATTTGCATATTACTCTTTTGTTAGATAGGATAGAAGCCTGGTGCACAGGTGGGGGCCAGCTGGTTTGCCCTGAAGGGTGTCCTTGATCAGGGTGGGGGTTCCCTTGGGGCGAGGGGCCTGTGGTGGTTTGCAGGCTGGCCACGCCCCCCGGCGGCCCAAGTGGAGGCCCTGGTATCTGGGATTTATTCATCTTCTATAATTGAAACTCTGTAGCCTTCAGCAGAGGCCGGGGCAGGCCAGGAACTTGGCTTCCTCCATCGCCAGGGAAACCCAAGCATCCTGCTCACTCCCTGGCCACAGCCATTTTTGTTGGGGTTTATTTATCTTCTATAATTGAAACTTTGTAGCCTTGAGTGAAAGCCTGGGCTGGCCACGGTGTGCAGGAAGCTTGGCTTCCTCCATTGCTGGGGAAACCCAAGCTTCCTGCCACAGCCATCTTGGTTGGGTTAATTTGCATACTTGCTCCTGATTGGCTGGTGGGTGTGGCTTGTGGGTGTAGCGGATCAGTGCACATCATAGCAACCAGTTATGGTCAATTTGCATATTACTCTTTTATTAGATAGGATACTAATGGCCCGGTGCACAAAATTCGTGCAAGAGTAGGCCTTCCTTCTCCTGGCTGCCAGCACCGGCTTCCATCTGGAACCCTGGATCTGGGCTTCCCTCTGGCCACTGGCAGGCACCTGGGACCCGGGTTCCTTGGCAGCCCTGGCTTCATCTGGAAGGATGTCTAGTCTAATTAGCATATTACACTGTTAGCCTACTGGGGATTGAGCCTGCAACCCAGGCATATTCCCTGACCAAGAATCAAACTAGTGACCTCTTAGTTCATGCTCAACCTCTGTGGAACACTGGCCGGACTAACTAATCAATTCTTCATGGTAGTCTACTACTTGCAGTCAAACATCTAATACATTCTTTCTTGCTTCTGCATCTGATGCAGACCTTCTGAATCTGTTAGGCAAATGGTCTGCAATGTAGGTTCTTACATAAATAACAGGTAGGTCTGGAAGGGAAGGGAATCTTGAATCACACTCAGAAAAACTTATCTCTGTCTCCTGAAAATGCTCAGAGAACAGGGCTGTAAAGTCTTAGACTCAGAAAATCAGCTGTGACTCCATTGCTTCTTTCTCAGACAAAAACAATGAAAAACCACCTGTCAACTATAGGTCTGTACCACATGTGTTTGGCAAAGGAAAACTGGGTTCTGGCCCTAGAAGAGAGGGTGTTACTCCACAGGGAATATGCAGACCTTATAATCACTGGAATTGAAAAATAAAACGAAATCAGTTGCTGTCTGACTGCCAAATGCAGGAATCAAACAGTGACACATTTTATAGTGTTTGGAGTACCCATTTTCATCTAGAAGAGATCTGTTCCTGTTCCCCACACAGTCACTTTGTATCTGAAAGAAAATTTTGTCACTCCAGGTATATTTTCTTTGGTGAAACTGTATTTGCCTATTTCCAAAGCCTACTGTGTAGACCCAACTGGTTGCGGCTTCTATTGGATAATTCTCTGCAATATTAGCTCTCCTTATTAAAACCTTAATAGAATGAGATAATTTTAAAAGAGCTTTCTTACTAAAATGCCACTTGTTCAATAAAATATATCTGTGTATCTAATTTATAGAAAAAAGATTTTTAGGAAAATGCATAGAAATGTTGACTTTTTAATACTAGAAAAGAGCAAGGTTTGGGTTCTGGTGGAGGGAGGCTAAGGTGAAGTGGCAAGAGCTTCATAGGGAATTCTGTAGCACCTCAATGTCTTTTTTTATTTTTAAAGACTTATCCCCTATTGTTATACCTTAGGCAGCATAACTGGACTGTGAAACAACATTTCAGGACTGATATATTACAATAAAAACACTCATTAATTCACATTCTACTTACTCAAAATCTGTAATTGAAATCGTCCTTTTTTTTTACATGTTCTAAGAAGGAAGCACCACACACAGTATTATTAGGATTGGCTTTTTGCTGTGGTGGCCCAGAGTCATTCACAGAGAGCCCCCGGAGGTCCAAGATGAAGATGCTTTGTGTGGTTACTGAGACTATTCTGAGTCAAGCCAGTGGTTCCCAAACTTGCCTGAACATTTGGATCACTTGGAGATCTTCCAAAAATTCCCAATAGACATCAGGGTGTTTTGAAGCTCCTTCGGTGATATGTAGACAAGTTTGGAGCCACTGATCTAAGCTCTCTGACAGACTGGAACTTAGAAGAAAACCTTGGTGTTGTTTAGAGAACCCAGTGATTACAAATTTACTTCTCCTGGCTTCTGTTCTTGATTTGTGATGCACTATCTCATTAAAAGTCTAAATGGGTCACACTAATTTTTTGTATGTTTTTATTGATTGAGAGAGACAGAGAGAGAGACAGAGAGAGAGAGAGAGAGAGAGAGAGAGAGAGAGAGAGACTCAACCATGAGAGAGATCGACTGGCCCCCTCCAACTGAGGGTCCAGCCTGCAATCCAGGCATGTGCCCCGACTTGGATTGAACAGTGACCTCCTGGTTGATAGGTCAATGCCCAACCACGGAGCCACTCCAGCCGGGCTAAATGGGTCACATTAAATACTTAGTTATACTATATTGTGAGTTAATAGGAAAGTATGAAGCTGTAGTGGAATTATAAATTTAGACCATCAGGAAGATCTTTTGAGTTAAGTTTCATAATGTCATTGGCCAAACAACTTCAAATGCCTGGAGTCCCAGCACATAAAGAAGTAGGTGAGAATCTGGCAGGCTTAGCTCAGTGGCCTGTTAACCAGGAGGTCAAGGTTCAATTCCCAGTCAGGGCACGTGCCTGGGTTGCAGGCTTGATCCCCAGTATGGGGTGTGCAGGAGGCAGCCAATCAATGATTCCCTCTCATCATTGATGTTTCTCTCTCTCTCTCTCCCTCTCCCTTTCTCTCTGAATAAATAAAAATATATTTTTTTAAAAAGAAGTGGGTGAGAGTTGTGGACGAAAAGGGGCCACATGCTAACCTTTGTCAGGGAAGGCCTGCATGGTGGCCTTGCAAACTCAGAGACCTAAAGTAACCACAAAGGATGGTCTGAAATTAAAACTTTTTAAATTAAAAAGCAGTTTATGGTGGGTAGTCATGTCCTAGGCCGTTATCTTCCCTGACAAAGGTCAGTCTTTACCTTAACTGAGCCTGTTGTCTTTTTGCATCTACAATAGCATATTGTTGGAATAGCAAAGTAATTTTACCTTTTCTGGACCCCTCAAAGCACCATGCAGGCCTTCCCTGACAAAGGTTAGCATGTGGCCCCTTTTCGTCCACAACTCTCACCCACTTCTTTTTTTTTTTTTAATATATTTTATTGATTTTTTTACAGAGAGGAAGAGAGAGGGATAGAGAGTTAGAAACATCGATGAGAGAGAAACATCGATCAGCTGCCTCTTGCACACCCCCTACTGGGGATGTGCCCGCAACCAAGGTACATGCCCTTGACCGGAATCGAACCTGGGCCCTTGAGTCCACAGGCCGACGCTCTATCCACTGAGCCAAACCAGTCTCGGCATCACCCACTTCTTTTTTAAAAAAAATATATTTTTATTTATTCAGAGAGAAAGGGAGAGGGAGAGAGAGAGAGAGAAACATCAATGATGAGAGGGAATCATTGATTGACTGCCTCCTGCACACCCCACACTGGGGATCAAGCCTGCAACCCAGGCATGTGCCCTGGCTGGGAATTGGACCTTGACCTCCTGGTTCACAGGTCACTGAGCTAAGCCTGCCAGGTTCTCACCTACTTCTTTATGTGCTGGGACTGCACAAATCCTTTCATTTTTATTGAGTTAATCGCTTACTGTTAACTATCCTGCACCCACTTAAGTAAAAGAAGTGTGTGTCTATTTTACTTTTTATCCAATCCCAGAGGTTTCCCTGCTTTGCTTCCTCTCACCTCCCTAATCTATCACCAATGGATTTCATGTAACTCATTTATGTCTCCTCTTTTGATTGTAATGTGTAAAACCAGGTGCAAAACTACCATTCTCCAGAGCATTATCTCAATCATTGAGATTCTGCTTCTTGGCGATTGTTGATAGTTTGGCTCAAATAAACTCACAAAAGTTCTTTACAGGTTTGAATGTTCCTTACGTTAACAGAGTAAAAAACGTTTCTTTTCCCAAAACGACGAAGATTAAAGGAACACAGTGCATCATACATATATATAAATATGCGTTAAATTACATTAGGAACAGATTTCATAATAGTTCTGCCTAAATGATCTGCTTTTACTATTTCAATGACTGCACTTCCCTTAAGTATAAGTGGTTAGGAGGTAGGTGCTTGTTTTAAATGTATATAATTAAAAACTCCCAGACTAAGTGGTTTCTTTTTCTTGACAAAACCTTTCTATACCTCTAACTAAAAATGGTTGACTTCACTTGGTTCCAAAACTATCTTTTTCCTTTTTTTTTTCTTTCTTTTCAGAACTGAGTTATTTGGAACCTTCCAGTTTTTTACAATATTGATGCCTTTTTAAATATACCATACATTCAGATAGCCAAACAATGCACATCTGCTGACACTGGTCAGCTGTCTCTTTCTGGAAAATATTGCCACTGGAGGAACCATCCCCTTACAATTCATATGCTAACTACAAATGATCGCTTATTCCTCTTCCTCTGGGGACACAGTTCCCTACAATATGCTTACCAATCAAAAGCTAGATATTTAATCTTGCTCAAATTATTCAGCACCTGTAAAAGTCATTTTTAAGCCTTAGATTTAAGAATAATTTGTAATGTAAACATATTCATGTGAGTACCTAAAAAATACAATTTATACTTGTTCAAAACTGAACTCGTGATCTGCACCAGGAACTGGCAAACTATGGCCCGTGGGCCAAATTCTGCCCATTGCCTGTTTTTGCAAATAACATTTTATTGAAATATCACCACAAAGTTCTTACATTTTGTTCAGGGTCAATTTTATGCTGCCATGACAGTGGAATAGTTGTGAATAGATGCCTGCAAAGCCTAAACTATGTACTAAGAGGCCCTTTACACAGAATATTGGCTGGCTTATATGCAAAGAAAACTGAAGGACAAATCCCTAGCAGAAGGCAGCCTTATGTATCCTTGAACTAGGGATTTTTTTCATTTTTAACATCTTCCTTGACTTTCCCTGTCTCCCCCCGCCCCCCAACCACATTACCAACAACTTGTGTAAATTTTCTCTCTTGTAAATCACTCATCCTTGCTCCTGTAACAAGTTAATAGATTGGCTCCAAGTCCTCATATCACTGCTACTAAATAATTAATCACCAGCTGTTTTCCACTGGACTAAAATAGAACAAGGAAGTCTCAGGTCATAGCCAATGGGAAAGGGAATAAGCCCCCTACTTCCTGAAAGGGACCCATAAAACTACCTGTCTCAACCAGTCTATAGAGGCTGCACAGAAAGAAAATTCTACCCTAGAGACAACCTTTTGATGTCACAAGGCCAAAACCTTCTGGGAACTATATGTTAACTGCTCCTGAATTTGTACATGTGATCCATGAAGTTGTATGAACTGCCTGTGCTTGTCCATTATACCAAATGATGTAATCCCAATGAATACGCATGACTTCCCTACTTTTAACCTTCTAAATCTCACCCCAAAACCTGGCAGGCAGATTTGTTTTGTCTAGTCCCCTTTCTGGTTGACTTCACAATAAAGCTTTTTCTTTTCTCAAAAGCCAATGCCACAGCATTGACTCCTCTGTGTACTGGGAAATGGGCTCTTGCTGGGTAACACTACCACACCTCTTCAGAAAACACTTTCTATGGAATTTTCTCACCTCCCTTTCCCTCTGAGCCCTTCCCAATTCAATTTGTTGCCCCACAGCCAGAAGGATTCTTTGGCATGCAGGGTTGATCAAGTCACCTTTTGGCTTAATCTCTTCCATGACTCTCCTTGCTCTTAAACCTCTTAGATGTCCCTGCATAGTCTGGCAGGCACACTCATCAAATGACTTAACTCTTCTGGCCTTGATTCGCGTTTCATGAAGTTTCCTGCCTCATAAGGGGTTTTGTGCTGTGATATTCTGCTCAACTCTTGTTCACCGAATCTTGCTCACAAAGTCTTTACCCCACTAGATTGGGTCCTCCTTTTATAAACTCTCAAAGAACCCTCTTCAAAAGAATAACACAATTAGTAATTATGTAAATATGTGATTTCATTAAAGTATATCTCTCAACTCATATGTAATCAGACATGATGAAAGGATTCATAATTACTTATGTGAGTCTCATTTGTTTTCTGGTCATTTACTACACGTCTATAGAGTGAATGTTTACAGTTGAAATGCCCTTGGCATCTTCGTGAGGGAAGAAAGGGAATTGAATACGGAGCACTCATTTGCTAGGCAGAGAGAAAATGAACACAATTAACACGCCAGGGAGAGGGAGAAGAACAAGTTACATGCAATATGCAACCAAGGACAGAACTTGATTTCAATAGGTCTCTGATTGTTACTTTCTCCATTTGTAAGCTTAGCCTCAGTTCAAAACAGAAAGACAATGAACCAGGAAGACAGACGCTGATTTAGTAACTTCATCATTGTCAGAGAGAAAGCCCAAAGTCAAACTGGAGCATCAGTTTTCCAAGTTCATTAGTAATGAAGACTAAGTTAAATACCATTGTAGCTGCCTAAATAATTAATTTCTATTAGAATATCTTATGGCTCTAAAGATTAACTTAATCCATGGAAAACACACACACACACACACACACACACACACACACACACACACACACACACACTTTTAAGATGATCATTCCTACTCTTCCCACTCTCTTGAGCTCTGATTTGTCCAATTGAATATCAGCAGGAATTAATGTCATAGAGGCATTTCAGACTATGCATGTAAAAGCAACATGTCCCCTTCCTTCCCTTTCTTCAGATCTTGCCACCCCGTCTTGGCATACCACAGAAGTTAATACCCTGAGCATTGGACTCAGATGGACATGGCTCAAATCCTAGCAGAGTGACAGTGACCAAGTCATTTAAGCTGTCTGAACCTTATATTTTTTCATCTATGAAATAAAGATAGTAATGATTACCTCCTTGACTTACTGAGAAAGTTAACGTCTGTGAAGCACATTGTTGGCCACATAGTAAAAACTTAATGAGCTATCTCCAGTGAAAGGATTATTGCAGACAATACTTAATGTCATTTTGACACCTTCTCTACCTTGCTCCCCTCAAAAAAGTTTGTCCCAGTCTTCTTCCATAAACCCTTTCCTCTTTGTCCCCAGGGATATGGATCTATTAAATTTATTATTATGTTTTCTTACTTGTTCTTTCTTATTTTAGGTCTTCCCCTTTGTTTATTATTCCTTTACTATTTTTCTCTTCATAGAAGCTACTCTGAACTAAAAAACCTGGGTGTTTACCTCTTTGTTGTCTCCCTCCACTTGGGGAGAGCACATCTTTGTGCCTACAAAAGTCTCTCAAAAAGAAGTTGCCACAGTGCCTTGGAAGGCAAGTGTGGTTATACTGCACCCTGGATGAAAAGCCACTCCACTGCCCACTTGAAACTACGGTCACCTCATTTTAGCATTCACGTCACTCCAAAGCAGAGCTCTGATTCTTCATTCCTGTGTCTTCTGCCTCCCCTCATCCCACAGACCCATTCCTGTTCCAGCAAAGGACACCGCTTATGAGTCCCTTTAATACCCTTAGATGCCCTATTTACCTTATTTCGTTTATACTAATCCTCTTAGCTGTCTTGCTTTTCCCCCAATTCTTCAACATGCAGTTCAAATGCCCCGAACTAGAAATGCCTGCTCCCTTTGTTGAAATCTCTTAGTATTTCATCTGTATTATTCTCCAACATCTTCTACTTGGAAAACTGTAGCCATATGTGTTTTTTAAACCCCTCATACCCTAAAAGGTGAAATGGAACAGGTAAACTCTATCTCAAGAAAGAATTTCCGAGGTTAGGACAAAAAGGAATAAAATCCTTAGGATAAAAATGCCTTCTTTTAGTGCCCTTGAATGTACCTTATTCTTTCTTATTGTTTGAGCCACTTGTGTCTGACTTGCTTAAATATGACAAACTATACAAGCAAGAATGATAGAAGTCTTTATATCACTGCTACTAAATCTTCTTTTCCAACCAGATCAGCCATTCATCTTAGCTCTTGCACACTACACAAGTTGCAAATTGCTTTGCACCCACTCACCTGGGGTGAGTCATGCTCTCTGCCAGGTAAGTGGGGAAGAATGCTGATCAGTCAGTTTTCCATCTGAGACCAGACGGGCTCTTGATTTTCTCTCTGATTTTTTTATTTCCTTTCTATTTTGCTAAACCTCTGAATCTCTTCCCTTTTATTGAGCTAGAGAAGAGAAACTGTTTTTTATACAGATTATTTAGGATAGTTACCCTACATTTCATTGTGATGAATATTAGCCCTGCAATGTAATCCTTTAAACATAGAAAATACCCTATTCAATACTGCCATATCAGGGGGGCCCATTGTGCACACTAGTTTATTAAAGACCCTGAGAAGTTTTGCTATTAAGGAGAGATTACACTTTGATAAGCCATGGCTTCTAATTCATTTGTACAGAGCAATCTTTCTCTCCTATAACATCTATTATCTCAACATCCTGTGGCATGTGTATCCCTCCAATAACACTGGAAAACAGTGACATTGGGTAACTAATATTTGGTTGGGATTCTAGCATCACCTTCCAGATCTTTTTCCTAACCCGTGGAGTCATGGAATGTCAAAGAACACAAACTGGGTTGTCAACTCTCAAAATACTAGCTGGGTCATCTTTGGCTTCTAGTGAGGCTTAATTTCCACACCAATATAATGAAGTTACTTAAAGGAGAATCAAATAAGATTGTATATGTGTGTGTTTTCAAGACAGCCCAGCTGGTGTGGCTTGGTGGTTGAGTGTCCACCTATGACCAGGAGGTCACAGTTCAATTCCTGGTCAGGACACATGCCTGGGTTGTGGGCTCAATCCCCAGTATGGGGCATGCAGAAGGCAGCCAATTGATGATTCTCTCTCATCATTGACGTTTCTATTTCTCTCTCCCGCTGCCTTCCTCTCTGAGATAAATAAAAAATCTATTTAAAAAATAAAGACAGTAATATTTAATCAAAATAACTATTTTTATTTCTTTCCTCTATTTTTTTTTTTAGTAAGAAGAATACACTATTCTTTCATGTGGTTGTCAGCTTTCTCTTGTTCACTGCCTCCTTGCCTTTGCTCACACAGCCCCTACTGACTGGCAGGACCTCTCTCACACACGGATTAGCAAGACTGATCGAGGACGTCCTCGTGGTGAACCCTCGGAAGCCAAACTAAAGTGCTCCCCTCCATGCTACAGGGGAAAAGTGTTACCGCTCCCTACAGAGTAAGCATAAGTCAATAAGTATTGATTACAACGCATCTACTGTCCAGTGATTAATTGGAAAATCATCTCTTTAACAAACCCTCCAAGTCCATCCAAGAAAACAACTCAAATAGTTGGAACTTTAGGCTCAGTTGCCAGCTCAGGATGTAGCAGGGACATAATTGGGTAAGAGGCCTTTGGTATCCTTCATACTACATCTGAGTGGCCACTCACTGCCACTGAATTCTGTCCCTTGCCCTAATGAGTATCACTGATGGCTGTTAAGATGTATGTGCATTGATCTCGATGTCCATTTACATATAAATAAAATCAGTAGACTATTTAAGAAATAAAGTCTATCTCACAACCTTGCAAATGCAGAAAGCTAAGAAAGAAGTGGCCTCCAGACCGGAAAGCATTCTTCTATTTTTGTCTCCTTTAAACCCATATGTTGAAGCCTAATGCCCACTGTGATGGTATTAGGAGGTAATTATGTCAAGAAGGTGGAGTCCTCATGAACGGGATTAATGTCCTTATAAGACCCCAGAGAGCTCCCTCCCCAGTTCAGTCATGAGGAGACGCAGTGAGAAGTCGTCTGTCTATGAACCAGACACAGGCTCTCACCAGACACGATCTGCTGGAGCCTTGACTGGGATTTACCAGCCTCCAGAAAGGTGAGAAATCAATTATTTTCTCTTGGTTATAAGCCACCGGCCCAAGATATTTGGTTACACCCACCTAAATGCACTAAGATGGTATATTTGTTTATTTTTGCTTTGAGAAACTAGGTCATCTTCAGAAAGTGAGAAAAAAATGAAGAGTTTACTTGGTTCAGCTCATCTCTCAGGAGTGCTGGACGACTACGAGGTTATAAAAAGTACTTTTTCATCCAGAAAAGTGCATACAGTAATGTAGGGATTATGATGTTCAAGAAGGACCTTTTATGACAAAGTTTTGAATCCTTAGACATGGTGATCTTTAAACCATCCTCCAGATACCATCTTTATTTCTCCTGTCGTCATAATTCAAAAGCTACTAGTATTCACTAAGCAGTTCCTACATTATAGGAACTACATAAACAACAAAAATACAGATACCTTCTTTTCCTCAATAGTTTCTTGATATCATAATGGAAATTTGCATGTAAATCCCAATAAAATCTAGTATCATTCAATATGCAATTGGTCCTTAAGCTGCCTTTTCTAAGATATTGGGCTATGAGAATGAATGTGCATTCGTTAGTGGAACAATAGGGGGAAATGGAATTCAGGAAGAGTGAGCAGTTTGAACAAATGCAAGACAGCATGAAAGCACTCCATTCAGGATGGGGATGAGGGGCTCTAAGTACTTTCAGTTGAGCTGAAATACAGAGTGCAAGGAAGGAAGGAAGACGATAATGTTAGAGACAAACACAGGTAGGCACTCGATCCTGGAAAGCCAGCGTACTTACTTATTTTTGACTCACAGCTACTTATTGGCCACCCGGTATCCTACGTGACGTTCATTTAGATACAATTGCTGAACACATTGAATATGATGCCCAAGCTCAAGGAGCTTCGAGTTGGTGAGACAAAGCACCAACAATACAACAAATTAATAAAATGTGTATTGTAGCAACTATTAAGCAGGAAATCAATAATGAGCTAATGTAAGAAAACAGAGGCAACTCCTTTAAATAGAAGATGAAAGAGGCAGAAGAGTTTTTAAAGTTGTGACCTGAAAGGGGAGGGCGTGGGCAGTAACAAGGCGAGTGCCAAGACCCAGAGGCAGGGAAGCTTGGGTGGTACAGCAGTGCCTCTCCAACTGGAATTGCGAACCAATCCTTTGGGAATTCTGTTAAAATGCAGATTCTGACTCAGTCAGCCTGGGTGGACTTGAGGTTCTGAATTTTTAACAAGCTCCCAGGTGGTGGCACTGGTCTGGGGCTACACTTCACTAGCAAGGTGTTCAAGGACAGAATTCAAAGTGGGTGTCCAGAGCTTAGTGGTGAGGGTATCAATCGCTGTACATGAGAGCGGAGAAAAAGGCAGAGATCAGTTCAGGACTGTCACATGGCCCGCTGGGAAGGATATGGTTATCAGCAAACCTACAATTCATCCTTATGGGGTAGAGGGAGGAGAGCATCTTCCAGAAAGAAAGGAGAAAGGCCACTTAGTCAAATTTTCTTTTACTAACAACAGACCGCCTGACAAACAAGTGGTACAGGATAGCTTGAGATTTCTTATCTGTGCAATGCTTTTAGGAGGATTACTTGTGGTAAACAAACCTGGAATCTATCAATTTGCTGGGCATGATTTCCTGAAAAACATCCTGTAAGCTGTGTATCTCTCTAAGTTTAAAACAATGATGCTGCATGACCAAAACAGCTCTCTTTCTTGTATGCAGCCACATAAATTACTCATAAACCTAATTTATTATCCTGGGACAATTTAATATCCTTGACCTGAAGGCAAGAAAGGATCTGGGAGTGGTACTGGTACTTCCAGACCTCTCCTGACTTTCCCTGTGTCTCACAACTATTTCCGACTCTGGAATTAAAGGGTAAAGCCTGTTGCTGGGTGTTATGGACTCATACGGGCCCTCCCCAAATTCATATGGTGAAGCCCTTGTCCCTCCCCAGTGTGACTGGACTTGGAGATGTGGCCTGAAAGGAGAGGATTAAGGTTAAATGAGGTCATAAGGGTGGGGCCCTAATCCAATAGGCTTGGCGTTCTTATAAGAGGTAAAGTGACACCAGGAGTGTTTGCAAACACAGAGAAAAGGCCATGTGAGGACACAGCACTAAGGTGGCCATCTGCAGGCTAAAAAGAGCTCTCTCCAGACCAACCCTGCTGGCCCCTTCACCCAGACTTCCAGCCTCCGGGACTGTGAGAGAATAAATTGCTGTTGGAGAAGCCACCAGTGTGGGTTTTTCCTTACAGCAGCCTGGGCTGACTCATACCCTGGGTAAGATCACTGGTTTGTGCAAATCAGGTTTGACAAACTAATCCAGTGATTTTCAACCTTCTTCATCTCATGGCACACATAAACTAGTTACTAGAATTCTGTGGCACACCAAAAAATACGTATTTTTACCCATCTAACAAAAAAACAGGTATAATTTTGATTGTTGTGTTGGCTGTTGCTATGTTTTTACTTGACAATCTACGGGAAAGCAGGTATCGCATGTTTTATAGATTTCCATGGCACACCAGTGTGCGGCAGCACATGGGTTCACACTCGCCTTCGCAGAGGAGTGGAGAAGTGACCCTGCCGAGTGACTGATGTCTTAGAGCAGCGGCCCTCTGCCCAGGACATGTTGGGATCCTTAAAACATACCTATTTCCAGGCCCACCCAGAGGGGTTCTGATTCAATTGGTCAGGGATTGAGCCCAGACATCATCAGTATGTTTTCAAAGCTCCCCATCCGATTCCTCTAGGAAGCCAGAGGGTTGAAACAGTGGGCTAAATTATGTTTTTAAAAATATTTCTGGAGACCCTGGAGGAAGGGGTGGAGTATAAGATGTCGCTATAGGAACAAACCTGGCTGTCACCCTCTGCAGACCTGATAGGTGACAAACAAGAATCCAAGTTTCCTTCCCTTCACGTGTCCAAGCTCCCACTGAGCATCGGACTTCATCGTGGGTGAGAAGCCAGGTAGTTCCGTAAGGGCCACACGTCCACGGGGCCCTGAGCAGCAGGCCTCTCGGTAATTGCCCATTTTAATGCCAAAAGGAACTGTTCATATATACGCATTATGGAAAAGCACTCTCCACTCTTTTACGCCAACCTGCACATTGCTACAATAAGCCATTTGTTCAGAGCTCAATTATTTTGTGATGTTTGATTAAACAAAACCAGCACTAAAATAATTCTATTAGGGTTAATTGACATCATTTCACAGGAACATTAACCACTTTGCTGGTCATGCTTTTAGTCACAAGCCTCCCAGATTTCAGTGGCCACGTCTGAACGCAATTCTTGAAGACTGCTCCGAAGGCGGAGTGCAACCTCACAGGTTGTTTTTACAAAGCAGTTCCCACGTCCACCGTATTCAGCCTTAGAGGAAGCACTGCAATATTCATAAGACTTGGCAGCTAGGATTTACCAACAAAGCCTTGTAATTAGTTTCTTAATCCAGAGCTTGAAAATGATAATAGTTTAATGCCCAGACTATGTCAATAACATTTAGGCAATCCTCGGAGCCCCAATTCTCTTATTAAATATATGAAGTGAAGATGAAATTAGCTTGGTCCTGAGTCAGAAAAATAAGCTTTTTTGAACATGATAATAAGCCTATCGTTATTATTATTTATTATTAGTAGTAGTAATAGTAGTAGTTTTTCTCATCTCTCCCACCAGGATAACTGTTCGAGAATTGTGGAATTCACCTGCAGCCCAGAAGCACCCCATCAGTGCTTTTTGTTTTTTTGTTTTGTTGTCCCAAGTCAGTATTTTTACTTGTAAAACCTTTTCAGATGTAAAACAGCCAGAAAAAGTTTTATTTTGTAAAAGGTGAAAGATTTATATGATCAAAGAGAAACCAGAGTATTTACAACCTATCAGAAAGGGCTTTTACTTTTTAGTAATAGTTATTATTACCGAACAGTCACTGTATGCCAGGCAGTAAATACACACTCTCTAACCCTCACGAAAAGCCATGCAGGGAAGAGGCATTCCCTGTATTCCGTGAGTGAGGAAACTCACACTCAGATAGTGTCTGAGTCCACAGTCTGAGTCCATCATCCTTCTAAATACATCTTGGTGGCTTTCAGGCCACAAAAATAATGGACTTTTCCAAATGTCTTTAGTTACACGATTTCTAAAAATTCCAGGGGTACGTAATCATACACTATGTGAAGGTAGCCTCCTTTTCATTCTTGTAACCAACTTCCGTGAGGCAAACGCAACGACCAGCTTCTGGTGCACGTTGCAGTGGATTTGTGAAAATACGTTCACTGATTGCACTGCTTATGTTCATTTTCGTTCATTCATTCATTCGTGTGTGTGTGTGTGTGTGTGTGTGTGTGTGTGTGTGTTTCCAGGAGTGACAAGGAGGGGCTCAATGCATCAATCATTAAATACTCAACCTGCTTATTTCTAAGAATGAGTCCCCTCCTCACCCAACTCCATGGCCCTCTGAGGTTTTGCTCAGATGGGAAAAGAACTACCTCATTTGGAAATCGCTGGCTTGAGGACACAAAAAGGAACTCTCCATGTTCGTGCCCCTGTTCAGAATAATTTTTAATAACACTAATTACAAATTATTTAAAGATGGTTGATGAGCTTAAGTTTTTACTATTACCAAGGATGTTTAATTTGATTTTTGGTTACTCTTTTCATGGGCAAACTTAGTTTTCTAAAGATAGCAGAGTTGCAGTAGCTCTAACATGTCTTTTCATATCCTCTTCCCTCTCCCTTTTTCCTCATTATCTGTTCATGAATCTCTCCATCCCCGAGAGGCGAGGCCTCGCCTGCCCTCTGTGCATCCTTGACCCGGGCTGAAATGAATCTCTTTTCTGACCCAGCTCAGTCTCTCATGTCCAGAGGCACTGAGAAATCTTGGAGCTCTTTCCCTAGCAGCTCAGCCCATCTTGTTTAAATCTCCTCTGTGGCATTACAACCATCACCTTCCTAACATTTACATTTACATCTTTCATTTACCCTGAGGGCTAGAATCCCATGTTGTCCCATTTAAAACCAACAAACACTAGGTAAGAGGAAATATTTTGTGGTGGAAAGCTTGTAGTATGTACTGGTTTCATACAAATCTGAAACCAAGCACATATTTTCCTAATCATTACTTGTGTGTTTGAGGCCGGTCATCAAATCTTTCAGGACCTTTTTCTGATTCCATCAATGAGGACAGTGTCTGCTTTAGAAGGTTTCTAGAAAAATGAACCAAAAAAAATTAAAAGCACTCAAAACATAGGAGGTGGTGAAGACTTGGTCACTGATTTTCCTTTTCATCCTCCCTCAATATATGTTTTTTTGAATTGACACATATTGTCATTCTAGTTATAAATTTAAATTATTAGTTACAAAATATAACCTAAAACTTAAATGCTAATTTATAATCTCCCCAGATCGGATACAATTTCTGTGAATGGCATGAGGATCCAAGAGATTTAGGGAATCAGGGTCCTTGGAGTCTCCCTTCAGCCTTTCTCTTCTCTTCCTCCATATCTGGTCCACCAAGTCATGGTAACTAAACTCTCAAAAAGTGCCTATCACAGCCACCTACACCTTCATTCTCTACCTTGTCCCCCAGGCACAGAGCTCTCTTCACTTCTCATGCAGCCCTGCATTCTCAGAAGGGCCTCCACTTGGATCCACCCACTTCCGCTCAACTCCACCCTCCAGATACAGTGATCTTTCCAAAGGCAAGTCTAATTGAGTCACTGCAACCCCATCCTTCTCTGCTTAAAACCTAAATGGGTCTTCATTATTCTTAGGTGAAGGACTGTGATTCTCACTGTGGCCTTCGAGACCTCCTCCTTGGCCTCATCCCACAAGCCATGACCCCCTCGGCTTTCTTCAAGGCTCCCACATCTGAGTCCCGCCTGCACATCCTGCTGTTCTCCCCTAGCCCAGGCCAGCTCCTGCTCATCCTCCAGCCTCAGCTCCCAGAGGAGCCGTTTCTAGTCTCCCATTTTGGTGAGATTCCCTTAAAATGAACTGACAGCATCATTCCTTATCACAGATGCAGTTTGACATTGTATGTGAGAGAGCATTGGATCACCATCTGTCCCAAGTCGCAAGTTCAGTGAGGGCAGGAACGGTGTTTGGGGTCACATCTCTGTTCTCATCAGCCAGCACAATGTCTGGCATAAAAGAGACAACCAATAATGATCAGTGAAATCCATATCACTACCTACCATGGAGGCAGGGATGACTCAGTGCTTACTCAGTGTCAGGCGCTTTGTCAAGGTCACATTGGATCTTGGTGACAAGTATTAGCCTCTTGAGGCCTATTTTATAGAGGTGACAGTAACTCAAACATAGAGCTTAATCTACGCTAATCATCTAAAATGAGATTCTCCTTTAAATATTTAAATTAGAAATTAACTTTATTAAGTTGACCAATGCCCTTGCCCTTCACACAGAGTGTTCTTTTAGAGAGGTAGACAGAGCAGCTCCGGAGAGCACAGTGGGCCACCTACACAAGGGCAGAGTGTGAACCAGCCCTACGGAGCACGGGGCGTGGGGAGTGGGCAAGCCAGCTCACTGATGACACGAGGGGCTGTGAGCTCTTCCATCGAGATCAGTACTGATTCTGCTCCTCAATGGTGTCTGCCTTGAGAATAAGAGCTACTAAGTAAAAATATTTTCCAATTCAATGTTCCTACTGCCCAACGCAAGCCCTGGACTTCAGACAATCATAATAATGCATTCATTATCCATTTAAAGGTACATCAACTCTGAGGACTAAAGGAAACCTTGGAGGAAAGCTAGCCGAACACATCATTTTACCAGAGAGAAAAGCCACACCTATTTGCAAAATACGACTCAAAATAAAAGCCATGCATCTGTCCAGTCAGAGTCCTGGTTAGGAGGTAGGTATGCAGTGCCCAAAAAACCAGGCAAAGGAAAGGGAAGGTTGTAGGTGACTCCAGTATGATTAGCAAAGGACCAGGTGGAACATAGCACTGACTGGGAGTGGGATACAGAGAAGCAAAGAGACAACCATGGTTTCTGACACTTTGGTTTAAAATTTGAATTCCTTTGGTCTTGCCTTATCATTTCTACAGACAACCATGATAATTTAACTGCACTGTTGTACTTAGAATACACCAATCAGACCCTGTGCTAAATGTTATTTATGGAGTATTTCTGGGATTTCATTTGATTTCCTACAAGTACTCTATTGTCATCCCATTTTACAGCTGAAACAAGTGAGGCATGGAAAGGCTGGGTCACTAAACCCAAGGCCCCCACCTGGCTAGAGGCAGAGCCAAGGGGAGACCCAGGCAGTCCCTCCAGAAGCTGCACTCCCTAACCAAAGCCATTTGGTGGGCCAGGCCATCCCTGCCCTCAGTTTCCTGCTGCTGCTTCCCTTGTGGCAGAGAACAGCTAAAGACTCTCTGGGCACGTTTCCAAGGCTCCCTAGCATTTACACGCCAAGCAGAAGTGGTGCGAGCCACCCCCAGACCTTCCCCACCAACACCCTGCCTTTCTGCTGCCTCCCTGCAGAGTACAGAGCAGGAAGAAGACCCAGGGGTGACAGCACTGACTTCTGGGAAGAGTCTGGCTCTTAAAAGAATGAATGGAGCCCAGGTCCCCCCATCTCCTAACCAAACCTGGTCCCTGCTACCTAGCCACACATAAGACAGAATATTTTTATTGTCTACTTAATGTGTGTTTTTTTCCTAAGTAAGAGAGAGAGAGAGAGAGAGAGAGAAATAACTGTTATTGCTAAGCTGCGGAGATTTTTGAATGGGTAACTAAACCTAATTGATTCAACAGTGTTGGGCTCCTCCATAGCACTGATCACAGTGACAATTTTATTTTATGTGTATGTCACTCACTCAATGGTGTCTTCTTGGCTCAACTGTATGCCCCTGTGGGGAGGGGGAGGAGGTCTGTTTCACCCACCACCGCAGCTAGTGCCCGTGAAGCCCACCCGCAGCAGACAGGTGGTCATTCGTTAAAGAAACGTCGGCTGGTGGGAGGGACTGCAGCTAAGTGATGAGGGGTGGCTGGTTGCCAAGTGCTTTCTCCCCCAAGCGCTGTTAGTCTGGAACCAGAATGCTGTACCGAAGCGTGTCCCTAGAGGCCTGAGGCCCCTGTCCCTGCTCTGTGGGACCACTTTCCTGCAACTGAATTATGGAAAACAGGTTGAAAAAATCATCTACTTTCTTCGGTTGTTGTTGTTAATCCTCACCCAGAATATTTTCTACACTAATGTTTAGATAGAATGGGAGGGAGGGAGGGAGAGAGAAGAAACATCGATGTGAGAGTGACACATTGATGGTTGACTCCCGCATACACCCCGACAAGGGCTAGGGATCAAGCCTAAATCCCAAGTATGTGCCCTTGACCGGGAGTTGAACCTGCAACCCTTGGGTGCACAGGCTGACCTTCTAACCACCGAGTCACACTGGCCAGGGCTAACTCCATATCCTTTTGAAGTGGGTCTGTGGCCCCTCCCTGCTACCACAGGCTCCAGGAGATGATATAATAAATGAATAAAAAGAGAGAATTTCCTGCCAGAGAGTCTACCGAGGGCCAGGCTCTATGCTACTCTATCACTCACCTTAGTCCCACATCAATCCTCTGAGGCAGGTAATAAAATAAGCAGAACAATGACAAGAAAACTACCAGTTCCAGTTTCCACTGACTATGGCACTACTATGAACCAGGCATAGGCATTGTGATATGTGCATTTTACATTATCACATGTAATCATTACAACCCATCTATAAAGGAAATGTCACCAAGTGCAAAGATTCTGGGATTTTGCCCAACGTTAAAGCTAACGAGTTAGCCTGCCACAGTCTCTTAGATGCTGGCAGATGTGCAACCTCTGGGTTACTTGAAAGACCGGTGACTATTCACGGTAACAGTAGCAGCCAGAGTTACATGATTTGTGCTGGTTTCCCTGGCCCCCAGTCCCACAGGGAGACGTGAAGAGGGTCCGATGGATGCAGCACATGCCCTGGGCTGCATTACAAGTGAAGAAGCTTGAGTTTGGAAAATCCCAGTATCTTATAAGACCTGCATATAAACCTGTCTGAGCTTTGACGCACAAACATTATTTCCATTATCCTGGACAGAACACAACCTGTCCTCTGCTCCATAAGGAGATACTGTCTCTGTCTTCCACGGAGTTCACTATATGAACATCCTTGGGGGTGGGGTGGGGTGGGGGGGTGGGGGGGAGTTGGGAACAAAAGCTGAATTTATTTGTTCACAAAACATGTGGAAACGTGACAGACCCATAAAGATTGGTTTCTCTCTTTTTTTAATGTTTTCATTGATTTTTAGAGAGAGAGGAAGGGAGAGGGATAGAGACACAGAAACATCACATCAATGAGAGAGAAACATCATGGAGCAGCTGTCTCCTGCACACCTCCCACTGGGGATCAAACTGTGACCTCTTGGTTCCTAGGTCGATGCTCAACCATGAAGTAACACTGGCCAGGTTGGTTTCTCATTTTATAAATGTGGTAATAGGTCCAGAGTCAGGACTCTTGTGAAAATAGGTCCAAGTGAAGTCTCAGTCTGTGTCTGTCTGTCTGTCTGTCTGTCTGTCTGTCTGTCTCTCTCTCTCTCTCTCTCTCTCTCTCTCTCTCTCTCACCCAACTAACTATAGCTAGCTAAGAAGAGCGAGGATTCCAACCCTGGTCTGGCTAACTCTAAAAGCCTCACTCGTACACACTACACAACACTGCTTCCACATTTTCTGGAGCAGCAGGCCAGGGCTTCAAGAAGTTAAGGGTTAAGTAAACTAAGGCTGAAGGAGGTTGTGAGTGAGGGAGCTGAGATTCAAGTTCACACCATCCAACTCCAGACCTGGTGGTCTCACCACCACACCACAGCTGTTGACCAAACACCAGCACATGAGTTTGCTTGGAGACGACCAGCAAAGCAAAGAAAGGTGAGGAGAGGGTAGGAAGTGTAGTGTGCTCAGGGGAGGGGAGGAGGCCCCACTGGGGTGAAAGAAGAGAGAGGGATGGAGGAAGGGAGCGAGAGGTGGAGAGAGAGGGAGAGAGAAAGAAGAAAGACGAGGAGAGGAGGAGGAGGAGGAGGGAGAGGAAAAGGAAGAGACCAGACCTGAGTTTGGAGGCCGGTTATTACCTTATACTCTAGGTTCTGGGCAGCCTTGTGGTTCAAAGGGAGGCCGTGTGTGTTGTGTGATGGACAGACATTCAGGGATGGGCCTGCCTCTCCTGTTCACATTGGCTCATCTGCTGGCACCCCTTCACATTATGACTGCCCAGCTACTTGAAAGCTTAGCATGATGGCATGGCGACAAGAAACACATCAATAGATCTCACCACTCATGAGACTATAGGCTCCATCCTCGGAGGCTTATGAGGTGGTATGTGCAGGCTTCAAAATGAAATAGGAAAAGGAGGAAAGCAGATGAATAAACAGCTCATTGAAAACAATATCAGAAAAGGCAACGGTTTCTAAACATACGAAAAGAGTTTAGGTTGTCACTCAGGATAAGTGAAATACAAATTAAAATCCCATGGAGACACCATGGTCCCGCTGTCAGATTGGCAAAATCTAAGACTTTGACGACTTATTTGAGTCGGCTAGGCTTCAGGGAGTAGACCCTCCCTACATTGCTAATATTAGAAAAAGTTCTTTGTTACAGCACTCTGTAACAGCAAAGGAATGGACACAGCCCTGAGCTCCAACATTTCAGTGACTGGTTACAGAAATTAAAGCCCATTCAAATTACGCCATGATCTTCAGCTATTGTTTTAAAAAGAATGAAGGCACTCTCAAGGCACTCATATGGGAAGATGTCCACTGTCTATTATTGATCGGGAAGCAAGCGAGTATATTATGGGACCTTCTGTGTATAAGGGGGAGAGTGATGGTGGCAAAAGCTTATAGATACTTGGATACACAAGAGAGAAAAAAGAGATATAAAAAGACCAATAGTAATACGGTGGTGTGGGGTATTAGAAAGATGGCCACTTCTTAATTTTTATACCTTCTGGTTGTTTGGATTGTTTGAATGCATTTTATTTAAAATTAAACTTAAATATGCAAACACTGACTATCTCTCCTGCAAGAGCAAGTCTTAGGATTGGGAAAGTTGGCCTTGGAGTTCACTTGGAAATTTCATAATCTATTGGCATCGTTGCCACGTGTGAAAACAGTGGATTTTTGCCACTAGAAAATACAGCTTGGATTCTACAACTGGTCGCTGGGTTTCTTTTCCCAGGGTCTTGCCTTGTTTGAATAAGACACCGAGATAAGTTTTTTTTCTTCCCACCTGGTTTTCTAAACCACTTTGAAGAGTCTAAGCCTATCCCGGTCACGGCGAAGAATAAGCAGTCGCTGATTTCTCACTGTAGAAGCTGCTCCTAAGCCTCGTTCCATGCTTTGGTTTGAGTTCTAGGATTGCAAACTGTCTTTTTGGTGGGAGCACAATTAACTTTTACTAATTACTACTTCAGTGATTTATGGGTTTTACTTCTGTTATTTCTGAACTTTTGACAATAGCCAGTTCTCTGAGGGGTGGAGGGAAAGCTCTGATTTGTAGCATTTGGTGATTTCCATGCTATAAATACTCACTGTGGCTGATACCAAGTTGCGAATGTGAGACCAGCAGGCAGCATACAATGCAATTATAGTATTTTCACTCTACCAAGTCAATACAAGTACATAACCTCAAGCACAGAGGTAACAGTAGAATGTGGTAAACTAATTAGAAAGGAGCTGGGGATATTTATTTCTTTGAATTTTAATTTAATTTATTTAGTTGGAAGTTTTTGTCATTTAATTTTTTTAAAAAATATATATTTTATTGATTTTTTTACAGAGAGGAAGGGAGAGGAATAGAGAGTTAGAAACATTGATGAGAGAGAAACATTGATCAGCTGCCTCCTGCACACCTCCTACTGGGGATGTGCCCGCAACCAAGGTACATGCCCTTGACCAGAATCGGACCTGGGACCTTTCAGTCCACAGGCCGACGCTCTATCCACTGAGCCAAACCGGTTGGGGCTTGTCATTTAATTTTAATAGTGGTTGGTTAAAAACAACCTTGCAAACTGGCTGGTGTTTCAGCGGTTAGAGCACTGGCCTGTGCACTGAAGGTTCATGGTTCGATTCCCAGCCCAGTACGGTGTGTGGGAGGCAACCAATCTATGTGTGCCTCTCACATCTATGTTTCTTTCTCTCCCTCCTCCCTCTCTCTCTCTCCCCCTCTGCGTCTCTCTCTTCCTCCCTTCTACTCTCTCTAAAAATCAATGGAAAAAATCCTCAGTGAGGATTAACACAACAACAACATCAACAAAAACAACTACCTTGCAAATTTCCTAAAATTTTAAGACTGCCTTTGTGAGCTGACAGGAGACGGTGAGGGCCAGGTGCAGCGTGCCCTGGCCAAGGTTGCAAGCTCTGGACACTCCACTTACAGAGCGAACTTTGGAGACACTGCCTAAGGCATCCCACACAGATTGACCACACAGTAAGGATCGCCATCATGGACTGAGCCCTAGAGGATCCAGCCTCAGTAAGAAGTGCTTTCAGTGATGATTTCATAGAACTGCCCGGTTAACGTTACAAAGACTCCAATACTGGTCCCCATGACAAAACGAGGCTTGTTCTCAGAGAGGAGACACACCCAGAACCGCAGCCAAGCCAGACCTATGCCTGCTCTTGAACGCACACTTGGCTTCCTCACGTGATTTCAATTGAGTCGGACAAAGGAGAGGTTATTCCAGGCATCAAGGTTGGGAAAAGAAACAAACAGATCTTAAGATTGACTAACAGATGGCCTTACTTCCCACCCTCCCAGAAAACACATTTTTCCTATTTCTAGAAAATGTTTTTTTGCCTTAGGTTTTCCACTGAAATGTAGTCTGGATTTCTCTGAGAATATTTTTCTCGGTCACGCTCTGGCGGGCTGGCTGTGCTGGCTGGACTCCCTTATGATCCAAACTTGACATATCAGTAGCTTCCTTTATTCCCTTGGCCTTGCCAACACCCCCTATCCCCGGCCACCAACACACACACACACACACACACACACACACACACACACACACACACACACACACACACACTCTCTCTCTCTCTCTCTCTCTCTCTCTCTCTCTCTCTCTCTCTCCTCCCTCCCCCATCTCCACCACTCTCTCTTCCTCAGGTTTCCTTTGGGGATTTACAGTTTGACCTTTATCTTTTCCAAAGTAGCTCTTTGGGAAAGAATCTTCAGGCAGCCAAATATCTCATCTGACTGCAAGTCAGCTGTGTTTTCAAAAGCCAAAGGAATGACACTTCTTACAATACATATGTGGCTGCTGTGGTGGTGGTGGTGATGGCGATGGTGGTGTGGGGAGTGAGGGGTATGCCTGTATTTGTTTGTTTTTGCTATTTTGTTTGGTTGGGGTTTTTTTTCCTTTGGGTACATGGGAGATAGATGGAGTAGTGTTTGCCATGCTTTGCTACCTCTGGGGATTTGCTAATCCTCTGGGGAATCTTTAAAAAACAACAACAACAACAACAACAACAACGCTGATGCCAGGGTCTCACGCTGGAACTGCTCATTTCATTGGTAGGAGATGGAGCCTGGGCGTTGGGGTATTTTGAAGTGCTCTTGTGGATTCTACATGCAGCAATGCTGGCAGACAATCCCAGCTATTAACATTTCACCCTGTGGGCAGCTATGCCAGGGAAGGCCCCTCTCCCAGGGGTTCCTCACCAGCCTGGTTTAGGACAGGGTCCTTATTTACCACTTCAATTGGCTGAATTTTCACTGAGCCTCTCCTTCCTACCTCAGGCCTTGGCGGTTCCTGAGGATTCAGATTCCTGAGATTCAGTCCGATTGCCTTTCCCAGGGCCTCCTTGCTTTCAAACATAATAAAACAAAATAACCTCTCCCCTGACCCCCACCCAAAGAATTGCTTGCTAAATAGACTGTAACTCAGCGAAGGGGAATGCTTTTCAATGGCTTATTAAGTTACTTTAACAGAGGCATTTATATGTAAATAATTGATGGACCAATTACAAATTATTTGTTTTTGTTCATTAAAGCAGAACCACGATTTATTAAAGCAGGAACCAAAACAAATGCTCTCATTGTACAAACGATCCATAGTCCTCATAGAAAAATTAAATATAGAAATGCAGCATGTCTGTAAGAGAAAAATAGCTCGAGGCTTTTCAGTATCCTGCTGGTGGGAAATATGACGGATTCAAGGTCAGTGTTAATTCATGGATACAGGAGCTGTGGGGAAAATTTACATCTTCTGCTGCATATGCTCTTGACCAAGCCAAGGCCGCCCAAGGCTTTGTTTCTCACTTGCTTTTGCTAGGACACAGTAGCCTTGATGCTATATTACCTCCATTTCCCACAGCAAGATCTTTTGATTATGCACTGCTGAGAGGTATGAATATAAAGCCTGAATTATTCAACAGGAGGCAGCGCCATTGCTGTAAGTTGAGCTGGGGCATCTTCCTGGAGCTAGCAGGATTCTTTTCCTTACTAAGTGTCCTTAGCAGTCTCCATCACAGGGCCATGGTCAGGTCTCTAACAAATGCCTTATGGTCTGAGTGACAGGATAAGTGGATGGATACATGATAATGCAAATCTAGCAAAATGTTGAGCGTGGTTAAGTCTATGAGAGTTCACTGTACTAGTCTTTGAATTTTTCTGTGCATTTGAAAACTTTCATGAAGAAATGATGTTGGGAGGGGGAAGTCCTTATCTTACCCTGTTTTCATATTTATATCCCCACTAGAGGCCTGGTGCATGAAATTTGTGCAGGGGGTGTGTGTCCCTCAGCCCAGCCTGCACCCTCTCCAATCTGGAACCCCTTGACGGATGTCCAACTGCCCGTTTAGTCCCAATCTCGGTAGGATCAGGCCTAAACAAGCAGTCGGACATTCCTCTCATAATCCAGGACTGCTGGCTCCCAACTGCTCGCCTGCCTGCCTTCCTGATTGCCCCTAACCGCTTCTGCCTGCCAGCCTGATCACCCCCTAACCACTCCCCTGCCAGCCTGATTGATGCCTAACTGCTCCCCTGCCAGCCTGATTGCCCCTAACTGCCCTCCCCTGCAGGCCTGGTCACCTCTAACTGCCCTCCCCTGCAGGCATGGTCATCCCTAACTGCCCTCCCCTGTAGGCATGGTCACCCCTAACTGCCGTCCCCTGCAGGCCTGGGTCCCACCCAACTGCCCTTCCCTGCAGGCCCGGTCACCCCAACTTCCCTACTCTGCTGGCCTGGTCACCCCTAACTGTCCTCCCCTGCAGGCTTGATCGCCCCCAACTGCCCTCCCTTGCAGGCCTGGTCCCTCCCAACTAGCCCTCCCCTGCTGGCCATCTTGTGTCCACACATGGGGGCAGCCATCTTGTGTGTTGGATTGACGGTCAATCTGCATATTACTCTTTTATTAGCTAGGAATGCACATGAAATAACAGTGATTGACACTGTTGGTATGATCTCCACAAATCTGAGCTAAATGAATAATGACTATGAATGAAAATAACTACTAATCAATGAACCAGACTCTGTGCTAAGTGATTTATATTCTATACTAGAGGCCCGGTGCATGAATATGTGCACCATTGGGGTCCCTCAGCCTGGCCTGCAGGGTTGGGTGAAACTGGCTTCCCGACATCCCCTGAGGGTTCCCAGATTTGAGAGGGAGAGACAAGGGAGGTTGGCCAGCCAGGGAGAGACCGCGGGAGTGCTCCAGGGCGTGTCTGGCCCATCTAGATCAATCCCAATCTGACGGACCCCAGCACCAAGCTAACCTACCAGTCAGTGTCTGCCCCCTGGTGATCAGTGCACATCATAGCGAGTGGTTGAGCGGCCTTAGCATATCATTAGCATATTACTCTTTGATTGGTTGAATGGCCAACTGGAAACTTAGCATATTAGGCTTTTATTATATAGGATTTTAGTCAATCCTCACATCAAACCTGTTACGTAGGAGCTACCTACCTCTTTCTGTTTTACAAAGAAATCAAAGCTCAGAGAACAGTAATTCACCTAAGCAACTGCCCCTCAGAAGGCTCAGACCTTACTCTTTAGCTTTGTTATTCTGTATTTTTTAATACGTTTTTATTGATTTTAGAGAGAGGGAAGGATTGAGAGAGAGAGACATAGAAACATCAATGATAAGAGAGAATCATTTATCTGCTGCCTCCTGCACACCCCCTACTAAGGATCAAGCCCACAACCCAGGCATGTGTCCTCATAGGAATTGAACTATGACCTCCTGGTTCATGGGTTGATGCTCAACCACTGAGCAACACTAGCCAGGCTGTTATTATGTCTTTTATTTGACTTATACACATTCAGAAAAATACGCAAGTTATTATAAGTATGCAGCTATGAATTATCACAAGGTGAGCACATCCATATTATTGGCACCCTGATCAGGACATCAGTCCTCCCCAGAACCCTCAGAGCTCCCTCATCCTCTCTCTCCAAGGTGCTCTTCCCTCTGCTCCAAATTATCTCCCTCCTGACTCCTAATACCACAGACTCACTTTGCTTGTTCTCTTTTTTATTGTGTCCAAACACAATACCTTCCTGGGGCAAAGTTCTCCTTTTACAAAGTAATAGTATTCTCATCCCAAAGATTTTCTATTCAAAAAAGTGATTTGAATAGACGGCAAGGTGGCTGTCTCCTCTGCCTACAGAGGGCTTCCAGGTAGCAGAACTAAATCACTTTAATTTATCACTAGACTCCTGGAATTGTTCCAGGCAAGGATGAGTTGAGCTTTGCATTTTAATTGTTCCTTTTAGGTGATCATTCATTAAACAGTTCACTGACATGGTAGGTAATACAGAGCAGTGGGCAACTGACATGTATCCTCAAATGTGTCAACAGTAAAGTTAGAGATCAAAACACAAAGATGAAGATATGAAATAATTTTTATCAGTGCTACTGGAAGGTTCAGATGAGTTTTCAGAAGTGGGAGCAAATGTATTTCCTACTTACTAGGTAGCAGGCATAAGATTAGGCAATTCCTTTACATTGTTCTCAATTAATCTTCATCCATCAATGTATTCATCTACTGATTATACAATAAATGCCATATTCTTCATGCCCTATGTGCTGAGGATACTATTGTAAATATGATGAATGCTTCTGGCTAACATATAACTTACTCTGGGGCATGCATTCTTCTTTTTTAAATATATTTTTATTGATGTCAGAGAAGAAGGGAGAGGGAGAGAGAGATAGAAACATCAATGATGAGAGAGAACCATTGATTGGCTACCTCCTGCATACCCCCTACAGGGGATGGGACTCACAACCCAGGCATGTGTCCTTGACTGGAATCGATGCAGGGACCCTTCAGTCTGCAGGCTGACACTATTCACTGAGCCAAACCGGCCAGGGCTGGGGCATGCATTCTTAACAGGGGGCGATATTGCCTCCAATGGGGCAAGACTAAGTTCTTGGGCATGGGGGTGGGGAAAGGTGGGGACAAAAAAATTTAATCTCAAAAGATCTCCAAAAGATCATAGTACCTAAACTGATGTACAGAATATCTGGGATATTAAAATATCATGGGGAGGGAAGGGCACAATTGGAAAAAAAAAACATCAAAAACACTCTTTAAGGAGTAATAATGAAAAACATGGCAAGAAACACTCACCCTGGGTGGCGGGGGGGGGGGGGGAAGAGAGAACAACAACAGTAATAAACCATGAATATTAGCGAAGGGGAGAGGCAGGAACCCATGAGAACAGGCAGCTGCGAGTCCTTGTAAATTAAGACTGAGAAGTGATCTCAGGTTGCCTCCTGAAGGGACTCTTGAAACAATGATAATCTTCAGTTTGCAGATGAGACACTGGGCTGAGGTAGGCAAGGATCTCAGATCTCCAACCCCGTAAGTGAGAGGTGAATCTGATTTTAAATCCAGGGCCCTTACCATCTGATTTAAGCCCAAGTGTGTGAATGCTCTCTGGTCTTATAAATGACAAAAGTGGGAGCCTTCCAAGTGACAAAACTGGGAGTCCAGAGCAAGTCTTTTTCTCTGGACACCCAAGACTGAACTTGCTCTCCTGGCTGCAATCAACTGAGAGTTTCATGTCTGGGTTTCCTCTTGAGGTAACTGTAGAATTCACACAGTTGCCGTTAATAGTGCACATCTCTGATTTAAGGAAAATTGAACATTCTTGACAAAGAGTGCAGCTAGACTCAGCTTTTACTGGGTCAGCATAAGCCCGGGGAGGAATCCGCGCCTCTCATCCAAAGCTAACTCGAGTGCAGCACCATCCCCACACCTGTATTTGGTTTTCTGTCCCTTGGGGCAAGTGCTCACCATGGTATAAGTTTGGGGGTTGATTTATTTCTTCCTAAAGATATACCCATAGAATTTTCTACTATCACATTCTGGCCAATTTTCCCTTCACAGCCTCTTACTAAATTTCCTCCATAAAATAAGAAGTGTGGATATTTCCCAATTCCCACACTGTAATCTTCTTACTTCCAGGACTTGAACTATTTCTGTACTGGGCGGGCTCCTAGGCCTGCAGCCTGGTGGCAGAATCACTGCCAAAGTAATTAGCTGATGTGCTGGGAGAGGGAAAAGCACACACGGCGTGGCCTCAGGGAAATGCCTTCCTCCAGGTTTCCGAGCAGGCACAGGAGCTCTGAAGCTGGGACTGGTCCTTTGGCAATTTCCTGACAGACCCCAGCTCACAGCATTGCTTTTCACTAAATTCCCAAATTATCCTTCCACGGCCACCTTCACGACCTCTTTTGCCTAGTCCTCATTTATTGAATCGAGTTGGTACGGTGATCAACCCCCGTTTTCTAGACTCACATAACAGAGATTTGAAGGAGTCAAGTCAAAGTCATCGGGTAAGTGGTGGAATTGAAATGTCCGTCTTATTTTAACCCTCTTCTCTGACCTTTTTACGAAAAACTGACTCCCTGAAAGAGATGAGTGTTTTAGAGAAGAGACACCATACTTGCTTCTGGTTTATTTATTCATTCATTTGTTCATTCATTTATTCATCCAAACACACCCTTAGGATGCTTATTGTGTGCCAAGCACTGTGCTCCACTTGAGAACCAACTAGTGAGATTCTTGTCCTCCATAGAATTTTCATTTGGGTAAAGGAAGATGGGGGGCAAAAATAATAGTTAAATATTTACAAATGGTTTTTACTTATAACTTAATTTTACTATCTATAAATTGCTATGAGGGAAACTATCATAGAATAAAGAGAAAGAGACAAATAAAGAGGTCTTCTTAAGAGAGGGTAGGATAGGAAACACACCTTAGGGGAGGTGTTATTTACAACTAAAACCTAAAGTCAGAGAAGGAGCAGGTCATTGGAAGCTTAAGAGAGTGTGTTTCAGGTCAAGAGTAGTTCGTGCAAAGACCCTGTGGTAGAAACTAACTTGGATGCTCAAGGAACTGAAAGACCAATGTTGGGGAGCACGAGAGACTTGGTTGGAAAGTTTGTACGAAGGACATTCTGAGGAAAGGGAAGTGTGTGGAAGGCCACCTGCCCTGTTTATCGGAATTCTGACTTAGGGGAGACTTAGGGGAGTGTGGAAGGCAGCGCCCCTAAATATTCCTTGACCTTTCCAAACAAGTCTGTGTACATTCAGAGCTCCGGGTGTTTACTGGAATCCTTATGCTTAATCCCTGGATGCCCTGGCCTAGAGGACAATGTAAACATGTGTCCTCCCAAATTACTCACCCTACTGACTGTATCTGAAGATAAATGTTCCAATAAAGGCCTAAGGAGGCAGGCAATAGAGGCTGCCCAGGCCCCATAGCCCTCTCCTGCACAAACTGTGTCTGAGTAATCTGTTCACCCGTCGTTCAGGGGCTGCTGGTCAGCCCCAGCAGACCACTACAGGTGACAGTGGGAAGACAGGCATTAGGCAATAGCCTACTGGACAGGTCTTGACAAACCTTCATTATGAATTGAACTGCTGAATTCCTAACCTCCAGCACCCTCAGAATGTGCCCTTATTTGGAGATGAAGTCAAGGTAGGATGAAGCCATAATTGATCAGCGTGGGACCTTTTCCAGTATGATCTGTGTCCTTATAAGAAAAAGAAAACAGAGACAGAGAGAGACAGATACACAGGGAGAACGAGATGTGATGACAAAGGGAGAGGTTGGAACGACGCCCTGCAAGCCAAGAAATGCTGAAGACTCCCAGCTCTCACCAGAAACCAGGAGGCGGCAAGGAAGGAGTCTACCCAGAGTCTCAGAGGGAGCACAGCCCTGTGGACAGCTCGATTTAGAACAGGGAGTCTCCAGAACTGTGAGCAAGTAACTTCCTGTTGCATAAGCTCCCCAGGAGGTGCTACTTTGCTATGGCAGCCCTGGGAAGTTAGTACAGCCTTGCACACACGTCAATAAGGAATCCAGATTCCATTCGCAGTGATTGGAAGTCAGCCTATCCAGCACAAACCTAAAGTGAAGAAGGCCCAGGGGCTGAGGCACTTCATTTAACACGCATCCAGGAAGCTGCTTGAACACCCTCTCCCTTTGCTGCACTCCAGGACACCAGAACCTCACAGGAGGGGCTTCTCTACATGTGTCTGGCGCCCCCATTTTTGCAGCTGCTGCCAGGGGTACCTGTATACTGCCTGGGTCTGGTGGCTAGTGGGGCTTATGCCCCTGGGTCCCCTAGAACTGTAACTAATGAAGAAAGAGATTTTCAAAGGCTGCCACCGCCCAGGGCACAGCAAGGAACAACAGACCAGGAGTTCTGTCTTCCTGTGAGAGAGGCCTATTCGCTAATCATCGTGACTGGGCGCGGTGTAGGTTCTTTGCTCTTTTCTTCTATATTATTGACAATACGTGTGTGGCTTTATTTCTGGGTTTCCTATTCTTTTTCATTAATCTATGTATATACAGGGTGGTCAAAAGCAGGTTTATAATTGCTCATATAGAAAATATAATAAATAAATAATAATATAAGAATAAACTCTGTTTTGCATACTCACAACTGTAAACTTACTTTTGCCCAACCCTGTGTTTTTATGCCAATATCATACCATTTTAATCACCATGGCTCTGTAATGGATTTTGAAGTCAGGGAGCATGATACCCCTAGCTTTGTTCTTCTTTCACAAGAATGTTGTGGCTATTTGAGGACTTCTGTGGTTCCATATAGATTTTAGAACTGTTTGTTCTATTTCTATGAAAAAATGCCACTGGAATTTTAATAGCAATTGCATTCAATCTGTAGATTGCTTTGGGTAGTATGGAAATTTTAACAATACTAATTTTTCCAATCCAATCATCAACAAAATAAAAAGGCGACTCATCAAGTGGGAGAAAATATTTGCAAATTATATATCTGATAAGCAGTTAGCATCCAAAATATATAAAGAACTTATTCAACTCCATAGCAAAAGAACAAACAATTTGATTTAAAATGGGCAGATCTGACTAGACATTTTTCCAAAGCAGACAGACTGCCAACAGGTGCATGAAAAGATGTTCAACATCATAAATAGGGAAATGCACCTTAAAACCACAATGAGATATCACCTCACACCTGTCAGAATGGCTATTATCAAAAAGAGAAGAAATAACTAGTGTTAGTGAGGATGTGGAGAAACGGAACCCATGTGCACTGTTGCTGGGAATGTAAATATGTAAATTGGTGCAGCCACTATGGAAAACAGTATGGAAATTCCTCACAAAATTAAAAATAGAACTACCAAATGATCCAGCAACTCCACTTCTGACTATACAAAGAAAACAAATACTAACTAGAAAAGATATATGCACCCCGATGTTCATTGCAGCACTATTTACATAGCTACGATAGGGAAACTAAGTATCCATCCATAGGCAAATGGATAAAGAAATGTGAGATTATAAAAATAAATGTAAATATATATAAATATACCAAATGGATTATTAATCAGCCATGTAAAAGAAGGAAAGCCTATCATTTGCAGCAACATGGGTGGACTTCTAGGGCATTATGCTAAGTGAAATCAGTCAGCAGAGAAAGACAAATACCATATAATCTCTTGTATATATGAAATGTTTTAAAAGCCAAGTTAATAGATGCAGAAAAGAGATTGGTGGTTGCTGAGGCCTGGGCTTGGGGGGGTGAGAGAAATGAGTAAAGGGGGTAAAAAAAGTAGCCAACAAGGAAAAGGTCAATAAACTTAATTTTAAGTGATTCTACATCTTCATTATTTTTTCTCAGACATTTTTTGTAATGGAGATATTATTTGCATATCAGAAAATGCACCGTTTTCAAGTATATAATTAAGGTGTTTTTAATGTATCCACAAACATGTATATACCATAATCACTAGCTAATTCTAAAACATTTTCATCACCCCAAAGGAAATTCTATGGTCCTTAGCAGTAACTCCCCATTTTCCTTTCCCCCATCCCTGGTGTTCACTATTGTTATTTTCTGTGTCTATGGATTTGCCTATTCTGGACGTTTCATAGGAGTGGAATCATGCAATGTGTGTTTGTGTGTATATCTAGCTTCTTTCACTTAGCACCATGTTTTCAGGTTTCATTACTGTTGTAGCATGCATCTGTGTTTCATTCCTTTTGTATTGTCACATAATATTTCATTGAATGGATATACCACCTACTCAAGAGATGATGACAATTGGGTTGTTTCTACCTTTTGGCTGGCATGAACAATGCAACTATAAAAATTCATGTATATGTTTTTGTGTGGTGTGGACCTGTATTTTCAATTCTCTGTGGACATACATAGGAGTGGAGCTGCTGGGTCATCTGGTAACCACATTTTCAAGTGTTTGAGGAACTGTAAAACTCTTTTCCAAAGCAGCTGTTCCAGCTGACATTCCCAACCAGCAATGTACATGGGTTCCAATTTCTCCACATCCTTGTCAACACCTATTGTTGTCTCTTTTGATTACAGATAGTTCATTTTTAAAATAGGGATATAATAAGAAAATCCATTTTGCAAAGTTATTAAGAGGAGCAAATATGGTAATAGATTTGAGAATGCTTTCTAAAGCAATTTTCTAAATTGCTAGTTGTCCTTATTGCACTGATAAAAGCAAGGCACAGAATGAACATGCAGAGAATATTTCTTTAGTGTGCCTCAGAGACACGCAAGGTATTTTAAAGACTAAATAAGACAAGCCATCTCTGAAATTCAATTCAGTGCCAGCGTCCTTTACGATTCTAATGAACTCTTAAAGCTGAAGGAACCCTAGCAATTGAAGCATTTAACCTCTCATGCATTCCAGTGGCCTGCCTGTACCAGGATGTCAGTGATGATGAGGGTCTGGCTTTAGAGAAAGCAAGGAGAATTTTAGCAGGACACTTAGGAGAACTTCTTGATTCTAAAGAAAAAAGTAACATTTTCTTTTTCACGGAATTACACATGATCTGTTCTAGGGCCATTTTTTCCAGACACTTGCATAAAGCCCCGCAGAGGTGGGAGAGTGAATGTTCAGATGGCGGTGAGGGCTCAGTGCAGAGTGGTGTGTTCTCCCCATCTTTTGTGCCCTCCAGTTCTCTGCTGATCGGGGCACAATGAATCACCCCAACAGACATGTTCTGCGGCCTCTGAGTATTTAGAATCCCAGATCTCATCTATAAGAATCAACCAACTGAAAGTTAATTTTATAGGTTCATGAAGAGGAACCAAATTTTGCATCATTTGGCAAAGGGACAGTTAATTTGGGGGTAGAGGCTGCTGTGAGTTCCTCTCAGAAACACAACGGTGCACTGCAGCAAAAATTCATCTTTCCTTCTCCTTGCTGCAGCCAAGCATGAAATCACATCTGATCAGCCAAGTCCCTGTTCTGATAACCTGCTTAGTAACCCAGGTTTATATGGAATTTATTCACTTGATTTTGTTAGAAAAAGAACAAAAAAACAAAAACAAGATTCATGATAAGTTATGCTCCTGAAACAGCCCATACTCCTGAATCCTCAAAAACCTACAAAGCGGTGTTTAATTTACTTCATTTTTATCATGTTTCTTGTTGTTGCTGTTGCTGTGGAACTATGTATTGTCATATCAGTTCTCAATCTGACATGTAGCTGGTGCTCATAAGATTTAATGATTTAGATATAATTTTATTAATACTTTAAAACGGCCAAGACATTTATATGCTTTTACCAGCTAACAGAGCTGATTAAATTAAGCTTTGATATTTTTCAGTCCTGTGGAAAGAGAGCATTGGTGGACACAATTGCTCTAGCCATGCATGGCTGCTCCTAGCCCAGAGGCAGTCACAGCCAAAGTGGGCCACAGAAAAAACTCAAATGCACTAACAGCATAGATAGAAACTCAGGTTTTAGTCACGGAACCAGCAGAAACAATGGATGATAAGCTTAAACCCAGTTAAACTTTGGACATTCCTACCAGGCACATTCCTTCCAAATATTACTTTCATCTTACCAAGTCTATTCTGTAAGCAAACTCAGCTGATGCTCTTTTTCTGCCACACTGACCCATACTGCAGACCATGCAGGCCAGATCAGTGACTCTTGGGGGAATCTGTCAAAAGAAATAGATTTTCCTAAAGATGAACAACTGCATGCTCACTGCAGCATTTACTAGTTCACCATAATGATCAGTCACTGGGCCACCAACCCATTTGCCTTTTCATTTACTTATTTTTATTTTTTTGAAGAGGTACTCCCGTTTCTTCCACAACCCTCTTGAGTCTGCTATGGTGGACCTTGCTGTTTGTCCCAAGCCACAGAATCAGACACTCAGTTCTGAAAAGAGCTTTGGGTTAGAGCCAAAGAATCATTGTCAGTCTGTGCAAGTATCCCTTCAGGGCTAATCTGAGCTGAGAGTCAAGACCGTAGTTTTTGGTAAAGCAGATAGATGATTTCAAAATGAACTCATCAAGAAATAAATAGAGGGAAGGAAAGAAGGGGAGAGATGAATATGAAAATGGAGAAGAGGAGTGGCCAAAAGGAGAGAAAACGGAAGCTGACAGGTGTGAATGGCCATGCTCAAGTTTGTACAGCTGGCATGGCTGTGTCCTGCCCTCGCACCTCCTGCAGAGGTCACCTGCAGCTCTGATGAACAGTTGCAGTGTATGCTATGAACTTCCTTGCTCAGCTCCCTCTCCCCTCTTCCTGATGACTTTTTCTGGCCATAGGAGCTTGCCTGGCCCATGCAAGAGACAGTTCAGAAGTGTTGGGAAGTCAGTACCATACATGAGTTATCTACTGAAGCATAACAGATGACTCTACACTTAGCAATCTAAAACAACAAATATTATCTCACATGTCCTGAGTGTCAATAATCTGGAAGAAGCTTAGTGGGATGGTCATGAGACTGCATCAAGGTGTTGGCCAGGGCTACGGTCACCTGGAGTTTTAACTGGGGCTGGAGGACCCAAGTCCAAGATCACTGACTCACATGGCTGTGGGCAGGAAGCCAACAGGAGCCAGATGAGTCTCTGTACTTGGCTTCCGGAGTGGCATCTGTCTTCCCGCAGGTGAGTGGTGCAAGAGAATAAACAAGACAGAAGCCACAACATCTTTAATAATCTAGCCTTGAAAGTGACATCTTATCACTCTGCCATATCCTGCTGGTCACACAGAATAATCCGGATACACTGTGGGAAGGGCTTGTACAAGGGCACAGATTCCAGGAGGTGGGAATGATTGGGGTTATCTTGTTGGCTAGCTACCACATGTCCCAGGATCAACCTTCATCTAATGAGAAATAAGAGTCATTGCACTAAATACCTCAGCTTTTTGTTCCTGGGTGAGACAATTCTAAGTTTTGTCCTTCAGAGTCCTTCAGACAGTCCCTGGTGGAATGAAGCCCCTGTTGCTACAAGTGGTCAAATAGTTGGATTTCCTCTGTTCCCTACTAACTCACCATGCTTCCTGGGATTATCTACCAAAAAGCTACCGGCTCTCAAATCCTTGACTCAGAAGCACAAACTAAGACAGTAACAAAGAATCAGATGGGGAAGTGAGCCCAAGCATCCTGCTTCCTCGCCAATGCTCTTAGCCACCATGCCCTTTCGGTACTGGGTTCCGGGATACAAAGAATGAGAAACACACGCCTACCATGCTGTACACTGTCCTTCCAGAAGCCACAGCAGAAAAGCCACTGGCCCTTCCCCTGAGCACCTTGAGGAGCAGGGCTGCTGCTAACCCACAGGGTGTCTGTGCAGATTTTTCGAAGGTACTACCCACCCTGTATGCATGCAGACCCCCAGACTTGTGGCTTCGCAAGTAGGTGATGCCTTCTTCAGCGTGACACAGGCATCTGCCAAGGTGCACAGCCTGGTGAGTGATACATGAGCTTGATGTAACCCTCCTTGATCTCCTGTAGTTTGGATAAGCTTATACAGTATTTTTATTGAGAAAAATCTCCCAGTGAATGTCTCCTACCCTACTGGATGCTTTAAAGAAATATTTATTCTTAGTCTCCCTGGGCATGGAGAGTGCAGAGTTCAAATCCTCAATGCCTGACAGAGAATCCTACTATGCATCAAAGGAATCAAAGTACAGAGAGGTCAAGTGATTTGACTAAGGTCATACAGGCATCAAATAGCAGAGCTGTCATTTGCACTGTTCCAGGTGAAGCCCAGGTGAGTCCCAAAAGTCCAGGTGACTCCAGGTGCTTCTTGTCTCTATGGCCTTAAGCTTCCTTTGGGCCTCCCATGCCTTCTAAGCCATTCCCACACCCAACAGTGCTCATTTCAGCCAGCTCCTAGAACTACTTTGCAACTGTCTCAGATTTCTGACTAAAGCAATACTCGGTTACCTTCCAAGATATCTTTCAACTTTCCCCTCCTTTTCTTCAAAAGGAATCCTGATTTTTTAAGATATTCATCCTCCTCCACTTCCTTCAGTCCTGTCCAATGGGTCTTCTAATTCAGTATGGTTGTCTGATTTCCTGAGCCATTATTAGTGGGGGGTGGGGGGAGGGGGGAGAGAGATACTGTGCTAAAGACATCCTGAGATACACGGGGAACACTGGGAAACGTTTCTCACTCTTAAAAAAGAGACAAAGAGATGGTATATCCTATGGGTCATGGTCATTTCTGAATGAAACACCGATATTCCTACAAGTACCCCATAATAGTGATGGAGGTTAGCTTGAGAACAAATGACAGAACACAGGTGGAAGAGTGGAAAGAGGGAAAGAACCTACATCTTCATCCTTATAATACTGAGGTGCTGAATGGACCTGCCCATGATCTTCACAATATCTGAGGAAATGCATTTCCTATGGTTAAGTCCATCTGAATCATGGCTTTCTGTTGCTTAAAGCCAAAGGTGGCTTAATAGATTCACCACCTGAGTCATGTCTGGATTCCCACATACTGTGTTTTGCTTTTACTTGTTATATTGTCCCCAACTAGACCATACATTTTATAAAAACAAGGACTGTATCTTCAAATTTATATTCCTTAAAGAACCGAGTACAGTGCCTTATTCATTGTAGCTCCTTCATCAACGTAACAGAAGGGACCATTGAAATTTAACTAGTACCTCAAAGAAACTTTTGAAGGTGAAACTTTTCTTAACTCTGTGTGACCTGCAATGTCATTTCTGAACCTCAGTTTCCTCATCTGTGAAATGGGAGGCGGGAAAGACCAGTGGGTAAACACCCAAGACATGGAATTATCCAGACCTGGGTTCAAATCCTGGCTCTACAATATTCTAACAGAGCAAGTTTGTTCTGTGCCTTAGTTTCCTTATCTGTGATATCGGACTGTAACATGTATCTCAGAGTGTGGTAGTAAGGCTTAAATTAGATACTATATTTAAAGTATTTAGCATTTTATATGCCACATATTTACCACTCAGTGAATAAAGCACTTGTTGGGGTTATGGTGTGGCTGTGGTAAAAAAATATGACAAAGCCCAACTCATAATGCCTGATGCATAGTAGAAATGTAGTAAATGACTATGGGAGAAACTGCAGGTGTCTTGGCTGTGAGGCTGAGATGGCCCAGCTCTTATTACCCTTTGGAATTGAGGAAAGTTGGCAGTTGAGTGTAGGCCATGGAAGTTATCTCTTACCCATGGGAGTTAAATATTGATTTCATTTTCACTTCATTAAGCCTCCTATTGATTTCAACCAGGCAGAGTGGAAGATGGCAGTCAATCACTAAAGGGATGCTCGCTAAATATCAGGAGAGTTTACTCTTCCTTCAGCAATGGGGCTTCCTCCAGATTATGACAGCCCTTTTGTGAGGCCTCATGGCTTACTCCACAGGGCCAGGGGCATAGAGATGAATCACCCATCATAGTTGCCCTCAAAGAACTAATGTATTGTGGTCTCCTGGTTTTCAAAAAGCAGCCTATTTATTCCCTAGGAGAAGGCTTTGGAGAATGTCCATAAATTCTGTGTGTGTGTGTGTGTGTGTGTGTGTGTGTGTGTGTGTGTGTGTGAGAGAGAGAGAGAGAGAGAGAGAGAGAGAGAGGAGAGAGAGAGAGAGAGAGAGAGAGAGGAGAGAGAGAGAGAGAGAGAGAGAGAGAGAGAGAAGAGAGAGAGAGAGAGAGAGAGAGGCCAAATATGCCAAATTTTATGTCCTCAGGAAAGGGCTGGGAAGAAATACCAGGATCAGGAGTCAGATTAGACAATAAAGATGGACAGCTAGAGCAACGTGTCAAGCAAGCAGGTCAACCCTGAGCAACAGGCAGAGGTTTTCAGAGGTTCAGGGCACCACATTAACAGTGGTCAAGGAACCAAAATATGGGGAACTCAAGGAAAGTCTGCAAAAAAAAAAAAAAATTATGCAGCAAGAAAATGGGACAAGCCCTAGCTGTTTGGTTCAGTAGATAGAGCTGCAGACTGAAGGGTCCTGGGTTCAGTTCTGGTCAAGGGCACATTTCTAGGTTGTGGGCTCGATCTCCAGTAGGGGGCGTGCGGGAGATAGCCGATCAATGATTCTCTTTCATTATTGACTAGAGGCCTGGTGCATGAAATTCATGCATGGGGTGGGGGGTATGTCCCTCAGCAAAGCCTGCACCTTCTCCAATCTGGGACCCCTCGAGGGATGTCCGACTGCCCGTTTAGGCCAATCCTGGTAGGATTGGGCATAAACGGGCAGTCGGACATCCCTCTCACAATCCAGGACTGCTGGCTCCCAACTGCTCACCTGCCTGCCTTCCTGATTGCCCCTAACTGCTTCTGCATGCCAGCCTGATCACCCCCTAACCACTCCCCTGCCAGCCTGATTGATGCCTAACTGCTCCCCTGCCAGCCTGATTGCCCCTAACTGCCCTCCCCTGCAGGCCTGGTCACCCCTAACTGCCCTCCCTTACAGGGCTGGTCCCTCCAAACTGCTCTCCCCTACAGGCCTGGGTCCCTCCCAATTGCGCTTCCCTGCAGGCCTGGTCACCCCCAACTTCCCTCCTCTGCCAGCCTGGTCACCCCTAACTGCCCTCCCCTGCAGGCTTGATTGCCCCAAACTGCCCTCCCTTGCAGGCCTGGTCTCGCCCAACTGCCTGCCCCTGCTGGCCTGATCGCCCACAACTATCCTCCCTTGCAGGCCTGGTCCCTCCCAACTGCCTCCCCTGATGGCCATCTTGTGGTGGCTATCTTGTGTCCACATGGGGGCAGGATCTTTGACCACATGGGGGCATCCATCTTGTGTGTTGGGAGTGATGGTCACTCTGCATATTACTCTTTTATTAGATAGGATAGAGGTCTGGTGCATGGGTGGGGGCCAGCTGGTTTGCCCTGAAGGGTGTCCCAGATCAGGGTGGGGGTTCCCTTGGGGCATGGGACAGCCTGGGCAAGGGGCCTGTGGTGGTTTGTAGGCCGGCCACGCCCCCCAGTGACCCAAGCAGAGGCCCTGGTATCTGGGGTTTATTTATCTTTTACAATTGAAACTTTGTAGCCTGGAGTGGAGCTAAGCCTTCTGCTCACTCTGTGGCGGCAGTCATTTCTGTTGGGATTTATGTATCTTCTATAATTGAAACTTTATAGCCTGGAGTGGAAGCCTAGGCTGGCAAGGGCTTCAGAAGCTTGGCTTCCTCCATTGCCAGGGAAACCCAAGCCTCCCTCCTTCTCTCTGTGGCTGCAGCTATCTTGGTTGGGTTTATTTGCATATTTGCTCCTGATTGGCTGGTGGGCATGGCTTCTGGGCGTGGTTTGTGGGAGTAGCAGAGGTAAAGTCAATTTGCATATTAGTCTTTTATTAGATAGGATGTTTCTATCTCTCTCCCCCTCTGCTTTCCTCTCTGAAATAAATAAAAATATTAAAAGAAAAAGAAAATGGGGCAGTATGTACACATTAAGAGTTTCTATAATGTTAATGACCCTGATCCAATGATTCCACTGTTGATAAGGACTTTCCCCGCTTTTCATGAGTTTCCAAGTATGGTAGCCTGCAGCTGCTAGTGACCAGGTCTCCAGACTTAGAAAAGATGGTCTAGCAAATGAGAAAAGAGATGAGAATTGGAGAGAAAGAGACACAAGAGGATGGAGTCCCAAATAGCAGTATTGTTGAAGATAGTCCACCTCTATCCATTCGACAGTTTCATTACATGCATCAATAAATCTCCCCCTTTGTGCTTAAGGTAGTTTGAGTTAAGTTTCTCTTACTGGTAGTTATAATACAGTAAATGTATAAAGATAAACAGAAGTCATAAGAAATGTTTTAAGCACAAAAATGTACTTTGCTGCAGCGGTATAATTAGGGGTTGGGCTTTGTCATATTTTAAGATAAACTATAATGCAGCTATTAAAATTCTTTGTTTTTCTTATTAAAAACATTAGTGAGCACTTATCATATGCTAGACACTATCTGTCTTCATGATCTCATTTAAACTTCACACTCACCCAGAGTGAATGTTTCAGTCTTATTTTACAGGAAAGGAAATGAAGCTAGAGAGGATAGAAAACAAACCCAAATTTATACAGGTAGTATTGTCAGTGCATATGCTAACCCAAATTTTTCTGACTCGCAGAGCCTGTGCTCTAAACCTCTGCTATACGTTTATCAAAAACACACAATAGCAGATTATTATATAAAGGTAAGTGAAATAGAATGGCAGAAAAATGAAACCACACATACAGAATGACATAACCATGTAGGATGTATACAGCAAGCCGGCTGGGTAAAAGATGCCAAAATGCATATTGACATGGAATCAGGGGTTACTTTTAAAGCTCCTATCTTTTGTCTATCTCATCCATCCTTCCTCCCTTCCTTCCCCCCTTCCCTCCCTTCCTTCCTCTTCCCTTCCTCCCTCCCTTTTTTCCCCTTCCTTGCTTCCCTCCCCTTCTCTTCCTTTCCCTTCCAAAATTCCCAGAACAAGCATGGATCACAATCACAATGGGGAAAATGTATTGGAAAAGAATCTGACTTGATTTTCAGCTACAAGCTTCCGAAATACAGCCTCTTTATAGGTTCTATTCTGCGGGTCAGAAGTGGTCTTTGGTTTTACTCCACCTAAGGCTCAGCATGGGGAGCATGACTGTGAGTAGTAACCGACATCTGAGATTTCATTTACCCTCTTTGCCGCCACTGCTTTGCCCATCTTTCTTGTCCGTCTTAAACTTGAATCTGTGCTGCAGCACATTATCACTTGGAGGAGAGACCTTGGAGGGCTGGATGAGGGGGACAGTCAGATAAGCACTAACGGGAGAAGAGAGGGTCTCTTATAAGACCTACTACCCCTGCTCATTCTTCCTCATCTGCTGTCCTGTCATGAACATTCTGGGTGCCGATAGTATCTGACCCACTTTCTTATCTTGGTGTCACTCTATCCCAGCACCATCTCCAGCAGCCCCAGCGTCCCTCCCACCCCAACCCGCAAATTTATAAACACGCGTGCTGATGATCCATTGACTGTTCTGGCTATGGGCATGCAGGGTTCTAGTGAAAATCTCATTTCCACCCCATTCTTCTGCCCCTTCCCTGCCTTGCACCCCTGTTCTAAAAACTTCGATCCTCATTCTCCAGTTACAGTTCATGTTACTGGCTCCCCTTCCAGTGTCTCCCTGCTACGCCGAATTCCAAAGTTTGGATGCCTGTGTGAATGGACAGCTCTCTAGTTAACTGGATAAGTGTATTCTTTCATTCACAAGTACCTCTATGAACCAGAAGACGAGTATTGATCACTACCCTGTGTCAGGAACTAAGCTAAACACTGGACATCTATTTATTCATTGCAATAATTATTTTGTGACTACTAGGAGCTGGGTGCTGACTAGACAATGGAATTCCCTGGATAAAGGGCACTCAAACTTTAGTGCATAAAAGCTTTCTAAGATTTCTCTTAAAATCCATTTCCTCTGATGCCATTTCCAAATATTCTGATTCAGTACATCTTGAGTGGAGTCAATTACTGCATTTTGAAGAATATCACCAGAGGATAGGATTGCAACGCATGCGGCCCCGGTCTACCTTTGAGAAATAGTGAACAGTGGCTCAGGGCATCATCTGCATGCACTGCAGGCCCAATCTAAACTGGATCCAGCCCACTGGTAGTCCTGACAACCTCTAAGGAGCAAGAAGGAGGAAGGGGTGCTTTGCCATAGGCACCTGGATTTTATAACCTTGGAAAAACATCATCACCAAAACACAGAACCCTGCGCTGGGATACCACTCATAGTTACTCTTTATTTTTCTTAAAATCAAGATATGATTCTTCTCCTCATCACTGCATTTCCCTAAGTCTTTATCCCCCACTATGTCCACAGTACACCCACCTGCTAACGTGATCACGGCCACGGTGACAGTCACAAAGCAGAATGAGATGGCATGCCTTTCTCATCCAGTTTCTTTTTCAGTTCCCGAAGGATCCCTCCCTTTCCAATGTTGCTCCTGCTTGTACCACTGGCAGGGAAGCATCCCCCTTATGGTTTTCTCAGATTTGCTTATTGCCTTCAAATTTCAATGATGCAAATTGAAAAATGGCACATTTACTCTGTCAGTGCAACCTGCTTCAGTTCTTTCACGCGCAGAGTGTAATGCAGCAGGAATGCACCCCACTACTCGGAGATGCTTTACTCATCACACCGCCCTGATCAAGCCCAGTCCAGCAAAACGGGAGGCACATTACCAGCAGAACACTTCAGCAGTCTCGGCGGCTCCATCTGCTACAGGAAGCAGGAAATTGCTTAGGTGAGGTTTCGAGGTTTAATTAGCGATAGAGAAGAGAGGAGAGAGTTGGACCATTGCACATTGGAAAAAAACTCCTTCTATATGTCATCGACTCCCTCCCCTTCTCTGGCCTACCTCCCTGTTCAAAGGCACTACACAAAACAATGACAAATACCTTGTTGTGGAGTCATGGAGAACATGGGAAGTAAATGTGGTAAGTAGAAGAAGAATAAAAGGAAACATAGGAACATGGGTGTGTTTGTTAGCTCAGGCTGTCATAACAAAATATCATAGACTGTGTGGCTTAAACAATTGAAATTTATTTCTCACAAATATGGGGGCTGAGAAATTCAAAATCAAGGTGCCAGCCCATTAGCTTCCTGGTAGAGCTCTCTTCCTGACCTGCAGACAGCCTCCTGCTGTATTCTCACGTGGCAGGGAGCCCGCTCTGGGATCTCTCCTTTGTCTAATAAGGGTGCTCATCCTGCCATGGGGCCCAACTCCATAATCTCATCTAAACCTAATTATCTACCAAAGGCCCCACCTCCAAATACCATCACATTGGGGGTTAGAGTGTTAGATTCATTTTGGGGGGCACAATTCAGTCCATGACAATGGGTTTCAGAGGATGCTCTTCCATGTGCGATCTTGTGCCTTTCGTGTTATTTAAACTGAATTTTCTGGCTACCAAGCCTATGTCCCCCTAAAATTCCTTCTTCACAAGTGTGTGTGTGTGGGGTGGGCCGGTAGAGATGGAAGTCTGGGTAGCCGTAACCGATCTTTGGGAGGTGGAGAGATGGGGAGGCTTCATAGCACTAACGGCTCAGTAGCGATGGGTCTCCAGATGGAGACAGAGCAGCAGGTCAGATGTACATGTGGGAATAGTACAAGGCCAGAGACTTTTCAGGACCTGGGAGAACTGGCAAAGTGGGGAAAGAAGCAGAGGAATCGGCAACTGATTTTCCTCATCTGTTTCTATGCTTCCCTATTCCAGTCTTTTATTTTCTCCAGTTGACTGCATTTGTGTTTAAGGAAGAGATGAAATAGCCTAAGGTAAGAGAAAACTCTGGGGTTTCAAAAGCCAAGGTCCAGTCACATTACAATGATTTGGTCATAAAGAGGCAGGTCCATTTCACCCTCTTCTACCTTTTTCCAGACTTGAAGATTCTAGAAGCTATGGTCCAAACCTAAATGGACCTCCAAAGTAGGTTGAGAAGGAAGGGCAGCTGTAACCCTATATGAGCTGCTTCCCTGAGGAAATCTCAAGAGAAAGTGAGAATGGATTCCACACTCTATGCTCATTCCTTGCACAGAGACGGAATGAGCACAGAAATATCGGTGTGGCACATGGCAGCAGGTAGGGCCCAGTGGCTTCACATTGCTCCATGAATCCATTGAAAATCAGGAGCCATAGGATTTTGCACACAGGAAAGTGGTGAACGACCTAGGCCCATGGGATTCCTATGTGTTCAAAGTGGCTCATGAGGGCAACTCAGTGTTTCTTTTATTCCTAAGGCGCATAGCAGTATCCGAGACGCCAGGCCTGAGAATATCCCGTAATGAGACTCCTGGGACATGAACAGAGAGGAAGAGAATTCTCTGTGGAGGGACAGGGATCAAGAACTGAGGCCATACCCAACCAGCCACCAATGCTATGAGGTCAATGTCCAAATGGCCACTGGGAACCTAGGAAATCAAGGGAGGCACTCCCCTTATAGTTTTCTCAGATTGGCCTGCTTAACACCCAGTGGAATGGGGGCTCAAACTATTACTCACTCAAACATAATTCCTTGTGCACTGGAGTTTTGGGCCTGATAATTCCACTATAGCTGGATGAACATCCTCTTATCAATTTGACACCCCATTCTCTACTCTGCTCATTAGGAACAATGAAACCTGGGTGAGAACCCACCTGCAACTCAGGTGTATAGGTGTCAAACACAAATAGAATCTGGGAAATGCTTGGAAAGGAAATCCCCAAATTTTGATTATATTGCAGGGATGTTCAGCAAATCTATAAAAACCAGTGTTGTCTTCATAATTACTTGTGATAGTAGGAGCTGACAGGAGCATTTCAGATGTCCCACTCAGGAAAGTAGGCCATTTGGATGATTTCCTCCAGGGAATGGAATCTATTTTAAATGGGAAACTGAATGCTACAATTACAGCTCAATTGTCTATGTAATGGCATTATGAGCCTCAAACAAGGGCAGGCTATGAATGGGGCACCAGGAAATGTGTTCTCCACACCCTGATCTCCCTTGAGAAATAAAAGAGAAATAATCCATAGGACACAAGCTTGCCTTGGAGTAGGACTCAGTTGATTCTGAGTTTTAGATGCCTTTTATCTTAATGGAGAAATGTTAAGGGTCTCATGGTGTTGTTTTATCACAACCAGAGTGTCATTGGAATTTGGAAAATACAGGAGACAGAACATAAGGGAGCTAAGTGATTCAAAGTAGACCAGAAGGTGGAAGGATTAATAAAGGTAAGATGGGACTCATGTGCCTAAATCAGACACATACCTGGCTGAACACAAAAGTCGCTCTTAAACTTTTTAATTCAACAGGAACTTGCCTGCCTCCTCCTTATGTTCTTGCCTTTCGTTCAGGATTCTAGTAACCATGGATAATTAGATTACCAAGCTCTTAGGGGAAGATAATTGGTTCTAGACATGGCCCATCTCGAATCTCTTATGATATGATTGACATCTTCTCCCTCAAGATGTGAAATGTATGTTCCCTCTTCTTGGATCTGGGTGGAGGACTGTGATTGCTCCAGTCAACAGAGCATGATGGGAATGATGCTATGCTTATTTCCAAGGCTGGGTCTTTAGGTTAAGCTTCCACCTGTCTCTCTTCTGTCATTCTTAGTGCTTGCCTTTAGAAATCCACAACCATAGCACGAGGAGGCACAACCTAGCCCACAGATAGATCACATGGATAGAACCACATGGAGCAGAACTGAGACCCCTGGCCAGACACCAGAATTGATCATCAGCCACGTGAGTGAAGGAGGCTTTGGATGATTTCAGTGTCTGCCTTTGAGCTGCCTTAACTGGTGAGAAGTAGAGCACAGATGAGCTAATCCCCACTAAAATCTGCCCAAATTACAGATTCATGACCAAAATGAATGTGTCTTATTTTGAAGATAATTTGTATAGTGCTAGATACCTGTTACAGATGTTCAATACTGGTAAACAATTTTGCGTCTCATTCCCCAACCCCCCAAAAATAATTTTTGTATGTTGAACCCCAATCCCCAATGTGACCATATTGGAGGTGGGGCCTCTGGGGCATAATGGAGTTAACTAATGTCACCGTGATACAGAGTCCTTACAAAAAAGAGAAAGAGAGACCAGAGCTTCCTCTCTGCCATGTGAAGACACTGTATAAAAATAGTACCCCCATTAATAGACAAATGGATAAAAAGTAGTGATGCATATACACAATGGAATATTAATAGGCCATACAAAAAGAATAAAATGTTACCATTTGCAACAGTATGACAGACCTATAGGGTATTATGCTCAGTGAAATAAGCCACTTAGAGAAAGACAACTGCCATATGATTTTGCTTCTATGTGAAATCTAATGAACAAAATAAACAAACAAAAAAAGGAAACAGATTCATAGACACACAGAGTAGACAGGTGGTTGCCAGAGGAGGGGCTTGGCAGACTAGTAGAAAGAGGTGACAGGATGAAGAAGAAAAAATTGGTCATTATAAAATAGACACAGGGATATAAAGTAAAGCATAGGTAATCTAGTCAATTATATTGCAATAACGATGTATGGTGTCAGTTGGATACTGGAAATATCAAGGGAAATACGATGTAAAGTATATGATTGTCTCACCACTATGCTGTATATCTCAAACCAATATCCTATCTAATAAAAGAGCAATATGCAAATTAACCATCACTCTGCTACACACAAGCCACGCCCACCATACAATCAGGAGAGAGTATGCAAATTAACCAAACCAAGATGGCTGTGGCCACGGAGCCAGCAGGAGGCTTAGGTTTCCCCAGCAATGGAGGAAGCCAAGCTTTCCGCACACCCCTGGCAGGCCCAGGCCTCCACTCAAGGCTACAAAGTTTCAATTATATTAGATAAATAAATCCCAAAAAAATGGCTGCGGCCATGGAGTGAGCAGGAGGCTTGGCTCTGCTCAAGGTTACAAAGTTTCAATTATAGAAGATAAATAAATCCCAGATACCAGCGCCTCGACTTGGCTTGCCGGGAGGTATGGCCGACCTGCAAACCACCACAGGCCCCTTGCCCAGGCTGCCCCATGCCCCAAGGGAACACCCACCCTGATCTGGGACACCCTTCAGGGCAAACCAGCTGGCCCCCAACCATGCACCAGGCCTCTTTCCTATCCTATCTAATAAAAGAGTGATATGCAAATTGACCATCACTCCAACATATAAGATGGCTGCCCCATATGGACACAAGATGGCCGCCACAAGGTGGCCAGCAGGGGAGGGCAGTTGGGAGGGAACAGGCCAGTAAGGGAGGGCAGTTGGGGGCGATCAAGCCTGCAGGGGAGGGCAGTTAGGGGTGACCGGGTAGGTAGGGGAGGGCAGTTGGGGGGAACCAGGCCAGCAGGGAGGGCAGTTAGGGGTGACCAGGCTGGCAGGGGAGGGCAGTAGGGGTGACCAGGCCAGCAGGGGAGGGCAGTAAGGGGCAATGGGGCTGGCAGGGGAGCAGTTTGACATCAAACAGGCTGGCAGGGGAGTGGTTAGGTGGTGATCAGGCTGGCAGGCAGAAGCAGTTAGGGGCAATCAGGAAGGCAGGCAGGTAAGCAGTTGGGAGCCAGCAGTCCTGAATTGAGAGAGGGATGTCCAACTGCCAATTTAGGCCCGATCCTACTGGGATTGGACCTAAACGGGAAGTTGGACATCCCTCAAGGGGTCCCAGTTTGGAGAGGGTGCAGGCTGGGCTGAGCGGCACACACCCCCGTGCACAAATTTCATGCACCGTGCCTCTAGTGTATATATAAATGCCTAATATGCTAAGTATCCAACCAAGCAGTCGATCAACCTGTTGCTATGACATGTACTGACCACCAGGGGGCAGATGCTCCAACTGGTAGGTTAGCTTGCTGCTGGGGTCTAGCTGATTGGGACTGGGTGAGATGGGGCCAGATACGCCCTGGAGCCCACCTGCAGTCCCGCCCTGGCCCCAACTGGGACTGGCTGAGATGGTCCTGATTTGTCCTGATCGCCGGCCAGGTGCAGGGACCCCACCCATGCATAAATTTTGTGCACCAGGCCTCTAGTACAAAATAATAATGAAATTAAACTATAATTGAAAATTAAATATTGCCCTGGCTGGTTTGGCTCAGTGGATAGAGCATCAGTCTGTGGACTGAAGGGTCCCGGGTACAATTCTGGTCAGGGGCACATGCCTGGGTTGTGGGCTCGATCCCCGGTGGGGGGCATGCAAGGGGCAGCCAACCAATTATTCTTGTTCATCATTGATGTTTCTGTCCCTCTCTCCCTCTCCCTTCCTCTCTGAAAATCAATGAAAATATATTTTAAAAAAAGAAAATTAAATATTAAAATAAAAACATTTTTTCTATTTATTGATCACCATCTTACTAATTTCTACTTGGATGGCTATGATTTTAAAATTTGCTTGACTTCTCAGAGTTTGATCAGCTAGTGTGAGGCTTTTAGTGAAAACAGAAGCTACAGAAAACTAGAGCTGGCAGCAGTGGTATTATGATTTTGAGGTTGGAAAATATTCAGCCAGTTCATGCCTTGGCCGGTGTTGCTCAATGGTTAGAGGGTTGACCCACACACCCATGGTTGGGGCTCATGAGGGAGACAACCAATTGATGTGTATCTTTCACATTCATATTTCTCTCGAGATCTCCATCCTTCCCTCCTCCCTTACACTCACTCTAAAAAGCAATAGAAAAAAATATCCTTGAGTGAGGATTAATTAAAAATTAAGCCAGTTCAGAGGTACTTTTTCTTAGTATTTTATTTATGTATTAATTAATTTAAAATAATAATCCACTGACCTTTAGAGAGAGAGGAAGGGAGAGAACATTGATGTGAGAGTGTGACATGGATCGGTTGCCCCCTGCCTGTCCCTCACCTGGGATCAACCCTCAACCCCAGGCCTGTGCTCTGACCGGGAATGGGACCTGCAACTCCCAGGTGCACAGGATGATGCCTGACCAACTGAGCCACACCAGCCAGGGCTTTCTTAGCATTTTAATACCAACTAGAGGCCCGGTGCATGAAATTCATGCATGGGAGGGGTGTCCCCTCAGCCCAGCCTGCACCTTCTCCAATACAGGATCCCTCTCACAATCTGGGATCTCTGGCTCCTAACTGCTCACCTTCCTGCCTGCCTGCCTGACTGCACCTAACTGTTCCCCCCCTCCCCCCGCTGGCCTGGTCACCCCCAACTGCCTCCCCTGCAGGCGTAGTTGTCTCCAACTGCCCCCACCCCCCGCCGGCCTGGTCGCCCCCAACTTCCCCCTCTGCTGGCCTGGTCACCCCTCACTGCACCACACCACCCCCCGTGCCGGTCTGGTTGCCCCCAACTGCTCCCCCTGTGGGCCTGGTCGCCCCATGCAGCCTGCTGCTCAGTCGTATGGTCGCCCCTCACTAACCTCCTGCCAGCCTGGTCGCCCTATGTTGGTTGCCCCTCACTAACCCCCCTGCCAGCCTGATCGCCCCATGCAGCCTACTGCTTGGTCATTTAGTCGCCCCTCACTAAACCCCTGCTGGCCTGGTCACCCCACACAGCCTGTTCAGTCATCCGTTTGTTTGTTTTGGAGGTGATGGTCGCTTAGCCTTTTATATATAGAAATGAGTTAATGAGTGGCCTAGTGACAGGAAGAAGGTAAAGTCTGGAAGAAAAATCTTCTACCTGGAATATTTTCCTAGGAAGAAAGGAGAGAACACTTGGCTGGCACTTTTTATGCTCTGTGTCAAGCCTCTCATGCCTGGGTTACATAAGGAGATGAGAAGCACTCTTGCCAGGCCAGGCAGACCGAGGAAGCTTTTCTGTGATGCTTGCAGATGCAATATACACAGAAGCCATTCAATGGCATTAACTTGGAGCTACCTCATTCCTGGGTTTGATTTTGCAGAACATCTGCTGGCATAGTTAGAATTCCTGGCCCCTTCGAAATGCGGCCAGGGCCTCCCTGGTCTCGCTGAAGAATGAATCACACCACAGCAGTTCTCTCTTGGGACTTAGCTGCCCGGGGAGTGAGCCACCTTAAATCTGCATGTTGAGCAGCAGTTCAGACCCCACCTCTGTCACATGTCAGCTGGGTAAGTTGTGGGGACAACTACTTAAAATCTGGGGACAAAAGGAGTTCTGAATTAGTGAAACATTATGAAGATGAATTAGGATAATTTGTGCAAAGTGCTAATGCCTGGCCCATACAAGCCCTAAAATAATCAGCACCAAGGTACCAATAAATAATAAGTATTGTTAGAACAACAATATCAAGAATTCATTTTTATACAAATAATGTCTACTCTTCATTCCATAAATGTTTATTAATGTTTACTAACTGTGTTTAAAGCAAGAACAAAGAGACGTCTGTGAAATTACAAGAAAATCAAGCAAACGACAACAAACACTTCTGAGCTTCCACCTCTATTTTCCCAAAGAAAAAAGAAATAGGACATTTTTTTGGGGGGGTCTCAATGTGGTTTATGGAGCCCTCACTTTGTCACTGTCTCCTGGCTTGTCATGCTCTGTGACCATGATATCAAGAGAATCAAAGCGTGAGAAGGATGCCATAGCCCCGCTTGTGAAAGAAATTTTGAACAGGATTCATGTACCCTAGGGAGGCTGGCAACAGAGAGACTGATATTCCAGGTGGCAGGTGACGGATGGAGCCAGAACCTGCCTTTAAGGTTCTGCTGTGAAAACACCAGTTAGATTCCCATAAGATTCACAAAGTCATCTCCATGCAAATAGCAGAGATCTAAGTCTAGAGGGCCAGATTAAAGGTGAGTTTAAAAATGCTGAAATGCTGTGTCACTAAGGAGAAGGCTTTGTCAGCAAGAGAAACAAAGAAAGAACCAGAATGCTGAGGCAAATGTTGGCCATCCCCATCAAAGCCCCGCGAGTTCTTCCTGGCACATGTCCCTACCAGGCTTTGGTGGCTTGATGCCATGGGCCCTCTGAGCTTCCCCTCAGGCCCCTTGCTCTCACTGCAGGCTCAGCAGGTAACCTCGGGAATCTGGCTTCCCCTGCGATTGTAGGAATCATCTGGGTTGGTCACACCAACTTGAATAAAGGTACTCTTTGAGAGTCCCATTTCTCTTTAAGAATGAATAAACTAACCATCCAATTTTTCCATCAGTCCCATGCTAAAGCCACTGCCCCCTAGTGTATGCAACAAGAGGCATCTAGCCCTAGTTCAGTAAGATCTGGGGTGTGAGCAAGCCTGAGAAGACCATTCAAGGCTGAGCATCTAACCCTGTGCTGTGGCGAAGTCGTCCATCACATGGGAGTCTGCCTGGCAACAGGCCAGCCTTCCTTTGCTATACACCTTAACAGCTCTCTGAGACGTCCCCTGCACAGGCTGGGGGCTTTTCTCAAAGGCTAACCATCATAGTTAGGTCATGCTTTAGTTTCCCTTTCGATGCTATTTGTTAAAATATGGGCAGGTTTTTATTTCTTAGTTTTATTTTATCATCTAATACCTTAAAATGACAGGCAAAGACATAGGACAGCGGTTCTCGATGGGGTGATGTTTGGCCCCTGGGGGGCATTTGAAAATGTCTGGAGACATTTTTGTTATCACAACTGGGGGACATACCCCTGGCCTCTAATGGGTAGGGGCCAGGGATGCTGCTAAACCTCCCACATTGCATAGGACAGCCCCCTGTCTCTCCCCACCTTCCAAACACACACACAAAGAATTATCCGGCCCAACGTTTCAATTGTCCTGAAGTTAAGAAACCCTTAGTTTAGAGAAAATGTCTTTCTTTTTCTCTCTATCTAATACTGCACTTGTGATTCAAAGAAACAGAAACCAACTTATGTTGAGCTCTCTGCAAGTGTAATATGTGTTTATGTGTATTCTTAATTCTCACAACACCCTTTGAGGTCCTCAATGTGAAGACGTCTTAGAAACTTAACTCTTGTTTACATCAATTAGCCAGTGGTAAAACTGGTTCCCTTATGTGTTGTTTTGCTTAAAATCACAGAACCTATTAACGATATTTAGCAAGGATGTACTGTATTTATCAGTAATCCCATTTTACTCATGGGGAAACTGAGGGTGAAAAAGGTTGAATAACACACCTAAGTAAAAACAAACTTCAAACCCAGGTCTGTTTGATACACTAGATATGTTCTGTGCATTAAGATTCCTAATTCGAATTCAGGAAAAAAGAAAAAAAAAATACAGCTAACTGCCAAAACACTAACTTAGTTTTCAAGATATTAAAATCAGAGAAAAGTTTCCGTGGGAAGGACTCCGGAGAATAAAATCTAGTGCTTGTGTCTTATGGAAACTAGTCCACTGAGGTGCACATGGGAAGGGGCACATTGGCCCCTTTAATCACTTTAATCATGAAATTTATACTTAGGCCAAGCTAGGCTCACTCTGGACAGAGATTACACCATGCAATGACTTATGTTAACTGTTAAATTATACAAAGGAGATGACCCCATAGTTCTTACAGGGGACTCCTAGGAGCAGTAGCCAAGAGCTTCAGGAGACTGAGAAATCAGTTACCTCCACCCCAGTGGACAGAACAGGAAAGGGATGCTGACTGGCTATAGCCACCTCAACCAAGGCCCCTTTGACAAGACGACAATAAGTGGAACACCACACATCAGCACATGAGAGCCTATATCTGGGCTTTCCCACTTAGTAAATATCGTGCTGTTTTCTTTTGACTAAAATTGTCAAAATTTAGCTTTCATCAGAATTATCTGGGAAGCTTATTAAAGACACAGTTTTGGTTCAATCCCCGGGATTCTGATTCAATAGGAACCTGCAATATTAACAGGCACTTCAGGCAATTCTGCTGCAGCAGGTCCTTCTAATCACTGCGCTAAGCCAACCTGCACCTCGTCACTTACAGTGAGCCTCTCTCCAAGCTCTCATTTTTGTCCCTCCTGGGGATTTTTCAATAGGAGGATTATATATTTTGGTTCGTGATATGCTTCGATTATTTCTTCAAAGAAAAGTGACAAGATTATAATAAAAAATAGTATTAGCAACTGCTAGCTTTGAGTTCAAACTACACATCAGAGCTTTGGTTCGGAGCTTCATTTGAAATAACTAATCGATATTTACACCAGACACTGTCAACCACCTCATTTTACAGCCAAGGAAATGGATTACTCAGTCCCTCAAGGGGCACAGTTACTAGTCAAAGCTAAGGTTAGCCCATTACTAAAATGAAGTTTAGCTCTTTACTCAAATGCCCTTGAGAAACTTCAGGCTTGATGAAAGATATATCTATACTAATAAAAGAGAAGCATGCAAATTAACCATCACTCCGCTACCCCCACCAGCCAATCAGGAGGGAATATGCAAAATAGAAGGAGAAAGATGGCAGCCGCCCAGCTGCTCCAGGTGCAGAGTGGCTGGGCGGGGCAGGACGCCTGCTATGAGAGGGAAGGCAGGGGGCGAGGGGATCTATAGGAGTGGCACCGCAGCAAAGATGAAGGCGGCAGACTCCGGCCTGAGTCTGCAGCTAAGATGGCAGACTCCAACCAGAGTCTGCAGCGAAGATGAAGGCGGAAGACTCTGGTTGGAGTCTGCAGCAAAGGCGGCAGACTCCAGCCGGAGCGAAGGCCTGGGTCTCAGGTGCTGGAGGAAAACCGGTGCTGGAAGCCAAGGGAAGGAAGGCCTATTGCACGAATCTCTTCATGCAACGGGCCTCTAGTATGAAAATAATTATAATATATACATCATTACATAAAAAACACACACACACACAAACACACACACAAATACACACATGCACACGCATAGAAGGAAGAAGTATGATAAAACACAGACCTGCTTGCCCTGGAAGTTAAGAGACTCCAGGGACGGGGTCTGGTGAGAGGTGGACTCTGAGATACGCGTGCTTTGGGGATTGGATGCAGCCCTCCCAGGCTCAGTAAGGGAAGGAAGGGCTAACAATCTGGGAATCTAGGTGCACGGTATATGGGCATTCATGTCACTGTCTTTAAGGGAGACATAGCCCAGAAACAGGAAGAAGTAGGCTTAGAGGTGAGGAAGCAATTTGAACCTGGTGGTTGGAAGAGGCTCTGGTGGTGACCCCAGGAGGGAGGTGAGAACATGGAAATGGGTGACACCACTGCCCGCATCGTCCTAATGGAAAACACCACTCTGCAGACTTCTTAGGTAATTTGTTTTCTGCGCAACAACCTTCTTAGGCTGAACTCCCTAAAGCCTTCCCTGCAATGCTCCCAGGAACTGAACGCAGTTCCCTCCTCCCTGGACTCATTTATTTTCTCCAGGTACTGCCTGGCAGCCATCTGCAACTGTAAACAATAGTTCCATGTGGGACAATTAAAATTGATTTTCTATTATGCTAAAAACACTTCATTAGTATTCCTGCCTTCACCACACGGATGAATTTGTTCAACAAGGCCACTGCATCTATTGTCTGGGAGAGGGAAGGACATCCTCCGAGTCCCCACGCCCCATCCCATGCCTCCCCTTCCTGCCTCTTCTCCACCTCCCAACGAGGACCATCTGAGCTTCTCCTCCTCAGAGCAGCAGCTGCTGGGGCCTCACCCATGCGTGCTCCAGGTTGGGGGAAAATGTTTCCCTCAGCATCTCCTGAGGGTTTTTAAAGAGACATTGATTTCACTCCAGATTCTTGACTTGAAGGAAGAATGCCCACAAACATGCTTGCACCGATCCCTCAAGTTCCCATGAGACTCTCCTCAGCTCAAAATAACCAAAACTAAAACCAAAAGATAAACCACACTTCCCCACCACACATCCACTTCCTTCCAAAAAAGATGCTTAGAATCTCCCTCTTCCTGGAACCCAGATTCAAGAAAAATAAAGGTTGAGTCAAAGCACATCAAGGCCATTTCTGCCAAATATTTTACATCATTATATCATCACACACACACACACACACACACACACACACACACACACACACACGCTCCTTCTCTGTAATTACCACATATGGGCTCAATGGAAGTTGCATTTCTTTCAGAGAAACTTTGACCCACACACTGGAACTTGATTTAACCACCTCTTGTCTTTCTATCATGAAACTTTCTTAGTAAAACTGAATTTCACATTCTTCAGGTTTGGAAATGACCTATCTCCTTACTCTGCTTCGCACGAGCCTCCCTCCCTCAAGAAAAAAACAACAACACAAGATGGTTTTGTACTGAAACTGTTGCTCATAGGCCTCTCCTTGGCCGTGATTGGTGCTTTGGAGTTTCGTGGCAATAGCTTCTGAAGGTAGAGGCTGGACACCCTCTGAAAATGGATGCCATGAAGTGCCATTCCTCCCAATCCCACCTCCTTTCACCTCCTTAAACAAACACTAATTCTTTCGGCGTCTCAGTAAGACATCTCCAGTTTAGCTTCATTAAAAGGTGATTTGCAACAGTTCTGAAGCTCAATTGGGGAAATGAAAATAAATATTTTTTAAAAAAGCCCCTGCTCCCTCTGGTGCGCAGCTACTTGGGCATGCGACGGCGCCGCGCTGGGCGTGAGGAGCGGAGATGAAAGCTGACATTCCTGATGAATGAGCGCGCACTCTGCGTGGAGGAGTCCACTCCATCTTCATGACAAGAGGTCACCGAGGCGGGTGCGCACCCACCTCCGCTCAGCAGCCTCTGACTGTGACCAGGTGGATCACAGCTTCTGCTTTTCTTCGGAAGGAGAAGGGAACAGGCTCAGCTGTGATTTTGTCTTGGTACCACGGGTCAGGCACTGTAGGGTACACCTGCTCTTTTTGCTAAGTTCCCATATGATGGGGACATTGATAAAGGTCCCCTCCATCGTCATCCCTACAGTCAAGGGGTGGGCACGTCACCTAAGCCAGGCTATTTGGGCTCTTTTTGTCCTGGAATTTGAAACTGAGCTGAATGAAATAAGAATGGGGGTGAACAGATTTACTCTGAAAGTGGCAACCTAAATGATAGTCTCTTCCTTTCTGTACCCAAATTCCCAGTGGTACCCTGGTTTCTGAGTTCCCAAGTTCTGCTCGCCCAGTTTGGACTCCATGAGCGAAACTTGGGGGTTGGCAAACGTTCTCTGTTAAAGGGCCAGGTAGCCAGTATTTTAGGCTCTACTGGTCATATGGTCTCAGTCACAACGACACCACTCTGTCACTGCAGTGCAAACGTCGACATAGAAAATGCACACAAATGGGCAGGCGTGTGTGGCAATACAACTTTATCTAGGGACACCCAGTTCTGAATTTCATATAATTTTCACATCATGAAATATTGCTCGTGTTTGGATTATTTTCAGCAATTTGTAACATCAAAACGCGTCTTAGCTCACGGGCTGCACAGGCAACAGGACCGATCTGACCTGCCCCTCCCTATCCCCGAGCTAACCCGTCTCCTGCCCATCACTTCCTTCATTTTCCCTCATCTACCGGGGCCAGCTGCTATTGCCTGCAAGGGAAGGCATCTCACTACAAGGTGTATTCAGTTCATTTAAGTCTGAAGGACACTGGCTACAAGGTTCCGGGGCCAGGCAGTTCCTTACCTGCTCAGCCATGCATCCGATCTGTGCTGAGCACCTTTCACGCTCCAGGGACTGTAGCTGGCCCTGAGCACACAGGTATCATTTAGGCCCACACCGTCCCTCCCTCCTGAGGGAGCGCTCTGTGCAACAGCCGTGGACGATCCTGATGGGGAATTTAAAGAATCACCTGTGGCAGCACAGGATGCTCTCTGGGGAGCTCGGATATTCAAAAGTCATGTTCAGAGGGCGGGGGGGGGCGGGCGGGGGAGGGGGAATTACAAAGGCCAAGAGGATAAGAGAGCTCCTGGATGATCCTTCTAAGGGGAAAAGGGCTACAAAAAGGATAATTTAAGGCCCTAGGGTACAGAGCAAGAAGAGGAATAAGCAATCGAAATCTCAAAAATCAATGTAAACAAGATGTATTTCATTGAAGACATTTTTATTGGTTAAAAAATAAGCAATGAATATTAGAGATGGCACAGCCACTTTCATTGTCTGCCAGGTATGGATCGAGCCTCTCTCTCTTCCAAGATGACATGTAATTAAACCAGCAACGGAGTCTGGCTTTTTAATTCATCATTGGTGATTCCTATCCTTCCTGTCCTTTGTTCTTTCTCTCTTTTTTATAAATCTCCTATTACTTAGGTTTGGGAGATCCTTCTTAATATTAAAGAAAATCTCTCCAATGAAACATGTAAGCCTTGTCAGTACTCAGGGGAAATGAATTGTGGCCGCCTCTCTATCCAGGCTTTCTCAAGTGCCACTAAAGCCTGCACTCGATTGACCTTAAGCCTGTCATTTTCGGGGCTTAATTAACTTGGGTGAATACACTGCTTCCCAATGAAATTTCAGTCAAAGTCCATGATGAAGCGGCTTCTCAGAGCACAGTTTGGATCTCCTTCCTATGGAACAGAGAGGTGCAAAGTCCCGCCTCTTTCAGTCTCGCTGGTGGCCAGTGCCGACCCACTGGGAAGTGGAGATGGGGCTGGGCACAGAGCAGGAACTCAGTCAGTGTGTGACAACTAAGTGAAAACAGTCTAGCTGGCTCTCACATAACATTATGCCGCTTCCCAAGGGTTTTGTAAACTCTGGACTTCCTGTTTCATTTTCCTCTCCTTTCATTCTCAGAGAAAATGCCATAGAAACCGCTTTTTCAGAACTTCTTAATCCGCTAAAATGAAAACTGGCCAGAGATACATGGCTAAGAACACCCTCAGAAATACATTCCAGCTTCACCAGCGTATTGCTCGTTAACCAAAGTAGACATCTGGAAGAAAATCACGGTGAGTATTCAGTGAACTACATCACCAGTTCACCCTTTCATATAATTATATGCCCAATGCTAGAGACCAAATAGGTATTCTAAACATGTACACACACATATAGAATTCTATATAATACTAGAGGCCTGGTGCACGGGTAGGGTCCCTAGGCCTGGCTGGTGATGAGTGCCAATTGGGGCCTCCCTTCCCTGGCTGCCAGCTGCCGACTGGGGCCTTCCTTTGTTCCTCGTGGCCCCCTGGAGGTCATCGCACATCATAGCGAGTGATCAAACTTCCAGTCACCTGGTCGAACTCCCGAGGGGACACTTTGCTTATTAGGCTTTTATATATATAGATAGGTATTATAAAATATGCACACATAATTATATGTGTACATGTATGTACATGCATATAAAATTATACACTAATATTCTTTAGTGTATATTTAGTGTGCAAATATTTGTTGAACACAAGTTCAACACACTTAAGTATAAGGGTAAAACACCACTTGAAATAACATTAATAGAAATATGATTTCATGGTGCAGATCAGTCAGTGCCTTCTCTCCAATATTTCAATTATTTATTGCTCCCTAGTGTAATCTTACATTCTTTATATTTTTCCCACAGAGCTAATTACAAATGTGATTTCCACTTCTAATGCTATTTTATTGCTCCAAGGCTGGCCCGCATATTCTGATTGTCATAGTCTCTCTACAGCGATAGTCCTCACCCCCTCTAGTCACTGGATGGACCTCATATAACATTTGTAATCAGGATTAATTACTTGACAAGTGACTGAAAAGAAAAAGGAAAAACAACAACAGACTCGAGCTTTCAGTCCCTAGACATTAAAAATATTGCTTTAGTTTTCAATCCTCTAGCTGAGAAACTAAAACACATGGTCTGTTTGTGGCTTTCGGATACTACACATCCATTCTTGAAATGAGGCTTTGGCAATAGGAGTGATTGCACAAGAAAAAAAATCAAGGTGCTATTACCCGAAGGATGGAAATAAGTTTTGAGCAAGAAAATGCTAACCAGGAATTGTATATCCTTTCAGACAAAATTGAGTCATAAACGTAGTAGGAATTCTACCTAGTTTAAAATAAAACTGAACTATACGTTATACATTGTAAATTCTTTAAAAGAGAAATAAAATACACCGAAGACTGAACATGGGCACTATTATAAAGAAACCAAACAACTAGAACAATCTAGTGCTTTCTCAATTGTAATGACCTATCAAATAATAATCAATGCAAGTTTACTCTCTCTCTCCTCTAAGTAGCTCCAGTTAGTGGGACCACACCAGTTCTGCAAATGGGCTAGGCATTAAGAGAGCAGCTGGCTTTAGCTTTATCTGCTAATAGGATAATTTGCTTTAATGAGCTTGCACACCTTATCAGAACCATGACAGTCCCTGAAATCTGAGAAATCTTTGGAATACAACAAGTGTTTTCCTGGAAGCAGCTTTCCCTGTAACACAAATACACCATGCTGTAGCTGCTCTCTCAGGACTTAGCTTGATTCCCATCTGCTCATATTTCTCTAGATGGAAATAAAACTTCTGTAAGTGTCCAAAGACAAAAGATGGGGCTGTTGTTTTTTATTGATCCCACCAGCTGTGTCCTGACCAGATGGTTCCTCCTGTCAGTCCTGCTTCCAAGTCCTGCCGGTTTCCAAGCCTGGCTCTCCAACCTCATAAGAGAAAATTCTATTTAATCCCTCCTTGTTTAAATTAACCAGAATCCATTTCTGCTCCATACACTAAAACATCCTTATCTGACAAATCGTGTCATCAACTACTGTTTTTTTAAATGCCCACAATCTGTCAGGCACTTGTGATTCAAATGATGGACAGACACCAGGTCTCTGCTCCCAGGAGCTCACCTCCTAGAAGAGGTGATTATAAAAACGGTGAGGACTATCAGATGAAAGACAAGGGTATAGGAGGGGTGGAGTTTCCCTTTAGATATAATAGAGGGATGAATCTCCCAAGACAATTTTTTAAATATATTTTTTTTTTATTTTTTTTTTTTTACAAAGAGGAAGGGAGAGGAATAGAGAGTTAGAAACATTGATCAGCTGCCTCCTGCACACCTCCTACTGGGGATTGTGCCTGCAACCAAGGTACATGCCCTTGACCTGAATCAAACCTGGGACCTTTCAGTCTGCAGACCGTCGCTCTATCCACTGAACCAAACTGGTTAGGGCCCAATACAATTTTAGAGTTCACATTTAACTAAAGAGAAGGAGGCAGCACCTTGAAGAGCTTGGGGCAAAACATTCCATGCAGAGAGAATACATATAAAGAGAGAAAGAACAAAGAATTTGGCAATTCCAAGGAGAGGGGTTACATAACACATTCATTAAGTGGGTCCTGCTCTCTCATCTCCCTTCCAATCACCGGTGGCTTTAAAATCCCAGGGAGGCAGCCTTACTTCAAAAATTATATCCCCTTTCTCTAAAATTATTTTACCATAAATTTTTTATTTATTCCCTACTTATTTCATATGTCTGAGGAGTGCTTCCCAATAGAACTGTAAGCCCTTTCAGAGTTGGGGACATGTCCGGCACTTTGTTTATGTTCCCATGTATTATGTACATGGTAGGTATCCCATGAAAGTGTAGTAATTGACGTTGCGAGTGCCCATCAAGAACAGATTATTGTTAATCAGTTACCATGTGTGGTAATTACGCCATAAAGATGTTGTGGCACTTCTTTCTATGGGTTGCCTTATCTCTGCATTCATTCATTAAAGCAATTAGGATGGATATACTTTATATATACAGTCTAGCTGGAAAAAGCTGACAGTTCAATTGGATTCATCAGCGAAGTCCCTAAAGTTACAAGCTCTTATAATTAGCAATTGACTTTAGAGGATTTAACAAACAATGACAAACATACAGACATTTCCAATCCCTTTGAACATACAGATATAATCATCTTTAATACACTGTATTAGCACCACATCCAGAGGGTATGCAATCCACTACCAAGTTCAGGATCCACTCTGTAGTGGGTGGTTAAAAGTTAATAATGTTTCCAGCTCAAGTGATTTTAAAAAAAAAATGACCAGAGACGTGCCAAATGGTGGGTAAGTGATTTGTCTGGAAGGATTCTGGAAGTCAGAAGAACTGAAATAGATTGCATCTCATGTAATATTCAGGGATGTCTCAGGCAAATACTGAGACATATTCCGCCCCCATCAAAGTGGAGAGGCCGCTGTCATCTGAGAAAGAGCCATACCTTCTCTTTGCTCCCATGGCACTGAGAAGCTAGGGAATGGAAAGACAAGAGAGAATTCTTCCTTTGTTACTACATTTCAGAGTTCTTTAGGCTGTTTGATTTTGTCAAAAATGCTAGTATTGGGGACTGACTTGTCCTTGGGGAAGCAATCTTATCATCCCACGTGGTTTTCTCTTGCTCTACTTTCCAGACACTCCCTCTGATGCTAATTAGCCACAGTACTGTGACAGGAATAGTAATGTTCCATAGAACAAATGACATATATTAGTCATTACTAAGTCTGTTGTATGGGCAAACAGTGGGGTAGGAATTTAAACTGAGAATCACATAATAATTTACTGTAACATTGAATGGATATTGTCTAGTTATGATGGCTCTCAGAGTTCCTTCATCTGTAAAATGGAAGTTATCACACTTAGAGGGTTGCCTTGCAATTAAATGGATGTTGATAAATATTTAAACAACAAACCAAAAGATCTGTGTTCTTGTTTTTTATTTATTACAACCAATACCCTTGCCTATTTGGGTAGCAGCAGCTATTTACTGACCAGTAGAGAAGCATTTGTCTGGATAAATACAATATATCATACATTTCCTCTGGTCCTTTCCAAACAGAGAACATTGCATAGGAAAAAGATATCCGTGAATCTATTAAGTAGGGCCAATTAGGAGCATTCAGCCATAGATAGATTATGCAGGGTGGGGTAAAAGTAGATTTACAGTTGTTCCTATGGAAAATAATACAATGATTAATACTGTAAATAATAATGCAAGAATAAACTCTGTGTTTCATGTACTTACAACTGTAAACCTACTTTGATCTGCCCTGTATATTAAAAACCCAGAAACATACAAAAAAAAAAACCCCACAAGAATTAACATTTATTTAGATGATTCATCCTTGTTTTGTTAGTTGGTTTTGTCTTGTTTTATTCTACAAGGAACAAAAAGTTGTTCTAATCCAATGTCTCCTTTTAATGTCAAGAAATTGAGGGAGAGTAACAGACTAGATTAATAACTTTTGTGTATACCCAACTAGCATTGACAGTCAATTTGAAGGTGTTCAAGTCTGTGGTATTTTTAAGAGTAATGTCTTCAAATGAGAATATATCCAAATGAATATGAACAAGATGAGGAGAAAACTAAATATAATTCCTTATAAAATGACAGTGATTGTTACTATCAGTATGATTTACTGTTTATTGGAATAAGTCATTGAACTAAGAGCTTGAATACATTTTCACTCATGACTCTCCCTACTATGATTTGAGGTCAGTTCTACACTTAAGATTGAATGGATAATGATATTGAGGTTTGGCAAAGTGACATAGCTTGCTGAAGCTCTTATGTAGCAGACAGTAGAACCAAAATTTCTGTTCAATTTTGTTTGACCCTGAGTCATGCTACATTGTCCATCAAATGAGGCGGCAAGTTCCATAGGACAGAACACTCAGTGGAAGTTGCACAGGAAGCCCATTCTACCATATGGCCATATGGCAACAGAATCTAGGTTTTCTGATACCCAGTGCTTTCCAATTATTCACTTCCATTGTACTGCACAGTGCCTGGCACATATTATATCCTCAATAAATATCTGTTTAAGAAGCAATTGCCAAAATTGTAAGACCATTCTAATATTAAATATAACTTCTTTACAAAGAAAATGGTTGTGAACAAGGGGGTAAATCATGTAGCAAAGAAATTGGTACTAGTGTAGTAGATACGAAGCCACGTACTGTGTTTAATTCTACTTTAGTCACCTACAAGCTAGGTGACTCTAAGTACATCACTTAACCTCTCTGTACTTCAGTTGTCCATAGGAAAATACATCTAGTAGCAACCTCACATGGCTGTTGTGCAATAATTGACGGGATCAAAGCACAGAGTCTGGCACATGTAGTCAATAATGGCAGCCTTGATCACTGTTCTTCCCTGCTATGCCTAGGATAGTAGCTCCCAGCATGACTTTGCAAAGATCTGTTCTTTAAGAAGTAGAAGTTGTCAGGGTTCCGAACCCATGAATTTCACAAACATCTGCTTTTCTGATCTTTATAAAGATTTCCAAAATCCACTCTGGTGCCTTCTTCAAAAGGGTAAGTTTTGATAAATTGTTCTAATAATTTTCATCAAAAGCAAAGTCTCAAGGACTCTAAAATGGAGTTTATATTATCTTCTTTATAGGCTTGTTTTAGAATTAAAAGAGTTAATGCACAATATAGGCTTAGACAGTGTTTGATGCTACATTTTAGGTGCTGAAAAAATTATTTTAAAATAGTCAACACTGTTATGATTCTGACACACCAATTCCAACATATGGGTTTTTTCCCCCCACACCACCAAGCAATTTTATGATATCAGCTAGGTGTCCTACAATTCAAACTTAACTGTGACACTGTCTACCTGAAGACAACATCATATCCCACAGATTAAAGGCTCAGTCCCACAAAACTGCCCCCGACCTCATCTTCAAAGGTCAATTACAAGTGCACATAGTCATCTGTGCTTCTGACCGAGCTGTAGATCAGAGAGGTTCCTACTACTGTCTTCCCATGTCCAATTAATTTGCTAGAGCAGCTCAGAGAACTTAGAGAAACATTTTACTTACTCTATTACCATTTTTTAAAAAGGAGCACAACTCAGTAACAGCAAAATAGAAGAGGTGCATGGAGCAAGGTATGGGAAAGGGGCTTAGAACTTCCAAGCCCTCTCTGAGGGCACCACTCTTCCAGAATGTCCACAAACCCAATCTAGAAGGTCTCCAAACATTGTAGTTGGGGTTTTATGGAGACTTCATTACATATTCATGAATGATTAAATGACTGGCCATTGGTGACTGAACTTAATCTCCAATCCCTCTCAGCTCCCTGTAGGTTGGGGATGGACTGAAAGTTCTAACTCTTTCATCACTGGTTGGCTCCAATGACAATCAGACTCTGGCCTTAGGTGGGATCCAAAAGTCAGCTCATTGACATAACAAAAGACATTTTATTGCTTTCATCACTTAGGAAATTATAAAAGTTTTAGGAGCTCTAAGCCCAAAACAAATGAAGATCAAATATATATGTCTTATTACAAATCACAATATCACAATTATGTAGTCAATAAATGCTAGTTGTTACATTAGTAATACTTTGTTTCATTAATGCTGTGAAACAATAGCCTACAATCCTCAGCCTAAAATATTTGACTTCCAAAGACAAATATTTCTTACTCTCACAGATCTGGAAGTTGACTGATTTGGCTAAGGCAGGTTGGGCTCAGGTGGGCAATTCCATGAAGTTAAATGGCTGGACTTGGATGCAGGCTACAGGTTGAGTCTGAGCCTAATCGATGTTTTTCCCAGCCTTCCTGTATCAGTGAATTTGCAAGGCATGCTTTTCTCATTGTGAATGTCAGGAGTGTAGGCATACATGCTTGTTAACAGTCCATTGACCAAAGCAAGTCACATGGCCCAACACAAGACAGTGAGGAAGGGACGTATATCTGGCCAAAATGATGAGAGACAGGAAAGAAGATTTGATAAGTAATAATCAAATCCATCATAGTTGGATTCTAAGAATTCATGAGTTAGATAGGCCAATTTAATCAACATCATCCACTATCAAATGAGTTTCCCCCTGGCCTGTAGACAGCCAAACTCTTAGGATGTGGTGATTGAATAAGAGCAGGTTCAATTCTCCCTGCAGATCTTTTCCTGCAGACCAAGTTGAAGAAAACTGGCTCTCTGGCAGCTAGGCTGCATCTGGAATTCCAAATAAGGAAAGCTAGCTCTTAGGGCACTGCATAGTGAAGCCAACACCAACTGCAAACTCTTATTACCATCACAGGGGATGACACATTCAATCTATCTCAAAATAAAAACAATTTCCTACCAAATCAGATGACAGCTGGTCTGTGAATCCCATGCACTGGATGCCATAAGATATATAACATACAGTGGACCAAAAGGAGGCTTCAAACCAAAGACACAAGAGCTCATGTGATCTTCAGAGTGAACTTAAGGGGACACCTTACCCTACTTTGCCAAAACAGGTTTGAAAAATAGCTCATAATGTGCAATTTGAGTTAGAATGGAAAGGCTGAATGGTATAGAGAAGTGAGAAGGTATGGTGTCCAGGCCAAGCTCTTCAATTAAATTGTCTGCTTTTGGCTGAATCCCTGCTTTCTCAGGCTCAGCAGTTTTGTTTGGGGAATGGTCAAGTGTGTTGAGCTTTGATTCCTAACTCTGCCTGAACTATCTGTGTAATCTTGGGTAATCTCACTCTCTGCCTTAATTTCCTCATTTGAAAATAGCCACCTACTCTCACAGGCTATCATAACTCTTGGTAGGCTGAATGTCTAAAGTAGCACCTACTGGAGAGTGATCATGGATGTCAGCAGCATTATCATCATTACATTCATAATGTGACTATAAAGAAATTTATTCCTTAGGGATCTTTAAAATAGGATCATTGACCATCAAGAGGCAGCTTCTGTGCCATCTTCCTTTGAAAACAGGTATGTCCTTGTGTCTTATGTAAACAGAACACTGTGGAAGCTCCTGGGGACTCCCGAGGCTAGGTTAGACAAGGCCTGCAGCTTCTGTTGATTCCTGTGAGACTCTCTCTGAGAGCCCTCAGCTGCTGTTTAAGAAGCCCAGTGACCTTGAGGCTGTCACGTGGAAAGACCACTCCCCAAGACCTCACAGAGAGTGAGATGCCTGAAGTGCCCCAGCTTTTCCAGCCCAGACCCAGACATAGAACAAACAAGCCTTCAAGACCTCCCAGCCTCATCTACCACATGGCTGCAATTCCATGTCCGAATCTGAGTACGAACTGCCTCACTGGGCCTAGTCAACCTCAGCTTCAGGGCAAAATCAGTGACTGCTACTGTTTTTGGCCCCTGTTTTCCTGTCATTTGTCATGCAACAGAGGATCCCCAGGTTCTAGGGATCTTGCAGCCACTCCAATGAAAGGAGAGAGCCAAGGTCGCCAGAGATAGTGGGCCTTAGCCTCTCTTTGTCAATCCAAACAGCTCTTTCTTGTATTGGAATTCTGCACACTACTTTGTTATTTTTTAACTTGGAAGGAAAAAAAGGCTTCTACTGCTAAAAGAAAAACTTTGAAGACTATTGAATTTGATAATATCTCAAATGCCTTCTAGGTCCACAGTTTTATAAATGGATTTCACATAAAGTAAGAACACTTGAATATGCACAGCAAGCCACACACACTGTGCAAAGTGCTTTATGTACAGTGAATCATTAAATGCTCATCATGACCAGCAGCCCCAAATCAACCAACGATGAAACAGCGGAGCAGGATAAAAATCAGCATTCTGATCTCAGTGCCCACACTTCTAACTAGAACATGAGAGCTAAAGTGAGCTATTTTGCTTAACAAAAAAGAGTGCTCATGTTTCTTAATAACAGTTGTAAACAAGGACCACATCTACCTGTAAGTTGAGTGTTAGCTACATGGCACAATTGGCTTCTAAAATATTGTTCAACCAAAATCACTGTCCCAACTCCACAGTCTCTAGGGTAAATACATTGCCACTTGGGAGAAGTAATTAATTAAGTCCATAATTTTTCTAGAGAACAAGCAATTACCATAGGGACCCTGATGATAAGAGAGATGAGATTTATTGGTGGGAAATGCCAATGAAGATATTTTCTCCAAGCAAGGTACAGAACCCCCAAATACTGTTTTGTGTGTACTGGGAGAGAGGATGAGGAATCCAGGAATCCAGATGATGACCAGCATGAGGCAATCTGGGACTAAAGGAATCAGCCTTACTGGAGAAATAATATTAGTGTTATTGATTATTTATACTATTTATTGAGTCCCTAACATATACAAATAATCTGATAATCTGAAATATACTATATTTAGTTCTTACAATCACCCAAAGATGTGGACATTAGTATTAGCATTATGCACAAGAGAAAACTGAGGCTCAGATACGTTAAACATCTGCCCAGGCCAATAAAAGGGAGAGACAGAATTTAAATCCAGGATTCAATGACTGATTTCAAAACTAGGCTCATTCCTTAGAGACATAAGAGATATTGCTTAGTGGTGAGATTATCTCCCTTTAATTGTGCACAGAAGGCTCATATATATACACCAAACCCCTGAGTCTTCATCTCTCCTTTAAAAAGACATACAAGAAAATTACATGAGGTGGAACATGTAGGCCTTCTATGTAAACTGGAAGTGCTACCATGTCATCTGCTAAAAATGTGACTCAAGAGAAAAAGAGAAATTTAGCCAAGCACTGAAATCTGTAACATTGGTAGACACAGAGACTGCCTGATAAAACATTTAGGGTAAAAATCAATTGGGAAGAAGGAGGGATTCATGAAGCATAACAGATCCTTACAGATGGGTTTAAGAGGCCATAAGAGACATATACATGGTTTCTAACACATGGTGAGAAATATTGCCATACTCTTAACTTATGGTCTTGTGTGTCTGAATACCGCTCAAGCACCTCACTGTTTATCTACTGTGGTCACATATACTGCACAGGTGTCTGAAAGTAAGCTCATACCACACTATTAAACTTACATAACAGTTGGGAGAATAACCCATAAAACTTCACATTCTATTTAACTACTTTTTAACATGTTGCCACATTTTTACCACATCCTCTTTTACTTTTGTGTGTGTCTCCTTTATACTTCAGTGTGTCTTTTCTAAGCATGAGGATATTCTCTTATGTAACTTCAGCAAAGAAGCAAATTGGGAAATTTCACAGTGATGCCTTTCATGACATTGTCATTTTTGAAGAATGTGGGCCAGTTTTATTTTTAATAGATGTCCCTCATTTTGGAGTGTTTCTGATGTTTCCTCAAGATGAGGTTTTAAGCATTCCTGACTGGAATACAACACAGACAATGATATATCTCTTCTTATTTTATCATGTCAAGAGGCTCATGGTGCCCACCTGTATTTGTTGATGATATTAACAATCAGTCAAGATGTTTTTGAGTTTCTCAACTGGACAGATATTGTTTTTTTACTCTTGCAATTATAAGTGATCTATTGGGAAACACTTTGTTAGAAATAACCTTTGAATTCATGGTTAAGAGCCCCACCCCCAGCTGCCTATGAGTCTTTGCCCCAGGAACTTGCAAATTTTCCCACTAATAAAAAAGATGCAGAATGAGCTTCATAGTAAACATTTAGGTATTACTAGATATAAGAAAATGTGGTAATAAAACTGCATTTATAATTTCTCTCTGGTTAAGCTCACAGAGTCCCAGTTTTCCTAGCTTTTCCCCACTAAGCACAACCATTAACTTGGGAATTTGCACAAAAGACAATGAAAGGAGAACTCTGAAAGGTGGTGATCTAGTTTGGGAACCCAGGACTGGAGACACAGCACAGTGGCAGAACATCCTGCATCCCCTATCCAACAGAAGATGGCCCAAACCCAGTGTTTTCTGACTCACGATATAGCAATAGAAGACAGTTCCGTAGGCTCTTCCTCCCCCAGAGAAAACAGGAATGTGTCTGACACCCTCATCTGAGTCTGATACCACTGGCAGGGAGATCTTTTAGTTGGGAGTCCCATCAGAAATAAGTAGCCAGGGAAACACTCTCAGAGATTCGGTATGGGCAGGGAAGACCAAACTAGCCAGAGGAGTTATCTATAGCAAGGGTTTAGCCCAGGAAGCCTCTTCACCGCTCAGGGCCTGAGACTTTTATTTCTCTCATCCAGAGACACTGGGATGGGCAAGGAGGGACGCAGCTAAAGAAATCAGCCTGGTTCAAGAAGTTTCTTTGTCCCTGCAGACCCAAGCAAGCCACTCTCCTTCCTCCCTTACTAAAAAAAACTAGGATAAGGAGGGAGCAGTGGGAGGATCTTACCACAGCCCTCTTCCACCAAGATACATGACAGCCTGGCCTAGGTAAACCTCCACTGTTCACTCAGGTCGCACTCTCTAGTTAAACAGAGACTCAAATTACAGGAAACAAAAACTGACAGAGCTTAAAAGTCTTATACACAAATCCACAATCATATCTGAGACTTCAAATATTCTGTCTCAGCAAGTGATTAAACAATTAGAAAATAAACAAGGATATTAAAGATATGAACAACATAGTCAATGAACAGGATCTCACTGATATAAATAGAATACCCACTTTTTTTCAAGTGCCCTCAGAACATTCACCAAGATTGATCATATCTTGAGTCATAAAAGAAACCTCAAAAATTTTGAAGAATTGAAATAATACATTTAACTCCAGAATAGCAATGCAATTAAATTAGAAATCAGAAAGACAAGAAAATCTCTAAATATGTAAAATTAAAGTAACTTCAAAATAATTCATGAGTTAAAGAGGAAATTTCAAAGTAAATCTTAAAATATCATACAAGTGAAAAGATGTAAACATGATGTATCAAAATTTGTAAAACACAAAGTACTGCCAAGAGAGAAATTTATAACACTTAATGTTTACTTTAGAAATGAGAAAAGTTCTCAAATTAATAACCTAAGTTCTTATCTCAAGAAACTAGAAAAATAACAAAATAAACCCCAAGCAAATAGGAGGAAGGAAAGAAGAGCAGAAAGTATTGAAATTATAAATAGAAAATTTATAGAAAAAAATCAATGAGACAAAAAGCTTACTTAAAAAAAATAAAACATAAACTTCTAGTAAAATGGATAAAAATAAATACACAAGTTACCAAATTCAGGGATTAAATAAGATACATTACTACAGATCCTGAAGTTATTAAAAAGTCAAGTGAATACAACTGGCAACTTTATTCTTCTAAATCACCTACTTTAAAAAAAAATAGAACAATTCCTTGAAAATTACTACCTAAACTCAATAAAGATTAAATAAACAATCAGAATAGTTCTATAGCCATCAAATAAAGCAAATCTGTAATTTAAAATATCCTGAAAAAGAAAACCAGATGGTATCACTGAAGAATATAATGAAACATAGAAATAAGAATTTACACCAGTCTTATCTAATATCTTGTACAAAACAAGAGAAGGAAATATTACCCAAATAATTTTATGAAGCCAATATTGCTCTGTTACCAAAATCCTGCAGACAGTGCATGAAAAGAAAACTAGAATAATATTTCTCATTTAATGCAAATCCTTAACAACATATTAGCAAACAAAATCTAACAATGTATAAAAATATGTATCATATCTATGTAAGATTTATTCCAGGTATGCAAGGATGGCTCAACATTAGAAAACCAATCCATGTAAAAAAAAAATCCAGCTAAAGAAGCTGACTTCGTACTGGGGTCTTGGCCAGGTGGGCCAGGGCAACTCAAGAGCTTTTCTGGAAAAGGGGCATATTCCTTTAAATTAAGATTATAAAGACTAATCCCTAGTCTTTATAAAGGGCTGCTGTCATTTAGGTGTTTACTACCTACCAAATGCTAAACAGAGTATCTACTATTGAATTCTTATTATTGCCTTTACTTTTCAATTAAGGCAACATTCAAAAAGGAGAAAATTATTTGCCCAAGGTCATACAACTATTATGCAGAGGAACTGGTCCAAACCCAACTCCCATGTCCATTACACCTTCCGCAGGTAACTGGAAGTAGGTTATCACAGCATCTGCACGTTTTAAAAACTGGAAGGAAATGTAGGGTGAGAGGTCCAACTCCCTCAGTTACTCAAAGAGGGCTGGAGGGACAGCCCCATAGCTTCATTCCTGGGAGCAGAGGGCAATGCCATACAGCAGGACAAATATTTCATGTAATTTACAAATTAGAGAAACTAATTTTTAAAGGCCAAATGCTTATTAATCGTGCTATAGATTGTATATCCCATCTAAATCATTTTCTTTAATATTTTTTGCATAAACACAGCTGTAAGAGCAGAATAAATAAAAATATGAAAAATAACTCCCCCATCCAGAATTCCAAAAACCTAACAAATCACCCGTTTTCATTTTTGCATATTTCTTTCCAGTCCTTGTTTACCTGCATATGGTATTTTTCAAAGTATTCTCTTAGTCATTTAATACATTTTTAATGGGACACCAAATATAAACTAAGGAATATGCTAAACTTCGAGGATATAATGAGAAGCAAATACAGGCAGGCTCTATCCTCATGAGCTCAGATAGTGATGAGTCCATTTTTATTGTCATATCGGAGTAATCTTCTTACAAATCTACATAATTCTGTATATGAGCCATCAAGACACATTCCATGAAGGTGAAACATTGTTTGCTTACTTATTTTTAATGGAGAATGTTTTGTTTTCAGGTTTTTACCATTTTAGATAATACAGTATGCGTGTCTGTGTGTATAAATGTGTTTTTGTTTGTTTTTACTTTAGACTTCGAGTAGAGCTGTAGGCTGACAAGGGTATAAGTATCTCTACAGTGTTGAGACATACTGCCACATTTATTTCAGAAATGGCTGTCCATACTTTACATAGCTGCCAGGAAGAGACGCTGAGAGCTGAGACTTACTGTATGTGTAAAACTTTGGGTAATGTGATGTTTAAAAATACATTTAAAAATATATTTTTTATTGATTTTAGAGAGGAAGGGAGAGAACAATAGGAACTTCAATGATGAGAGAAAATCATTGATTGGCTGCCTCCTGCACACCCCCTACTGGGATCTAGGCCACAACCCAGGCATGTGCCCTGACCAGGAATCAAACTGTGACCTCCTGGTTCATGGGTCGACGCTCAACCACTGACCCACACTGGATGAGCTAATGAGACTTTTCAAGCATAAACAAAATAGTCTACTGGACTCCCATGTATAAAACACTCAATTTCCACACTTTTTCAGACCACTTTTGAACCATTGCTTTTATTGGAGTGGGGTTTGGAGAGGGTTATTATTTTTTCCACAACTCACTAAGTGAATATGCTACAAGTGGTATTTGAACATTATAGCTTCAGGCTGAGACAAATTCACCCATTTCATAAACAAGTCAGTGTCAAGTTAGAGAACTTAATGGAGAAAGTTTGAATCGCATGCCACATTTGGATGAACACAAAATGCATTGTTGCTTAGGTCTGCCTGGGGGAAATTTACAGAGGGAGAGCCTTCTGACCCTTGCGTTCATCTTCTTCACTTCATCCATCTATTCCAGAGAGTTCTGTGCATAGCCTGTATTTTGCCCTAAATCATATATCTGTGTGATAGTGTTATTTTTAAGTAAAGTTTAAGTGCAAGATAACTATGTGATGCCAAGGTAAGAACAATGGGAAAGAAAAGGTTCAGAAAAAAGAAAAAAAATGAATACAATGAATTTTCATTATATTTTCATTGTATTTTATTTAAACCTTCATAGATTGAATTTCAGATGGCTGTTTATTAGTTATGCAAACCATTTTTTTATTATTCAGTTAATACCTTTTTTGTTATAATCATTTGAGAATCTTGGTTGGGACAGATTTTAACATATTTTTCATTTCCCCATTAATAATGTAAGGCATATATATGTATTTGTGTGTGTGTGTATATAATTGATAATATATTATAGGGAACAATATATATTATTATATATCAAATTAATAATAATATACATACACAATCAGACAATTCTGGTTCTACCATGCATTCTACCTCAAGAATCCAGCTTAAAAAATTAAAAAAAAAAAGAATCTGGCTAAATCACAGGAACAATGCACAACAGGCTACACAGTCACCCAATGACCGATTGCTATGATGTGCACTGACCACCAGGGGGCAGATACTCAATGCAGGAGTTGCCCCCTGGTGGTCAGTGTGCTCACACAGGGGGAGCGCCACTCAGCCAGAAGCAGGGCTCACGGCTGATGAGTGCAGTGGCAGTGGCAGGAGCCTCTCCAGCCTCCAAGGCAGCGCTAACAATGTCCGACTGAAGGCTTAGGCCTAAGCTGTCAGTCAGACATCCCTCGAGGGCTCCTGGATTGCAAGAGGTCACAGGCTGGGCTGAGGGACACCTCCTGCTAGAGTGCACAAATTTTGTGCACCAGGCCTCTAGTGGCTTTATAATGCAGAATGGGGAGAACTAATGCTTTGAAACTGACATATCTAGTTCAAATCCTGACTCTGCCTCCTATTAGCTGAACTAGTGTAAGACTTACTTCTCTGAGGTATATTTATAAAATGAGAATGACAAGTACATTAAAAGGTTGTTGTTGATATTAAATTACATTATGTAAAGTGAAATAAATTATATCAAGATATTCAACAGATGGTGGATAGTGGAGAAGGGAAAAAAGAAGGAAGGGGATATCATTTATTAATTCATAATCAATATTTTTCAAAAAGAGAAATAGAATAGAAAATACTTTTCTCTCTGTGTGTATTTGGGCTGTGATGTAAAATGTGTTTCTTAGTATGAACCCCAGTCAAAGAAATTTTAACAAATCTATCTGTGGAGATACCTTAATACTATGCAGATGTTATTAATATCTACTTCATAGGGATGTTGTTAAATGAGTTTAAGCAGTTACAGTACCAGAAGCAACACCTGCAGAAGGTAAACAATTGGTAAGGGTTAATAACTATGATCAGTTGTTTCAGTTATTGTTGATAGTGTATGGGTATAATTTAAAATATTATATTACAGAAAAATACACACACAGAATTCTGATGCTACTGTGCATTCATTCCACCTAAAGAATCTGGCCGAATCACAGGAGCGATGCACGTTGGCATTGGTGATACTGTCTCTGTCTCCATCTCTGCTAGGAGGGTTATTTGACATGCATTCCAACTCTACTTGTCTATATGGAGTGCCTTCTCCCATAAGAAAAATAGAAATCTTTCTGGCTCAGTGGTTTCCAGAATGTGAAACAACAACAAGCAGTGGAGAGAGAGGTCTGAAATAAGACAGCCACCTTTTTATTTTGCTAAGAACATAAAAAAATAAGCTTCCTACTTTTTACCTTCATCACCATTGCCGCCACCATCATTGTCATCATCACTTAAAATCACACACACAAGAACACTTAAATGCAAAAAAACAAAAACAAAACAAAACAAAACAAAACAAAAAAGAAAAAACATCCCAGAATAAAGGTTATGAGATGAATTTAAACTTATGAAAAATCTTATGCTCTTCTACTTTCACTTCCTTAGAGCAAAAGGAAAGATATTCTGAGATCAGAGTCAGTTCAAGAAACAGCTTTTAAGAACCCCATTCTTGCCTGGTCCTTGGACTCTTTTAACAACTTTAAAGCACATGATCAACTTCTGTGGGACTTGTTGCCTATTTCTGGAGGATGTGATCATGCTACTAGTATATGTGTTTATGTATGTGCACTTACTGGTACATTCACTTAAGGTCTTAACATGTGACAGCTTCTACTAATACCTACTTGTGAACTGCTGCAGAAAAACAGATATTGAAGTACTTCCAGTTTTCAGCCTCACTCTTACATGTGGGCAGAGTTTGAGAACTGGGGTTAATAATCTGTGCCTTCTACTTTCTATACAGTGACACCCAAATTTCTCTTTGTGTTGTGCCAAGAGGTGGTGAAATGAAATGACTACCAAATACAGCGTGTCCCCCAAAAATGTACACTCACAGTTTGAATAATTATAAAGGTAGTGTTTATTAAAATGCATTGCATTTTCAAAATTGAGCTATCCGCTGTTAAAGAGTATATACACCGAGTGGCCAGATTATTATGATCTCTGAATGCATAATATAATCTGGCCACTCAGTGTATATGTGTGTGTGTGTGTGTGTGTGTGTGTGTGTGTGTGTGTGTGTGTAGACAGAGAGGCCTGGTGCATGAATTCGTGCATGGGTGGGGTCCGGCCAGCCTGGCCAGGGGGAGGGGACATGGGCAGTTGGCCAGCCTACCTGCTGGTCGAACTCCTGGTCGAGGGGACAATTTGCATATTAGCCTTTTCTTATATAGGATATACACTGAGTGGCCAGATTATTATGCATTCAGAGATCATAATAATCTGGCCACGCAGTGTATGTATTTTTGGGACACCGTGCATATTTCCTATACTCTCCAAACAAGCAAGCAAGCAAGCAAACTAACAAACAAAAACCACACACATTAAGATAGCCAAAAGGTTCTCTAGGAAAACAAGGGCTACTATCACAAGAATCAGAAATTCTTGACCTCCCTTAAATAATTTCTGCTACTTTGGGATGACTTGATGTTTATCCTGGCTTCAGATTAAAATTTAAAGTATTTTGTGTTTTAACTTCTTGAAATTATGTTTTTGATCATATTCAAACAGATACAAACTAACAGACACATCACACTACTATGAAGAAACTTAAGGGCTGGTGATCTTAGAATGGCACTGCCCCAACCTGCTCCTGCTGCACTCTTCCCTAACGAGGGGTTCTAAGCGACGTGCCCTCGGCACTCTCAGTAGGTGAGAAGCTCGTAAAGGAACACTTCACTGATAAGTTCTAACTCACCTGAGAGTGTGTACACGTAAGAAAAATGCTGACCCTAAGGAAAGAGAGGCCTATTAGTTATCTACTGCCGGGTAACAAATTACCCCAACACTTATTGACTTACAACAAGCACTTACTTTCTCACATATTCTGTGGGTTAGAAAGCAGGACACACATAATTGGATCCCCTGGCACAGTCTCTCACATTGCTACAACCCAGGTGTCAACTGGAACTGCGTCTTATCCCAAGGCTCCCACAGGGGATGGTCCACTCTCCAGCTCACCACGTGGTGGTTGGCAGGACAGGTTCCCAGGGCTGCTGGACTAAGGGCTGCGGTTCTTTTCTGGCTGTCAGTGGGAGGCCTCAGTTCCTTGCCATGTGAGTCTCTTCAGAGTGCACCTCACAACCTAGCAGCTAACTTCTCTCAGGGTGAGCAATGGAGAGAGAGAGGCAGCAGCCAAGACTGATGCCACGGTCTTTACATAACTTCATCTCCCAGTGCCTTCGTCTGTTTTATCTGTTAGAAGCGAGCCACTGGCTTTGACTGACACACCAGGAAAGGAGTACACAGGAGCATGAGTCAGGGCGGCGAGGAGCAGGTGGGGCCACTGTAGGGGCCCTATCACCAGAATTAGAAGGCTCTAATCCTAAATTTCTCAACATTAGACATCAGAAAAGTGGAGTGGTAAGGAAATTGTGCAAACACACTAATACTGGGAGTGTATTTTTTCTGTTTTGTTCTTACTGCATCCCAGTTCTGAGAACTGTGCCTGACACAAAGCTGAATGAAGGAATGCACGAGGCTGTACATGCCACTTCCCCTGCCAGGGCTCCCTTTCTTCAGCTCCACAACCCGAGGCTGGGGGATGTCATCTCCACTCTCTTCTTCCAGCACTGGGCACGGGAGGGGGCATGTCTGCACACACAGCTTTGAATTTTTATAGCACAAGGTGTGAAAGCAAATATTTGTTTTTTAAAAAATAATGAGGTATATTCAATTACATTCTCTCACTAAAATATTAATAGAGCTTTTCATAATATGATTTTAGTGAGAACAATCTTTTATTTTTAATGGAATAAATTATTTTAAATGTTTCCTCCCTCTTTAAAGTTGTCTATTTTGTGTGTTTCACAATATTCCTAAATAACAGTAAGGTGGTCCATATATAATGTATATGTAATACATATATTATATACCCACATAAATATACATATATGTGTAGATATAATACACATTTATCTGTATCCAATGACTACACACACACACACAGAATGGAAGAGAGAGAGAACTCTTTTGGATTTTCAGTTGAAAGACTTTATAAACCATCCCTCTCACCTGGAATAATAATATCAATTGGCTTAACTCAGTGGTCGGCAAACTCATTAGTCAACAGAGCAGCAAACCGTGGCTCGCAAGCCGCATGTGGCTCACGAGGCACAGTTTGCCGACCACTGGCTTAACTGATTCCCTACAACTCTTGTCCCCTACAACTCAATCTCAGTCCTCAAATCCTAGATCTAACTCAGATCATATCACTTCCCTAATCAAAATCCCTAAATGGCTTCCCACTGTACTTTGAAAACAACCCAAACTCTTTTCAAGACCAAGACTCACTGGCCCTTGCCTACCACTGACCTAGTCACCTGTCCCTCTAACCCTTGTTCACCTTTTACCATCCCAGTGTCTCCTTTAACTGTCCAGGACACACCGGGGTCATCTTCTTGAAGGCTCTACTAATCTGTTGCTTTCTCTTTCTTCTCCCAAGTCCATTCTGCCCCAGATCAGTATGGCTGGCTTCTTGTCACTCCCATGCCACTTTAATTGTCACCTTTTCAGAGAGACTTTGCCTTCCAACCCAAATTCTCCCTCTGTGTCACCCTATTTCATTTTCATTATAGCACCTCTGGCTATCTCTCTACTCACCAGCTTATTGCTGTCTCCACATTTGAGTTTTATGCTCCATATGAGCAGAAACCTACTGACTCTAGTTCAAGGTAGAATCCTCAGTATTTAGAATACTGCTTGGCACACATTAGGTGTTCAATGCTTATCTATTGGTGGGATGGAGGAAGGAAGGAAGGAAGGAAGGAAGGAAGGAAGGAAGGAAGGAAGGAAGGAAGGAAGGAAGGAAGGGAGGGAGAAAGGAAGATGCTGGGAAGAAAGTCATATTATTCATTTTCTCATTGCTAATTTCCTCATTTACAAAATTGGAATTGAAAAATATATACACTCAGTTTTGTTTTTTTTTGGGGGGGACACTAAATAAGTAAATTTTTAGTGGGAAGGCTGACACATAGTAGGCATAAAATAAATGGTAGTACTTTCCCTTCTCTCCCCAAGGAATGTACAATTCTATTAATGTCATTTATTTTTAAAAATCATCATATGACACAACAGAGAACTTGAATCCTCAGAATCAGAGGAACCACATCCTTAACCTTTTTCCAGCACACTTCTTAGAGCTCCTTGCTTCACCTCTCACTCATAAAGGCTGCTCATTCTCCCACTTTCCCCACCTAAACTTCCTCTACAAAAATTTCTATCCCTGGCTCAACTTTCTTCCAGAGAAAAAAATGCAGTTGCCCTAATTTGGCATAGAGGATGTTTCACAAGTGGATCCCAGATTTGGCCTATCCACAGCACTGTCTCCTTGGCATCCTGCAGCCTCTCAGTCGCTGGCTTTCTCCTGAACCAGGGGTGCTTCCTGGCTGTGTGATGAAGGACACATTGGTCCCTCTTGGCACTGTCTTCCTTCAGGCCCTGAGCCACATGTCGACTTACTGACCTTTCTCTGCTCCTCAGGTAGAGTCAAGTTGCTGGCATCTGAATGGGAGTTGATTACCTATGTATCAATTTCTCCTATTTTGTTCAGTGCTTAAACAAGGTGGCTAATTCTCCTCTGGTCACATGCATTTACTCGGAAGCAATCAAGTGATAGACCCTTGGTCTAGAGCAGCATCTATGGTATTGAGACACAGTCAATCAAACTCTCTAGGTTTATAGGACCCGACTTGCCTGCTATGGTGTGAAACACTAATTTCTAATTTGCAAAATGCTTTGACCTCTGAAGTGCATTCACGCCTTTAATGCTTTCTACAGCTCACAGCAGGCAGTTTGCACAGATGCTCAGTCCAGCTACATTGAGAATATTTTCCTCCATATTCTCTAAGAACCTTGAATAGGCATTGTGCATATCCAATATTCACATTAATAGACATGAGTCCCTTTCCCTCCCTGAGCCAGGTTCCCTCTACCAAATAATTATAAAATGTATTCAGGGCTCTGTCACACATAGTGATAAAAATCATTATTTGTTCTTAAAACCCTGTTAGCTGGGTATTATACCCCCTTTCCCAACTAAGGAAACTGAGGCCCAGAGAAGCCAAATGAGTTGATAGATCTGGGATGCAACACCAAGTCTATCTTACTAGCTGCCTGCCATTTGGATTGAATTAAAGGATGAATTTGAACTTGCTTTAAATATGTAAGACTGGTGCACCATGTAGCCTGATGCCCTCACTCATGCCCAACCACTCATCCCTGTACTACCCATCACTCCCATCTAGGTTACCATTCTGGATTTGAATATACTTCCATTTTTAAGTCATTATATTCACTATGTGCAGCTCAACTTGGCACCAGTGTTAGGTAGGAATTGGGGGCCAAGTTTTCCAAGTGTGGCCCACACCTGATTTACATCAGAATTGCCTCTAGCATGGAACAATTTTATTGTTGTGGAATCAGAATTTCAAAGGTGGTGGTGGCTTCTGGTAATATCCATTTCAACATTAGAGCCAGTGATCTGAATGTTTGGCGAGTTTGAAACTCACACCTCTGAGCTGTATACATTTCACATCCCTTATCCCCCACTAGCAATACACCTGCAATACTCACAGTGAATTACTACTCCCAGAGCGCCAGCAAGGAAAGAAAAATAGCATTTATGGGCCATCATTTTGCTCGTTTGCTTTTTAGTTAACCTTGTAACACACTGGTGAGGTGGATGTTATGGGGCCAATTTCACTTTGAAATTCAGTCTCCCAGTGGTTAAAGTCATTGTTCACACAGCTCTAAACCCAGATCCCAATTTGATTCCAATTGCTTTGAGGTGTGTTTACACGTAACCCACTTTTCTTGCCATAAGTGCAGAAGTTGGTCCCTTCTATTTTCCACACAACACTCCCTCTGTGACTCCTTTTTCTAGTGATTTTGCTCTAAATTTTCACCAGCTGGAACCTGGGAAAGACATTGTAGGGGAGGAAGGAGAACCCGGCTCTGCTACCTGAAGGGGACTGGCTGAGTCCTGCACGCCTAGTGTTCATGTCTGCACTTAGGTGGGGAATTCTGGGCACCTGCACTACCTGGTTAGACTCCGTGATGGATGAGCCTGTCTCCCCCACTTCCACTGTGACTCCCAACAGCTCTGAGAACAAAAGCTCTGCACATGGGAAACCTCTGGTACATGCTCATGACTGATGATGGCATCGGTGGATGACAAGCACAGCATCCTCCGTGTGCCGCCAATGAATAAGCCAGGTCGACATTAAGAAAGGTGTCAAGTGCTGTATCCCAAAGGCCTGTTCCTGGGTCATATAAATTGCCTGAGTGCAAAGTAACGGGAAGTGTTAGAGTTAGTTAAGACTGATGTGAATCTAAAGGTCTTTTCAGCCATTTCCCCCTTTTATTCACAGAGGGGCATTATGTATGCATAGTGGGGATGAGTGTGGCTAGGGAGCCAGGCTGCCCGAGTTTATTGATCACTCCCACTTATCACCTATGTAACCCTGACCCATCATGCTGGGCACCCTGGGCTCCTCATCTGTAGTGGGAATAAAAATAGTACCTACCTACTAAGTTAGCTGTGCGGGTTCAGTGAGTTAACAGGTAGCATAGTGACTGGCATATAGTCACGAAAGGTGATCAGAATGTTACTCATCTTAAGTATTAAGAAAATAATCTGTTGAGTAGCCCCTTGGCATTTATTATCACAGACACTCTGTGAAGGACATCTTTGGAGCAGGTGTTGTCTGTGCTCAGACCTCCCTGGCCCAACTCAAAGGTCCCCTTGGGGCAGCTTCAGTACATGCTGACTACTCCCCAACATGCTGGCAGGCCCTTCTTTGGCACCTGCCTGAGAGTGTTTTCTGGCCACTGCCAGGTTGAAGTCCTGGGAAGACAATGCCTCAGGAGTAGCTTTTAGCCAGTGAGGCATGGTCCTTTATTTATTTTTTTAAATATATTTCATTGATTTTTTTTTACAGAGAGGAAGGGAGAGGGATTTAGAAACATGGATGAGAGAGACACATCAATCAGCTGCCTCCTGCACACTCCCTACTGGGTATGTGCCCGCAACCAAGGTACATACCCTTGACCAGAATCGAACCTGGGACCCTTCAGTCCACAGGACGACACTCTATCCACTGAGCCAAACCGGTTAGGGCGAGGCATGGTCCTTTAGACAATCCCCCCCCCCCCCAGCTTCCTTGTCATAGCTCGAGGCCATTCTAGACACTCACTCAGAATCTCCAGTGAGATTTAGCTCCAGGCATCCACACACTCTGTACTACCCCTTCCCTTTCTTGCCTCACTCACCCTGCCCCCCTGCCTTGTTTATGGGGACCATCCCCTAAATGCTTGCAACCAAATCCTTGTGTCACCATTTGCCTTTGCGGGAAGTAGATTAGAATAGCAGTGAGGTCTCCACTTTATGTGTGAGACCCAGAGAGGTTCAGTGCATTCCACAGGTCATGCTCTCTCCCCTCCATCTGATCCTCTCATGACTTGCAGTACCACAAAGTTATGGTCACGGTGCTCTGGTGACACTGAGCAGGAAAAGGTTGTGAATCAGGAAAGGTTCTTCAGAGAGAGTGACATCTGATTTGCTCCTTCACTGAGGTGCAGGCAACTTCCTACCTGGGGGAGGGATAGAGACGGGACTATACACAGACAGGCATGATCTTGTGAGGGGTTACATGCTGTCACCAAAGTTGGTGAGTAGGGCTGTCTACCTCCCTCGAGTGCTCCCCACTGCTCTGTACCCCAACCTTTCTGCAGGACTTCCTGGGTCTGCCTAAGATCCAGAAACTCCTGGGTTAACACAGGAGGAAGCTCTCAGGACTCCAGTCCAGCAAGAGCTGGTGACTGTACTGATGGGCTGGTCCCTGGACCTTCCTGGTTATTAAACACTTGTAATAAACCCTCTTGGCAAAAGGAAGAGCACAAAGATATTTACTCATTAAACCCCATGTTCTTCTTCTCCCCTTCCTTTTCCAAGGCGCCATTCATCTTACAGCTGAAAAATAAATGTCTCCTTGATACATCGGCCAACATAAAATTTTAATGCCATGAGCAATTACCCCGTCAGTACCTTCCCTATAGCAGGAGCGCTGATGAAACAGAGCCCAGTGCTTAGCTGTGAAGGCTTCCACCTAAGACGGCAGAAACATATGGTCTTTCAGCAGGCCGGTAATTCCCCAGATTGCCCCCCAGTTGGCTGGGGAAAGACTAAGCCTGCAAATTCATAGCTACGGAAACGCGCTGTCAGGGTGCGGCTCGGTGAGCTGAGCAAAGGAAAATGACGGCAAGGGAAGTGCAAGCACAAGAGATACGCAAGGACTGCCAAGTTCACCGCTCAGCTGGGAGAGCTGTGTTTTCCACGTTAACGAAGTCATCTTTCTGACACTCTGAACTTGTTCTTTGAGGGGGAAGGCACACGGGTCCTGGTTACAGACAGAGAGTTGATAACTTAACAAATGGACATCACAGCTGCCTCTATACCAGGCTCCAGATTAAACGCTGATAGGCCCCATGGGATTCTGAATATGTTTGTCTGTAATTATACTTTTTAATTGGAACATGCAGGCTGTGCAGGGAGAGAGGGAAATCAGCAACCCAGGGAGAAATGGCTTCAAGAAGGGATTCAAAAATATTCAAATTAGATTTCAAAAGGCATATTTAAAAGGAGCATATATTGATTTTTGTTTGTGTTCATCACAGTGAAAAGTGAAAAAAAATAATGAAGATATACATCTCAGAAAGAAACAATCAGAAATGAGAGGCAGGCTCTTAAACCCCCCAAAGCCATGTCCCCTGTAGAGGGTTTGTTCTTAAAGAAGGTACCTAGCACAGCTAATCTGTTACCTCTCTCTGGCCACATAGCCATGGAGGTTTTCTGCAAACAACCCTCTTTGATTTCCACCTATCTACTCTGGAAGCCAGTTGGCATCAGAGAGTTAAAAAGGCGGATTCTGAAGTAGACCGCAGAGTTGGGAAGGGTGGGGAAGGGGCGGCTGGGGTTTCCCTAGTCTCTGTCCTAGGAAGACCTGCCCCTCTGAGTCCTCCCTGGGGTGAGGCTGGGCTGCAGTGCTCTGGGCTGCTGGGCATCTTGCCCTGATGAGCATTTTATGAACTTGGGCAGAGGGGCTTCTGCCGCTTCCAATAATGACCCTTTTCTCCATACCACAAGCACAGAGCTCTCTGGAATAAAGGAAGCTGGCTCCAGAGAAGAGATCCACAGTTTGCATATGTTTACAATCTCCTTCTTCTGCCTCAGTTCAGTACCTAACACTGTGCTTGGCTCTGGGAGGCCCTGCCATTGAGATCTTCTTGGAGGTAATTAGAGAAAGGAAGCTGCTGTGGGGGGAGGGGCAGTCCCACTTTGGAGGAGGAGGAAGAGGGAAGGCTTGGTACAGGGCTTCCCAGGGAAGTCAGAATGTGTGCAGGGCCAGTGTTCGGTTCCATGGTGGACTGTGGCATTTCAAGTGATATGACAGACATAGAAATGTCACGGCGAATGCGACAGATGCCAGGCACTTCAGGGACATCTGTGCAACAGGAGTGAGGGGCAGAACAAAGTTACAGGAGGAGGCAGGAGCTAGAAGGAATGTCCACCCTGACCCCTGAGGGAGGAGAAAGTGGTGGGACGGTTTGACAGAGGAATGACAAGGTCAATTCTGGTTTCGCAAAAAGAAGCAATGATCATAGTCCAGGCAAATATGTATATTCCTGCCACTGTCCTAAGCGCTTTCCATGTAGTTAATCCCCACAACCATCTTATGGGGTAGATACCACGGTTAGCCCCATTTCACAGATAGGGTGAGTGAGGCACATTAAGTGAGGGGAAGCAAGTTAAGTGGTAGCACTAGTAAGTGGGGACACTCAGGACAGAAACTGAGACCACCTGCCTCCCAGGCCCACATGATTGAACACTAAACCACACTGCCTCTTCATTAATGACCCACGCGGACGTACACGAGTTAACATGACCTGCTAATTCCTCTCTACTTTTCAGAATGAAAAATGAAGGCAGAGAAAGCAGGTTTGACTTGGGAAAGGTCCCACAGAGGAACTGGTAGAGTATTCTGTTTAAAAAGAATCCTATCAGCCATTTTTAGTTTCTGGCATTTTTATAAACAAATGTAAATACAGAGCAGAGGCCAGCAAAAGAAGGCATTTCAACAGGAGTCGGTAAATCTTAACTATTCTATTATTAAAATGCTCACAATACTGCCTGTGCCTAATACGATGCTTCCAGGGAAATGTGCAAGGTATCAGCGAAATCTTCAATAGTTTTGCCCCAATGTTGTAAGCTAATGACTATCAAGTAAATCAGTGAGTCTTTTACTCCAACCTCCTTTCAGTCTAGACAAGCCCCTCAAGTGGTGAAGGCACTCATTTGTGTAACAATAACAGTGATGAGAAAGAAGAGCTATTCATTCCTCCCCTTCTCGCCAGACTCCTGACACTCTAATCTGGCACTCTTGATTGAATCCTGTAAACTGACATTTATGGCCAAGGTGATCTACACCTTTAATGGGAAAAAAATTAACTATCTGGAAATATGTGCACAAATCATGTAACTGACTATTTACCCACTTCCATGCTGGCTTCTTACTGAAGCATAAACGATTTCAGGGCCATTTCTAAGAGCCACTTACCTTTCCAAGGCACATCCATCAATGTGCTAAAGCTGCTTCCGGAGTGGGATTTCCAGTGGCAGGCATCATGTTCCCGCTAAGATAAAGGCCCTCCTTGTACCCTACTCAGTCATTGTGAAGGCTCTGTTACAGTATCGCCACACAATAAATCCAGGATGCATTTGTTATTTATCTCATCGTTCCTGTCTTCCTTGTTCCAAGCTTGTTGCTTCTTTCTCACTGTCATGTTCGGGAGGACTGTTAAATAGGGCAATTGAAAACACCCCCTACATCTGAATAGTGAAGTGTTTGTTGAGGAGGTTGTAAGTAATGAATGTCTATTGGCCAGAGAGCTGTGTTTGAATGGCAGGTGAGGTAACTCCAAGACATCAGACAAAGTGTATAGCTGGGAAACCACCACTTCTAGACTCCTCACCTCACGTTTCCAGAAGAACAGAGATTTCTCATCGGGCTCCACAATCAATGAAATGAGGGAGGGTAAGCTTTGGGGTCAAAACTCCCTGACACCACTTTTATTCTTAACAATGGAAAATTAGCTGTGCCGCTGTGAAACGCATGGGAGACAGGGAGGAACCTGCACAACTGAGAGATGGAGGAGGGGACTTGATTCATTTAGATGTTTTGTGGAGGAGGGTTTGCTATTCTCATATGTAAATTTTTTTGGAGAAGCTATTCATTTGTAGACATGATGCTACATAAAATGTTAGAAAGGTGGCCTGAACAAAACACCTCTAGGAATGGCCGTGCTTACCCGAGAAAACTGGGGGGAGGGGACTTCAAGGTGCAGTCACCAGAAAAATGAACTCTTTCAGACTAAGGCCCCCTCCGCAGGACACAGACATTGAAACATACACGGAGGGAGACTTTCATAGCATCATTGACAAGGTTGGCTTGCTTAAGCAACTGGTGTTGGCTGGGATGACATACAGCTCATGTTGTACTATTATTTTGATTCTGAAGGTTGGGGGAGAGTGAAAAAGGCCGGTAAGTTTGAGTTTTCACCATGGTCCATGACATTGAACAAGAATTATTCCTGAACATGGCTAGAAGCGATGCCACCAAAAGCTTTTTACTCGGTCACAAAACTCCTTTGAGGGTAACTGCACACAGCTAGCGGGTTTACTGTAGACTAAACATTCTAACTTGGTCCTCCTCCTCAGAACAATCTGCCTGCAAACTCCCAAGTTCAAAGGATCAAGGAAACGAAAACTTTCTACACTAATGATTGTATAATTAGAGAAATTCTTGCCCCAGAAGATAAAGTAACAAATATATTTATGGTTTATTTCAGGAAGTTTCTAAAAATCCACCTATTTGAACAACAGATCACCCCATTCTCAGAAAAATAAAAAATGCCATGTGGGTAAGTAGTACTTTTTCACGATCACTTAACCAACTGGCCCAAGCCCTCTAATCACCTGCATTTACACAAAAAGACTTGCTTCAAAACCCTCCTCACCGGGTCCACCAACAAAACATTGCTCTATCACAGACTTTCCCTGATTCTGGTCAAGCTTCCCCTTTGAAAGAGATGCCTTAATACAGACCCCAAATGTCAATGTATTTGCCCTTGATCTCCCTCGGCTGAGAAGTTCCTAAGACTCTTTCCAGGTGGTGGTCTCCCTTATTGCAGTCAGTGGAAAACAGGACTGCTGCTATCAACAGGCTATGTGGGTGCTTTGTCAGGGAGTTGTTAGTCAACACTCAGAATTCCAAGCTATGAACTTCCATATTCTACTGTTCCATGGCCTTGCGCAGAGCAGACAATGTCAGAGGTAGGTGTACACCCAGGAGGGGAACAGCTTGTTCATGTGACAACTTCATGGTTAGCTCCTGGAGGAACTGCCAATCTGTTCTCTTTCTCTGTATTTCCGCTTTGTCATTGAAAGAGAACCAAGGCAGCCAAATCGAAATACTTGGGATTTGGGGCACTAACATGGGACTGAAAGATGAAAGGAATTAATCTTTTAGATTTAGACTAAGAAGTAATAGAAATTAAATGATGAATTGGGGGTAGTTAGCATGATGGAAATATCCCAATACAAATGAAAAGGAAAGTGGGTTAATATAAGGTATAGCTCATCTCTCCTTACCCACTAGGGCAGTGGTCGGCAAACCGCAGCTCGCGAGCCATATGCGGCTCTTTGGCCCCTTGAGTGTGGCTTGGCATTAGAACCACTTCTTCAAAATAGACTTGCTCAGGCCGAAAACCGACGTCTGCGCATGGGCCAAGCAGTTTCAATCGAACTGTACGTGCGCGCCCGCACGTGGTATTTTGTGGAAGAGCCACACTCAAGGGGCCAAAGAGCCACATGTGGCTCGCGAGCCGTGGTTTGCTGACCACTGCACTAGGGAGTTCTATTCAGTTTCGCATATTGGGCCATGTTCTCTGTGGGAATCTGAGGAACAAATTGGAGTCAACAGAACTCTCTCCTGGAGTTCATCTAAGTCTCCTACTGTGTTAACATCCCTTATTTTTCCAGTGAGTCTTCAATCCTGCCTTGTCAATTCAGGAGGGTTCTGATTCTGCCTGCTTATCATTAATTCAGGGTTCTTAATTCTGGGTTCTTCCCCAGACTTTTCCAGAAATGTGATGAGAACATTTATCAGATAAAGAGATTAGCTGATTTAGATACCAAAGGTACTTAAGTATACAAATTTGCATTAAACTCATATCTGTATAAACAACTATATTAACTAAAAATAATGGGATTTTCGTGTTATAGAAATAAAACACAATAATAAAGAACTTAGGTAGGCAAAATAATCTACCCCTTCCTTACACCCTCCCCACCCCTCAATTTCTACATCCTAATTTCATAATTCGAGAAATTGCATGGAAAGAGACCTTTGTAGATGGGATAAGGTTATAGATCTTAAAATAGGAAGAATATCCTGGATTATTCAGGGGAGACAAGTATAATCACATTGGTACTTCAAAGTGGAGGAAGGCAGCAGAGTCAGTGAGAGAGATACGACTGTGGAACAAGAGACCAGAAGCTTGAGATGGACTTGACTCACCATTGCCTGCTTTGAGGACAGAGGAAGGGGCCATGAGACAAAGAATCAATGCAGCCTTTAGAAGCTGGGATCAACCCACAACTGGCAGCTAGCAAAGAAACAGACTTCAGTCCAGCAAACTCAAGGAACCATATGCTGCCAGCAACCTAAATGAACAGGAAAGAGATTCTCCCCTAGAGCCTCCTGAAGAAGCACAGTCCTGGTGACACCTTGACTTTAGCCCTGGGAGACACGTGTAGGACTTCTGACCTACAGAACTGTAAGGTAAGAAGTTTGTGTTGTTTTAAGCCACTATATTTCTGGTATTTACTGCAGCAGTAGAAAACTAATACAAGGAACCTGACCACGTATCTCATATGCTTTCTTATATCAGAGAAATTATTGCAACTCATTCTCAAAGTGTCCTTGTGAAGTAGCTATTTTGCTTGACCTGACCTTATTTTAATACATATGGGAACTGTCCTTCAGGTGGCAAAGGCAGGACTCACCTTGGCCCTTCTGACACTGTCGCACTTTATAAGACTATTTCCCAGTTGTTTAAAAACATTCCAAATCAAATTCTTATATTTTAACACTAGAGGCCCAATGCATGAAAATCATGCCTGGCCGGAGATCAGGGCCGATCTGAGGGGCGACCAGAGGGGTTATTCACGGTGGGGGGAGACACTGGCACTCGCCTTGGCTGGCCTGGGACCTGCAGGCTGGGGGGCAGCTCCAGCCTTGAGCATCTTCCCCCTGGTGGTCAGTACATGTCATAGCAACCAGTCATTCCGCAGTTTAGTCGATTTGCATATTAGGCTTTTATTATATAGGATAAGTCATTCTAGAATTACTGGCTTCCCAGGGCAAAATGTTAGGCAAAAAGTAGTTAAGCTCATCTCTTTCCTTGTATAGTTTTGGATTGACAACTGGTAAGAGTCCTATTCCAACAACTTAGCTCTCTAACTTATCCTTCTGATTATCTCTTCTTCCAATTGTGTTTTCCTGACCCCAAAATTCAGACAGCAATGAAACTCAACAATTTCCCCACAGGAAATAATTGTATATTCATAAACATAGTGATTTGCTTGAATGCCTACAATGCAAACAGAAAATTATGAGGATTTGAGCTTCTCTAATGTCCATGCTTATGGAGCCATACTGATCATTATAAATATTATTAATCTTTTGGACACTCATAGACAGAACACTATTATACTCCATTGATTACTAAAAGAAAAGCTGACAACACAAGAGTGATCTCCTTTTCAATCATTTTCAGGATGTTTCAGAATATGTACAAATACATATTTCCAAGCAAAAGCATTTTCTTTACCAAGGCAGCCCTCTCTTACAGTCTCTATTGACCCTTTAAGAATTATTATAAACTTATGGGTGTTTTTTATTGTTAATACTATTGATATATTATTATTGATTTTTAAAACCAATTTCCAGAGACCATAAATTCAGGCATGTGCTCAAACCAAATTAGTGGGAATAATTGAGTATTTACTCTAAGTCTAGATTTGAGTATCCCAAAATGCTCATGGGAGTAAGGGGGGCACTGGGTATCAGGCAGTGAGGGATGGTGGGGTCTGTGGTAACTTGAAGAACTCACACCCTGTCTGCAGTGGGAAGTTGCTACTTAAATCCTGCTAGCTGTGCATGAGCAAAGGCACATTATCACCAGATATCCTGATTTTTAAAAGAGAAGCACAATGTAATTATGAAATTTCTTGATTCTTAAAATATTGGCAAGTAATGAACCTTTTAAACATAACTGCTGTCTGTTTTCAGTTTGGGATTTCTCATCTCAAGTTGGCTGACAATTGGGAAGCAGCACTTACTGTTTTGAATTTGTAAACATCCTTTGTAAAATATCACAGATTCAAATGGAAATAGCTCTGTCACTCTGGTTACAAGTTAAAAGGCATCTTTCCTGAGAGGCCTTTCTTGTCCTGGTCACAGGTCTGGTATATCCTAAATCCTTGGCTGTTCTGACTCTTCCTCTTTAAAAAAAAATAATTTATAATAGAATTCAACTGTGTGTCTGTTCAACTCATCTAATTAATATAGAACAAGACATTTGTACATGCTAAACATTATGCTAGGTGCTGGGGCATAAAGAAAAACAATCTAGCTACGCACTAGAAAATGACATTTTGAGGAGTATGAATGAGGTACTAGCTAAAGATATTAAATTATTATTACTGTTGTGGCTAACATCTACTGAGTATACGAGATACCAGGCGCTGTTTTAAGTACATCACATGCATTGCTACATTTAATTCTAACAATAACCATACAAAATTGGCACTACTGTAATCCTGCTTTACAGTTAGGAGGTGGTGGAGCTGAGATGCCGTCCATTTAGTCAGGTCAGCCACAGAGATGTTCTCCTAATTACTAACAACAAAGCTATACCTGAGAAGATGAGAGCCATTCATTATGATGACCAATAAGGTGAGCCAACAAAAGAAGCCTCAAATAGAAGCTGAGAAAAGTCCTAGATTTGGACAACTTTCATATTTTTCTCTTTGTCAGCACTACTTTGATTACGGCTATCCATTTCCCCACAGCTCACGCAATTCACTGTAAATTATGAGTGTGATTAGAGTATTTTTACTCTTGTGATTATGAAACAGTAGAGTGATTAGTGATTTTATAGGTAGATATAAGTATTGATTTTGAGATACATACTTTGATTAAATGGTGATTTTGGCAATCAACCATGCTTTTATGTCTTCAAACGCCTGTGAGAAAAAAAATTCTAACCAGTGTGAAAGATTTAATATTTAATAAAAATTATTTCATAGATTAATTTGTAATCACCTCTGTTTAATGAAATCTGAAAGAAATCTGCTTATTGAGGGTGGGCTGGCATTCTTTCTTTTCCAATCGGGCATATTAAAGCAAAACCAAATTTTATTATTTTCATTTCTGATTGCTATTGTGAATGAAATAGTAAGTAAAGAGTATGTGACCTAAATTGCCTTAGTTTATTGATAATGAAACGATCCAGAAAGCATTATGAATGGCTTCAGTAAGGGTTCCCTAGGGCTGAAGTGATGTGGCCTAGATCTAGTTTCTCTCTCCAGTTTTGATTCCTTTTCCTTGGAGCTCATCCACTTCGGCCTACAAAGGGCCCCACGTGGCTCCTGAGGACACAGCAACTCCCAACAAGAGCACACTGTTGTCCTGGATTGGCCAGCAGACATCCAATAGTGCATCCTGATTGGACAGACTTAGTTTGATGGCCCGCCCCATCACCATGGCCATGGTGAGTGGTTTAGGTCCTGTATCTGCACTTGGGAACCATTAAGGACAAACCACATTCTGAAAGGGAACTTGGATACTCTTCCCAGAAGGAGGAAGAGCGGCTGCTTGCTGGAGGTAATGTACATAATTTAAAAAAATTCATGTTCATTTAATATGGTTTTATATTTTTAAAAAAAAACCTACTGTGTGCCTGTGTTAATAGGTATATAGAACAACGAATAAAGCGTGGAATTCTACCTTCCAGAAGCTTTCAGACTCTATGTGGAAAGAAAGTTCAACAGAGAAGAAATCACACAAACCCCACCCACATACCTCAAAAGATCACAGGTTGGACTATCCTACAGAATGGCAGATGATCAAGTTTCCAGAGAAGGTTAAGTACTATTCATTCAGAGTCTTCTGTTTAAGAGAGTGTGAAATTCCCTGTAGGAAGCTGCTCATTAACAATAGTTGTGTGTGTTTTTTAACTTTAATTAGCATTTTGGTATTTTAGAGAATTTCAATTATGTGAAACATTAACATTTTGGGCATATCTACATTTCCTACTAATTGAAAATAAATAATGATGAAAATAACCTTTTTTCCTAATACACATAATATATAGAGAGTTTATTTCACATCAGACATTTAGAATTTTTGAAAGCATCCACATTTCACTTCTTGCCTTTTTTCCCAACATATTTCACTATCACTACTTTTAAATAACACTGCGTTGTTCATTTTGAAGACTTTCTTTTCTTTTTCTCTTCTCCACCTTGGTGACTACTACTCATTTTTCAAAGCCCAGTTCAAATATACTTTTCGGTAGCTTTCCTTAAGTCAGTGCCTATATGAGCCCTTTAAGAGCACTGTATCTATTACAGAACCCGTTCCCTAGTCTGTACGCCAGCCTCTCCTTTATCCCAGCATCTCCATTAGCTATCACCCTGCCTGACACACTGCAGACAACCAATGTCTGTGTGTTGCATTATCCCTTCTCCTGCTTCTCCGCCGGGAATAATGTTTTATGAAATCTCTGCCGAGCAGAATACGAACCTGAGAAAATAAATCAGGGTGATTTCTTTTGGGCTTGCAACTGGGAGAGTAAGTGGCTGTGCTAGTTGTGATTTCCTTCCCGTGAATTCTCATTCGGGCAGAAATATCCTAGTAGCAAACCACGTGGTCATCTCTTGGCTCCTCTGGTAGTGGGTGTGCACCATGGCACTCGGTCACAGGCAAGCCCACTCCTGGACACTGACATTCCAGAAGACCCGTTCTAGAATAGCAAAGTAGTCTGGCCTACAGCACTGGGATTATAAAACTCAAACGCTGATTTCTGGGCTAAGAAACTCATTTGCAATGTTTTAATTTTCTTTTGTTAATCCTCACCTAAGGATAGTTTCCCATCCATTTTTAGAGGGGGGAAGGGGAGAGACCCACAGAGAGAAACATGGATGTGAGAGAGAGACATCGATTGGTTGCCTCCCACACACGCCCTGACCAGGGCTGGGGATACATGCCCTCGACAGAATCGAATCCCAGGACCCTTTAGTCTGCCGGCCGACACTCTATCCACTGAGCCAAATTGGCTAGGGCTCATTTGCTATTACTGACCACAGAGAAAGTGCTCCTGAAATTTTCATTTGCTAGGGATGACATAACTGGGGATTGAAACTGTACCCCTGAGTCTTTGTAAATGAGATATGCCCTTGTTACTTGAAGTGCTTTGTTTTGTTTCGTTTATGAGAAGAAAGCAAATCTTCAAAACTCAATTTGCCCAAATTCAACTCTCACAGAACTTTTAACTAAATCAGAATAATTAGAGAAAAAGGAACACCATGGGCCAGGGATGCTGGATAGGATACCAACCATAGAATAAGCTACCTGGGCGGTGGCCCTGGCTCTCCAGTGAGGGTGTGTAGAGTCTTCTGGGTTCTGTATTTACCTTCTCTTTTATCTTTTCTTTTGGATTCAAATTCAATTTAATAATATCCTAAAGGCCCCATAGAGACATCAACAGGGTGCCCTCCTATCACAAGGCCTGTCATCTCAGTGGCTACTCTAGTTAAAGGAACCCAGCCTCTCACAGGCCTAAACATGCCCTCCCCACCCCCACCCCCCACCCTGCTATTCATGGCTCAGCCATTCATGCCTTTGGGTTCCATGCAACACTGAGCATAAACTACTGGATTTACCTGAGGATCCAGGTGTTCTGTCTGCTTTTCCTACTATACCATTGCCAGCATAACAAATTAGAACCAAAAAATGTTCCCTCTTAATGCCAACTCAAGCATATATCCCAGATCTAGCTTCCATACACAAAAGCAAAATCCAACCTAGATGGTCATCTCAATGTTTCAGACATCTTAAACACAATATTTTAAATTGGGTGGCATTTAGAATAGTTGGAATGAAATTGTATCATTTTCTATGAGGTTTTCAAGGCCTTGTGTTCTTTGTTGTTCTCTTTTCTCTCTCTATTGGATTTAAAGACTTTATAGATTAAAAATTTCATTAAAAAAAAAAAAACTAACGCAAAACTCTTCTGAATTACAAACTTATACCCATTTCATCTTGTCTCTCATATATTTAAGAAGACTAAATTGGGATTCTTAATTTTACCCTTCCCACTCGCAACCAATGTGCCATCAGCATGACACAGAGCGCCATAGAAAGGCAAATATTTCAGCCTCTTCCCACATCCAGACCTTCTGAATCAGACACTCTGGGGTGAGGCCAACCATATCTTTATGAGCCCTCCAGGTGATTGGGCCCATGCTGCAGTCTGAGAGCCCCTTTGCTTAGCTATCCTATTTTAGCTCAACCACTGCAATAGACTCTTACTTGGGCTTTCTACTCCCACACTTATCCCTTCTAATTCATTACCTTCTCAGCAGACAAGGTAAAAATTTCCCTAAATTCCATCCAGTCACTCCTTTTCTTAATACTTCTAATGTCTTTTAAGTGCACTCAGAAAAATTTTTAAATATTTATCACTAGAGCCTGATGCACAAAATTCATGCCAAGGGCTCAGCCCTCGCAGCCCAGGCTTCATCCAGAAGGTCATTCGGCTGTCCGGTCTAATTAGCATATTATACTTTTATTTTTATAGATAGCCTATAGGGACCACATGCTCTGGCTCTTACCTATTGCTCTGATTCTTCCTGCTCTCCCATATGTTAGCATGTACTACCCCTGGGTTCTGCTGTTTGGACATGCTTTCATAAATATGTTTTTACAAAAGTTTTTTTCCTAGCTTGAAGCAAATGGCCTGCATCTGCAGAATTTAAGGTGCACTCCCCAACCAACCCAAGGCACTCCCCTCTGCCTCACCCATTTGTGCACCCATCAGATATTTTGTTATCTTCCAAGGTCATCCTGTTGTTCAGGCAGCTACCCCAGCTGGCCGGTGCAACCCTGACCCAGTCCCTATAGAAGAGAACATAAACACTCACTCGATGCTGACACCGATATACTGGTCTCAGCTCGCTGTGAGAAAATCTAGTAAAAATTTCTTAAACTCTCAAGACGTCTCTTGGCCTGGCTCCAGTTGGTGTGGACCTAACACCCTAGTCATGCCATTATCCCCATGTGAGCCTTCTGACCTGCTGGGTGGAAGCCTCATACTCCTCGCATTGTCTGCTTCTCATCCAGTAGGTCCCTCTCCACATCCATTATACACTCTCCCACCATGTCTCCTATTACATTTCGGAATTTCCACATACAAATCTGATTACTAGTTTACCACCTAACTCCATCCTAGGTCATTGAATTATATGAAAACAGGGACAACATTTGTTTTGTTCTCCACTGTGTACCCACTGCTTCTCACAATGCTTATCACATGAGAGATACTTTTAACAAAAAAAACACAAAACAAAAACTTGTTGAATGACTTCTTATGCAGGATAAAATACAAAACAAATAAAATCACTGTTGATGTTCGTTCTTAAAAATAGTTTGCTTTAGAAATGCCAGGTAACGTCTGAAGTTGGGGAATGTTGGTTGGGGATTCTTGTGTACATGGACAAATTACACATGCCAGGGATTTACCACTGGTTCAGGGGTTGTATAAGGGAAGATTCATGTGTTATTTCGTCTCCTGCGTCTTGCAATAGCCCTGAGCACTTCACTTCTCGCCACAGACCTTGACACTCTGCCTTTAGTTGTGGCCGACGCATCTTGGTATCACTCAGACAGCACCCACTAAGAAAACACTATGGGTCTGTCAGCATGCTATGCTGCTCTGATTGTGCTTTGGATTACTACCCCTTGGGCTCACCTATTAGGATTTGATTGGCTATTTATTTGTTTGTTTTGCTTTTATTTCCTCTTTTGCTTGGAAAAAGTGCCTTGAGTTTAGGATGCTTTTAGCTTCTTGTTTGGCTTTGTCCCTTAGCATTCATCCCAGCCATGGCTGGCACTTGCTGTCCAGCTCCATCCAATCTTGGATGCCAGATCACAATCCTCTGGACCCCACCTTCGTGTCTGCTCCCCTGGATGATGGACCTCAGGAGAGGGACAACTGGACAGGTACCAGCAGAGCCAGGCAGGGTGAGGTGCAAATGATGTAATTGGCTGTGGTGACTTCACCAACCCCTTATCCCTTATTCACAATCCTTTATTCTTAGAAACTACAACCCACACCCATTGTCCCCAAGACATCAATTCATATTCCACTCTCAAGACTTGCACTCAGAAATAATTTCTATAGCACACAGTAAGGTGTACACTGATAAAGCCATCATTTCAGCTTTGGGAGAGACATTAGAAGGAATTACCGGGATAGGGCCTGTGCTGGTTCATTATATGCATCAGCTTGACAGGACAATGGGGTGCCCAGGTATTTGGTTAAGCGTGATTCTGGGTATTTCTGTGAGGGTGTTCCTGGGTGAGATGAACATTGTTAATTGGCAAACTGAATAAAGTAGATTGCTTTTCCATTGTGGGAGGGACTCAATTGAAATTGAAGACCTGATAGAACACAAAGGCTGAGTAAGAGAGAATCCTGTCTTTCCCTGCCTGTTTTTGAGCTTGAACATCAGTCTTCTCCTGCCTTTGGACTCAGACTAGAACTTAAACCATTGGCTCACTTGGGTCTCCAGCTTGCTGACTGCACATCTCAGGAATTCTCAGCCTTCATAAAAGCCAATTCCTAATTATCTATCTATATCTATCTATCTATCTATCTATCTATCTATCTATCTATCTATCTATCACCTATCTATCTATCATCAGTTCTGTTTCTCTAGAGAACATAGAATAATGCAGGGCCCTGCTGGACAAAAAGAAAATTGTATGTTTCTATTTACTGTGATTTCCATGTATACTTATGGACCTGGGAAGCCCCATCCAATGTACCCAGCCACAACACCCATGGTGAACATCATCCCCAAGTTCAATGCCACAGGGAGAGGCCTGCTATAGAACCTGTTGAAATATAACCCAGTCCAGTGCATCTCAGCAGAAGAGACCCTGTAGTGTACCTACTTCTCCAACTTCTGCCCTACCTACCCCCACTCCCCAGGCTCCAGGACCCCAGTCATCCAGCTGTGGGCAGGCCTATTGCATTCCCTCCTAGGAGGAGAGGAAATGTAGGGATACATGGTGCGCTGAACTCCAGGTGTGCTGGGCCCAGCCAGGGTGGAGATGCCCAGCCTGTTTTCTTCATTCCCTGGGAAAGCTGGTATATTTATTTAAAAATAATAATTCCAAATAAGACATTGTAACTATTATTAGAAGCACATTGTTAAATGTTCAACTTAAAATATTAAGAAAAAAAATGGCTCTGCAGTTATCAGCTAACAGCTGGGCAGGCAAATTCAAATAGAACGTAAACAATCTCAGGAAAACGTAAAAGTTAATCAGACAAGGCCACTCCATGACTGTGATGGAACAAGACGATTCTGCCATCATGTTTGAAACTAGACAGAAGCAAGGATACTCTGCAACCACAAAAATAACTAAAACATCCCTTTTTCGGTTCACATAAGTGCTGTTTCTTTGTTAATGACAGCTCTCACCTATCTTTCATCCTTCCATCTCCTAGATAAAAATCATGAAACTATTTCTACTCCCTAAGAGAATCCAAAGCAAAATGGGCCCCAGCCTCCGTAAACCTGCTTTAATCACTCAACTCGGCCCAAAGCCTACAGTGAATCCCATTCCGTCTCCTTCATCTTGAAGACTCCAGAAGCTTGTCCTTTACTCAGCAAGTTAAGTAAACCTAACTGTGTCAGATGAGCTCCTCACAGCTGCTGCCAGGTGCACTTTGACATAACCTTACACAAGGAAGTGGCTGCTTACTCAAGGTCACATTGTACCAAAAGAGGGGGAGGTTATGGAAATGGATAAAGCTCCAGTTATGCAGAAAATCTCAACAGAAAACAAAGCAACTCACTAAAATGCATTAAAAGAAAAAGAAACATACCACTAAATAGGAATGAAAGAAGGAAGGTAGGGAAGGAGGGAAGATAGAAGGAGGGAGAAAGGAGGGGAAGAATGAAAGGAGGAAGGAAGTAGGGAAGGAGGGAAGGAGGGAGGGAGAGGGAAAGGGAGGGAAGGAGGGAGGTAAGTCTGACCAAGAGAAGTATCTTGTGAAAGTATTAAAGTATTATCTACTAATTTTATTGTTAAGCAATCCAAGCCTCAGATTAAATGAGATCAGTCATATCAGTGCTAGTATAACGTCTGGTATGAACTCAACACACGTTTCCTATCATCATCTTTATCATCATCAACACCATCACTCTCAATGTTGTATTATTACCAGTCCCTGCTGATGCCTGTTAACAGGTTGCCTGTTCACTCATGTATGCACAAGCAAACAAAACCATTTGCCTATTGAGCAAATCAAAAGCCTGTTCATGTATCACACAAGCAAAGGAAGAGGACAAAACAGAACTCACGTTGAGCTGAAGTTCATCTGTCCACTGTCCAATCAGACGGTAGCCAGGGTTCGTGGTGTTGGTTGTCTGGTACTGAAAGATGTCGTACCGCCCCGGGGCATCTCCATTCTTGTTAAACATGACCGGGGTGCCAGCACTACCTGCAGAAGGCAAGAAAATGACAGATTTTAGAGAGAAGCAAGATTCCTTCCATGTCTTATGCCACTGGTGATGGTCTAGAGCAGTGGTCGGCAAACTCATTAGTCAACAGAGCCAAATATCAACAGTACAATGATAGAAATTTCTTTTGAGAGCCAAATTTTTTAAACTTAAACTTCTTCTAACGCCACTTCTTCAAAACAGACTCGCCCAGACCGTGGTATTTTGTGGAAGAGCCACACTCAAGGGGCCAAAGAGCCACATGTGGCTCGTGAGCCGCGGTTTGCCGACCACTGGTCTAGAGACCTGCTAATGGACAAGGTAGCTAGTACATAACCCTATTGTTTAATGGGTTCCCCCAAAATGGTCTCTAAGGCTCACGGGCAAGCCATCACTGGGGCTGACAGATGCTATTGACAGGAGGTGAGAAAACAAACTGCCTCTTTTTATGAACAGTTCTGTTTCTCAGTATTTCTTAATATTTCATGCTAATCTTTTTATTGTGGAGAATAAAAGTAAATGGTTTTCTAGAGTACTTCAAGTTTATTATAATTAATTAGTACTGTTTAGCCTCCGACCACCTAAATTGCGGTCAGTAAAGAGCCATTTGTAAAATAATAAATACATAAACTTAAAAAGGGGCATGCCAAAACAAGCCAGAGGAAAATCATTTGAGCAAAAAATGAAATAGGATCCCAAGTCAAATTTATAGAAAATATTCCTTTATTAACTTTTGGTTGAGAATATGTTTGTATATTTTCAGAAAACAACTCCAAGACCATGTGGATTCCAGCACCAGAGAGGAATCGACAGGACTACTCCAGCCATGAAGACAGAAGAGAAGCAGTCCAGAGATGGGAAGACGCTGACGTGGCCTTGCCATACTAGCAGTTAGCAGCTGTGCATCACTGCAGGTTGCCCAGGACCAAACCAGAGAGAGTCAGACCTGCATTACCACCATTTGTCCACCATCCAGAACTGTAAGGTCAATGCTGACATGTACACATAAGGAACTGTTGGACATTGAAATTGGGTCTCAAAAGAACTGTTGGCCCAGAAAGAAACTCACTACAGACTGATTCATTTGCCTGTCACCATAACCATTATTGCTTGTCTCATTTTCGGTTCTTATAAGTGTATTTCTAATAGCACATGATCTCACTCATCTAGGGGAAATAATGAACAACATAGACTGATGAACAAGAACAGACCCAGAAACAAGGAGGCATGGATCAGACTGTCGGGCCTCAGAGGGAAGGTAGAGGAGGGTGGGGGTAAAGGGAAGAGATCAACCAAAAAAAAAAGGGGGCATGTCAGATTAAAAAACAAAACAAAACATAAAAGAAGACAAGCAAAAAAGTTTACTTAAAAGGTACTTGGATACTGATTGCATTTATAAATATTTTTGGCTATTTCTAAACTAGAGGCCCGATGCATGAATTTCGTGGCCCCGCCCACTGGTCCTCTGGAAGGTCGTTCTGCAGTCCAGTCTAATCAGCATATTAGCTCTTTATTATATAGTATTACTTTATATGATAAACAGTGTAAAATGCTTAGCAGTGTGCCTGGCATGTGTTTTATAAATATTAATTTATTTCTCAATCTCCCATTTGAACCTCACATGTTTAAAATGTTCATCTTAAGAGGAAACCAATAGATTTAGAGTATGTTAGAAAGATAAGAAAGCTAGAGAGTGAAAGATACAGAAAGAGAAATAAAAGGATACATATCTTTGAAAGTGGAATATGAGCGAAAAGTCCCTTAATATTAATCCCATGGAGCAATTGGCAAGCCACATACAGAGAATGAAACTTGTGAGTTTTGGTTAGTTTCAGGAACAGTTACAAAGGAATCGCCAAAAGTTTGGTCACTGGGTGCAGTTTCTCTCCCTTGGATTCACTGGAAACAGGATAGAAGTGGGTGGTCTCAGGTGTGAGGCTGATCTCTGCTCTGCCTTCAGGTTAACACTGGATATTCCTCATAACAAACAATGCTCTAGTCCCTGCCTTTTACAAGGAAGTTTACAGCGAGTTTACAAGCTGAAATAAAATCACTGGGAACAGAAGTTCATTTGGCTATTTTGGGAGAGGAGGATGAAGCACTTTTGTGAATTCTGGTTGTAAATTTAAGACTCACGGTGGCAGAGCTCTGCATCTGGCTAACAAAATCATTAGCCTCTGCAGAATTTGGGCCCTGGTGGCATTTACATTAATGATCTGTATGAAAGAAAAGCAAAAGCATGTTAACTGGAGGGAGGCAGTACTTAACGGTAGGAAAAGATGCCAGCGCTTAGGAAGCAGGCAAGATGGTGAAACCGGCCGCACACAAGTGATTACTCAACACAGGATGGGAGTCAGAGAAAGGGTCCAATCAGAAGAATAAGAGGCAGACAAGATTGCAATCCTGTGCTGAAAGTGACTCCCATGGAGAAGGTTTGGCCAACATTATTGGCAGAATACCGAGGCAGCTAAAGAACTCCACACCATCTTACAACTGTCAGGCACAGGATTTTATGACATTTCTAGTATTAAATTTAAAAAATATCAGAGCTGTGGTAGGCTGAATAATGGCTCCCCAAATCTGTCCATGTCCTAATCTCCAGAACCTGTGGATGTTACCATTCGAGGCCAAAGGGTTTTTTCAATGATGGCATTAAGGTTCATGTGGGGCTGGGGGGATTGTCCTGGACAATCTAGGTGGATCCAGTATAATTATAATGGCCCTTAGAAGTGAGAGGCAGCAGGAGTCAAAGGAGGAAGGAGATGGGAAGATGAAAACAGGAGGTGGGAGTGATGGAGGCAGGGGTCATAGCCAAAGAGAGCAGGTGGCTTCCTACACACACCTCAACCAGGACCGGGGACACGGAGGAGCCTGCAACTGAGGTACATGCCCTTGACTGGAATCGAACCCAGGACTCTTCAGTCTGCAGGCTGATGCTCTATCCACTGAGCCAAATTGGCTAGGGCATATAGTTGTTTTTATTTTTACCATTGTTTTATTGGCTGATATCTCAGGACCAGAACACATGCCTTCAGATACCCAGACTTTCCAATGCACTAAAGCTGACTCTCCTAATGGGCACCTAATTTCAATTTCTCTATCAGGGTAAGTATCTTCCATTTTCCAAACAGCAGGCTAGAGCCCACGGAGAGAGAGGGTGCGATCTATGAGTTATGCAGGTGTGGTCTCACCAGCTTGAGCCAGTGGCTGAGTCTGTTTGGCCAAAAGCACCACATCAACTTGTTTCATCAACATTGTATCTAGACACTACCCTCAGAGCCCGTAAAGGCACCCGCTGTATCCCAATAGGATCTCTGAAGCTCTCTCTATATAGGAATCAACAGGAGCCTTTCCAGTACAGACAGAGGAAAACGAACAGAAAGAAGTTGTTAGTATTGGCTTTCTACAGTAAGCCTTCCAAGTATATAAGAAGAACAAACTAAGTCCGCATTTTACATGTTACCAGACAGAAAATAACCCTGTCATTTTGTAGGAAGACAGTGATATTCAGATGCTCACCTTTCTTTGCTTTCACATTGGGTACTAGGATCTGCTGTAATTGTATAACTTCTAGTCATTATGCAATATGATGAGCTTTTCATTGTCTTCGAGAGGAGAGAAGAATATGGGAGGCCTGGGGCTCCGAAAGATTTCAGGCTCACCAGCTAAATATTCACCAGAATGGGACACACCATCTAATCGCTCTCTCTTCCTACAACCTTTGTTAGGCAAAATGACTCTTGTCATGCCCTTTCCATTCTCATTAAAGTTCATGCTTTAAAAAATTAAGACAGAAGAGCTGAACACTTTATCTAAGTGATGACTTGTAATAGCGTATGTGGTTTTGACCTTTCTGATGGATTCTGTAAAGCTAATGGATTATTATTTCCACAATACTTTTTAACAGCTTCCCTGGATTTCTTAAAAGAGAAAAAAGGGGATTATGTTCAATGAACTCTATACAGGGGTGGACAAAAGTAGGTTACATAATACAAATAAGTAATACAATAATTAGCACTGGCCAGGTTGTCAGTTGGTTAGCTGGTCATCCCCATATGCCAAGATCGAGGGTTCAGTATCTGGCCAGGGCACATACAAGAAGTAACCAATAAATGCATGGATAGGTAGAAAACAAATTGATATTTCTCTCTCTCTTCTCCCTCCCCCCACTCTCTCTTTAAAAATCAATATTTTTTTGAAAAATACAATACTTAATAAATAATAATACAAGAATAAACTGTTTTGCAAACTTGAAACTATAAACCTACTTTTGCCCACCACCATATAAAAAAAAAGGATCATAGCACTCCAGAGAAAAGAAAGAAGTTATCAAAGAAGAAGTGATCATCTGCAGAAATGTCTCCAGGTGTCAGGATGCCGGTGCACTGAGGTAGTGGAAACAGGGCCTCTATAGACAAGATAGGATAGTGAGAGGCTGGATGACAGGATGTACTCAAGTCTGAAATCTCTATTGGGCCAGAGTATCTGAATGGAGCCCTTTCTTCCTGGGTAGAGAAGGACCTAGGATCTAGATTGCTCAGGTGTCCAAACAGTCCTCTGCATCAAGGTATTTACAACTGTCCTGTTCTCACTTTCCCACCCCATGTACAGATTCCAGAAACACGGCACTGATTTGTGTTCCACTTATCTAGCTCTGCTCAGCACACTACCCTAAACCTTTGTGCTCCAAATAATAACAACCCATATTTTGCAATTTGGGCAGGGCTTGGGGACAGCACCTCTGGTCCCCTCATGTCAGCCTGGCAGCTTGAAGCCCACATGCTTCACAGTTGCTGCCAGCTGTCAGCTGGGACCTTAGCTGGGGCTGTGGTAGGAACACCCATATGTGGCCTGTCTATTTGGCATCTTGGCTTCCTCCCAACATGGTAGCTGTGTCTGCAATACAAATGTCCTGAGAGAATGAGGCAGAAGCCTCTTCACCTGTGTGCCTTAGAAATCACATCGTGTCACTTCTGCATCAGTCACAAGCTCACTTAGATTCAAGGGGAGGGGACACAGAGCTCACCTCTTGACGAAGGAAAGCTCACTTCATGTTTCAAAAAGAGCACATGAGCCCTGGCCAGGTGGGTTGGGGCATCATCCCAAACATCATAAGGTTGCAGGTTTCATTCTGGGTCAGGGCACACACCTAGGTTGTGGGTTCCATCGCCAGCTTGGGTGCATATACTAGTATGAAGCAGCCAACTGATGTTTCTATGTCTCCCACCCTTCCTCCTTCTCTAAAAATCAATAAAAACGTATCCTCCTGTGAGGATTTTTAAAAAAGCACATGATATGTGTCATCTTTACAAAATATACTGCAACCCAATCCGTCTTCTGGAAACTAGTAAATCTAGATATAGACACATCCCAGATTAAATATGCCATTATACAGCAATTCTCTAAGATGTTGTATCCAAGGCAACAAATTTATTAAATTTTCATCTACAGGTATTGACATCTGCTTAGATGGGCCAACGTAGGTATAACTACATAAATCAAATTTAGGCTCAGGTCATTGCATTCATTGGGATGCAAAGAAAAACATGGCCAGAAGCGACGAAGATAAAAGTAGTCATCTTTTCTCTTGGTGCATCATAAGAAGAGGTCAAGTGCTTGGTGAAACTATAGCAATATTTTCAAGACATTCTATTATCATTTCCTAAATTGATGCTTTGGTAAATGTGAGGGTCAGAGTTATTAAACTGTGCTCTATTGGTCTGGAACAAAACTCCTAGGGGTGCAGAAAGTTTTGTAGTAAAGTAACAGAAGAGAACACTTAGACTTAGTTGAGACCCCAAAAATCAAAACACTACTAAAACACGTTAAAGAAAGGCTAAATTTTTCACAACAGACTAGCAAGAGACTTGCTTTCTAGATCGGTCTCTGTCATTTGCTAACTGTGAAGTCTTGAACACATATTTCCTCCTCTGTAGTATTTTATTTCTTTATATAAAAATCGAGAAATTAAATGAGTGAAAAATGGCAAATTTCTTTTCATGAATAGCTGTTCACTTAAAGTGACGTGGAATCCATTAAGTCTAGCACAGATTCTGTTTCACAAAACTGCGGAGCCCCGCCATCAACAAACGTCACAGTGCCTCAGGAGCCAGAGGTCTCCCGGCTGTCTTCACGGCAGAAAAAAGTCCTCAGAGAAAAGGCGATTATGTGGAGCACAGGGCAGGATTGCAATGGTGTCAAAGAGAGAAGAAATAATTGATCCTGCCTGTGACCTCCCACAGAGCATCCACTCTACGATGAAGAAGCAGGAATGAAGTAGTCAGCCCTTCCTCTCAGACATTTACAGGGACAGCCTGTGGGGTTAAGGGCCCAAGGACCAGTGTAACATCATCACTACCCAGATGTGTGGTTCTGACTATCATGATTCTTAATTCTCTGTGAAGTTTCCTTATCGTAAAAAAAAGGGTAAATAATAGTACCTACACCATGTTGGTGTTTAAATATTAAATAAGCCAACACGGGTATGCAGCACACTTTCTGGCACTCAATAATCATTCCATACACATGGGTCCTGTGTCTCACCCGCAGCTCAGCATCTCTGGCTCATCAACGGACAAGACCGTTTTGACAAAATGATTCTACGGAGGACTATTTGGAAGAAGCATGAGGGAAGAGTCACCAAGAACAGTCTCAAAACGATAATTTTGGTCACTCTTGTAAGAATGGTTATGCATATCTATGAACCAGAATACAAAGCCCAGAGACTGACCCAGCTAATGGAATTTAGTGTTTGATAAATAATGAAATTTACATGTGTCTGTCTCTTGGAAAATTAATTCTATATTTTAGGAGCTTGTGTAAAATCAGGAAGAAACTATAAAAAGAAGATCGTTTATAGTTAGACTACTTTCTGATTTAACACACAGTCATTTTGTCTCCATCTAAACTAGAGAACTGTTGATCCCCAAATAGGGTATGATTCCTCTTCATCCAAATACTAGAGAACTCCTGGAAGATTGATAGAATACTGTGGGTTTAAGTGGATTGTTGTTTATAAGCAGAAAAGCGAGAAGGTTTCCTTTAACCTTAATATAATCACCTGATCCAGGAAATTAATATTGATATAATATTACTTAAATTCATCTGCAAATTTTATTAAAATTTCTCCATTGTCTCACTAGTGTCCTTTTTCTGGTATAGGATCAATTAATTTTCCCACACAGCATTTAATAGTAATGTCTCATTAGTCTCTTCTAGTCTGGAACAATTCCTCCACTGGCCTTTTTCACGATGTGAATACTTTAGAATAGTACTAGTCAGTTATTTTGTCCTCTGTTTCCTTATGATTAGATTGGGGCATGTATTTTTGGCAGTAAGACCTCAGAAGTGATGTTCTAACCTTCCCGCATGTTAAGGTTGTATCTAAAGGCCCCGTCTGTGTCTTGAAGCCTGAGAAGCAGGAGCACCCATGTCTGAGGGCAGGAGCAGAGGGAGAGAGAATTTGCCCTTCTTCTGCCTTCTGGGTCTCTTCAGGCCCTGGGTGGGGGAGGGGGAGGTTGGAGGAAGCCCACCCACCTTGGGGAAAGCCCTCTCTCCTTTACTCAGTTCACCAAGTCACATGCTAATCTCTTCCAGAAACACCCTCATAGATGCACCCAATGGTACTGCTTTGCCAGCTATCTGAGCATCACTTTGCCCAGTCAAGCTGCCTCATAAAATTAATCATCACATGATTAACCAAATTCAATGCAATCATGAATAAACCCGACTATATTGCGAATTAAAAACAGAACCACACTGGAGTGAGAAAATAAGAAAAAAGAATGCAAATATTTTAGGAAAACAGTATTTGAGTAAATACTGTAAGATTGAAGACAAAAAATAACTGTATAGAGATAGTGTACAATAACTAATAAATATGTGTGTTTTCACAGTTCTGAATTTATATTCACTGAGGAAGAACTTGACTTCATATAAAAACCTATTTTAAGGAAAGGAAGACAAACCATACTCCCAAATATTTATTCACTCGTTCACTCACTACTCTCTCACTGCTCGCTCATTCATATATTGATTCAATCTTTAAAATTAGATAATCAACCAGGTTTTGACACATACTCAAGAATAAATAATCATTCAATATGTAACTTATAAAGCAGAATGCCAACACAGGACTCCTAAAAACACCGATGTTTGGAGACTCACCATTGAAATTAACGTTGCGGATGTACTTCAACAACTTCTTGCCCCCAGCTTGCTCCATCTCTGGACAGACGCCCCGGTAGTCAGCACAAAGATCCTTGTTCATGTGATGCAGGGCATGAGCCATCGCATAGACTGCATCAATCACGAACTGAACTTTCCCCTCCTGCTCATAGTTGGAATCTTTGCCAATTCTCTCCTGTCCTGCACATTAAAACAAGAAGCACACAAAGATTGGTGTTGAGTAGAATGTCTAAATTTGTCTTTACTTTAAACTATGCTTAAAGCAAACAATGTTTTGAGGACTAGGACAGTGCAAGCCACGTAGCCACATGTGACCACCATATTAGGTAGTTTTTAATAGTTGAGTTTGGAGCATATCACACTAATCTTTCCAATCATTATTACACGAATTTTAGAAGCAGCCACTACACTATTCAAAATGTGGTGGCCCCACAGAATCGAGGGATCACTGGGATTAGGAACTGGGCTGTCACATTCAAATCTTTAAAGCTACCTTACTCTAGAAAGGTCAGAGGCCTAAAGGAAAATGATGGAAAACAAATGAAATTCCACACAGAGCTCACTACCTTCTACATATCTACTCCATCCACCTTCTGTGTTGACTGTCTCAATTGTTGGTATGACTGGGAACTCAGATACTTGGGCTAAAAAATCTGGTGTCATTTTTCATTGTTTCCTGACTCTCACTCCCCATTAACCACATACATGTACATGGAGCTAATGAGTAGCCAAGTTCTATCAGTTCTACCTCTGATACAATGAACAGTTTTGGCCAAACTAAAAATGCCCTATCTATGGGCTCCTCATCTCCCATCAGGATGCAATGCCACGTGTCTCCATCTACTCATTCCTCTGTGTCCATCTTTCCTACTACAAAGCTAATCACTTCAGCCCCATGCTCCAAATGCTTCAATGGCTCTCCATTGCCTCCAAGCCCTTTCCGCTGATAACTGAGAATGTTCATCCCCATCTGCCTAGTAGCAGTAAGAACAGACATTGTGTCCCCCACCCCACTGTGCTGGAAACTTTGCATACATTATTTCTAGCCTCACTTTGTGAGATAAATATTATTTATCCTCATTATCCAGATGGAAAAGCTGAGCCTTATAGAGATTAAATCATCTTTCCATAGTCATTTACAGACAGATCAATGATGACCATTCAGGTTTGTCAGGCCCCAAAGCCTTCTCCCTATGTTAGCCTACTCCAGGCTTTCCCTACTTTTTTTTATTGCCAGACAAGTACAATTTTTTATTGTTGTTCCAGACAGGTACTTTTTTTTTATTGTTGTTCCAGACAAGTATGGCTATTTTTTTCCTGAATACATCATAAACTCCAATGTTAAACAATCTTTGCTCATGCTCCTTACTTTGCTAGAAATGTCCTTCCCCCTTGCTTTTGCCCATCATAATTTAATTTTCTCTCCATGGCACAATTCAATGGTAGCCTACACTGAGCCCCTCAATCACAATGAAAGATTTTACAAAACACTTCAAATATTTATTATAAAATTAATAATAGCACTATCTTTTAATGCTCTAACATCTATCTCCAAGACTTTCATTTCTTTTCTTATTCCCAACACTGAAC